>NC_089609.1:8743946-9414562 GCF_039881205.1 Euwallacea similis
TAATCCTAAAAGGATGGTTATTTCAGGAAGTCCAGTTTTCTTCTTTTGGTGCACAGAATAATTAACATTTTTCTGAGATTGATAATTAATCAGGTTTTCCTTTTTGTGTTAACATCATACATCTCCTGACTGATGCTGAAGTGGTCGATTCCTTATGAGTATTACTATTTTCTCTGGTTTGTACTTTGACTTCTCATAGAACCAAAGTGGTTAACAGATATTCCACAAGAGGGACAGAACCCCTCTTAGTGACAACCCCTCACCACCCTAAATAGACAATTTGCATGGTAGTTGACTCAGGTTAATGACAGTTCAGAGTTGAGGGGCGGAGAGGTGTAGAAGAGTTGCCAGAAATATTGTATAAGTAGCTCAACTAACATATACTTGAAAACTTTAACTTTTATTCTTCTTTAGCATTTGATTACAATAATTTTCACTGAAGAAATGTTTTCATTTTTAGGTGAAATTGAAGGAGATGATCCAAACATTGTATTCAATGCTCGGCAAAAACTTTGCACTCTGGGGTCTTGCTTTGCACAACTTTCCCATAAGGCCCAAACAATTTTTCAAAACAGTGCTAAACTGGAGGTAAGTAAACACTCAAGTAACAGACATGCACTAATATTATATATTAAATAGAACCACATTTTAAAGTTTTTATTTGATTTAGGCATATCTATAGATTATTACATAATACATATTTAATCTTCTCCCCTGTTAGTCGAAGATTCAATTTCTGGTATAAGTGTTGGAGTTATTGTCATAGAGTCACCTGCAGTGGTTGTTTCTGTTTCATCAATTTCTACCCCATACATATCAGTTGTGGATTCCGAGTCATCTTCAAATCTCACATGTATTTTAGATTTATAATTATTATGTCTGTGCTTTGATTTAGTTTTCTTCACAACCTTCTTCATTGTGCAATTGTTGCCTGCATATCTCATATCATTTACATTCGCCCATGTAGGACATAATTTGTCCTTTTTTGGGAGCTCAGTTGTAACGGGGGGTTTTCCAAAAATAGCCAAAATTGTCCTGTTTAAGTTTGCTTCCATTTCCATTTCCTCGGAATATGTTCTATTTACAGTTTTGTTATTGCAAGGAAAACCAGCACGAACATCAATTAAATCTCTATAGTTTTGAGAGCACATGTCTGACTGATTAAGAGTTGAGGTGGTACTGTTTGTTTTTACAAGATTTGTTTCTGTCTCTCTATTACTACTACAATTCATTTTTAGTGTCTCTAGCACTGCATTATTGCTTTGTTCTAATGTGTGTTGGGTTTCGTTTATGAAATTTTCAAATTTCTCATTCAATATGTTCCTTAACATTTCTGAAAGTTTTTGCTTGGAAGATAATGAATTCATCACTTCTGTTGATGCATTTTCTGCATTTTGTAAATTGAAGAGAGTGATATTGTGCAATATATCTGAGAGCATTTTCTGGAATTATTGTAAACCTAAATAAAGTGCTGTAATGAAAATTGGGACTTACCTCGGTTACATGGGGTTCTCCCCTTGGCGGTAGCACATCTTGCACAAACGTAAATAAGGAATTTACTGATAATTTAATATTCTCCAACGCAGCTCCAACGTCCTTGCTTTGCTTTGTTGTTTTGTCAAAGAGCGATATGATATTCGTATTTGCCTGATTCAAGTTTCTATTCACTCTTGAGTCGTGGTTTTTTAGCGATTTTTCTACTGCCTTTAGATCCTTAATTGCTGTTGCTAATCTGCAATGAAAAAACAAAGCTATTTGCTTTTCGAATTTTATAGAAGATACTCACTTTACATCAAGCATATCAATGAGTTTTCCCAACAAGGTGCTTATTTCGGACTCAATCTGCGATTCATCCATTTGCACTCGGTGGCAGCTTTCGAGAAATAATTCTTGGTTCGAGATTATCTTCTCCAAGCTTAGATTAAGGGCTTTTTTTAAGGATTCCATGGAGGTTTTATCTAAAATACGTGGAGAAGTGAGACATCTTATAGTTAAATTTTACAGGTGTATTTAACCATTATTTGAAAGACCTGGAGATGAGCCTTTAGAAGAAGTTTTTCCGATTTGCAACATTAAAGCTCTTACACTGTTTTGGGATTCGATTCTTGAGGCATTAGTCACAGTTTCAATGCTCTTGATCTTGTCTTCAATCCCACTGTTTCGTTTCCATATGTCCATATTTAAGTCTGAGACCTAAAACGGATAAGAATGTGGATTTTGGTTATTTATCTCTAATTTCTTTCCCTGTTAAATACCTTATTTGCATAGGAGTTTAAATCCTGTTTCAACTCCCTTTTCATAGAGTCGGTTTTTTCTTTCACTAGATGAGTCTCATTAAAAACCTCCAAAATTCCTCTATTAATAAAGTCGAGACGCTCTTGGATAGTGCGATTTAAGTTTTGAATGGTGTTGCTTATATTTTGAGACATTGTTACCTTTAATTTGCCTATTTAGTATCTGATTTCCGTTGTATGTTTATGACTTACTTTTAAAGTATTTGCTATGTCTGTCAATGTGTTTTCTGCAATTAAGGTGGTAGAACTCTTATATTCTTCCAAACTTGAAAAATTTTCGGACAATTCTGCTTCAATATCTCCGTGTCTTTGCATCATATCGTCTTCCATTCTCTCCAAGCGCTGCAACGTCGAGTCGGCCTTAGTCTACGGGAATTCAATTAATAAGAAAAAAAAGGAGTTTTTATAGCTGCCTTTAAACCTGCAATTTGTCTATCGAAAGCTCAAATTTTCTTTCCATGTAGTTGATTTTGTGGCCGAGACCTTCATAGACATTTTCCAGTCTTCGAGACAATTGCGTCCGAGTTAAATCATCTTTGTAGTTTTTGGTGCTAATGTTTTCGGATATTTTGTCCAAATTCAACATCACCAGCGACTCTAATCTTATAATTTTCGTATCCAAAGTTTCCAGCTTTCTGTGGTATTGGTCCAGCTTGACCTTTAACGTCTCAGATAGTTGCATCGAATAAATGTTGTCCAGGTTTCTTAATCTGTCCTCAATGGATATTAAAACGGATTGGAAATTCTACAAAAATCAAAATTCAGATATTTTTTATCTAGCAAAATTTGAAAGTTACCTGTTGCTGTAGGGAACTCTGAAATCTTTCGATGGCTTCATGCACAGTCAACACTTCAGATGGGACCCCAAAAGCACTATCTGCCCTCCACATCAATACTAATAATACGAGTTTACTAATCATCATTGAGTGTTTTAATGTTCAGTGTAGGCATTGCAATTCAGCAATGAAAGCAAGAAACTACTAACATCTCCCAGTTGGAGCCGAGAACTTGCGACACGTGGAACAGGCGCGAGTTTATTATGGCAAAATCAAATATTATGCACTTGACCAAAAGTTTGATGAGCATGTGACCCTGAAGATGTCTGCTCCCCTGGTTACTGTAAAGTGATTTTGATAAAATTTTGATTTTATGAACGTTGTGCTGTCTTTTACCGAGACGGCAGAACCAACTGAACGCCTTGCGTTATTCAAATTGGGTGGCATTATTTGTAGTGCCCGTTTGGCGCCACATCCATCGATAAGATGTTCCTATAAGATACTGGTGTGTGTTATAAACAATACGCGGAAGTCATCTCTGCATAGATATGGATGTAACTAATAGGTTTTAGTATGTTCACTTGGATGTTGAATAAAATAAGAATAGTTTCACGTGTACGTAATTTCATTGTCGCGGGAAGTGGCAGATATGAATCTATCTGGAAATGAGTACTCATTTTTCTGTAATTTTATTCCTTAAAAACTAAAGGCAAGATCTTAGAAGAAATGTAAATGGAATAATAAGCTTTTATATTTATTATATTAAATGTAACAACATTGACTGTGATTCTGATACGCCACTGTTTTTTGTGTGCAATCAAGTTGCAAATTTTAAAATTTACACTCCATGAAGTTTATTGGCGTAGTAGATCTATTCGCTTGGTTAGAATTTTTCATAACGCCTTTAAGATCTGTTAATTGTGTTTGATCAAGCCATTAAATGTTACTCCGCCACGCCACTGTTTCTAGCCCACTTAAGTGCAAATTTTATTGTTTTTTTTTTCAGTATTTAGGCAGTTATCCTCTGAAATTCATTGACGTGGAAGGTATATTTACATAGTTAGAATTTTCCTTATTTCTTTTCTTTAATTTTAATAATTATTTTTTAATTATATATAATACAAAAACATTTTTATGTGCTAGAAATTCACAGTCTTTGAGACCTCTTAAACACTTCGTCATATTTATTTCAACTTGCAAATCTGGATACCATCAAGACAAACCCATTAAAGCGTTTGCAACTTTTTTCATCGTATATGGCATTTTTTATGTCTGCGATTTAGTTAGTTTTTTTTAACATGTGAGACAACACTTCAGACGGACTGCTCAGCCAAAAACCATTGTAAAAATATATTTAGAGTATCTATTATTGAGGATGTTAAATCTGGAAAGGCTGGTTTTTTACCGGTATACCCAGTTCCGAATCTCGTTCCTCCAAGTTAAAATATACAATTTTCCACATTCAGTCACAAACAAACCCATAAATTTCTGGTGCTTTACAGACGTGGGAATTCTAAGATAAAACCTCTTACAAATGTGATTATCTGTAAACAAATATTGAACGAACATTAAAGCTTTAAGTGCAAGTAAATCTCAGATTTATTGTGTTGCCGTCGTTGATTTCCTGGAATTTTCCAAAGAGCAAATAACACTTATACGAAACTTTATCTTTCTCGTCTAGGCTGAATTGATACATCTACGAGCCGAACTTATTGAGTCGAAATCAAAGAAGCAAGTCCTAGAAAACGAGCTTCACAATTTGTTGCTGCAACTGCATTCTTCGCAGCTATCTCAGCTGCCCGAAAGTTTGGGCAACAAGAAATTGGACCAGCACTTCAAGCCTGATGTAACTGCCATTAAACGGAGACTGGAGGCCGAAATAAAACAGAGCCCTTTGAGGTTGAAAAGAGCCAGTAAATGTGGAAATTGACTAAACACGTTCGAATTTGTTGGCAATTTTGTTTTAGTGAGCACTGGCGCCAAAGAAAACGAAGCGGACATTAAATTTAGTCCTGGAGTTTTGGAGCCAGTTCGTGCTAAGGTGGAGAATGCTCAGCTTTTGGGGGAAAATATGGCGCTCAGAAACGATATTTTGGCTTTGACTGCCGAGGTGTATGGGGCTAAGTTAGCAGCGAAATATTTGGATAAAGAGTTGGCTGGGCGGATACAGCAGCTGCAGCTACTTGGTGAATTACAAAAAAAGTCTATTTGAATGTGTTTAATAGTTGTTTTAGGTAAAGAAATGCGCGGTGACGTGAGAAACAAACTGTGGAGTCAGCTAGAGTCGGAAATATTGCTGCAGAGACACAAAACTGTAGTTAGGGCTTGCAGACGAAACAGCACTTGGAATAACAACCATGACAAATGTCAAAAACCTATTCCAGAGTCCAGCAACGGTTCAGGGCATTTCGGGGACATTAGAGTAGTCGTAGTTAAGAGGAAGGCGGATCAAGGGTTGGGAATTAGCATTACGGTAAGTTAAAGCTACATTTGCTAGACCCTACAAGACAAAATGTTGAAAATACCATGATACCTCAAAGCCAAGAGAATATTTTGGAAAGTTCCAACCACAGAAATATAGGTGCTGGACTAATGAATTTCTAGAAAGCACCGAAAATAAAACCGACACGCAGAAATCTGACCACCCTAATGAATCTTTAACCACTGGAAGTAAACATACACATTTAAGATGAAACCCCGAACATTTGGGTCTCTATTTTATAGAAACATGTGAAAGTGAGAATGAAGTTTTTGGCGACGCTGATGGGTCAAAAAATTGAATGAATGTCGTTAAGACAACTAATTTCGTTCTTATTTTCACATATTCCTGTAGGATGTGAGGCTGCAAATTCTATAGAAACATGTGAGTGTAATAATAAACATTATTTCTACTGAAATTGGCAATTTTTAGACCATATTGATATTGATCAACAAAAATTCTCACTCTCACTTGTTTTCAAGCCACTAGCATCTCACTCTAGCGTATCGTAAATAATGGTGCAAAGTGAAACAAAAATCGCGCTTAGGTACCCAACAATATGAACCGTTGCACAGCTACAGAAGAGATACCAAGGGATTATTTAAATTTCATATCTAGCCAGCTGTGGAATTTCACACAAGAGAAATAGAAGCTAAACAGTAGGTCGTAGCTTGATCCTATGCTGCAAAATGGCGTTAAAATTCATTTTTGATAAAGGAGCCGAGTGAGATTATGTTGCTTTATTTACTTTAAATTTTGAAGATTTCAATTAAACATTAAGGCTATTTTTTTAACAAGTCTAATTGTTTCTAAATTCACAATAATTTTATGAATTTAGAAACAATTAGACTATTTAGTTGAAAATGTTATCCATTCACTTCAATGCACAAATTTACCCGACGTTTCATACTCTCGAAGATATTGTCGAGAACTTCTAAGGTGATATTTGCACACTCTGCTCTAATTCGTTCCTTAAGGTCTTCCATTGTGTGTACTGGTTGTCTAAAAACGTTATTTTTTAAAGTTGGGAACAAGAAATAATCCAGTGGTGTAAAGTCTGAGGACTGAGGTAGGTAGATATGCTCTGTATGTAAACTTATCAAACAATTGACATAATATTCTCATAGATAATCTAAGGTTGTATGAGCTGTGTGAGCTATTGCTCTATCATGTTGGAAATAAGCCTGTTGTAATTCGCCAGGGTGTAATTGTTTAATGAACTTGTCCAAAATGTTTTGATAACACTCTACTGTAACACTCTCGTTGAAAAAAAGTAGTCCAATTAAACGTCTTTGGGAGACAGCAACCCAAACTCCAATTTTTTGCGGATGTAATAGAGATTCTTGAAATATGTGAGGATTATTTGCACTCCACATTTGCATATTTTGAGAATTCACATATCCCGACAAATGAAACCAGGCTTCATCACTAAAGAATGATAGATCCAGAAGATTGTTACTCATTGTCCCATAGAACCAGATGCAATAAGTTATTCTCGTTTCATAATCTAAAGGTTGAAGTTCTTGGAACACTTGCATTTTGTAGGGACACAAATTTAGGTCCTTTTTGAGAATTCTGTGATAGGTACCACAAGATAAGTCGATCTGCTATGACAATCTCAAGGAAGCATTCGGGTTTTCATACATTATCTGTCTTACATTTTCTACATTGCCTGGAGTTCTTTTTTTGGTTTTCTGTTGCCTGATTTTCTCTGAATGCTGCCGGTTTCACGAAATAAATTTACAACATATTTCAGAGTATTTGCGAAGTTCAGTTCATCTGTTACAACTTCAGGAAATTTTTCACGAAATTCTCGAAAACAGGGTTGAATCTCATAAACCCATTCTCCATTAATTTGATGTCCATTATCAAAATAGGCTTCAATCATAAATATTTTCTGCTCGTCCGTGAACACCATTTTGCGGTAGGTACAGGAAACCGAATTTAAATAAACGATACTGTGGTCTTACAAACGACTATTTTTTTATAAAACGAAAAAATACAAAGACCGAATGGTAAATAATCAAAATAATAAATAATAATTGGCTAAATGTTTCCGGAAGAAGCGTTTCGGTATGAAAAATTAGCAAATGATGTAGGTTACTCAGGTAACCAAATATACAGAAACGATAATCGACATGCATTCTTTTCTTCAAAAAATTTCACAGCTTAATAAATACGAAATTTAAATGATCGCTCTGTAGTAAGAGTAGGTTTGTGGTGGCTACTTTAATAAATGTCAGCAATAGATTTTCATATTTTTTTCATCATTATTGAGATTGTTTTCGTACTAAATTTATACAATTTCTCAATGGTTCTAAATTAGACTACAAATGCCTTCGTTTTAAAGCTATTTCTGTAAAATAAAGTGTCCCAATTATTTTTTCCCAGGGTGGTCGAGAGCACGGAGTCCCTGTCTTGATTTCTGAACTAGAACCAAACGGTCCTGCAGCCATGTCCGAGCAACTCTACATAGGAGACGCCATTTTACACGTGAACGACATAGATTTGAGAAATTCTTGCCATAAAGAGGCCGTTTCCATACTACAGCAACAATCAGGAGATTGTGTGCTGCAGGTCCAGTATATAGCCGCGGATGACAGTGATAATTCTTTAGAAGAAGACGGCCTGAATTTCAGGTTAGTTCAGGTAATAAGAAATAGAGATAATAAGTGTTTTTCTGCAGGTTTTTCAACGAGGAAGTGGGAGATTCGGACAATAATAAGTCTAGTCTAGTGAAATGTTCCGGAGATGTTGTAAACACGCCCACTGCACCACGGACTCCAGATTCAAATTCAGTGAGCAGGTGAGGAAGTTGTTTTGGCTGTAAACACAAGAATATTTTTCACTTAATTTTGGAAGCAAATACAAGTTTCTAGTTTAGTTTAAATTGTTGACATATACAGGCTGTATCTAAAATATAAACAAAATTCGGGGATGTTCCTTGGGTTTATTTTTTATGCGAAGATGAGATGAGTATATAAGGTGCTCCAAATTCATGTTGCATGAAGTAGTTTTTCATGAAAAAATATTCTTGTGATACACCGGTAAGTATTATTATATGCATGTGTTATGAACAATGCCTAAATCAAAGTTTCCTATATGTGATCACAATGATTCCATTTTTACTGTAAGTGCAATAATTTGTAGTTTTTTTTGTTAAATTTAGACTGTCGCAGTTTATTTTATTTAGGTAAATATATATTGATTATGCATGGCTTTTTTTTCTCCATTGCCCTTGACCTTATCTTCGCTGTGAGCAGGTAATATACAACGGAAACATTGAAAATGTTCCAATATCTATTTCACGTTAACATTATGGTTTTTAACAAAGCTTAACAAATATTTGCCTTGATGGAATCAATTCTATTCCAAATTATATAGGATTTATACGCGCTGTACCAGAAACAAGTAAATTAATTTGAACTAGTGAGAGGTCTCGTTAAGGGTAACATTTTTCCTAGGTACCATTTTTTGAAAACCACTTTTTCATTTTTACATTTCCCTTTTTAAAATTCATGATGCACTGATGATGCTTGTTATTGAATTAAAACTATTTTTCAAATAAGGGTCAGATATTGAACTGCAGCTACGAGTACCTTCGTTAACAAATCAAATTTATTTTGTATCTCGGTCGGTTGTTGTTTACGTTCGATGTTTCGATAAGTGAAGCAATTTAAATCTATTAAAAATGGTTCATTTTTCAAGTTGTGGACACACCTATATGGTTTTGGCATAGGATGTTTTTGGTGAAAACGCTACTGTAGCTCGCAGGATCTACTACTAGTTTTCAAGTCATCCAACTCCTAACGAACGTACTTTTGTGCACGTGATTTAACATCTTGGGAAAATTGGATGAGTAAATCTTGTATTACAATTAAAAAAATAAATTCCCAATAATCGTAACATATTTTAGATGGTAAGAATTCAGTGTAAGAACAAAAACTTGCTGACCTTTTTTGCAGTTGTTTTTGGTATGTGTTTATCGTTCAGTCGAATAGGTCAGTGCAGGATAGTGAATTTTGTTCAAAACTCTTTTAATTTTTTTTTTTTGATAACGAGGGAAAATCGAGAAAAAAGTATTAAAGAAAGTTGTTGCCCTTGAAAAGTTCTACCACCTGTTAAGATTAATGTACTTATTTTTTATACATTCTGCACATCTTTTATCTGCAATCTGGTTATTTTCAAGTCTCCGTTCCTACACATCTAAGATATACTTTGGATCATATTTGTAAGCGAAGCCCTGAATAGTGATCGTAATGAGCTAATGGTTTGATTAAGTAAAACATCTATTGTTACGATTTGAGCGACATGCAACTCTGTAACTTAAACCATTAAACTCCTTTGAACGAAGCAAGCAAAATCAATTGGGTATCTCAAATTTAATTCCCATCATATACCCATAAAAAAACTGTTATGGGTTAGTTTGAGTACCTTGAGTAATGTATTACATATTTATTTAATTTTGTTCAAGTAAAACCTCAGCACCTCCACCACATATTGGAAGCAATTTTATTTTCTTATACATTTTTTTTATTATATTTGAGATTTGCTGCATGAGCATTGAGCACATAACGAACTCTGCATCATTATCTAAAGAAAAAATAATGAATATTTCAGATTGTCCTCCTCAAGCCGCAGAAATAGTCATGGAGTAATAGATGTGTCACATGATAGAGACAACGGGAATATTTTGTACTCAACTGCAGTCACCAATGTTCAAGGTTCCAATGCCAACTCAACATTCGAACTAACCACTTGTAATAACAACGATTTTCCCGACAACATTACGAAATTTTCATCAGATTTATCCAACATAGATAGCAGCGAATTGATCTTACTCGATAATGCCACTAATAACATAATTAGGCTTGAAGATTTTAAGAAGGTTGACGTATTTTCAACGGTCGAAAGCAACTTTAACTGTTCAGCAAACTCATTAATTTCGGAGAATTTGTCTTCCCCCATGCAAACCAGCACCGATGTTTACGTAGACTCAGAAATCTTGTCTACAGATATTGCTTCTAACGACTCTCATTCGCCTAAAAATTTGCAAATTGATGCTACAGGTTCTAAATCGGCTTTCAGTTATGAGAATAATATTATCGAAATTGAACGCATTAATGATTTCCCGGAGAAGCCCAAAATATATGTGTCTAATGAATCTTTAGCTCAAGCCAAAAGTGATGAGAGTTTGTTGAATTCTGATGAGAGCGATGGAAGTTCGCCTTTGAGAAAGCTTAATAGGAGTTACAAAAAGCAGAAGAAAGTCAGGAAAAAGTACATTGGAGTGAAAACCATTCAGAGCATATTTAGCAAACAAGGCTATTCTGATGTATCCACTACCGCCAGCGAATTAGGAGAGGACGTTCAGCTGTTCCCCATAGAACACCCCAGGGTTAGTGTGAATTCTCCCCCTCAAACCTCACAAAATCTTGAGGAAAATCGCAAGCCCTCCAACAACATAGTTAGCCCGCAATTCGAAGAACAAGTTCACAGCATTATTTCAGATATTTTGACTAAAACTCACTTCGACCAAGCTCCAGTTTTCAAGTCGGCTAATCTAGCTACTTCGAAGAAGTATTTTTCATTACACGGTCAGAATTTAAGGGTGAGTAAGGCCCTGCGTTTATGTCCTAACGAGAACCTTAAGACCATGGATCAAGATCAAAAAAAAGAAAAACTTCTAGCGCGGTATGTTTATAATGCTAATTCTTTGAACGTTGATGGGGTTGGAGACCCTGATTTTGGAACCCCTGTGTGAGTTTCAATGCGGAAAATAATCAAAGTATAGTGGAGGGTGCCATACAACCTCAAGCAAATAAAACCAGGCATTAGGTTAAGGGATTTCAAGTATTATGGTATAGATTTAGTTGGATAAATGAAATTATTTTTGGCGTAATGTGTCCGCAGCAAAGGTCATTGTTTTTGAACAAGATAATAGTTTAGTTTTCAAACAGCAATTTCTTCTCAAAATGAAAGTAATTTATTCTCAGTAATTATAGCATTACTTGCTAATACATAAAATATCATATTATATGAGTAAGTTAAACAATGCGCAACTTTAAACAATAGGTATTAGTATAATCGTTATATGCCTATATAATAACGTAGCTAGTTAGGATATAATTTTAATAATGAATTTAAATAAACTATTCCTAAATCTATCCTCACACTTAAATGCTTAGTTTACAATCACAATTATCTATAAAGTTTCCTTGAATAATTCAAAATGTCCTTATACCAACTCAATTTGTGGTAGTTGTAGGTCGTATTATTACTAGATAGGTAGTTTTAAAGATCCTTTTAATTTGTATTGAAGAATATTCAATTAAATTACGCATTTAATATAATAGAAAATACTTTTTTTTATTGAAGATACAACTGCAATTAATTGACCCCACAAGAACTATTTCTCAGATTCTATTTTTTAGGTCTCTAAATGCAAGAGTTTTTAAAACTTTGAATGTCCCATTCAGTCAAGAGTACTTTGAGTGTTTAATTACTCAAAACACTCGTTTTCATTCTCGGCTTTAAATTCTCAATAATTATATGGATAATAGAGAATAGTAGCAACAAAAACGATTGGTGTATGTTGAGCTGCCTACCCTCAGCAATCAACCACACAGCAGGTATTTCTTTAACAAGAAGTTTTCATTCAATTATAAGACAGAAGCCCGTGGTAACAATGTCTGGATAACTATTGGTAATAATGTTTGCAATTTGCAGTCGGTTTAATTCGAATTAAATGTTTAAATTGTAAGTGGTTCATAGGTTGTCCCTAGTCATTTATACGACCAACGTTGCCAAGTAGTCGAAATTGTAGTGAAGCTGACTAATCGACTTGGTTTTGCAACAAAAAAATCGCTTAAAAGAAATTAAGTTTTCTGCCCGTTAATGACAAGACATTGATTCAAGCAATCTTTAATGATTTTCAACGCATTAATTGCTGCTCAGTTTGTTAGATTAATTATCTCATTTTTTGATATTTTCTCTCTGTATACCCTTTGCGCAAGCATTCTGGCAACGTTGCTTAGGCCAGTGCTGTCGATTGAGTTGGCTTGGCTAGTGTTTCGAGCAAAATGTCATGAAGTGATTTCTTATATTTTACCCTTAAATAGTGTCCAAAAGTGGCCGAAATCATGGAAGAGTCGCCGGTGGACTTGACCCTGATTTGCAGGACGTGTAAATGCGTGTCTCCGTCCATGAAATCGGTTTTCAGTGGATTAGAAAATGGGAATATTTCGGTGCACAATCCCCGTATTGACGAGATGCTAATGGCCTGTGCCGCTGTTCAGGTAAATAAAGATTTTTGTCCAGTGGTGGATTACGAGAATATTTGCCCGAAATAAACGGGAATTATTTAACCTCGTGCAATAAACATGAAATTGAGTATTGTTGTTGATACGAGAACGTGGGAAATGCTTTTTATTTGTATTGGAAATTGAGAAATTTGGCATCCAAAATATCATTCAAGATGGCCTTCAACCTACACTCAGAAACAGGGTTTCTGGTTAGTCTTGAAATGGCAGTTTGATATTCAGTTTCGCCGGCTTAAAAGTGCTTTAAACGTATTTTCAGTTTGATTTTGGGTTTAACGGTTAGAAAACAGCTGGTGATTCTTAAAAAAACCTCCAGTAGGTGTTGAAATATCATGTTCTAGATAATTTCATCAGCTGTTAAGTATTTGTCAGAGGTTTGATGGTAAATAGCAAATAACTTAATCAATGCTCTACCTTTGCGGTTCACCGGCTACTGTCAGATTTTTTTAATAATCACCTTTTTGCATGAATTTCTTGCTACCAAGAGCATAGATCATGATCATGAAATTTGACATTAGTAGGAGTTAAAAAATTGTATTTTTCTTAATGCTTTTGAGAAAGATGACACTTGGGAATGGTCATATTTTACCTTCAATTTTGATATTTATCTATATTTTTAATGGGAACTAAAAGAAATTATTGAATTTTAAAATTACGAATATTTTCATAGAATAGATAATTCATAACTTGATATTCTCGTTAGTAATTTCCCTCCAATAGATAGGCAGAGGCAAGTCAATTGGAGGGAGAGATAAGGTAATTTGACGCAAATTCAGGACATATTCATAGGAAAAATTTCACCACTTGATATTAACACTAGTGACAGTAACACAAATGGATGTTTTATTTTAATTTTAAATTTTAAAGCCAAAGACAAAGTCCATTAGTAATTTAAAACCCTCAACTTAAACTCTGACATTAGCTTTGACAGCTGAGGTAACTTGGTTCTGTGGGTATGTCATACCAAAGCAATAAATAAAAACCCCATTATGACCTGCGTTATCATTACCTAGAGTACTTACACCTTATTTCAATAGTTGATTTTTCCTCCAGAATACAATTACTTCTTGGGCTGTTATCTTGTTAAACACACAATTTTTCACTTGTTTCAATGAGTTTTTATCTATTACTGTTTATAAGAGCTCCATACTGGACACCATTCTTTTAGACACACTGTATAAGACTACAAAAGCCTCTGAGACGCTGCCTCAGTATGTTAAGAAAACTGTTTTTTTCCGAGTCTTCATGGCGAGACATTAGCTTTTAAGACAGAAGTGTTTTTATTCTTTTAGTTTCCATTAATAAAGTCATAGCTAGAGTTACTTTTGATCACTTTATTGTTAAACTTTCCAAGAAAATATCTTTGGTTCTAGGTATCATATGGAGATGGCTTGCCAACAATGATGTGTGAAATGTGTTGTCAAAGTTTAAAAGGAGCATTTACCTTCAAAAAGCAATGTGAAGCTATAGATAACAGTCTTCGAGATTATTGTAAAACGTTGAAGGTAAACGCCATTAAACAAGAGCTGCAAAATTCTGAATTTATGGGTAAGTCGCTAGATAATAACACAAAATAAATTAACTAAGGTGCGGTTTTCGTACTTTAAAATTATTCACGTTTTTCTTGAGACTAAGAAATTGAAGGATTGCAAACTTGTTCTAGAGTCGTTAAATACCCTGAGCAATTTATTAAACACCGGTAATAGTCAATCTTCAAAAATAACATCTAAAGAAGACGGACCTATCGAATTAAATGAATCTTCAACATCGATTAACATTGACGATACTGAGAAAGCATCAATGCACCCTGAAACCGATTACATTCAATTTCTTGACAATAATCAGATGCTTCTGACTTGCCGAGAATGTTCAAAAATGTTCACAACTTTAGAAGGATTGAGGTAATAATTTTAACCCCCAGGCAGACCAAAAATTTGATTATAAATATTTTCAGGTGTCATAAACGTGTTCACACGGGCTCCACGTTTAAATGTAAGCAGTGCGATAAAGAATACACCCGAAAAAATCATTTGGACCGACACGAGGCGTCTCACGGGAAACGAAAAGTACACGTTTGCAAGCTATGCAATAAAACATTGACTAGGATGGAGCATTTGAAGCGGCATTTAATAACACACTTGAGAGAAAAACCTTATAATTGTAAGACGTGCAATAGAGGGTTTAATAGGGTGGAGCATTTGCACAATCACGTACCGAGATGCCGAGGTAAGAAGTCGATCATGTCTCAAAGTGTGGTCGTTAGGAAATATGAATTTCAGGTGAAATTGTGCATATCTGTCCTGTGTGCAATAAGGCATTCAATCGTGAAGATAGTTTGGAGGTGCACAAAGAACAACATGATAAGTTGTCTTTGATGCTGCCAACCATTGATAATTTGGATAATATTGATGAACACTATTTTGAGGTATAACAATATTATAGCTTTTTCCTATTGTTTTCGTTGTATATGACACATGTTGGTTAAATAAACAGTTGTCTGTTGGTTAAAGGTTGATTATGATGCCACTATTAACTTCTCAGACAGTTCTGATGTTGAAGATTGTTTTGAGCCTCAAGTAGAAGTAATGGAAAGCATGGACGAGTCGAAGATTGAAGACAGAAGGAGCATGTCTCCTGGTCAAGACCCTGGTAACCAAGAATCAGAGTCAATCATTGGTAATTATTAGTCAACAATCTTTAACTTGTACGAATTTGAAATTCAGCAAGGATTTAAATAAATTTATTTATTTTCTCCTAAATAGCTGATTTGCCCAATAAAAAACAGCAGAAAAACACGGATGAAGATACCCCAGAATGCATAGAAATACGTCAAGACGTGGAAGATGAGGACGATGAAAAACCGCTCTCTTCACTGGCAGCCCTCGTGAAATCCGAAGATAATCAGGTTGATTTTCATATGGAACACGATGATGACGATGAGGATGATGATATGGACTTTAATGATAGCACTGAAATTGACAACGAGTATGAGGAAGGAGAAATTCCTATTGAATCGACATTAGAGACAGACACTGATAATTATTGTAATGACACTGGTAATAAATCGCGTTTTATTATTTTTTTGCACTAATAGATTTTTTAGCTGTAGACAGTTCAATTGATACCTCAGATGATGAATATCTTCCTCAGAAGCCTACGCAAACTTCTCCAGGAGGGAAACGTAGAGGCAGACCCCGAATTCATCCCCCAAAGCCTAAAGGTACGGGCAGGCGGGGTAGGCCTCTAGGTAAAATCCTTTTTAATCGATGTTTTATTACGTGTCAATTTTCTTCTTTCATAGGCAGCAAAGGTGTAAAAAAGAAAGTAAAAATTGTTGAAGAAGAAGAGATCGGAGAATATCCATGTCCTATCTGCAGCGAGTTTTATGACCGCGTTAGTTTATTAGATAAACACGCCAAGGATATACATCCAGGGTTAAAGGTATATACATACATATATATATATTTTGTTTCCTCCTGTTTAAAACAGACATTTAAACGGCTATTTAGGTGCACAAGTGTCACGTTTGCGGCAAAGATTTTAGCCGGACCAATCACTTGAAACGCCACATGACGTCGCATTCTGAGGATAAACCCTATTCGTGTGATATTTGCACCAAGAGTTTCGTACGCAAAGATCACCTTTTGCAACATCAGAAACTGCACGATCAGCACGAGGAATTACCTTGCGAGATTTGCGGCAAACCCTTCACGCGAGCCGACCACTTAGCCAAACATAAAGCAGCCAAACACGGCATTGGGGAAAAAGTTACCGTAAGTTTCTAGTTGAATTTAGGAAGATTGGGGATGTGCTCTGTCACGTATTTAAACATTATTTCCGAGAAATATGAAATCAATGTTGCAGGCGTTGACTATATAAAAAAATGAGAAAAGCCGAGGGGAATTTTTGTAAGTTTCAGAATGTTCCCGCGATCTTTTCTCACATTTATTATTTTTATTGAGAGGTCATTTTTTCCTATATGTTTTAAGATTTTGGTTAAGAAGTTAAATTGATGTTAAAAACTTTTTTAAATATTAATCCTGTTCGTTTTTTTCCAACCTGAGTGGTAGCTACATTAAAAATGATAACAGTAATCGATTTTTAAGGAAAAATTTGCCAAAAATGAGTGTTACCACTTTTTTTAATTTCAATTTTTTCAAATTTTTACTACCCTTCCTAACGTCATCTATGAGTCGATGCTTGCATATAACATGTTTAACGTTTATAGAAAATAATGTTTTATAAGGACATGATCACTTTTTGCAAATGTCACAAAGACCGCATTATTTTCATGTTGTTGAAATTAGTGTTTTATGCTGTGACTACATAAAATTAACTAGAAAAGCTGAGGGATAGTTTTGTGAGTTTCAGATTTTCCGGCGCTTTTTTCTTACATTTATTAAATTGTTCATGATCAAGATTTTTAAGTTAGTTACGCATCTCGGGCAAGATTTTCTGTAGTCAATATATAGTGCAAAATTGAAATCCCTCTTCTCTTCACAGATAATGGGAGAAAAGAAGTTCTACTGTGATATTTGCCAGAAAGGTTTCACTACCGAAAAATACCGTGATGTCCATATGAAGGCGCACAACGGCGAGAAGAAATTCCAATGCAGGGTGTGCGAGAAGGCCTTCCTTTCTAAATCGCACCTGACCGAACACATGAAATTCCATAATGAACATTCCAAAAAATTCCTCTGTTCCGAATGCGGGCAACGCTTCATTCGGAATGACTATCTGGTGATTCATATGCGGAGGCATAGGGGAGAGAAGCCGTTTAAGTGCAGATTTTGCGGAAAGGGTAATTGATAAAATAAAAAGGTGATGCTGATGCTAAAAATCATTGTTTTTCTTAGGATTTCCGAGAACCACAGATCTAACGGTACATGAACGGTACCATACAGGGGAAAAGACGCATTTATGCACGGTTTGCGGTAGGGGATTTGGACGGTAAGGCTTGTATTATATTATAGATTTTTGGTCACAATGTTATATTTCTTTTTTGTTGTAGGGCTTACAATCTAACTGTGCATATGAGGACTCATACGGGTGAAAAACCATATCAGTGCACATACTGCGACGCTGCATTTGCGCAAGGAAACGACCTCAAAGCCCACATTAGGCGACATACAGGGGAACGGTTTCAATGCGATTTATGCAGCGAAAGTTTTTTAATGGGATATTTGCTTACTCAGCATAAAAGGACAGTTCATGGTGAGTTTACACACTTGAAATTATTTAGGATTTTCCCCATAATGTAGCATTGTTGCACTGAAATCTTAACCATCACGTCATCGTTTCTTATCTCAAACTGTCGCTCAAACTGTGTCTGTCGCGCTCATTAACTTGTCAAATAGGTCATCTATGTTTTGACAAAAGAGCGTTGCAGTGTTGCGATTTTTTGTTACTTTAACCAAATATTTTTTCTCTGTAGGCTTAAATGTAGTAAGTAACATCAGACGGTTGCAGCCAGTGCATAAAACTGAAAATCCAGACGAACCTCCGCCCATAACCATACCCTTACCGAAACCGATAATCCCTGAAAATCTTATGTTCAATCACCTGCTGCAGCCCCAGCAACACATTGCAGGCATCCAAACTAAACAAGAAAAGATGGAAGATCCGCCCCCGTTGGCAATTCCTTTGTCGAAACCGATGATGTCTGAAAGTTTGATGTTCAATCATCTGCAAGCGCAATTGTCCATCTCTCAATTGCATTTTACCAGTCAAAGGCCCACGACCTAACTCCGCGAGTGATAATGGTTCGTTGTACAGAATATTAATTTACGTATACAGTGTTAGGAAGGATAGACAGTTGCTTGAAAAAAGTTAATTTTTGCATTATTTATTATTATGATTATAATAGTAGGTAATGGGAACTTTTTTTTTCAGTTTTTTTGGTAAATTAAATACGAGTTTTATAGTGCCATTTTTCAAGAATTAACGTCATTTATGAACATTGTCGAAGATCCCTTTCTTTTCTGCACCCTCTTACTCCAAACGTCTTTAGTTTCTTAACATTTTTTGTATCCTGAAAGTATGTTTTAGTTCCTCGCATAATTTCTGTTATTTTGATTTCTAAATCCTACTTCACAGGCAAACCTTTCCTGGTTGAGCTTAATTGAAATTACGGTGGCAGATATTTCCGAAACTCATCATGCCTTTAAGTATATTTGTTGAATATTCTCTTTGGTATAAAGAAACGTAGATGCAAAGGTATATTGTGTAATACGTAATGGTGTAATTATAGGCTTGTAAATATCTACTTCAAATCATATAAATTGATTTTTATTTCTCAACTAGCGAAGCTTTTCTACTGTATCCTTATCTGTCTGTACACTGTGGAAAATGCATAAAAATGTAAATTTTGCAAGATACACTATGTGGAAAAATATAGAAAACGCATGTGACCTTCTTCTTTCCTCTTAATGTCCTCGTATGAAGAGTAAAAATCCTACTAAAAAAAAATAAAAAAACTGCTTGAAGTAAGTGGCAGTGATTGGAGAGTTGACAACAATAAGTAATGCATAATACAGTATACGGTGATGTATGGTGGGTCTATCCTTTTTGAAAGTTTGGTGTGAGACCCAAAAGGGTAGCATTATCAATGTTAATTTTTAATTTGAGTTTTCACTTAGTTTCTAAAGAATTTTATTAAAGTAAAAAAGTCTCTTCTCGATAATGGTCACACTTTTACCTTCAGATTTTGAAAAGGTGATTTATTGATATCTTTTAAAATTGTAAAAGGCGGACAATCATACACTCGTATTATTTAATAATAATTATTTTATTTACCAACAACAAAATGTTATTTTAACCGCCTTAGTTATTAGTTCTCGGTAAATTATTAAGCCAAGTCAAGATTTTGCCCACAAGGTCCACTTCCTTTTCCACTATATCATTCTTATGTACCCCGAACAGTTTCTTAGACTTTTCTTGAAATATTTTTGCATTCCCACCCGTATAGTCCTCGACTTTGTTTTCTAAGCGATTCAAAGTTTCCTGCAATTTACTTATTTGCGAATACTGAGAAGCATCAGTCAATTTTGCCCAATTGTTACTTATATCAGCTACAGGGTTTCTAAATAGTTTTGGCAAATTTAAGTTTTTCTTGCTCTGCAGTTGTAGTTCGGCGATTTTATTTAAAGCTGCGTCACCTGCATCTCGTAAATTCGACCGAAGAAGCCCGTTATAAAGAAGTGGAACTTCATTAGAGTTTTTCACAAGCGGTGTTTTGAGACTGTTAGAAACTTGCTTCTTCATCTCATCTGCTTTTTCTTGTACTTGTCGAACTGCATTTGAAAATATCTCATGCTGCCTTCTTTCGATAGCCAGATTTTCTAAAGATTTTGGATAACTGTTTGCCTGTTTTTTAAAGATTTCTGCAGCATTAATTTCGGGCGTAAATAAACCAACATTTGGTGATCTTTTAGCGATAACATTTCCCGTTTTTATTTCTCCCTCATTTAATTGCTCTTTTAGTTCAGCTTCCTTTTCCAAAATGGCTCCTACAGTTTCTTCAATAGCCGAATGGTTCCTGGGGCAGGTGGTATTTTGACATGAACAAAGTTTATCCAAATTGACGGAAATGTCCAAGGTACCATCAGCTGATTTTCCAATTTTTAGGGGTAGTTTTATGCCATCGCCAATGAAGAATATGTCTTGTGGTTTGGAGGAAGACTGGACAATTTGTCCTAAGTTTCCAGAGTATGGAAGTAAGTCCTCATTCTGAAAGAGAAGTATTCATTTTATACACACTCAAATGAATTGGATTTTAGAATGTAACTGTTCTAAACAGTAAGGAATTCCATACATTACAATCTGAATATAAGTAACCAGCTATGTGCATACTGATGTGATAAAAGGTCACTTCAAGGTTGCTTCGAATATTGTATGATTAAGTGTTTTTATTTATGATTTACAGAATGAGTTTAGACATCACTAATTGTTTGCAAAACTCACCTTGAATCCAGCCCTACTCCCTAAAACTGCATCATCAAGTGGGCTTTCCATTTTAGATTCATCTAATTCGGGAGACTTTACAGTACCATTGACAACATTTTCACTCGTTTCTTCTAAATTCTGCTTCACTTCCCCTAATTGCACGTCCTCATTACCTCTTCCAATTACTGGATTGCTAAGCTTACTCCCTAAAGCTCCAATATCACCTACGTTCCCAAAGCGACTTTCTATAGGCTTTTTAAAGGATTCCACATAGTCCTTCAGCTTTTTCCTGAGCAATTCGCGGTTGGGATCTTGCACTGCTTCTTTAAATATCTGGCGTAATTTCTCATGGCCGTCGTGTTTGGAGACCTGGTCGATTCGTGAAGAAGCGACGGGAAAGTCTCCGTTTCTTTGCTCAAGAGGCTTCTTTAAGTCTTCTACATATCGCCTCATTTTGTCTTTTAACATATTCATTTTCATCTCGTGTTCATCTGCAGATTTCCTGGAAACGTCCATGAGATTCGAGCTTTTAGGCGCATTGTTTACAGATTTTTGGCTTATAAGGGGACGTTGTGTATTTTCAGTTATTTCATTTCTTGAAAACAATGTGGGTACTGTAGTAGACTCTGCTGTTGATTTCACATGAAACCTTTCAGGGGAGTACTTGCTTTGCCTGCGTTCTTTTAAATCGGCTAAATACTTCTCCAACTTGCTTTTAGTAGGTTGTGACGTTGTTTTTTCATATATTAATTCAGGCCTCTCTGTAAGCCCTACTAATGAGTCTGCTTCATCTCCAGTTACTTCTTCATCAACATCTGCAAATCTCGCTGACTGGGAAATCGCATCAACAGGATTTGTTGGTTGCTGTTCCAATACATTTAAACTTTCCTTAAATTTTCCAAGTAAGAATGTTGGCACTTTCTTTAAATCGTGTATTATCCTTTTGGTGCTCTGTGAATGCTCATCATCCCGAGGAGAACTTTCACTGGGGGTGCCAATGGTATTTAAAGCGTCCTGGACCCTGTTAATTAAGTAGTGGTTGACATCTTTGAAGTTATCTACGACCTGGGGGGGAACAGCTGTATGTAATGGAGATCGCGAAGTTTCTTCAACATGAGGTGATTCAAGGAGACGCTTTGGTGATGCGTTTTGCGTTTCTTCTTGGATGTTCTTAACCATTGATTTCACTTCTTGTAAAGCTTGGTTAATGTTGGACATGGTCGCTTGGGATACTGATACTGGATCTACTGAGAAAGACATGAGAAAACAATTTTAAATAAAAATAAAGCTTTTTCTTCTAGTCGAGTTACCCTTTGGAGATTTCTGCAACAAAGGGTCAAGATTGGTATTGCGGGGGGATGAGACTAGAAGGTCATTCTTGGTACTGGGGCTACCATGCAGGAAGTTCTGTAAAAGGCCTCGCCTTGCATTGGGATTGTTTGTATCTGTGTTTGCTTGTCTTGGACCTGTTGAAAGTGGTATATGGCATAACTATCACACTTTCGAGGGTGTTTTTATGGCCAGTAACATACAAGGTGTCTCATAATTTAGATGTGCCAACTTCAAATTAAAATAAACATTTCTGCAATTCAAACATCTGTCCAAAAATATCTGATTCTTAAGCTACAGAATGTTATATCATTTTTTATTTTATTCTCGTGGTTCCTAATCCAGTTTTGAAACTGTTTTACTTTTACATGTTTTCTGGATAAGTAACTTTTAAGGAATTGTTCCCTAAAATTCAAGTAGTTTCCGTGATTTCAACACATTTCGCATTTATTCACTCGATTGTCAAGATTAATACCAAAACTGTCATTTGTTTTAAACTTATTACGTATGATTTTCATGCTAAGTGCAAATTGTCGAAGTACTAAGTAGGCCTTGGCAGCGGCCATAATGGTTTTTTGAAACTTGAAGTTAAAGAAAGAAGATTAAAAGATTTTTAATTAAAACTCAGTTTAAATTCTTGATTGGTTCACTATTAGTGCCTAATTGCGTGTAACGGACATTATTTCCTCACGCGGGTGTCTAGAAGTAGCAGCATTAGATTTAATCAGGTATCAAACTGTCAAGGTTTTTTTAATGTGAAACGTATAGTAAATTTAGTACAACTAATTTTGGAAGTAATAAATCTGAGTGAATAGAAAAATTGGGAATAGGAACTCGAGACAACATTGATCTCAGTGAAATCGCCCCATTTGGGATTTTTGGTAAGTAGTTACATCATTTCAGGGCAATAGTGTTATAAGTTTAGTTTAAGTGATTTTTCTAAATGTTTGGCTAATTTATCGTTAAAATGTGTGTAATACGCGAAAAGCTTACCACATGTAAGAATGCATGACCCCAAAGAATTTAGCACGTTCACAGATTCGCGAGTGAGGAAATAGACGACGTCAAAATGACGTTGATCAACAGTCTTGCAGATAAAAATTCAAGCTAACACACATCATTTTGACGTCATTTTCGGGAAATGTTCTATTGATTCATTGTAAGTAAATAGGCATGTACAGTGCTCCCCGAAAAATGTATTCAATCGTCCGAAAAAAGAGATATCCCTATTTACATATACAAAAGCTTATCTTGTTTTTAAACATTTTAGTCCTATAAAAAGTCCTGTATACGAATCAGTTTTTTTCAAAAATCTTAAGCCTGATTTGTAATCGGATTTCAAGTACAAAAAACCAACCTTTTAGAATCGAAAACGACTTCCCTTTCGGAGTATTCGCATCCTCTAACTGGTTTAAACTCTCAAGTTTCTTCGTTTGGTCAGGGTCGGGTGTAGTAACTGGTTCGTTAGTTGTTATTTGCAACTCTTCTGATTTGGATTCATCAGACTGAAATTCTTTAGGCTGAACGATAATCTAAAACAAAAAATGTTCCCCAAAATTTCAAACAGAATTTTATAAACCATCTCACGGGTTTTTCATTCAAACTACTTTGTAAGAATGGAGGTGAGCCCTCTATGAGTCCAGGGTTTATTTTCGAAGCCTTGGCGAATGCGCTAGGTTCTTCACCACTATCACTAAAAGTTCACAATGCGGATTTTTCTGATAAATAATCAACTTACTAATCCATAAATCTTCTTGATTCCAATACTGGTGATGAGTTTGAATTTTCATTTTGGGCTTTATTAGGACTTATTGGTGGTTTATTGGAAATAGTCGTAACTGATATGGAGACCTATAGGAAAATGTTTTTTTATTAATTAATTTTTACTATACCTACGCAGCAAGGGCCAAACTTACACTTTCAATATCGCTTGTGTCGCTGATTCCAACGATTTTACAAACGAGATCCATCGCTTCTCCATTTTTTAAATTTGCGATAGGAAAAAGAGTTTTGGAAACACTTTGAGCGACTCGGTTGGATAATCCTACAGTCTAGCAATAACATGATCAATTGAAACATTTTAAATATATATGAAAAATCCGTCTTGCGTACCTCTGCATTATTCTCCACCACCGAGGGTTCATTAATGAAATTAGGATTATTTTTGCAATATTTGTAACAATCGTTACATTTTTTTAAAACACTACATGATAGTTGACTCCTGTAATAAGCATTGTAAGCTCATGTTTGACATCAAATTTGTAAGCTTACATGCAGGTCCTGCACATTCTTTCATTTTGCGGTAAAGAAAATTCTCGTTTGGTTAAACCGCTACCAAGAATAGGCACATCTGAAGGTTTCCTTTAGGAAAATTTCATTTTCTGCCAAAATTTTCTTTGAGCTGTGTGTAACTTACCCTCCGACATTTCCAAAACCCGTATCGTCGTTCCAGCCATTAAACCAATTAACCACCCCGCACATGCAATTTGATACAGACAAAATGGATAGAATAATAACAATAAATTTGACATACATCTTCCTATGGAGTATTTTTTTAAATGTGGAAATTTGACCGCATTTCAATTCAAACTAAAATAAGAATTTCAAGCTGCAATTGTGTGCAGTCAGCAATTTGTAGTTGAAATTGGGACAGTATGTTTTGGTTTGTCATTATGCCGCAAGAGTGCATAAATAAATATTTTATGTTATTCAAATTAGGCAAAAAACATTAAACAGAAGATCATTGATGTCGTTTTATTGTGCTGAAGTTTGCTTCTTTTACAAACATAATTTTTCGTTGGGGCTTTAATTATTTGAAAAATGACAACGTCGCGTTTGGCATTTGTTTCTTAAAGCCTGTCTAAATAGGTACAGGCCTTGATTGTTTGTTAGAAACCCTTTGTCGGTAAACGTTACCATATGGTGCACAAAATAGGGAATTACAGAACTGAATGAGATTTGAAGGCGGTTAAAATCACAAATGAATTTTTAGACACCAGTGCGCCTGGAAAATTGCTATGTCGCTGTTAACATTTTAATGGGAAATTATTTAAAACAGTTTTAATTTAATTTTTAATGTTTTTGATAGCCTGACTTGGCGAATGTTTGTATTGCCCTTCGGGGCCCTATCTACAGGTTAAAACATTAGCAGTAAGCTCCATTCTTTTCTTCCCTCAAGTTCTAATGACTGTAATCGCGAGACTGATGAAGATAATAATAATTAACATTATCGAAAATTTGGTCGCTTAAGGGTTTTTCTTCTTACTGTCAAAGACCGAAAACGTAAGATTTCCGAATGTAAAGAAATTAGGCTTCGACAGTAAGTGGCTTACCAACCAATATAGGTTTACGTGGTAGTGGCGTTTACAGTGGTATGCAAAATAATAATAGAGCTAAGAGCAGTTTTGCAGAGGGTCGATTATTAACTTAGTTAATGCTTTTTGGGAATCATAGATGTCATCCTTCTCACGATACTGTATCAGACCTTGAGTGACTAAAATTACACACACCTTATGTTGAAACACTTTTGGGATTCCCCTATTTATTGAATTTCATACTTGTAGATCTGTGCAAAAGATAGCAGTGTTCATTGTTGTACGCATTAAAATACCACGTAATCTCATTCTATAGTTAATGAACCGTTTTAAAGTTCTCATTTAAAATAAATATAACTTAAATATTGAATTGTATATTGATAATTTTTAGTTGAAATACTATGAGTAGAAAAACTCATTGTACGACAAAAATGCAAAACAGGATTTTACCACTTAGAAATAAAGGGAAAAGTTATACATTTATTCAAAATGTATTAAAATGTTTCGCCAAAACAGTCAGCAATACCGTAAAATTTGTGAAAAAACTGACTATGCGTAGTAGAAAAAGAAAAACACGTCAATATATGATAGACGAATACAGAGGGTGGCGAAAGTATCTCCTTTCTTAACATCTAAACAAATAAAAGCACAAATTGGAGTTAACACGAACGCTTCTACAGTATGGAGGCAATTGACTGCCCCATAAATTTACATGGGAGAAGCCCAAGGGAATTTCATAAAGTAACTGACAGACAGATGTCCAACCGCCTAAAATTTACAAAAGAGCATGCCCTTTGGTCCTTGAAAAGATAGAGAAATGTTCTTTGCTTAGACGAATCAAAAATTGTTCTGTTTGGTTTTTTTGAACAGAGATAATATGTTAGAAGAACTCCACAATCTGAATACTACCCAAAGTATATCCTTAAAATTATAAGATGTAGTGCACCCTCCATAATGGTACAGGGTTGTTTTTCGTATTACGATATAGGTCCGATATATTGTATTAAGGGGATCATGAACCAAGTTTTCTACGTTAATGTCCTGGAAAATATAATGTCTCCTTATGTCGACGACAATATGCCCATCAGACGAATCTTTATGCAGGATAATGATTCCAAACACACCAAGAACATAGTTTGTCGACAATAGGGTTAAAATTTTGAAGTGCCTTGTTAATTCTCCAGACTTTAACCCTATTGAACATTTATATATAAATGTAAAAAAAGGAGTTTCTGCCATAAAATCAACCAATAATGGGTATTTGTAGAAAATTGTTCAGGATACTTGGAATGCAATTCCTAAGGGATGTTTAGCTATTATTATCAAAAAAGGGTACAATGCAAGGTATTAATATTAGCTTACTTAAATAAGTTTTTTTTTTAATTTTAAAACTTTCCTTTTTATTTTCTCTAACCTTCAAGAAAGATTGCTATTTTTTGGTAACATTTGTTTTTGACAGAAGAACGTACATTTTTTTATTTGAATAAAATTTTTTTCGTATGTTGTTTTGCTTTTTCTTGTGTAATTAGTGAAGTTTTGTTTCTTACAAAAAACAATAAATTACTGAAATTTGTGCGAAACTAAAAGGATTTTCTTAAAAAGTACCTACACACTGCTATTATTTTGCACACGGATGTATCGTGTACTTCTCACTTTACTCTTATTCATTCTCTCAAGTAATTAAGGGGTTTTATATAACCTTTATGGGCGGATTATAAGAAAAATCGTAAATATAGAAATACATTTTCAATTTAATAATGAGTAAGTAAATAGTACAATTCCGTTCTTACCACAAAAAATTATAAGCATAAGTTCAAGTGTATATAACAGTAGTAAATAAAATAGCACATGCTTTTCAAGCCTTGCCCTTAAACTATACCTTACATATTCGTAACATTATTTGCAGACTACTACAAAACAGATCCGATTCTGTAGGTAATTATTTTCATTTATTTATCAGCCTCAAAGAACCCACAAAGTTTACTATTGGAAATTAAATCATATAAGAAAACTTTTGACGTCAAAGTGACCATGAACACAATGATACTGGACCTTGTCAACCTGGTCACTATTAGCGAAATAAAGAACCATCACTTGTTCTAAATGAATTTTGCCAAGAAAAGATTACTTTTATTTTACAATTTTTATTTAGGCTAAAATGTTCAAATGTGGGCTCACCATTTTGAGCAGGCTTGCTCTACTGACACTGTTAGGAAAGAATTTAAAGCATTAAATTCGATTCGGTAAAACATCCACACTATGCGAATTTGCGGACCAAAATGTTCAAATATGGACCCACCGAGAGAATTAAATAATGCAATGCAACTTGAACGTGAGTCCACATTTTAATATTTTGACCCGAACAAACAAAATGAATGAGCCAATTAAAATTCGCATATCCTGGACGTTTCTCTCAATTGAACTTAATCCGAACTAATATTTAAGGAGAGTTAAGTAGTGTTATGCATCTCTAAGGTGGGCCCACTTTTGAACATTTTGGCTAGAACGAAGGAACTCAACAACTCAAATTCGCGTAGTGCCATTCGACTGCTCCAGCTATTCCTTGCATATTCTTACAGTCTAAAATGCAACAGATTCATTTCAATTAGAGACACTACCAAATCCATCAGTAATTCAAAATATGTTGCGCTACTTAATTCTCTCTCGTAAAACTGTTTACAGCGTGTTTCAAATTTTGCGCCTCACGTCTTGTATAAAGGAACGGAAGATATGAAGTGCTAATAGTTAAAAACAAATTGTTTACCCTGAACATGGACTACACGGACCTTCTTTAAGATCCCGCAATTAAGTTACCAATTTTATTTTCTAGTTCTTCACGTAAGGCATTAAGCGCGAAGTTTAAAACGCCCTGTACATGTAGATAAATCCATTTCAGTAAAATGCCTACTCCTGTATAATATCCACATCCAGACTTATCTCATTATCAAAATGCTCCACTATTCACAATTAAATCCATTTAAACAACAAAAATAAAATTTATACAACACCTTTAAAACAATAAAACTGCCAAACAAGAAATGGTGGGAATGGGAACAGAGCATATACCCAAACATGCGGAATGTACCGAATTCTGGTTTGAGTTCATTTTATTTGTTCCTGGGTGCTCACCTTCTTGCATTTGTTTAGAGTAAAATATTCAAATGTGGACCAACGTTCTGACTCCCCCTTTACCACGTGATTTAAACTTGATGTTCTGGTCATAATGACGCACTTCATAACCTATGTCTATAATACACTACTATACATTTATATCACTTTTGGGAAATTATTCAATTTAGACAACTATCTATTAAAAGTAACTGAAAAGTACTGAATAGACAAGAAAACTTTGTTTCTTCCATGTAAACAATTACCTACAAATAATAATAATTATTTTTTAGACTATATTATAACAATCAGTGACATTTATGTATTGCGGATTTTACCAGGGACATAGTTTTTGTCAATTGAGGGTTCCTGCAAAAACATATGTAAACACCTCTCATTTTGAGCTAGAGGGTGTCCTGCAATTCTGAAATTTTAAAAAACATGTAATCAGTGAAACAGACCCTGTGAGCTGCAAACAAAAATTTACAATTCAGTATATAGAGCAACTGTTACTTAAGTAGGAGCAAAATTTTGTTCCAATTACTTACTTATTAATAAACACCTCTAGTCCTTTCCTCCTATCCTCAATAAATCCCTCCTCAAAGATGCCGTCATCACCTCGGAAAGGAAGCTGCCGTTTCCATGCTTTACCAGGTAAAGGGGGCACCACTATTTTGCTGTCTCGTTCTAGCTCGTTTCTGAGCCACTCAAAGTCGCTGTATCGCCTCCGAACACTTGATTCTTTAACTTTAAATACAGGTAAGTTTGTCTGAAAAAATGTATTCCATTATCATCAGTACATGAGGGGTTATAAAGGAGGTAGATGCGGTTGCCCGACCCCAAAAAAAAGTGCTTGAAACATGGGTTTGTTACACTATCTTCGACATGCAACAAATGGGGATGTTGCTCTTATTTACTCACTCTCATTTTAACTTCATAATCTGTGAATCTCTTCTTCCCCACACCGATGGTGGTGACCGGATTGACCACGTCTATTTCCAAGAAATTGGCCGGTGCTGCGTAAGCATCGTCCAGTGTCTGCTTCTTCACATTCAACCTTTTTATGGCTTCCGCAGTTGTATCAGATTCGGACATCATCTTTTGTTGTTGTTTTCCTATTATTGTCCTTCCAATGAAGGTTCGCGAAGGGTTGGTGGTTTTAATCGGTTTGTACAAATGAGTCACTGTACCAGCTGGGTAATTACAGAGAGATTGAAAACACCCCCTGAATTTGAAAAAATGGAAAAATCTTCAGAAAACTAGAATTGTTTTAGCTGTTATGATGAAAGATTAGTGACGTTGACAAATGATAACATTCACTACACAAAATAAAACATTTTTACACCCAACATAAAGTTTACATTGACAACAGAACATGTAGGGTGCTTATTTTTAAAGATTTTATAGTCTTGATATTTTATATTAAATTTTAATTTTTTCCGACGGTTTTTATTATCAAATATATAGGTGTAACGCTAAGACTAATATTGGAATGAATTATACCTTGCCTAATAAAACGCTAAAAAGTTTACAGAAACCTAATGATTTAATTTTCCTTAGAAATTCCAATCTTGAACATTTTACTCTTCAGTTCTAGGTAATTTTATTTTATTAGCCCTTTTGGGTGAGTTAAAGTTTTGTTGTCCAGATATATGATGCTATAATTTCAGAATTATTTTTGATAGGTCCTACTCTTTTCCAGATATTTAATTCAAATTATGAACGTATGCGTAGCTTTTAGACATTTAAAGTAGGTAGTTAAGTTTCAGTTATCATTTATTCATAAGGATATCTGCTAGTTGTTCTAATTATAAAAAATTATTATTTACAGCATTTAATACCTATAAAAACTGCACATTTTGATAAATAAATTCTCTCTTGAATTTTAAACGTAAATTTCCACAAAATGGCGCTTATAGCATCGGTCCGCATTGCCACATTTCAAAAAATTTGCGAAATACTAGATGTTTTTTCAAGATTATCAAGTACGGCCCGGTAATCTACAGTCGCCTGTCAATCCTGTCATTCTTTTTTGGTATTATATATCAACATTTTTTGCATTTAATCTGTGATTTCTTAATTTTATTTGCAATTTTCGGTGTATTAGTAGAATTTCGTTTTTTAGATAAATCAATTCCAATCTAAGCTAACATTCGAGTATACGTTTCGCAGTTATGGGATCTAAAAAACAGTCTAAACGAGATTCTTCGTCCTCATCGTCTGAAGATTCTGATGCATCAAAAGAAGCCAGGAAAAAGTCATATCATCAAAGGGATCGTTCCAGGAGCAAACAAAATAATAGAGGTGATAGGGCAGTTAGGAGAAGTACCAGTAGACAAAGAGATGAAAGTCGGTAAGTCATGTCATAAAATTTGATACTTTTAATAACTGATTAATCAACTGTAAGGCATAGAGATTCTTCAGCGAGAATTAGAACTTCTTTGAATACAAGAAGAAGTCGATCTAGGTCAGAGGGTAGAAGTGTTCAGAGAGACAGACCTAGGGAGAGGCATAATCAAAATTACGGGAGATATGATAGAAGAAATGACAGGCAGAGAGACAGGTTAGAATAGCCAGGTATTATGTATTTTTCTCAATATTCAGAAGATTTTTTCCTGTAGAAGGAGAAGAAGTAAGTCTTTTGATCATGCTAATGCCAAGTGGGGCAAAGATGATGACTCAAATAAAGACAAGCAAAGAAAGAATAGTGAAAACAAGGCAAAACCAAACTTTGGTTTGTCTGGCAAATTAACAGAAGAAACAAACACATACAAGGGTGTTGTCATCAAATACAGGTACCACAATTCTTATTTTTATTTCATTATTGACTTATACCCTTATCCAGAAAACTTGCCTACATATTTTGTGTTGCATTTACAGTGAACCTCCAGAAGCAAGGAAACCTAGAAGAAGATGGAGGCTATATCCTTTTAAAGGAGACAAAGCCTTGCAAACCCTATATATTCATCGAGAAAGTGCGTATTTGATTGGGCGAGATAGGAATGTTGTTGATTTACCAGTGGACCATCCATCTTGTTCTAAGCAACATGCAGCTTTACAATATCGACTAGTCCCTTTCACACGAGAAGATGGATCAACAGGTGAATTTAAAATTAAGAAAAAATTAAAATCCAAAAATTTTTCTCCAGGTAAACGAGTTCGGCCTTATTTAATTGACTTGGAGTCTGCCAATGGTACATTTATAAATAATAAAAAAATCGATCCAAAGAAGTATGTGGAGTTGCTAGAGCGTGATGTAATAAAATTTGGGTTCAGCTCCAGGGAATATGTGATGCTGCATGAAAACAGTAAAGATGAGGCTATGGATGATGATGTAAAAGCTGAGTATGAAGAAGTTAAAAAGGAAGTGAAATCAGAGAAAGAGTAGAATTCTGAGTAATTTGTGCCTATTTTGAACACATTAGTGTAACATTTTTACCACCTACATTTCTTTGTTAATCTAGAGACATACGTCATTTTGCAATACCTGCAAAACTGTGTAATCTTATAAGGGTAAGTTGTCTATTTATTAATAACTACCTTGTTGGTATTTTCAGTTAAGTCAAGTTACAGATGTGTAATGTTATAAGATCAGTGGCGTAATAATATTTCTTTAAGTTAATTTTTAAAGACATTAACTCTCATCTACTTTCAAGTTTATAGATTTTAATGTAAATAGGTTTTAGAACCAAGATGGGATCCGAAATCAAATTAAAAATTATTCACAATGTGCATTTTTTCTTTTTCAATATTAAAATTGTGTTCATATTTAGCAATTTTATTACAACTTTAGTAGTATAGATTTAAAAATGTGAGTTGTAGAAAATATCTCAACTCCTTTCTCATTATAAGTCTTATCTCTCAAAACTGTTTGATTCCTTATTGATAGTATATTAGAAATTTTTTTTTGTGGCTCCATCTTTACTTCAATAGCTAAACTTTATGTTCTATGAGCAAGAAAACTGTGTCAGTGAAAGAAATATTTTGATATTTAGGTCAGAGATGGCGTCACATCCTCAGTTTGAAATCAGTTTTACATTAATAAAATTATATATATATATAATTTTTTAAACTCTTTTAATTGCTCCAGAATATAGAGCTTTTTATGATTTTTCTACAAGGGTAAGGGAGATAAGAAATAAATTAACCTATTATTTCAACTAACAAGAGCGAACCCGAACTCAGATATATGTAGAACTGTGTACGAACTGTTTGCATTTCGAAGCAAAATATCATATTGGGGTAATTAAAATTATGCGGGTTAAATTTCTTATAATTTATACGAAAACTTGGTTTTTGGCAAGCAGGTGACGTCTATAACAATTTTACGCTAAAAAAATGAAGTGAAAATTGAGTACTCCGATTTCAACGAGATTTAATTCCACAATAGGCGTATGAAACAGTATTGATATGTTGCGGTCAAAACGCGAATCGGACAACTTCGATTTTTTGGCTAAAAACCTTTTCTGATGTCAGTTCATGGTATTTTTCGAGCGTTTTACTAAAAATGTGATATTTCGTATCAGGTATGTAGGAATATGAAGAGGTATATTTAGCTCCTGATAATTCTTCTTACTACGTCACTTTAAAACGCATGAATGGTACAACTTCGTAAATTTGAATATCGAAAAACCAGTGCCGTACATAACAATTTGCGCTATAAAAATTAAGTGAAAATTGATGGTTCCGATTCCAACGAAATTTGATTCCGCAGTAAGGGTATGATACAGCTTTGATATGCCATCAAAATTATGATGATTTGAGAATTATGATCTAAAATTAAATAAAACAACTTCGATTATTTGACTCAAAAATTTTCTTTATGTGTATATATTGTATTTTTCGGGCAAAAATATGGAAGTTGTCTGATTCAAGTTTTGACTGTGGCATATTAAAGCTATATCAAACGTGCCTACTGCGGAACCAAATATCGTTGGAATCAGGACCATCAATTTTCACTTAACCATTTTGCGAAAATTTATTATGTGCATCATTGTTTATTTGGTGACTAAATATTATATATGCATTTTAATGTGATATGTTCTCAGAACATTAATAATGTATAATCTACGCGTCTTGAAGCATTTCAGCATCTTTCTATTTGTACCTATCAGATATCTAGCTTAATCTGTGAGTGTGACATGTTTTTTCACGCACTTATCCTTCAGGGTTTGGTTTTTTAACGTACGCCATAAGGATTTCAATACAATTTGTTTTCCATAAGACCATAAAGATTTCAATGCTGTTTTTTTAATGATCCATCGGCGAAACTATAGCATTCATTGAAAGAGTTCTTACAGGAATTAAAATAATACTATACCTTATATTAAATTCAATTAATTTTTTAACTTTGTACAAAATCGCACTTAAACATGCAAATTCAATATTTAGATAAACCGAATGAGTAACAATAAACTATGGTAAGACATCACAATCAATAAAATAAATATTTACACTAAAATGTACAAGAACAAGGTCTGCATATTACGTATTCAAATAAAAAAACTTAATTCCCTTCAAGGAAAAATAGTCCACTAAGTAGCATTTCTAGATATTCAGGACCAAAATTATACGACAAAGCACGGCGTATTGCAATAATCCACTAGGTATACTTAAAAGTCCCTTTTTTAAAAAAGGACATTCCTATTTACAAAAAATATATAAGGAACATTACCCAAAAGCCTAATCTCCATGAGCAATCAACCCTGCTTGATTAAATTAGAAATTTACAATCTTTGGTAGTAAATATTTACTGCACTATGTTAATATTAATATATACACAATCTTGTCTGAGCTCCTGCATATCAATCTCTCTTGCATTATTATAGCTGCACATTGCTGTATGAGCGCTTATTCAAGGATCCACCATTATCACAATCTACTTGCGACTCTGAAATGGACAACTCTTTCTGCCTCATCATATCATTGGGCACCTCATAGCCATCATTCTCTAATTCGGACTCGTTTTGCGGCTCGTATAAAAGCTCCAAATATTTAGGGATTTCCTTAGCACCTCCAGCAGTTAAAAATGGAATTTCTTCTCTGTCCATATCCTCTTCATTCTCAGCCCTCCAAGAGGTCCCTAAATAAAGAAACTTTATTGAGTGTATGATAACACAGGTGAATTAAAAACAGGTTAATAAATTACGTGCAGAGGAAAATGTTTACATGGGTGTTAAGATGATTCAATTTACCTGAGCTGTTTTGATTCTCATCGAGAAAATACGCGTCATTCGAGATTCCGTCAAACACTGAAAGCATGACAAATGCAGTTAGTAGATATTCAAATGGCATAACGGGGGTAGGGACCACAATTTAACGTGGAATGAAAAGGGGTATGAAACATTGTGGTAACAAAAAATGGAGCTCTAACTTCCCATGTTTTACATAATTTATTGTTAATTTGTTAGTCTGGATACATGCAGCAGATACAGAACATTAACTTACGATCTGGCACGGTGCTCACATACTGCGAATGGGCACCAGTAGTAGCTTGGTGTAAATGATCTCTATGCGCCCTGTCCAGCACTTCCAAACAGTGCTTAAAAGTTGGTCGTTTGTCCGCTTCAAAGGCCCAACATTTCAACATTAAGGAGTACCTTCAACACCTAAGGTAATTTTAAATTAAATTAATTGCGAACATAACTTACAGGTCGTCTGGGCAGTCAGTGGGCTTTCCTAACCGTCCCCCGCCTCTAACATAGTGCAAAACCTCCAAATTGCTTCTGGCTTGGTACGGCTGTTGCCCTAGAGTCATAATTTCCCAGAGAAGGACTCCGAATGCCCACACGTCAGATTGGCAAGTAAATACCCCGTCTAGAAGTGACTCTGGCGCCATCCATCTCACTGGCAACAAACCTTCACCTTCCTTTCTATAGTAATCGTTCTTGTATATGTCTCTGGCTAAGCCGAAATCGCCGATTTTCACTATTCGATTCTCGCCTTCTATTGAGGAGACCAGGCAATTTCTGCATGCCAAATCGCGATGGACAAAATGCATTTCTTCCAAATAACGACAACCTCTGGTGACATCCAAACACATCTTCAAAAGATCAATGAGGGCGAGAGCTGGTTTGTTGTTCTAAATAATAAAAAATAGATCAAAGTATTTTTTACGTTATTTTTTTTACTCAACAACATACCAATCCTCCTCTAGAATCTCTCAAATAAGTCAACAAATCGCCACCCTCCATAAGCTCCATTATAATAAACTGCGGGTCATTATCCAAGCAAACGCCCAATAGCTGCAATATGTGCTCGTGTTTGAAATGGCTCATCAATTGAGCCTCTTGAAGGAACTCTGTTTTCTCTTGTTCAGAGGCTCCTTTCTTCAACGTTTTGACAGCTACCGCTCCAACCGAGAGTCCTTTAGCTTTCCCTTCGAATACCTTAAAAAATAAAAACGTTTCCATAAAAGAAAAAATTTCTTGTGCAAACTGAACAAACCTCTCCGAAAGCTCCGCTGCCTAAAAATTTAGTTAAAGTTATTTGGTCTCTCCTTATGTGCGGCAACATGGTAATGTCATCTCCATTTATGGCCGAGGAAACGTATAATATATTGGTACTGTGTACTCCTCTACGAGGTAATTCCCGTAGTGTTGCCAATTCAACATCAGGGCCTCTTTGAATTGTGATTACCTCATCGACTTTCTTTTGCTTTCGGCATCTCCGCGAATAGCTCACTATAAAATCAGTTTTTATCCATAAACCAAATTGTGGTAACAACTCACCATAACCGAAGCAAATCACAATGATGATGCAAATTGATATGGGCAATAACGTGGCGATAAATATTAAATTCATGGGGTTTTTCTGAGATAATCTTTCTGCCTCGCTAATATCGAACTCCGTACTTTCTTGGCTTGGTTCGCTCCATCCATAGGAATTCAATGCGGACACCCGGAATGAGTACTTGTGCTCGCTGTTTAGGTCCGTTATAATCCACGAATTATCTGTATAATACCGAGTAGAAGTTTGTATTATACATTATTTATGTTCAGGGCGAACCTGTGCCGTTGTAAACTTGTACCCACTCAAAAGTTTCCTCCTCAATTGAGGGGGCACTATACGACCATGCCGTTCTATTTTCTGCGCTTCGTCTGTTGCGATAGAACCTGATCGCCAGACATTCCAAAGAGTAGAGCTCAATGGGAGCACCATTGTCCTGGGGGGCTTCCCATACTACTTTGTACACGTTGGCGCTGAAAAATTGTATTCCTGGGGCACTTGGGGGACTCGGGCGGTCACCTATGAAAATTAGAGAATGTTTTAGATCGAAATTTACGAAAAAAGAGAAATAATCTCTGTTTGACTCATAAATTTAACTAAATAAGAGAGAAAAAGTGAAAAATGCAAAGAAATTAAAAAACTGTTCTCTGAGACATAATACACTTTCATATAATCTTGATTTGAATTTGAATTACTTACCCAGAGTTTCAAACGTAAATCTGGAATCCGAGGGCCACACGTACCATTCCAGATACTGCTCGTAAAGCAGCGACAACCGAAACTTGTACTGGGTCTTCGGCTTCAAATTTTCCGCTACAATCGCAACAAAACTATCTCGATCTTCTCCTGCCGCCACTGGTTTCCATTTATTAGTCGAAGTAATAGGAGCGTATTCCACCTTGTATTCTTGAATATGAGAAGTGATTTCCCAGCTCAAATACAAAGTCTGCGACGTCTTGTTCACAAGCTCAAACACCGCCGGTTCCGGGTATGTAGTGATCTGCACTCTGTCGCTGTCCGAGGAAGTTTCATTGGTTTCACTATAGGCCCTAATCCAGACAGTGTAGGTTTGATTAGGGCTGAGTTTGGGGAGCAATGTGGTCAGCTTTTGGCTGTCGTGGTTAATGGTTTTGACGTCACTGACTGGTTGTTCCCCTTTTTGTCGTACTCCACTTAAAGAACCTTCGGTGAGCCAATGAATTTCGTAATGAACAATTTCCCCGTTTAGCTGTTCTGGTGGGAGCCAATTAACTAGAGCTAAGGTTGGATGTAGTACCGAAGCGGATATATCACGAGGTTTTGATGGGGCTGAAAAAATGTGTTTTAATCGTCGAATAAATGTATGAAAATATATTTTTTGATCAGACTGATAGTTTGTCAAACATTTTTAACTGAAATTCGTTTTTTCTTTATCAATTTATATCATAAAACTCACCTCCTGGAGAAGTCCGAACCACTAACTTTTCACCAAAAACAACATCTTCCTTCTTGGAGAAATAGTTACTCACAGCAGCTTCGATCACGTATCTGGTGAAAGGCTTTAAATCGGTTAGCTGCAAAGATTCTTCAAAGGTATTTAGGAACTTTTTCGTTGCACTTTCTCGCAATTCTTCATAATATTTCAAGGAAAATATGGTAGTGGGCACAGAGGTATTGGGGCAATTTTTCTGGAATTCCACTGGAGACATTTTCAAACTTAAATAATCGTAGGATTTCTTTGTGATTGTGGCATGATAGGAGGGCATTTGCTTAGGGCTTAGACACTCAGTCTCGGGATAAGGCTGTATATATTTTCCGTATGTTTTCATGTCATTGATTTTGAAATCTTCATCCAAATGTGAAGGAAAATATATGGAATTTGATTCTAAAACTTGATCGCAATTAACACCATCAAAAGCTGCTTTATCTCCGCTGCTTAAAGATAGAATAAAAGCAGGTTGGTAATCGGAAATTATGGTGTGATCAAGGGTGAAACTTTTAATGAAGCATTCCGGAGAGTCGCAGTTACATTGGGAAACTTCAAATATAGAAACATCACCCTCATCCATGTTTCTCTGCATCATTTTAAACCTTGAATCCTCAATGTTTTCCAGCCAGTAAATTCTTCGGGAATAGGGAGACACTTCAATATTTTTGACATCATTCTCAGTTACATAAATCTCCTCTTCTTTAAACGCCCCCACTTTTCTTTCTGATAGAAAATAGTTGAGATTCAACTTTCTAATAACTGACCCCGCAGTCTCATTAATCCCCTCCACATAATACAAACTCCTTTCTAGCCAATCCAAAGCTAAGCCTTTAGGCTTTCCTTTAAGATCCACTAACTTGGTTTTGTTGGAAGAATTCAGATGATACAACAGCAATTCCTGCATTTCATTGATCCAAAATAGTTTATTTTCGCGCAGCAAATAAGCGAGATTTAGTGGAGTGTTTATGTTGCTAATCAGGACACTTGAACGGCCGTTATCGGCGTCTTTTAAATAAATTGAGTCGGAGGATGCCAAGAGCATCACTGGAATTGGATTTTCTCTGCTGGAGTTTACAGAAATTGGAGCAGAGAGAGTTCCTGTGCCCATTTTTGTATAAGCTTGGATCTAATGGAAAAATTAATTCAAAAATATTATTTCCCTATGAAGTCAAAAAGCCAATACCTCAAAAAAATACACACGAGGTTCTGTTAGTTCAAAGATCACATACTCAGTCGCATTAGCAGGGATTTCTACGTCCCTGTGCAAATCGATTTCAGTACCATTCTCAATATACCAACACCTGAAATAAAGGCTTCAAAACCCACTATTCTTTACAATTATTAGTATTCTCATACCTCAACTTATATCCGTTCAGAATCCCATTGGGATACAATGGGGCATTCCAGCGGAAACTAATTGAAAAGTAGCTTTTCCCTTGCAGAGAGTTATTGTGATCATATATGACGTATGCTCGGGTAGAAGTAGGAACTGATGGCGTGGAAGGGGGAGAGTGGATAACCGCCCTAATTCGCGACGATGAGGCCCAGTAGGTATAAGCCCTAATGGTGACGTTTAATCGCGAATATGGAGAGACTTTTTTCCAATATTTCACCGAAGGTTCGCGAGTAATCACCTGAAAATATGGGAAATTAATTATAAAATTCAAGAAAGTAAATCATTACATTTACAGTTGAATTGTGAGCTGGCAAGCCGTCGAATTGGACTTCATAGAAGACACTACCGTAATTCACATTCTTGACTGCTTCCCACATAATACTGAAAGAATCTGAAGACCCAATGGCTTTTACTGAGTCATTTTTCACGCAGTCGGGAGTCACATTAGGCAAGCGTCCGCTGGTACTATTAACTATATGAAATAAAATAAAATAAAATAAACAACCGATAAAAGTAATTTAACTCACGACCTAAAACTTGTATTCCCTCATCCACCACATAAACCAAATTTAAACCGGCAATAGACTTTCCACTGATTGTAGCTAAGTATTTCCCTTCCATATCACTAACGACGGCGTTTCTTTCGTCTTGCAGCCACAACAAGCGATTACTGAAATAGGAAAGGGGTCCCTGTACGTTAGGTCTAGGAGGTAGGGTAACTTTCACATTGCTGAAATTGCGATTGGGTCTGCTGTCTGGCCCTTGCATCGGAGCCCGGAATAGGTGAGAGCCGTCCGAGCCTCGGACTATCCAGTAGATTTGGTGGGCATCGAAGTCTAGGGTTATGCCCATCACTGCAGCAAAAGAATTTTCCAAATCATTATATTTTGTCGGGTAACAAAGCTCAAGTGACGGCATGATTGTTTTAAAAAAGATATTAATGTTGCAAGCAATATTGGGACGTGTCAAAATATGATAAAAAGTTATTCAGATCTGTTCAAGTTGCCACAAGAATTGTGAATGTATTAGGTTTGTTTTATGTTACTACAAAAACCATCCTTCAGGTTACTTTTATTTCCTATCCATTTAGTTTTTATGTTTATATGACATAAACCATAGCAGTTTATCTGTACTATTTCGTGAACGGCCCAAATACGACTATTTCGTCAAAATCCTAATCAAAATTAACTAGGAATGATTGTAGACAATTCGGTTTATTTTCGTATTTTGGTGGACGCACTATAAAAACAATTTCTGTAAATATTGACATAAATTGATCAAATATGAACAACCATAATAGATAATTCAAAACCATCATAAATAAAAGTGGCATTTAAAAATTTTATGTTCTTGACATTATGGTGACTGCAAATAACGCTGAAATTGAATTGAGCCTAGCTGAACACTTCCGATAGCGATTCGTGAAAAATACTCAATATATTTATAAAAATATACAATATACTACTATATAATATACTCAGTCGGAATAGAAGAGGTAGGAAATCTTCTAACCCAAACTAATTTCACATAGGATATCTCAAAATGAAATTATGTATTAAATATCCATCTTTTCTAACAGTAATTCTGGAGGGAAAATTTGGATACATTTTAATCTCACCTTGTTTCCCAGAAAATGGCTCCAGGTGATCATAATCAGTCTTATCATCTCCATTTAAATGCACACATTCAACATCGTATTCTCTTGCCCAATACAGATAACCGTTAACTGAATCGATGCGAATCTCTTTCGCTAACGTCAAAATTGGTAAAGGTTCCTGTCTGCTACCGTTCAAGTTGCTGCGGATGATCTATAATGAATGATATAGGTAAGAGGGTTTTACATTGCGTTAAAGTTATTACCAGCTGTTGCTTTAGATTTGACCAATAGAGTTTTTTCCCGATCCAGTCCACTGCAATACTACCCACAGAATCCACATCTGTTAGTCTGCCCTGCTTGCGCGAAGTTAGATTGTACCAATACAGCTGACTGCTGTTAGTTACCTTAATAATTAAACGATAATATTCACGTAATAGCACGACTTGAGCTTTAATTTTTGCATTAATGTGCATCTAACGACATGACTTACCATGTAAATCTGATCCCGATACCAAGTCATTCCGGTAAATCCTATATTCCTCATCCTGCTTTTATGAATCAACGTCTCAATGCTCTCCATGGCAACATCAGATTTAAACAATCCCTCAGTTCCCGACCAAATAATCGCAGGTTTCTTTGCCTGGCTCAAAGTGCTTCCCTTGAACTCTGTAGACCAAGTACCTTTCCCCGATTTAGTGTAGGCCAGTACTTTCATCAAATACTCAGTATTTGGAGTGAGGTTACGGAAGCTGAACGATGGATAGTTAGTTTTGTAGGTGGCTGTCGCGTTGGAGGTTAAGTCTTGAATTGATAGCTCATAAGACCAGTTCTGGAAAGAGCCTTTACCTGTACAAATAGATTTTTTGTTTGAAAAGGGATTTGGTTAAGTCTTTACTATGTTTTACCCTGCAGGGCGAACAAATGTGGTGGTAACCACTTGGCTTTAGCTATGGTAGTTCCGAAAATTGCCTGCAAATTGGTAGGAGGGTTTAAGGGTTTTGGCCACGGTTGAGTGCTGTTCAAGTTAATGAGGATTTTTTTGTATTGAGTTTTCCCCAAGTGGGATATTTTATTATGGAAGTACTCATTCCGGCCTTTGTGGTATTCTTCGTTGTAAACAGTACTGCCATCTGTCCAGTAAAACTTTTGATTTGCAGTACCCAATGAGAGTACATTCTCCAATTTGGGTTTCACCACGTTTTCACGGATATCTTTGACGTTATTGCTGCAAAGATCGTGATAAATAAATACATTTATTAAACATGTCGTTTTGCCATAGAAAGTAGATATTTTTATCTTGCATAATTTTTTCTATAAAACAATGAGCAATAGAATTCGACAGATTATAGGTGACTTTTCAATCTTTTTTTAATAAAAAAAAATTCTATGGTTTAATTATGATGAATGTATGGGAACAAAAAGAACATTTATGAGAGTACTTTCTTTAGTAAGGAAAAGTTTTCAGTAAAAATTACAGTGGTGGGGCAAATTACTTTTGTTCAGATCTCCAGGTCAAAAATTTTACCTTTCCTAGATATCTTACTTTACTCATTTGTCAAATTCAGTCGTCGTTACTTATTATTTATAAAATGAAAAACCGGTTACTTTCTAAAGTCTTTTGGTGGTCTAAAATGGTGGCCGTTATTGCTATTTTTGACTCATTTAACTTAAACCCACGTACCCATCCACTGACACTGCCAAAATAGTGTTTTTCCTCTGGTCAGGGACAAACAGTCTGAAGTTGGGATAATCCACGATAAAGGTACCCACATCGGTTGCATTTAAGATCTTTGCTGCAGTTTTTTCGTGTTTAATTCCGTTGCTAATGTCCGAAAGATCTAGTCGATAAATTCCGCCTAAATCGCTGTAATCTCGGATGGCCCAAAACAGGTAACCATTGCAGGGGTCAATTTCCATGGCAATTGGTCGCTTTATAAGACCTGCATATGCGACAGTCAAAGAGCTACCATCCAAAAAGCACCTAGACAAATAAGTTTTTTAGCAGAACTTATTTCCCCGTTAATCGAATATAAACCTTTTAATGAGATACATCTTAGGTTTTTTTCGAACTTTCATTTCTCCTAAAATATATAGTTGATTGTTAATCCAGTCCACGGAAATATCCAAAGGCATGAAATCAAGCTGGTCGGATGTCAATACTGCAGAGTAATTCTGCGTTTCTTGCTCTATGGGGATTCTCCACACATACCCATTGGCATCAGAGAGAAATAGTAACTTCTTACCGATATGAATCCCTATACCTTTAAGGAAAAAAAACTTATAATTATTACAAAATATTCAAAATACAATAGCTATACCTTCTATAGTAGTATTGTCGGAATGAAATAGATGCAAGCTATCCCCAAATAAAGATTCCAACTCAAATATGGCGTGCTGCGTCCCTAATATCAGAATCGGCTGCTGGTTCTCGGAAACTGCGTAAAAAATCAAATAGAAAAATCAAAAACTGCAAGTTTTAAAGCTTACTTTGAGGTTCTTTAGGCGTGGTCACCTTAACACTACTCGCAGGGCCTGTTCCGTTGTTGTTCCTCATCTGAACCGAAATCGAATAGTTGCGATTGGGATGTAAGTTACGCACCACATGATACGTATTTGTTGAAGGCACATCCTGTATATATGTGCATAGCTAGAGCTGGTTTTTACAAATGATAATAATAGGATGAAAAGCATGCAGAGTTTAGTTAGTTAAACACTGAATATTAGCAAACACAAAGGTGTATAGATAAGGCCGCAGACAAAGCAGAGAAATCTACATCTACTAGCTATAAAGCACAAAAAGAAGAACAGCTGCTCAGTCTACACGGCCCACCTTAACTTCGGTGCGGGCCAAACTCTGCCCTCCCGAAGCTCCCAGTTCGGTGATCTTGAGCACATAGGAGAGGAGAGGGCCATGAGGAAAGGGACCTGGTTCCCACGTAACGCTAACCGAATGGGCGTCCACAAGGGCAACCCGCACATTTGCAGGTGGTGAGGCTGGAATACCTTCCGCCAGGGTGGCAATCACCACGCTCTGGTCTGAGTAAATCGGCTCATCTCCGTGACTCTGATGACCCAAACTTAGAGCCACCCTAAACTGTATTTTACAAGAAATAATATGATAAATGGCAGTCAAATTTTTTGCTGATAATCCTACGCGGTATTTTGTGTAGGGCTGCAAGCCTTGAATATGGAAATGGTTAGCATAAGGATCCCAAGACGCATTACGGCAATACTGCCAAGAAGCCGCAATCTCCTCGTATTTCCATTGAGGGTGGAAAGTCAGTCTTGCTTTGGAAGCTTCAAGAAACCTTAAGAATTAAAAAATCATGAGTGAACTGAGAAAAAATAATTTGAAGATTTTTACCTCCATTCCAGCTTTAACGAAGTGGCCTTCAGGGAGTTATCCACGAGGGCAGGGGCTGATGGTACACCCATTAAAGTCCGTATTTGTCCAAAGTACTTGCCAATGGCTTCGTTGCATCCGATAACGCAATAAAGTTCTCGTTGGCTGAGCCGATCAGAGGTTCCATTCTAGTTTTAATTTGGTTATTATTTTTTAATGGAAGATGTGTGATAAACTTACGCAAGCTTTTTGGCATGAGGAGGAAAGAGCCACCATCCACAAGGAACAACCCTTGTTGCACTGAAAAGTACATTGTATAATCAGTTCATGTTGGTACTAAAAAACAATTTGATAAATTTAATAAATAATACATTGTATCCTTAGTAATTAATTATTCTTCTTTAATGATTAAGGAATTCTGGTGTTAAACCACCTTGACCACAACACTTCCGAGTCCACACAATAAACTCGATTGAGTTTATTTTACCGAATAATTTCACCCAATTTTTGTTTTCATCTAGAAATTTCTTGTGGAAATCCGGGAAAACTAAAAATTACATGATTTAGCGCTATTTGTACCTCACTCTCTCATCTTCGAAATACTTCCGTTTCTCTTATAAACTGGATGTTTGAAAAATTATTGAAATTGAATGGACATTTGTAGTTTTCCTGGAGTGATAGTGCCTTTTAATTTCTTAATTAATTGGGATGCTCAAAATGATTGTGGTGAGTTTACTGAAGTCCGCTGAATTTTAATTGCCCTATGAACGCTCCTATTGGCTACGTCGAGGACTCACGAAAAAGTTGCAACCAAACGAAAAAGCGTTCCTATTGACCATGGCCCCTCCGAGTAGACACGAAAGAAGCCGATGATGGATTGTTTTCGTGATCGTGAATGTTCGAACTCGAACTTACGCAAATTCCGCCAGTTTTTCTTACTGATCCTGAAACGTTCTTGCGAAAATTCGGAAAAATTAATATGTATATCAACAAAATTCTCTAATTTTCTCTGGGGATATTAGGTATAAATTTATACAGGGTGTGTGTGAAAGATAAAGGAACCTTTGCAATGTCATGTCTTCTCTCGAGATGATGGGATTAAAATTGTTCTCACCACCCCAGACAGGAAGCAATTGGACAGCCCGGATGGCCGACTGCCTGAAACGGATATAAATAGCAGCGATTCCTCATTGGCAGGCCCATTTTTCCAAATTAGATGTCCATCCAGGCTGCCTTTTGATATAAGCGTGCGACCTCATCCAGCGGATGCCTCAATTAAGTTGCGTTCGTATGCGTTTTAATTAGTGCTGTCCATTTAAATTGTGCGTTTGTGCCTCCATCAAAACGTCAACTAAATATCCGTATATTTCCAATGTGAGCAGAAGTACCTCGGCGTGATGCGAAACGGAGGAAAATTTACAGAACGAACCATCACAAATAAGCTACCGCACGATGGCGATTATTTCGAGGACGTAATGAGGAAATGGTGAATTAGGTTGTCCATACACAACTTAACTCTAATTTGTGTGCTTTGTTAGTATAAATAACTAGGCTGACATACGGGTTTTTTCAAATAATTTTACCTCATCTCAAATGAGAGGAATATAAGTCAACACTTATCTGCACAATAACTCGTACTCGCATTGGAAGATAAAACTGCCGGATATGTAGCTGAACATAAGCATAAACCATAAACACATCGTGGCGGTCGCATCTTAAAACACCATCTTTCATGTGACCTGTGACCATTGGAATATCATTATTTATTTACTTTTGTGCTTTATTTCTCTATCTGTGCAATCACTCTTACAAAGCAGATTTAATACATCAGATAAACATCATTATTTTGATTTTTGGTGAAGTCTTATGTTGCTTCAGCTCAACGTAGTAATAAATGCAAATTTTTTTAAATTCAATTCTACGAGTTACAAGCCATCTGTTTGCTTCTGTTTACAATACAAGGATCAGGTTTTTGAAAGTCTGATAAATTTAAGCAATCGTAATCAAAATATTTACAAATCACAGCGCAGTTTTTTAGCTCGGTCGCAGGTTCCCACAGACCATAAAATCTGCATACTGTTAAGTTGAAGCCTGTTCTCAAGTACTTATGAAATGACAGAAATAAGTGTATTGGTTAAACTTGGCTTAAGTTTGTTGTCGCAGTTGAAACTTAATTTTGGACAAAAAAAATATGTTTTTTTTTTTGTAATTTACTTTCCTTCAATTATTTCAACCTACTGAAGCCTCGTATATGTAAGTTCCAAAGGATTAGTTAACTTTCAATTTTAAGTGGGATTATTATACTATTACTATACTACTGTGAGATAATCTCTACTATACCAAACCGTGATATAATGATGATACTTACATATTATTATTTATACACATATGTTAACTTTGGCGCCAAACTATATCAAATCTAAACCACCATATTTTGACTGTAGTGTTTTATCTTTATTCGTGCACATGTATTGATGTATTGAAATGGGTTCAACGCAAAAAGGTGGGGATACAATCTAGACTGATAGAAACGCTTACTGACACTACTGAACTATTTTTACTGAAACAAGGTTAAAAAATGTTCAAGGGACTTTACAGAAAGTAAATGAAAACGCACAAAAAAATCTAATAAAATTTTTACTGTTTGGCAATAAGTCTCAAACTGAGAACTCGGGCTGGCTTCGATCAACACAAATCAAGGAAATCCTCTTTTGTTGTTGTTTTTGTTGGAGTAAGATTACATAATTAAAAAAAATCTGGTTTGACTATTTTTTTGAAAATTTGGAAAAATTAAGTTTATTTAATTAGTTAAACTTGGTGTCGGAGAATATCATGGCAATAGTTTTTTTTTATTTTTCAACCTCTAAAATTGCTTTAAATTAAACTCATAAACAACGACAATTTCGTAAAATAAAAATAACATACCTAGAGTTAATTTTTATGTAAAAATGTGTAGAAAGAAATTTACAAATGTCAAAAGTTACAAGAAACATCCCCAAGCTGAAGGCTAAGACAATTTTCATAGTACGACAACATTAGCCAGTTCGCTCTTTATTGTTGCGCTAGTTGCAACCCAAATGAGGTTAAAACCCAATGAACAATGTTGCCATTTGTTTTCTAGCGCGCACCTTTTACGAATTTACACTTTTCGATTTATTACTTACATATTTTTCAAAATTCCTTAGAAATCCTGGCACTACATTCTTCTTTATTTTACAACAATAAAATTTAAAATGACTACCTTTAAAAATTCATTTCATCTATGAATGTGGCGAATTGAATATTTACTAAATTGTACGAAAAGTAAACCATGTTTGGCAATGTGAAGAACGTTTGATAGTTCGTTTGTTAAAGTCACCCAATTTGCAACATGATTTTCCACGGAAAGAAAGTACAAAGTATTAAATAAATACATTTTTTGCAAAAAAACAGCTCAAACTGTCTCGATTCACCACGGAACTATAGGCACTTTAATAGTTATAAAATTGCATTATTATTCGCAAACCATTGGAGATAAGTATAGGATACCGGGGATAAAAATCACCTACAAAGATCAACACAATCAAAACATGTAATGATATGTTGGGTAGTTCCCTTGAAATACAAAAGTTCTATTCTCAAAAAGAAAAAGCTCAAATTTGGCAATATTGCCGTTGTTATTATTTACTCAGGGATTAAATTTACCACCAGCAGGAAATTTGTAGGTATTTGTACTTATGAGTTATGAACACATAAGATAGAAAAATAGGACAAACACAAAATAAAAATAATAGATTTAACTTCCCTAATGATCACTCAGGAATTTTAGAACAATCCTAACTTGAAGATAACTGTCACAATTTGACAACGTACGTCGTTTTGACAGCTGGTGCTTTGAAGTCAAGCAAGCTGTAAACGATTTTTAAAACAAAAGAATTAAGCTATGATGCCATTTTGAATGCTCACGTTTCAAGGATGTTTGTGTTTTTTAATATAAAAGAAGCGGGTAATTATTAAAGAACTTTTCAGTTTTTTTATTTTCCCAATATAGCAATATTGATAGCAACTTCCGTTATTTATTTCTTACTCACCCTAAGTGAACAATTTAGCTTTAAATTTTCAGTGGTTTTAACTCATCAGAATTGAGCAATTTTATAAGCATTAATATCTAAACCGGATTGTCTTTCGCAATTTCTGGCGATCATTTCAAATTAAACAAATTTGACATTTTAATTCTTTGACCGTTTTGGAAGTTAGATCATAATTTGAGAATACAGGCACTCTTACCCCAATCAAATGTATTAAATTGCGAAACAGAAGTCTTTGTTTCCGCAAACCGATCATCGCATAATTGAAAGCCATTAAGGAAATAACCATCCACCACCACAATTTTTAACCATTAAAGGCATACCTACTTGCAAGTACTTGAAAGCACCATTAAACTTTACAAGCAGATAGATGTGTGGGAGTCGGAACGTGTGTCTTAAAGGCCAGTTGCTGTCTGATTAGAATGGATTAAGCCAGTTCACTTGGTACGCAGTGGCTCGTGCCTTTTTCATCATATTGCACATACCGAGTGATCATAATAGAAACATAGTTAATTTGTACAGGAGTATTTTATTGCCAGTATACAAACTTTTGTTTTAATATGCATCCGTCATCCGACGACGTACTTTATGGCAACCAATCGCAGAGCTTTTCGAATCATCGTGGCGTCGGATGACTGCGTGATGGTAGTACTCGTAGAACAGCGCAGATGTGAGTTTCTTTCAAAAAAATTTTTAAAAAATGGATCGCAAGGTGAAAACATATGCGAGTGTTTGAGTCACTTGAGATTTTAAAATGAAGGGAATCTATCGTTTGAGCCATGGATATTAACACGACGGTAGAACTTAGTATTATTCTTCCCAATAAAGATACTTCAAAAGCTCTGGATTAAAAGGCGACTGTGTTTCTATTACCAAGAAAGTTGCTTTGAGATAGGCAAATATGAAAGAAGACATTTTTTTTCAAAAAAAGCCACATTTTTCGTACGGTTTTGAAATAATTTTTGACAATGCAAGAATGTGACGTCATTTCATCGCGCCAAAACAAGATGGCGGTATGTCCTTGTATCCTAGCGCCATCTTTCGGCGAAATAATCATTAACGAAAGAACTGCGAAAATTTGTTTTTATGTGGCCAAACGCAACATTCAATGACCAATTAAAGAGCGGCCATTGCCTATCCCAGCGACAATAAAGATCAGTTTAATAGCGACGATTAAAAACACGCACAAACAAATGAAAATCTTTTTTTCCTTAACTGTTTGGGTGCGCTAAAAATTTCAAAGCCTTCAATTGAGCTGCGAAGCAGTTAGCAGGAGGGTGACGTCACCACATGGTCAGCAGTAGATTACTTAAATGGAGGCAATTCCCTAACAATAAGCCGAGAGGTTATTAACATGCCATCATCCACTGCAGTCATTTTAGATTAGAATGGCTGGAATCTAATAATAATTGGTCCATTTTTTGCACTCGTGCAAATTTCATTGGGCTGTAGGGGAATATGAGTAGTGAACTAGGTAAGAAATACAGTATTATCTGTCGACTAATCGTGTCAATTATTATTATTACAAAAATTCGATTAACCTTATCAGGACGTTTGGTTATAGTGTTTATGGTGTAAATTGAAACAAACACACGAATTAAAATTGGAATAATCTTTAGATTGGCTCACACTGAGTTTATAAGGTTGCGAACCAGCCTGATAAAGCGATACTAAAACGGTTATTACGTTACGTAAAGAAACTATAAATGTTAGACGAAATCCTTTCACAGTAAAGTAGCAATAGGGATTTAATGGCTTGTTAACGACAGATAAGGGGTGGTTGCGTACGATAACTTCAAAAAGGGTCTGGTTACGGCACCGGCGATATGAGGGCTTCTGGAATTCGTCCTTTTCGGCTAGATCTGTCGGGTTTGTAATTGAGCAGCGAAACAGACGCCTGTCCTCGTCTCTGCCTGTTGTTTGTTAATATGTTCTTTGTATAATGAACCCTTCAGACGATTATTCGAGGCAGAAACCAGAAAAAGTTCGTTATAAGAAACACCCTCGTCATGCCAGAGTACCCCTGAAGAACACATAAAAAGCTTCTTCACGCACAAGAAATGATCTTTGATACTTTACAGCGGTTGAGTTGCGCAATGGGGCGCGAAAAGATTTTTTCACTTAATAAGTTCATAGATCTGGCGATTCTCACGATAGACTCAACTGCGAAGCAGAACAAGAAAAACCCTAATAAAAGGGCATATAACATAATACACCTAGAAAGAACAGCGGAAGCGGATCTCTGCTTTGTTAAATACAGAGTGTACAGGGATTTCGGAAGCCCTAGAAGCACTATAAAGCACCATAACAGCAGCTAGTCAAAACACAATCTTCACAAATAATAATTTTTAAATTGATTATTGCGCAATTAATGATATTTTGCAAAATCGCACTCCTCTGTACGTAATTAATATTAATCTTGGACCAAAAGAATGTTATTTATGTTCGTTGTCTGTAACAACAATATGTGATAATGTTTGTTAGTTGTGGGGCGCTAAAAATGATCAAATTTCATTTTAAAGACATTAATAATGAATTCCACTAAATGTATGATGGAATGACGTACAATAATTGCTTATTTCCTGTATAAAATGTGGCTCAACATACCTGACTAATGTTGCAGTCATACTCGCAGGTGTAATCTAAACGTCCAGAGTCCGTGTGATTCTGAAAGAAAAATTGAGGAAAATTACCGAAAAATCAAGCTTAAATGTCAGTTGGGGCATTAACAGAGAGCAATTTAGTGGTGATAATTATGTGGGAAAAAGGAAACTGCTGACGAAGTAATTAAACGCAATAAACACCCCAAAAATTCCCATGTAAAATCAATTTTATTAGTTTATTATACGGGGGATGAGTGAAAATTAGGTCTGATTAGTGTCACCATAGCTGTAAAACAGTGTCATTACCCGATTAACCTTCGCAATCCATGGATGTTTAGTTGAATTTTTCGATCAGAAGTTGAATCACTTGTCATTTCACATTCCATGGATCAAACTTACCCAATATTGGTGGTGGATTCTAATGGACGTAAACTTAACAGAAGAAATGCAATTCCATTGGTAAAAAATATCTATTTGGCCATTGCGAGGTTTCCAAACCAATGGAATGGCACTCTTTCAGTTAAAATCGCAGTTACGCTCTTATTTTACGTTAATGAGGATCCACCAGGCATACCTAAAAATTACCCGTTGCGTCGCTATCATGTGCGATGTTAATGAAACAAAAACTGAAGATAATCGGGTTTTTTAGATCTAAATCAGTCGTATTTTTGCTAAATATTTTCTTTTTTCGATATTCTGTTTGATCCAAATTGGTGATGCACGTTTGAGGATCTTGGACACTGTAAAAGATACCGAGACAGTTCAATCGGCGAAGTTTTAGATAATTTTATAAGAAACTCATATCAAGTTAAAAATTGTATTATTTTTTACTGTTTTCCGTTTAAAAAATGTTTAAAAATCTTAAAACTGTGCTCTTTTAACGTTCTCTGTACTTCTTACTGTTTTCAAGATCTTAATATATGCATCATCAATTTGCACCTCAATGTATGTATTTTAGGGCTCCTAGACTTCATTTCCACACGATATGCGGAATCAGCGCAGTCTTTAAATGCCTTATTTCTAGTACTTAAACATATCTTGTGGTTCACTAGTTATGTTATCTCTGCATACAGGGTATCTCAAATAAATTGGGTTTCGTGATAGTTGTTTGAAATATTGATAATAGAACATTGTAAAATTTCCATAAAATTTACTCAAACCGTTTACTTTTAATTTGGGATTTTCGTCAATTAAGTTATTTCCCCATATTTTGATAACCCATGTCACGGAATAAAATAGAACATCTTTATTTTGAATAATACATATTCACAAAAGGAAGTTTCAAAGAATATATGAATCATTCAAGCAGCACTGGATTGCAGTCTTGTGAAGAGATATAATAAACAGACTAACTCAGATTGCGATTACGCATCTTTCTCCTTAGAGTGAAAATACTATGTCAGTATGCTGATTGGTTTTTGCTTAACAAATTCTTTAAAATTGTGACCAGAAAGAGCTTGTAAGTACCCCGTACTGCACCCCAAAGTGGTCGTGCAAAATGTCCAAGTGAGATGCATCATCAAATTTTCGTCCACCGTATTTAGATCTGTAAATACATGGATAAGCATTTATCTACGTTTAGATAGGCTGCAGTGTTTCCGCGATTTAAAGTAACTTATAAGAAAGCGCAAACTTTGAGACTCCCTTTGTCTTCTACAGTTTCCCGAACCGTTTCCACTATAATTCCCACGGAACTAACTTTATTTGGTATACTCTGTATAATACATTTAAGTGTTAGAATTTTTGTTTACTGAGCAGCAAGGATGCTAAATGTTTCAGTTTTTGTCTTTTCTAACAGTACTGTCGACGTCAGTTTTTTTTTGTAAACAAGTCTATTAATCATTCATTAATAGGTATAGACACGTGTTAGTTACAACATTTTACCGTCGACTAAATCACGGAAAAAAAGTATAATACAGCATTTCTATTTTAAATTTAACAGTCGCTGTACTTACCCTTGGTGGATTCGTACTTCAGTTTATTTTGCAGGCTCTCTCTTAAACATACGACGCAAATTTAAGGAGGTAATCTTTACGTCAAAGTAAAGAAAAAGTTTCCATAAAAATGTCCGCAATCGCTTCATTTTTAAAATACTGCCATGCGGAGATTGTCGTTTTTAAGAACAATGTTGGAATTGATAGTTTATAACATCGATCACCATCTACAAGGCCGATAATGGGCGAATTTTATAAATAAATGCCATTTTCCTTTAGATGAAAAATTCTTACAAAAAAAGCGTCTTAATCTGGTATTGCCGCTTTTTGACCTTCGAAAAAAGAACCGAGAAAATCCACTTAGCAGATTTTTATTCGAGGACGAAATTTTCTTCAGCAAAAGAAAAAGAAAAATATACATCGATCTTAATTTCTATCCAAAGAAATTCTTCGGTATTCTGAGGAGCGCTCTGGAAATAACTTTGGAGAACTTATCAAAACATCAGCATTTTTAGTATGAAAATTCTCGTGGAAACTTCCTCAATTTCGGAACTTTAACGCTCAATATGCTCCTGAATAATTATACTGCAATTTAACATAACTTTTGATACATTTGTAAGACAAAAACAACGAAAAATTTGACATTTGTGTTTTGGAATGTTTAGCGTTTATGCAAAAGTGGGTACAATGAACAAGAATTGACTAATAAAACTACAAAAAAAAAAATTTGGGAGTAAAAAATCGAGCTTAAAATGTTTTATTTAAACCTTTCCGAGTGAAAAACGGATGCGTGGCATAATAACATGTAGAAAATGTGGACATTTGGCTTTAAGCAGTGAAATAAAATGAAAAAAAAAATGATGAGCGATAAGGGGACAGCTTTAAGGCGTACAAAGAATTAATTACCTATCGGCTATTAATTTCCTCGATGACCTGGTTCCTTATCGAATGACTTTTATATGTTTTGAGCGTAGCACCGAAGTTATAAAATGTCTTTATTTCGACAAGAAACGGATTTTATCTGAAGAACTGATTAGTCTATTAATATCTCATAGAGTTATATGAATAGAAAAAACTTAGACGATAAACAGGAAACACACACGTAGCCGAAGGGGATGTTTTGAGTTGCGTTAATTACATATACATTTTTTAAGTTGATTGAAAACGCATTATTAAGCGTTTTCAGTATCAATCAAGAGGATTTTTGTAAAACTTAGCCTTGTCGGGACAATGATACATTATTAAAACATTACTTTATCTGTGCAAGCAAGCGTAATAATAAAATCATAATAACAAAATGTTAATGATACATTACCCACTCTTTTAACTGAAATTCTATTCTAGAAATAAACAGAACTCGACCCAAAGAATGCACTGCTTTAGATGGAATATTTTAAATGTGTTATGATCACACATAACGTGAATAATGTAAAACAAGTCCCATATAAGTACTAATTTTGTTAAACCCACAAATACCTGCAAAGGACAATGCTGCACACACTGGGCTTCGACCTCCCTCTCGATGGTCGCATAGTCAATGGCACCCAACGTACTTGATATCACTAAACTAATCACCAGAAAATAAGTCTCCACCATCATCTTATACACCCCGTATTTATCAGGAAACCGTCATAGCGGCCCTCAAAAACAACAAATTTTCGCGCGGAAAATCGTCTCATAAGCGCGAACTACCGGGTACCCGTCGACCAGTACCGCTCACAGAGCATGTGAGTACTCTGGTCGAAAACAGAGTGGGGCAGTAACGAACCTTAACAAAGTCACGCCTCCGTATATACAGTGTTCATCAAACGACAAGTGCACTGGATAGACACAACTGTGTGTTTACTCTTCTTTTTGGAATATTGAGAGAGGATTATGGAATTATGATGATGCTAATTGTAGCGATTTATGATGATACGTAAAAATATTTCCTGCGGGTCTCATTGAAGGCAAAAACGTTGAGATTGAAAACACACTGTAACAGGCGTTATTTCACGGTCATAGACGAAAGGGTAACCGCTTCCGTCCGTTTTTATTATGATTAGGTAGTGTGTGCGGCAATTAGACCTGTTGGTTTCTGCCCCTCCGAAAACCCTCTTCTTCATTTGCCCATTTCCGGATCGGCCTAATTGTTTAAATAAGTCGAGTAATTAGAGTGTGGTCTAAAACACTAAAGCTACTGAAGTCTTTTACAGAGGAGCTAGTGAAAAGATTATTTGAATACATGTTGTGTATAAGATCAGAAAGACGTTAAATACTTACCAGATCCTTTCGCTAACTTTTTGCTGAAAAGATGGGACTTACCAGCATCATTTGCTTCCGCTCTTATCGGCACTTTCATACATTTCTTCATGATTTACGTCCCTCTTTACGTTCCTACTTCCCTATGTGAATGTTTAGAAGGTAATTGTAACTTCAAGTTTCCAACCATACCATTTTACCAATACCTAAAAGAAATCTACCAGTCCATTATGTCATATCACCTGGACCTAGCGCGTCATAAGTACCCATCATGAAACACCAGGAATTTGGAGCTTACAAGTTGCTAGTTTCCGATGTTCAATGACCATAGGGATCGAACAATAAAACGAATTCAGCTCTGGTTGCCAAATTTTAAGTTCCACAGGTGCTTAATATATATAATAAATAATAAAACATGCAACATGAGATATTCATTAGTATTACTAGCTGTACTGTTTGGAGACGTGTGGGCAAATCAATTCGATTTAGATGAACTCCAAATAATAATTTCATGTTCCATTATTATTGTAAGAACGGGTATTTATTTAACCAAACAAATAAAACATTAATTGTCGCAAAAACAGCTCTGTCTAGTGTTCTTAAAACATTAATAGAACCAATTTCGGCAGCCTCATATAAAACAAGCGTACTCTAAAGGTATTTTATAAAGGTAACGAAATACTAACAAATCCATTCAACCACATGTTTTTGGAAATCCTATGAGATTTCTTATGTTATTGCCATAGAATCACTTTATTAAAATTGTATAAATGCGCATTAGTGTTTCGAGTAACATATGAAGAAGGAAGTCTTTCTTAACACACGATCGTAAAACATTGCGCGCGAGCCTCTAAGGAGGGCGCCAATCATACGAATACTTAATGAAGTTACAGTAGAGTATTTGATTAATTTTCCAATTAAATAATTAGCAACAAATGACAATGCTTGACAAAATTTTCTTAATTGAAAATCTAGTTTGTTCCTCTTAAGTTTTCCGAATATTTATTATGCAAGGTGTTTCATAATAGTATGTAAAAAATAAAGGGGGGTAAATCTGTGGATGATTTTAAGTAAAAAAGTTCGTTCATATGAACATGGGTTCGTTTTTACTTCATGTCTCTAATACAGGGTGATATATTTTTTTAAAGTTTTTTCCTAATAAAGTCCATTGAGGAATTAAATATTTTTATGAAAATTGGGAAGCGTAAAATAAGTGCACATACACATCTTTTAAGGGAAAAACAATTATTTTAATTTCACCAGTAGAGACCCCATTGATGTGTCCCTGAACATTTTAAACGAAAAGTATGATACACCACTGTTGTTTTAATCAAAAATAATTTTCTGAATGCTGTATGTTTTTGTGAAAAAAGGCTTTTTGAATATTTTTTATAACATTAACCATTTTCATTAAAAAAATGTTTTAAGATATATTATCTATTAATATTTTCTAACTAATATTAAAACTACAAGACTAAATTAGGTATATTATATTATTTATACGAACAGCTAAATAAGGCGTTGAAAATGCCTTCCACTTGCAAGAATGCATGCCTTGGCACTATTTCGCATGTTATCGCGCACTTTGAAAAATCCCTGATGTATTTTCTACAATGTTAATCGAATGAATTATGCGATTTCTCTGTTTTGTGTTCTATGTCTGATAATTATGTTTTATTTTTTCCATGAAAACGGTTAACGTTATGAAAAATATTCAAAGAGAGCTTTTTCATAGAAATATGGAGCATTCAAAAATTATTTTTATTAAAAAAGCAGTGACGTATAATATTTTTGGTTCCAAATGTTCAGGGTCACACCAATGGGGACATCACTAGAGAATTTAAAAACATTGTCTTCCCCTTAAAAAAATGTGTCTCTACACCTATTTTTCGCTATTCAATTTTTATAGAAATATTTAACGACAAACAGATTTATTAGGAGAAAACTAAAAAAAAAATTATCGCCCTGTATTTTAAACAGGGCACAAAAAAAGGAATCTTGTTCATATAAATTTTATTTCTTAAAATCATTCATGGATTCACCCTCTGAATGTTTGATATACTACTATGAAACACTCTGTATAGTAAGAATTGATAACACTCCGCTTGGGGAAGAGGTGAACCGAGAATATACAGGGTTATTCACGTCATGTTACATGGAATATTGCGGCTAAAGTATTTAATATTTCGAATCTTTCTTTTTTGCAATGTGTAGAACTTATATAAAGGTACATTCTAAAATTATTTTACTTTTATATAGGGGGTTGTAAATAAGTGAAAAATATCAAAGTTATGTTTTTTTTAATGGAACACTCAATATATTAGTACCGTTTTAGATTCCTTGAAAAAAATAAATGTAAGTTTGACTAAGGTTTACCTACCCTAAACCTTAAAGATTTTGAAATAATTGAGATTTTGTAAAAATGTAGTGCAAATTTAAAAACTTTGCTTTAAAGAAAGTTTAAACTGGAATAAGCCGAAATTCACATCAAGCCTCAGACATGAGGCATATTTCATGCCATAGTCATGAAAATTTAAATATCTTATACAGTGTGTCCAAAAAATAAATCGAAAAATGTACTTACTTTGAAGGGTATTAACTTGCTTAATTTAAATGGAACACCCTATATTTTATTACGACAACTATCAAATTGAAACATTACCGATCGAAAACTATTATACTTTCCTATACCTAAATGTACAAGTTTTCCTTGAAAATTAAGATTTTTAAAGAAAGTAGAAAATCTTATTATTTTGTGTATCAGTTGCCATGATGACATCTAAAATGCCAATATAAAGAGTCATATTTATGCATTCTTTTTTCGGATAATTCTTTATTTATGATATTTTCAATATTATTTGCGTAACTTATAAAATAATTTTCATATTTAATCAAATCTCCGAAATAGAATGCATAAATATAATTCTTTATATTGACATTTTAGATGTCACTGTGGCAACTGATATTTAATCTGAAATTATTCTGAAAATATACTGAAAATTATTTCAAAATCCTTAAGGTTTAGGGTAGGTAAATCTTAATCAGACATACATTTATTTATCTCAAGGAATCTAAAACGGTACTAATATATTGAGTGTTTCATTTAAAAAAACATAACTTTGATATTTTTCACTTATTTACAATCCCCTGTATAAAAGTAAAATAATTTTAGAATGTACCTCTATATGAGTTCTACACATCGCAAAAAAGAAAAATTCGAAATATTAAATACTTTAGCCGCAATATTCCGTGTAGCATGATGTGAATAACCCTGTATAACAAAAAACTAAAAACCAACGAAAACCACTTAGAGTAATCACCCACATAGAAAATTAAATTTAAAAAAAGAGAGGTTGAAGCAGGTATAATAAAACACTTATTGTTTACCTCAAATCAACTTTTTAGATCATTATGATTTAGCCGCCATTGAGAAGGGGAATGCGGCTTACTGTTTATTTTCGACACAGGACGTACTGCACTGCTCGGCCACACGAACGTCCCTGACTTTATTCTTCTGAATAGCCAAAACTTTTCGTGCGACTTCGGAAACCCGAACGTAAAAAACACGATATTCGTGGTATTGCCAAATAAAATCGCATTTTGAAAGTACGACTTTTACGTTTTTTTGTCCGGACAAAATCTTATACAAACACTTTTTAGGTTTCTAGTTAATTAATCTTCAATTTCGTACAAACTTTTCTAAATTTTTCCCATATTTTCTGTTTAAATTTGATATTTTTCGCTAGCGAAACAAGAGAAAACTCCAAGACGTCATTAATACTGACAATCGAAGCGTTATTGTTTTGTTTTCAAAGCCGGCTTAACCAAAAGCTCGATCCCGAATGACGTATTAATGTAAAACCGCGTGTCGATTTGTATGTACCTAATTTAGTCAAGTTCTCTTTGCATTTTTTTATTCCTATGTAGGTATAAGATTCCATAATAAAATGTACCAAATAAAATCAATCTTAAAATGTAACTAAATTCCCAGAAGCAAGATCTTTAGATAGCAATTACTGGTAGAATCTTTTAATTGCATAAGAGACCATTTCATACATATAACAATCTCAGAATAATGGGAAGGAAAACCTTTCGACCTCACACCGCACTAAATCAGAATAATGCGAAGTTAAAAAATAGGCCGATGGAGCTCGTTACAAATAAATTCAATTGTTGTCTAAAGATGAATCTGTTTCCTCATTCTTCGCTGCAAGATGATGGATAGCTTTTAAAACTCTTCTTTGTTACTTTTTTATTGCGAATCCTCGATTATTAATAGATCATCAAATGATTTTAGGCATTTTGATTGATTAAGGACCTTTTCTTTCCATTCGTTATCTCCAGATTTTCAATGGTTTTCTAAATAAAATGACAATCGAAAATTTCTCAATTGAATGTAATGCGGATATCGCGTGTAGACTATTATGGCAATTTGAATGGGCTGAACTGAAGCCGATCCTCATCACAACCATCAGGCAGTTTCGTGCATCTTCAAATAATAGCAAAGCGGTTTTAACATTTAATCTGCGCCGTTTCCTTGAAAAGTAAGCCACAAATTAACTCTTACGAAATGTGCTCTCCTAACGCTTCTAATTACAGAATAAGAGAGGAAGTGTCAAGGTTATTTTCTATCTCCCACCAATGCATCGTTTAGTAAGGTTGAGGTTGGATTTTTGCTGTGTCTATTTGAAGATCTAGAGCAGAAATTTTATTGGTCATTTTGCCTCGGACTTTTAAAATCCCTAAGGTGAGTAGTGTAAAAATAATTGCCCGTATTGTCTTGCAGTTACGATGATGATGAAAAGTGCAGGAAAAGATTAAATAATCAACAGCGCCGAAAGCGAAGAAACTTAATTAGCTATTTGTTTATAATATAGTCCGCTGGAAGATCATTATGTTGTTGCTTAATGGAGGACTCAAATGTGTTCAAAGATTTCGGGCAATTAAGCTAGTCTGCGGTAGGTGTTAGCACAGACTAAGAGGAAGCCTATTGTTAGCCAGTATAGCGCATTTTAATGAAACTTTTACAATTATTCCAATAAAGGTAGAACACCAGTGTTTATTCTCATATTATTTTTATCACCATATTTAAATTTTTTTTCCACAATTTATGAAAAATTAAATTATAAAAAAAATTGTTTAAAATCCTGGTGAAGCAACTATACCTCCATCAGTACACAATCTAACAGCCCATAGGTGTGAGGCGTTAGTGTGCGATGGATCATGATTTTGTGGAAGTAATCGCAAAGGGAATTAAAGTGAATTCAATTAAAAGAGCGACGATGTATATTCAGAGATGCACGAGAGATATGCAGTAATGCTACTTGAAGAAATGTTCCAGAGCAACAGAAGTATTCAAAGAAATGGAGGTCACATGGCAAATTAGTCGTATAAATTTCGAATAACTGAGCTTTTATGTTTTATTATTATGTTTCATCTGAACTTTTAGTTACATAGGGCGTCCCATACTTGACGGTAGGCAATTACACCTTAGATTACTTGAGTAAAGTTAATAAAAATAAACCTAATTTACCTACATCGGAGAGAGATGTGTGTCTAATGACTAAAAATTCATATAATTTTATATAGATTTGTTAAACACATTCAGATGACTGGCCCAATATGATTTTGGCCAAGATTAAGAATGTGGGGTAGATATCATCCGTCATTTACAGAGTGGACCGAATAATTGAATATCTAGAAAGGTGATAATCAGAGCGAGGCACATTTTTTTACACGGGAAAAATTTTGTACGTCAGTCAAAACGTTTGTACAGTATGATGCAAAAAATGTGAGCTTGTAAAACCCAGGAAAGTACCGCCTACTGTGCCCTCTTGAACCTACATAAAAATCTCGGAAATCTTCAAATTCCCTATCCGAAAACACTTCGCAGACTAAGAAAGTTTTTTATTTTCCAAGAATTATATCAAAAAATGCATATCAAACAATTCTAAATTTCGACACCTTGTATTTCACTCATTATCAACATTTTGATATGGGTAAATCAGGTAAAACGTTAATGTTTTTGCTTAAGAAATATGGAAATCACTTATGTACCGCTAATTATGAGACACTCTGTATAAATGGTGTATAGAAAATAATTTGATTCTCCTAGCTGAAATATTTGTTTATTTTGTGTGTAAAACCTCGACTCTAATCGAACAAACACAAAGATGATCGTGTCCGGCATCTTTAATAAATTATGAAAGGTTATACAAAGAATCTGTTTTATTACATTTAATAGGTTACTATTATTTTATTGACCTTGCGATCTTTACACGACTTTTTATAACTTATAATTCAAGTACCTTATAAAAATATTTTATAAATAAACGAATTAAAACTTTTAAAATGCTTTAATAAAACTCAACATTTCCACGACAGCTGTATAATTGTTTCATAAGACTGAGAAGAGCGTAATTACTGTTTGCACTTCTTTTAGAACCATTAAGCAGTAATATAGCGATTGTATCAATTTATAGCTAATAGAAAGATACTAATAAAAAAGTTAATAAATGCTTATTGTTTTCTGCAGCCATTATACTCATTTGTACTAGGTGTGTGGGTTTGTGTGTGTGTATAATTGAGTAGGACCCATATTAAATGAATTTTTGACTCTTGTTTTGGTTCAAAACAGTGCCCTATTTTGTTTCCAAGAATTTCTACTATTTTGTGTATTCTAAAAGGCGAAAGTTTACTAAAGTATTTGTTTCTAAGCGTGGAGAGAAATCTGAAACCTACCACCAAAGGTACAAACGGTACAAATCCTAAACACAGAAGATGCTAATCCGGAAAACATGAAAATGCGGTAAAATGTTGGAGTGATTTTATTGCGCGTAAAGTTAGGTGTAATGATGAAGTGAAGAAAGTTCTACTAATTCTCTGTCGACGTTCCTACCGAGTAACAATGAGGTGTACGATTGAAAAATAACTATAAAGGAATGTTTTCGTATCGACATTATGTCTTAGATTATTCAGTCGAGTGGCAAAACAATATACAAGATGTTTGCAATGCGGAATAAACTAATAACCGGGTGTTCTTTTGTTTGAGAGACTCGCGAGGTGCGTTACTAGAGTAGCAGACATTTACTGAAGGAAAGTGGGTGTCCCCATAAATTTTTCCCCCTTTTGTGGTGAAAGTGAGAGTAATGGCGCTTGGAGGTGCGTTCCTTCCTCAAGGTAAAACAATTCGTCAATTGGACCCCAAATTATGAAAGAAAAACCTGATTTTGGTCAATTCCTGTCTGAATTAAAGACGCTAAATTTCTAAAACTCTGCTGATGGCCTGCTCGATTCCAGGAACAAGCAGCCCAGGAGATTTCTCACTCAAGGATTTTATTTACACGATTTTACGCCTCTCTGATAACGGTTTCTTGATAACCATGCAAGGCATTGTTCCATTTTAGAATATTATGTTTTTGTTTAAGTTTTCCATGGTAGCCATCGACGTTGTGAAAAATATTCAGGAAACCTTTTTCTGACAGAATTATGGAGCATTAAAAAAACATGTTTTATTAAAAAAACAGTAGCGTATCATATCTTTCGTTTAAAATGTTGAGGATCGCATCAATGGTGACGCCACTGGCCAACTGAAAACATTGTTTTCGCCTTGGAAGATGCACCTTTACACCTATTTTATGCTCCCCAATTTTCATAAAAATATTTACTGCCGGAACTTATTAGGAAACAACTAAAAAAAAAAATTGTCTTTATCGTCCTGTATTTTAGCCAGAAAGCCAAAACGAACTCATATTCATATGAATTTTTTTCTTAAAATCACCTACAGATTCATCCCTTGAACTTTTGATATACCATTATATTATGAAACACCCTGCATATGATATTTTTCGAGTGTTCATTGTGGTGCTTGTTTTTTCCTGTTGTTTTTTGGACGGATTTATTGCTGCCTTTGGCATTGAAGAAACAAATGGAATAACAAACTGTATCAATACGCCTTTTTCTCATCAAATGTCAAAGGATGCAAGCCCATCCTAAATACATAAAAATATATCACGGCGACGTTATTTAAGGATGGACGCATCTAGTTTGAATTAGCATAATCTACGTGCTGACAAAAATGTCAAGGTAGATCATGTGATATTCTTTGTATCTTTGCTAATCAGTGAGCAATATTTTGAGCTCCTATATAACCATTTGCACACGAAAGTGCTTAATTAGGCTTTAAAGGTTTAACCGCTACAAACTGATTTTTCCGGTTGCTGACGAATATTTTGATAAAATTAGCAGAATAGATCTACACAACAAGAATGATTCATTTGGCCAAACAAGGTGCCTATAATTAATTATCTTAACCCGTTAATTAAACTGTACACCCGGAAGCTGTTAAATACCTACCAATTTCCAATAAATGTGATAATTAGCCATGACGAGAGCACAAATTCCCACATACTCATTAGAATAATGTTGTGAACCGCACTACAATAAAACATAAGTAAATTTATATCAGATCTTCATCTTCCACATATGAAGGTATACGTATCGCTTGAGTGCCACGCGCATACACGATGACGTATGCTTAAGGTTGAAATGAAGTGCCTGCTGGTCTGAATCCACAGTCATCTCATATCTTCTCTGCGTCATACTCTAAGATCATCATAGGTAATCCATAGGTAACATTACTAATCTCTAAACGTATTTTTGAATACCTCGTTTGTAATGTTTCTCTCAACCACGTCACGAGACTCATATCGCCCACCATCGCCACCACATGACAATATGTGTTCGACCTTCTCGGGACACCTTTAAGGCGCCGCTGATCTCGCGGGGCTCCCCACACGCCAGATCTGACCCCCGCTGACCCACCCGATACGGTTGGGATTCCTCCGATTCCGCGACATCATCTCGAGTTCTCGAGGGGCAGTTGCGTCAGATCGCAGAGCGAAAACAAACGCGAAACGACGCGGCGCCAGTTGGTTGATGGTGTAGGCGGACGAGATGTCTTCTTCTGCGGGTTGGACTTGGCCAACGTTGGTCGGGTTGGTTCTATTCGGTGTTTTGGTGAGATTTAGTGGTGTTACGGGTCAGAAGGTGGGTGATAATTGATATGCGTACCACTAGAATATAAATTTAATATATTGAATTTATGCGTTACACTATAATATGTTTCAATTACAGATTTTATCAGTGCAAGGGTCTAAAGAAATATTAACTAATAAAAAATCTAACAAATCAAATCGGGAAAACCGAAAAATTTACAAAATGTCCATGGTGTCCTATACCTATTTTCACTTTTGAATATTTAAAATTTTTAACATTTTTATATTTATTTTTTAATTTTATAACATCAGAATGCCATTCAGTATATGACTATTAATTGTTGACAAAAATCTACAAGGTGATTGGAGATGACTCTCTGTTTAATAATTTCAAATAATCGTTACCCCTAAAGAATTATCAGCTCCGGTTGGGACCAATTAAGATATACATATACTATTATGAAGCACTAGTAAAAAATTATTAAACTGCCAATTAAAAACTAAATATGTAACTAGCTCTTGAAAGCTGAAAAAAAATTCAAGGACACAATGTATCTAGCTGGGACCTTCCACCTCAATTGAATTAACGCAAAAATGACAAGCATACTTGATGATACACCATAACCAACTATCAAAAAAATTAAACGATTGAATCACGACGACATATGACATTGACAGATTTGGGCAACGTCATCTGGTAAAAACATCTGGTTAATACGCTTGCTTACGTCAGCAAAGGTAGTCCCAATAAGTTAATTTATAATGTTACATATAATATTTAATAACATATTCTTCCTTGGGTGTAGCATTCCCCAAATAATAACTACAACTATATATCTATAAAAATCAATAATTTTATCTAGAAAACGTTGACACGAATTTTAAAAATTGTACACGATGCAATTCAGATCTCAGATATGCAGGATGTGCGGACTTCTATTAAATTAATTTTTGTCGCATTTTAATGCAAAAAACTAAAACACACTAGGTATTTATGAAAGTGTCTATATATTCAATTGGAAACCTCAATGTCGCAAAAAAAAATGAACATTCTTGATGACGCTCGCCAACTATCTGTCAACAAAATTAAACCATTGAATCACTACTTGATAAAGCTTGAAAGATGCATATCTGGTAGATACACATCTGTATATTTCTTAAATCATTTGCATATTTGAAATACACATTCTAGTAAATATTTTATGGTACAGAAGTGTCATAAAACCATTAGAGTAGGTTCATTACAAAAGAATTCAAAAGCGTTTTTATTCAATAAAATTTTCATTGATTTCTTTCATTGATTGTATCGAAGGACTAGAACATTTAAACAACAGACGTGCATAAAAGCCATTGGTGTACGTTGATTTCCAAAGAAAATTGGAAATTAAAAACATTCATTCTGTACTTGTTTTTTTAAATTTCAATTATTGTCTATGCCGCATCAACTGCACGGCTGTCTATTTTTTTATTAATTTAACAATTAAAAAGTTTATTGAATGCCTAGCGGATTCGTGCGAAAGACATTGGCGTAATTTGACTAAAAAATAAATAAATAAAATTTTTGAATTTTCTAGAATTTTGTATTTTTCTTAAATAATTTTGATATTTCAAGGATTGTAATGAACATTGTATGTTGTATTGAAATTATTGGTGTAGATTGATCACCAAGAGAAATTTGAATTAGAGAAAAAAAATGAATTTCTCTATGCTTGAATGAGAATATTTTACGTACCAAATCTAGGCAGGTATATAAAATCAATGGCGTGGACTAACAATGAAGATAACTATAATTTTTTTAAGCACTTATATTTGCTTATTTTCACTACATTCTTTGGGCAAAATTCTGGACACTACACCCCTGTTTATTCGCTAAATAATTTGCAAAATTGAAGGATAATAGTGCATTGCACAGAATTGCGTCTAGTACGTCTCTGACATTTTTTTAGTTAGTTCGATCATTTCTAAGGTTATACCGATGGTTTTATACGTTCCACGTGATAAAAGTCGTCGATATAGGTAGTGTGTAAAGAGAATTCTACAAGAATGTTTTTCATAAAGAGTGTTGTGTGTGTTCTCCCTTATTTTACATATACAGTGTGACTCATTTAAGATGGAAACATTACCGTAACTTTTGCGTTTATAACTCTATTTAAAAAAAACCTAGGCTCAAAAGATAGAGAATGAAAAGATTTATTCATGCTGTAACAATTATTTTCCAACTCACCCGACCAAGGCCTATTATAACTTGTTTTCTGTGCCAAAAATCAGAAAAACAGGATTAAGGTTTTTTTTGGAAAAACTAAACGAGCCACTGAATTCAGCAGTGTTTAAAATGGAAACGTATCAAAATTCATAAAAAAATAACAATTATTAACCACTTCAGGGAAGTTTATTTTATAGTTGCAAACAATATTATTTTATCAAGATAGCCATAAAAACAAATTCAAACGAATTAAATTGAATGATAAACGCCAAATTAATTGAATCTTTTTGTCAGAAGTATCGTAACTGGTGTTTTTTGGGCATTTTATAAAAATCTCTGTTGCATTTAAGTGTCTTACCTAAGTAGTTATTATTCATTAAATTTAGAGCATAACGTTAAAATGTACGGGTAGTGGAAGCTTCCAAAATTTAGTTTATTAGTTTATTTATTTTATGGCAATCTTGATAAAATAATATTGTTTGCAACTATAAAATAAACTTCTTTGAAATGATTAATAATTGTTATTTTTTTATGAAATTTAGCACATGCCCATTTTAAAGAATGCTGAATTCAGGGACGCATTTATTTTTCCAAAAAACACTCTAATCCTTTTTTCCAATTTTTGACATAGAAAACAAGTTATTCTAGGTCTTTGTCGAATGAGTTACAAATTAATTTTTACAGCATAAATAGCGCTTTTTATTCTCTATCTATTGAGGCTTTGTTCTCTGAATTCGTGTTATAAATGCAAAAGTTACAGAGGTGTTTTCATCTTAAATGGGTCACTGTCTACACCTCATTTAAATCGAAAAAAAAGAGCTTAATCCAAAAATATAAAAATCCAATATGGCGGCCATAAGAAATAACAAAGTTGAGTGTCGTAACTTTTAAACAAAGAATGCCTTGAAAATTCTGGTAACATTTTCAAATTCCTTATAAAAAAAGTGTCCCAATAATGTATAGGTTAAAAATGTCCAACTCTATTCGTTTTCGCTAAAAATAATAAAAACAAAAATTCAAAATTTCAGTTTTTTCCAAAAATCTCGGCAACCTTTGAAAAATTTTAGTTTTTCAGCGGCACATTTTTGCCCTCCGTAAGGCGCAACTTTGCCCCAATTTAACAGACTTCGTATCTCTTATAATAACCGAGATCCTCATGGTTAAGCTGTAGAAACGAGTACTCTGTATAGTGTTAATTTTGATTTAAAAAAAAAAATCAAAAACAAATCGAGCATACTTGGTGACGCACTGTAACCAACCATCAAACAAATGAAAATATTTTAAAGCAATTTGAAGTGACAGCGGCAAACGTTAGTCAGCGCTGTCGGATCAAGTTCCTGCGAAATATTCTACCAGTCACTTAATGCGTTAAAATAACAATAGTGATGATTCGAAGAAAAATTACATAAACGACGCTTAAACGGACGACTCTTACACCCACCAAACTTGTCTTTTTTTTTCAATAATTAATTCAAACTTATTATTGAGAAACACACACAAACACTGTAGTTAGATAAATACGCAAATACGAAATTTTACGTGGGAAAGGATCACGACGTTTCGCGCCGCCCTGATCATTGAACGGACTTTCATTTTTGCGTGAATTTCTTCGCATTTTTGTCGATTTGGGCGTGCAAATCGGCTCCACAAACGACGATAATCCCGATGATGTTTCGCGAAATTAATTAGAGGTGGTCAGTTTGACATGCTTGATCATTGCGAAGCCGTTTGCCCAATAAAAAAAAAAAGAGAGACACGTGTTCACACAAGACCTTTGGGTCGATGCTGTAGTTCACTCATATGCATAGAGGAAGCTTATACACAATGCTATGCTAACTTCTTAATTGATATCTAGGAATGATGAATACGATATTTAATTTATGTAACAATGGTCAAGTACAATAAAACAAATGATTATTAAAGATCCACGATACATCTATAATGCAAAAATCTCATCATCAGTATTCAGGGCTATAGCACTCTTTCCGCTCCTCTAGTCCGAAATGCAGAAATGAATAATTAGTTAATTAATTATTAAGCCGAATCATTCAGATGGATTTGTCGATGACACCGATATGTTTGCGAAGCAGGATTGATAACTTCCCTTAATGATTCACTCACGGAGATCGTGCGGTTTCTCTACGACATCAAACATTACGAAAAAAAAACGGTGATGTTCTCGTTCGGGAAGTCATTTTGGTTACTCAACAATTATGACTAAAATCCGCCGAATTATCCAATGTATTGAAGAGAAAACAATGTTAACAACTTTCTTTGGTTTGGCGATTGGTTCTCTCCAATCTAATTTGCATCTAATGTCAAATTTATCGATACTTTTTATCTAAATTACTCACGCATGAGGAGAAATGTTTCAGCTTGTGGTGGTCATTAGACACAATGCGATAGAAAAGAATTGAAATAAGTCGTTTCTTGCACTTAAGGAAGTAGCAGGTGTTGCTTTTGATGTGGTCAAAATCGCAGGGACAACGCGATTATTTTCATGAATATCCATTGTCTGTATCATTGAAATTTATAATTATTTATAAGCATGTGATGGGTCTCTCCGCATCAAGTATATTATTAATCTTTTCTAATTATATAATCTTGGATATTGCGCTGCTGAATCTAATAAGTTTTTTCAATCCCTGCGTTTTTGCCGCTTTAAATCTCAATATCATATGCTTTGATATTACTCTGGCATTGTGGGTTCATCATCAACTCAAATCATCATCAATTATCTTTGAATAATCGAACTACATGCTCAGTGGTTAACACAACTATTAATAAAACCAAACCCATTAACGTTTGTAAACAACAATCAAAAGCGGACATCTGCACCTCTAATCTTACTCAGAAATGACGCCAATAATGGCCTTATTACCAACTGCAGCCTTCAAAGTCGCAGCCGTTTGTGTTTACAGTGTTTACACCCATCGATGACCTTAAAAGGTCTCATCGTTCAGCATTAGCGTTCTTTATTTCCATATTGCTCCCGACAAAGGTCACCTGAATTCTGATTTGGTACGGACGGCATAACAAGTATGCGATCGGAATTTTTACGCCACTCGTGTTGTAATTATTTATGATAAAGATGTGCAGGAGTGAAGAAGTTTCGTCGGATATTCATGCTAATTAAATGATTGTCGCTTCGCAAACGCGAGTGAAAGGATTGAAATTATATTTCGATATTATAACCGAGTGCTTCAGTTAACTCTACCGTTTTAGTAGAGATTGTTTTGAAGGGCAAAAACTAGTGAATACCGCCCCCACTCACTGCATCCTTTCTACATGCAATGCAAACAGTTATAAATTCCAAGAGGACACAATTCGGTGAGATGACCCCGTCTGAAGTTGATTACACACGATGCGTAATTATTATTTCAGCAAGAACCGGGTCGAAACGAACGAAATGAAAGGAAAAACAAACATTCTTCCCTAATTTAAATGTACAAACACGCGGACTTTTCGCATAATTGTACAAAGGCATCATTACAAAACACCGTCGAGCATTGCCTTACGCCATATTCCGGCTTTTGTGTCTGTCGGAATAGTCTTTGGATTATAGCACAATGGCTCATCTATTTTATAAAACATAACTGCTTATGTACCTAATGGCATTACGTTATAGGTTTGTGCCGGGAAAATGTTTCAGCGATTACGATAATTAATCAAAAACAATTTACCAACCGCAAAAACGGGGGAGTCAGTGGAATTATAAGCGTATTCTCGGTGACGCCAATTGCCGTTGAGCTTTCAATTCCATCAATGATACGAAATATTAATGCTCCCTCTGGAAGAAAAATATTGAAGTAAGGAATAAATTGAAAAAAACGAATCTTACGTATTTGTTTCATTCTCGAAAATCTCGCCCCAATATCAGTGAAGAATCTATGGTTTTCCTAATTGTATTATTAACTTATTCTGCTGCTGCTTTTTAAGTAATATTTACTAAAATGCAAATGATTTTAAAAGCATCCTAAAAAATTGCTCTAAAAAACAAACGAAAAATTAAAAATAAAAGCAATTTACGCGCAACTTCTACTTGGCAAGCAACGAAATTCAAATTGGCAACATTGCTTTTGAGCTAATCATGACTCCGCCATTTTACCCTTGTAATATATATGTACCCATATACATATTTTTTCCAACAAATCGACTTGTTATTTGAAAGCGCACATATGGTTAAAGTTTGTCGGATAAGTTGTGAATCACCATGTATACAGGGTGTTTTTTAATAAGTGTCCGATATTTCACAGAACGATTCCTCGTGTATTTTTAAGATAAAAAATTCATATAAGCATGGGTTCGCAAGGTCTTACTTAGCGAGCTTCAGGGTGTTAAAATTTATTTTTTTTTTGTTTTTTCTAAGTAATTTTTGAAATAGTATCGAACTTAAACGAAACTTGGTGCTTAGAGGTTTTGTAAAATGAGATACTTAAATTTTATCTTAGTTTCACTCTTATAAGTAGTGGGTGCTACCTACATGTTTTTTCTCTTTTGGAGGGTCATAACTTTTTTGTACATGCTTGTATCATATTTTTTAGCAAAAAATCAATTCCTCTATCATTCAATGTCAAATGTCTCTATGAACAACCGTTTTCCAGATATTTTGATTTAAAGTGATCGACGCATGTGTTTTTCAAAAAGTGAAACTACAATATGGTGTAAAATAACTTTTTCTAATTGACATAAACATTTTAAACGCTAATTTTTAAACAACAACAAACGAAGAAACACGTTAATAAAAAATTAAATCAAAATCACAATAAATGTTGAAAATAAAAAAAAAGATAAAATAATATTATTAATTATTAATTTTAAAGATAAAATTTTAATTTCTCATGTTATAAAACCAAGTTTCCAAGTTTGGTCTAAATTCGATACTATTTCAAAAATTACTTAGAAAAAACAAAAATAAAAATAAATTTTTAACACCCTGTAACTCGATAAGTAAGGACTTGCAGACCCATGCTTATATGAACTTTTTATCGTAAAAATACCCGAGGAATTATCCTGTGAAATATCGGACACTTATTAAAAAATACCCTGTATATAAATTAAAACTGTCGCGTTGACCCTTCTGCAATGGTAAAGTCAATTTAGTTTCTATGTATATTTTACCATAACTCGAGAGAAAAGAATAATAAACGATTTTGTAAATTTCAGTCTTTTTCTCGCAATAACTGAAAAACCAAAAATTATTTTATAGATCTCTGCATCATCAGAATATTCCCTTAAATGCGCAATTTTTCTCCTATTTAACCAAATCTGTATCAATTATCATTTGGACTGAACGTCCTTATCTTGAACACACTATGTTCTAAAATACATACTTATTTTATTAGTAGTTTTTCATGAATTTTAATGGGGGTGAAAACAAAAGTCCAAAATGAGCTTCCTGCTATGCTAATTGTATCTCATTTAGCAATTTTTGAACTAATACCGGTTGCGAAAAACTTCGAAGCAAAATCCTTGATATTTCTAACGAATTTAGTGCTCTTACGCAAACGATAAACAATTTCGAAATTTGGTTAATCGAGACGCTTCTAATTCTAGCCTTCGTCATTTTCTTGCGACGGAAGGACGTCCGGGTATTACGCCGATGTATCGGCTGGATGTCAGGTAAATATTAAAATGGAAAAAAAACATGTTTTTGGACACTTGAGAACTAATAACGTTTAGGTGTATCATATGTGTGACGGTCTCGGAAGACAATTCAGTTATCGCTGCCCCAAAAACACGCTTTTCCAGCAACGGATGCTCATTTGCGACCATTGGTATATGGTGAATTGCAGCAAAGCTGAAGAGGATTACAGGTCAGTATTACGTCACAAGAAATCTATTTCAAAACCTGTTTTTTTTTTTAATAACAATAATAATCTTAATTGGAAAATCACGTTTAAGTCTATTTTTTTGGGTATTTACCTAATGGATACATGACGGAGAAGATTTTTGAATGCTTCTCCGTTGCAGATGTATTTGAAAGGTCGACGATAACGAGTTGCTTTTGGGGGAATTTCGGAACGTGTAATTACATATACGGTAATTACGGATGTTACTTTTTTTTAGTGAGTGTTATTGACGTTTCCATTAACGCCTATGATGGATAGAGAGCGAGGGAGACTGAATCACTGTTAGACATCAAAAAGATTCATGTATTATAGGGACGAGTTCAAAGTTCAAAAGCTTCTATAAACATTAATCATAATTTATTCTCAAATGCCTAGGCAAACAGGTTTCCGCTTCAAATCCGGCAATTGGAATAACTAGACAATATCCCCAATGATGTAGAGTTCATAAAATATCTCAAAAACGTCTGATCAATGCAAATCAAACAGGACACAGTTCTTCAACATTACGGAAAAACTAAAAATCGTCGTGTATTCTACAATTCACATAATACTTGAAAAATCCAAGGAAAACACATGAGAAAATAGCGTTCGCGTATACTTTCGAGAACGTTGCCGGACTGCCAGATTGACGCCTTATCAAAACAAAATGTTAATTTATGTTAATATACGGCTCGATTTGATCAAGACGCCACCAGAAATTTGGCAGCGACGTGAAAGAATACGCGTGGATTCCATTTTCTCAAGTGTTTGCCTTAGATTTTTCCAAACATTTTTATTCCTCCCTGTTGCTAGTATAAAAATTTATTAATATATAAAACTCCACAGAGATAATCAGAATAAATCAATCAACCAAGCTTAAAATTGCATAACACCTACTTAATTTTTTTTCTGATACCTTAGCGCCAACTTGCTCATAGGCCAACGAGGCAGACCCTTTGTCGAAGACCTGCAATTCCACAGAACTCCTCGACCAGATCTTGCAGATCCCCATGTAAGCCAAACTGAAACTAGAATCACTAGCAATATCATCGGTACGTTAATTCACTCCAAAACCTCATAGTTCTTACACAAAAATTCATCTAGGGGCAGATACTGAAGACTCCCACACTGAATACTTCTTACCTAGTCATTGGTCCACAGAAATTTCCAGTCAATCAACGATACCTACTTCTAATAAACAAGAAAAAAACAATAACAATTTCGTTAAACAGTCTTATTATAAGACTAATTACAACACCCGCGATAGGGTTTTGATTGAAGCTCCGAGATCTAATAATGGAAAAGTGTTGAATTTGAATTCAATTAACCGGGACGGTAGGTAAATAAGTTTGATACATGGAAACATTGGTTCAGTGCCTTTTTTGCTTTTTAGGTACTAATACTTTGAATGATAATTCAAAATCAGCTCCCAGTGTGAATTTCCCTTCAGGATTTAAGGCCACAACCCCTGTTTATCCTAAAGAGGTAAACCTGGATTTATCAAAGTTTGTTAATTTTCAAGATCCTTTGAGCGGAGATTCCAATGTGCAAAGCGTGAACTTTCCCTCTAAATTTCAAGGTAACATTCAACATCAATCACCATCGATCATAAACGAAACATTCTCTACAGCCACCACTCCAGTGTATCCCAAACACGTGGATACCGATCCATCTCGGCTATCAGAATTCGATTTTCCAGTAGATGCAGACAGTGACAAGAGAACAGTAAATTTCGCCTCAAAGTTCAAAGGTTTGTCCTCAATTTTTGCATAATTTAGGAATCTATAAAGACCACTTGATAGTATGATAATGTTTCTGCAGCCACGACTCCGGTTTATCCTCTGCGAGTGGAGGTAGATTCGTCGAAATTGTCTGAATTTGATGTTTCGATCCCAGAGACAAAAGGAAATCCGGAAAATTTTTCAATTAATTTCGCCTCGAATTTTAGAGGTTGGTCTGTAGACTGCATGTAACAACTGCATGGTTGAATCATACAAATGCATGATAGTTCACAACTTACTAGTAATAAACATTCCTCACCTGACCAGAAGGGGCTTTAGTCATTTCTATCAAAAGCAAATCTCTTCGATATCCTAAAAAAAAATTCTTTCAGCCACCACTCCAGTATATCCAAAAACAGTAGATGTGAACCAATCTAAATTCTCAGGTTCTGAAGAGCAACCCCCCGATCAAACTACCGAAGACGTAATCGTGAATTTCTCCTCAGATTTTAAAGGTAGATTTAATGCATAATATTTACTAGTTTCTAACATCAAAACCTTTTATTAGCAACCACTCCAGTCTACCCAAAACACGTGGACATTGATTTATCAAAATTTCAGGAACCTGTGGAGCTCCCTTCAGAGAAGTCATCTCTTCGAATTAATAATACTGTAAATTTCGGTTCTAGCTTCAAAGCCACCACTCCAGTGTATCCTCTAAGTGTCGAGGCTACTTCTCCAATTCCCGAGGAATTTGGTTTAGTTCCACCCAAATCCAGTGAAAACGATATTTCAGTTAATTTTGCATCTAAATTCCAAGCGACAACTCCAGTTTACCCAAAAAGTGTAGAACCTACCAGTCCAGACCCCAACAGTGCTGGGTTACAACCTCCAGACCAAAACTTTCTAAAATTGAATCTGGAACCTCCAAGCTTCGACACCACATTCCGCAGACGAAGCGATGATGAGGATCCTTCAGTGGTCGGAAACACGTTCAATAGTCAACAACTGAATGAGTTTATGGTGACGATTAAACCTGAACAGTTGAAAGATTTGAAGCAGCTCTGGCACATTCCAGAGTACGATTTTCCCTTGGAAAGTGTGGTGAGGCCAGGATACGAGAGTGAATTCAGTTCCTTTCAAGCTAGAAGTCCTAAGTTAAAATCCAATAACAGGTGAAAGATAAATGATGACGTCTAATTTTGTTTATGAATGTGTATTGTTGGATTGAATGAAGAAAGATCTACAAGCATTTTAGTGGTTTTATAAAATATGTTTTTAAATTTATTAAGTCCTGATAGGTATGGGGCTTATGGAGATTATTTAGGAATGATAATTTGATTGTAGTTAAGCATAAATTTGTAAATAATAATAGTGTAGCTATTGTATATTGGTAGATATACTAATAAAACAATTTGAGAAATTTTAGAGAGTTTTGGGGCCCATTGCAGACCGATATTTTGATTTCTCCATACTTCAAAAATGTGTTTTTTTTAACAGATTTATTAGTTTGCTAATAATCTACGCCATGGGGTTCATCTGAGATTCAAACCCCATAACTTAGTTCAGAGAATCTTAAATTTATTAATTACGCTGTCAGAGTGGTCATAGTAGTTTTTTGCGAACACCAAAAACAATTAAAAAAATGTGTTCTCCAATTTTTCAAAAATTTAGTGCCTAAGATTCAAAAACATTATTAGAAACTACAAGCAATTTTGAGCAATACGTATCACGAACTATACAGTGATTCTCTTTTCTAGATTTAAAAACCAGTAATTCTTGAGAGAACCACTTCTACGCCTAAGAACTGATAGATTAAGTACTAAAACCCTTAAGAAAAATGGAGCTCCCAAGACAGCTATATCCCGGAAAAATCTACCAATTTTCTAATTTTCGCATGATTATTAATGACAGTGTACAGCAGACATCCTACAAACTAAACGGATATAAAAAAGTTATCGAAAATCAGGAATTCTGTTTCAAATTTCAAAAAAAACCTTAAAATGATAAAAATATTTGTGGAGGTGGAGAAAGGTGTTAAAGTCTGGGCATTACAACTTTAAATATTCTGTATATTAAACGACCATTTCTATTATCAGAGATTCCTGTAATATGACATAATTTTTCTACAGTAGGGACTAAATATACAACTAATTCTCTTCATAACTTCCGCTTTTTTATTTATCCACTCTTAAAGGATTGTCGCCAATAATTTCTCCATATAGATTAAATAATTTAATATTCTCTGCACAAATTTCACTTAAAGCTCGATAATCAAACAATTTAGCCAGAAAACACAACAAAGCCTTACATTTGTATTACTTACAGATCGCATCTCTCAATAAACGACTACCTCAAACACCGAAACTGCTTCTCTACTAACGGCGTACTGGCAGGGGTGCTCAAACACTTGACCACCTTGGGCATCAGCTGCATCTTCGCCATGATGGTTTTGGGAATACTGTCTGTGTCTTTGTAGGTGACAATTTGTCCGTCTGGATACTGGAAGCGTACATGATGTTTCCCGTCCACCCACAGCTGAGAACCATCATTGTATCTAACGTTCAACTCGCCATTTGGCAATTGAATTGCTGTGCCCACCCCTGGAATTGTTACTTGTTTTTCTTTAGTTGAACGGCTGGTGGTGCTGTTACTGTTCATTGAAACCGTAAAAGAGGGCTGAATAAGGGAAAATAATTTATCAAAAATCAATATTAAATTTGCCAAAAAACTCACTAAGAAATATTTGGTGATGTTTTCTTTTCCGGGGCCGTTAGACGACGAGCAAGGTCGTCTTCCCACTATAATGGGAAAATTATTGCCGGCTAATTTACTTAAAGTGCTTTCTAGTATTAGGCAATGGTCGAAACACTCTTGAAAGTGCTTCCACATTAATTCCAGAGTGCCTGTGAGGCTGAAACAGTCATTAGCAGAGCGGAAATTGTATTTTTGATTCTCGGCATTTGAGATGGTGATTCCTTCTGTAGTGCTTTGAGTCACTTTACCTCCTAAAAGGAATGTTCCTTGAAATATTGATAAAATTGATGAAAATGGAAAACTTTACCTTCATAAAAACACCCCTCGAAATCTGTTAAATTCTCCATAAGCAGGCACTTGGCTTTATCGCTGTAATAAGTAACTTTCGGGGTTTTTGCCCGGACCAGCTCAACGAACTTAAACGCGTACATGTACTTTTTCCAATGTTTTGCCGGTAAATTCTCAATACTGTAAATCTTGTCCGCCCCTTGAGAGGGCAGTGGCGGTGTCTCCTCAGAGGGTGGAACACCTCTACCTCCCTCTGGTTCATACATTACAATTCTACAGAGCAATTTTTCTAAACTTAAGGCCGTTGCTGCCACATAAAATTACCTCAAACCATCAGGAGATATGCGCATAATTTCACACACAACCTCCTTCTTCAGACTCCCCTTTTTCTTTATAAATTCTACCGTCACTTCTCCGTCGATTTGAATACTTAAAATGGCATTTTTTGTCTGGTGTCGCGTGGGAAGTAGCCTTTGAGAACAAAACTGGACTAATTTTTGCGATTTTTGAAAAGTCGATAGTTTTTCTGTGGTTTGATGGCTTGGCAGTTCTTCATGGGATATTCTTAGATTGTCCAGACTAGACAATACTCTATTGCCACTGTTGTGATCCGACCATTGCGAGGGGAGAAGAGGTGAGTTGGTTGGTATTTCTGTGAGGATTTGGTTGTCACAAAGTCCTACAATGAGTATGAAAATGCATTTGAAATTCTACAGAAACTTCGTTAATGGAATAATTGCAAAATAAATAAGAATTATTTATTGATACTACTTAGTTATTCTTTATCATGAAACTACTTGACTTGACTTGATATTTTATACATTCAGCTTAACTTGATTTTAAGTATAGTAAAACGTATATCTAAAAGTCTTGTTTATTCTTTACTTGCCCCATTAAAATCTCTTCTATATTTGTTATCAAACATGATTTTACAATCACCTTTATGAATATTTTTTATTTCAATTTGAAACAACAAACACAAACACAGTGGATAAAGCTCTAGCTAATTTTTCCCATTGAGATAAACATGTTCGAATTATAAATAGTTTAATACGTGTAATTTGATAATAAAATTTGTTAGAAATATTGGAAACATAAGAAGGCCCTCAAATTTAGATCCTTAATAACTTCTCTACAAGTGTCATAATCAAAAAACTATAAAAACCTTCGTCAATAAAACAATAAATCTTACTTCCTCCTGGATCATTAGGATGAAAACAATGGTTACTGCACTGACTAACGCTGGCAGGAATATCCTGATAACTGCACCTACTGCCAGGCTCGCAATTCCATCTCTCTTGATGCACACATTCCTGTTCCATTGATAACCCATGCATGTAAGGCATATTGTGAGCATAATCCATACTATGAGTGAGCCTTTTTGAGTGATACGAAGCTTCCAAAGGATAGCAATCACTGTTTGCTTTTCTTGAGTGCAAATTACTTAGAAGAATGCCATCAAAAGCACTATCCCTACGGCTTGACATGGTGTGAATGCCACTGTCCTGGGTTAAATTATTAGATATCTAATGGATAAAAGAAAAATTGCGTTTACTAAATAAAATTTGTTAGCCTCAATTACCTGACTTCTCTTAATGAAGGGATGATCCAGAATTTGTTCAAGACTAATTCGGTCCTTAGGATTTTTTTGCAGGAGGGAATTGATGAGATCTTTGGCCTCAGGGGATAAATGACTTGGCAGACTGTAACTAGCCATTACAACTCTAGTCAATGTACTCTTCACACCATTTGTATCGAATGGTGGAGAACCAACTAAAAGGGTGTAAAGGAGGCAACCCAGGCCCCATACATCTACTTCGAGACCATGTGAACCTCGAGTTGCCACTTCAGGAGAAATAAAATTTGGAGTGCCACACATTGTGCGGTGCTTTTCATCAGGGCGAGTTAGTTGAGTTGCCAACCCAAAATCGGCGATTTTCTAGTTGGAATAATGAGATTTTTGATTAGAGAACCTTAGTGGTTGATAATGAAAGACTTACTACTTGCATGTCTTTGGTCAAAAGCAAGTTGGACAGTGATATATCACGATGTAAAATGTTGTGAAAGTGTAGGTATTTAATGCCCTCAACTACCTGCTTCATTATGCTACTGACTTCACACTCACTTAGTTTCTAAAATGTTTCCATTAAGTAATATTTAAATTTATATAAATTACAACTAACTTTTCTTTTAATGTACTGCTGTAACTCGCCATTATGGCACAACTCTAGAATTAAATACACATAATTAGCATCTTCAATAAATGTATATAGTTCTAGTATTGAAGGGTGCTTTAGTCGGGAATGTATGGATACCTCCTGCTGAACTCTGCCCACCATTCCTTCAGCTTGCATTAGTTTTTTATCAATCTAAGTCAGCAAAAACATCAAATAATAATGAAGGGATTATTGGAATAAAATATTCAATTGTATGGTTAGTGGAATTTACCATCTTGATTGCAACACCTGCACCAGTTTTACGACATACTGCTTGGTATACAGAAGCAAATCCGCCTTTGCCCAGCAAGTGGAGCACCTCATAATCCTAAAAAAATAAAAGTGCTCTAACTATAATAACATTCTATATCCTCAATATCATCAAGCAACATCAGAGTGTTGATTTATAGAAACACCACAAAACATCTCAGGGTAAGAGCAGATAGTAACTCAGTATTTAATCGGGAATTTCTTATTTTTTGGTAAATAGGCAGAGACCTTGATATACTGTCTATTATGTTTTTGGATATTGCTCACCACGAATTCAGTAAATTAGATAAATTGCAGTGCTTCTGTTTACCTCTATGCGATCACTGAATGAGTGTTTGCGATTCATCCTGTACGGCAGGTATAACTTCAAAATCTGTCTTAAGAAACGGGTTATCACTTCTATACTTCGTACACTCAAAAACAGCCTCAAAATTAATATTATTTTACATACTTGGCTTAATTTTGAACTTTAACGAACAGCTTACAAACTTTTGAAAAAGTTTGTTGTCATCAACAAAAGCCAGGAAGACGTTATTCCTGTCAGAGTTGTCAGTCGTCAAAATTTGAATTTTTCTTCATCGAGAGTGTTATGCTTACATTCCTAGAGTGACTGCAATTTAAAACCACCATTATGACCGTTCAAAGTGCGTTGTCTGACATACATAACCATGAATCCTGCCAATGTCAAACAAATGATATGACATATATAACGTTGACTTTTTTTGAAAATTTAAAGAGATATTCCAACGGTCGTTTTAGACATTTTTCTTTTAGTATTTTATGTTTAACTATTGCTGTTTCTTTTTTTTACAAGTAAAATTCAGGTAACAATTTCGAAAACCTTCTCTCAACTTCAAATAGCAAAAATTTTTAGCAACATTAAAAATGTCACAATTCAAATATTGGAACGAAATAAATAGTGTTGTGAATTACAATGGCCCCATTACCAAAGGGCCCCAACCGCGCTACGAGCGCAAGAAATCCAACGCCCTTGCAAGCTCCAACTCGCAATCAATCTCCAACAGCAGCAGTCTCAATTTGTCTAAGCAGCGTTCCCTCTCGTCCTCCTGCCTAAGTATATCGAAGACTCCCATGAAGGCTAGTGACAATGATTCCCGTGGTAAGACACCCTTGAAAAAATCCAAGACTCCCACTCCACATAAAGGAGCAAGGACACCTGGAGGTGATCGATTTATTCCTAGTAGAGTGGCAAGCAATTTGGATTTGGCACATTACAAGTTGTGTCAGGAGGACAATGAAACCAGTTGCAATTCGGCAAAAAAAGACTTGAAAAAAGTTATTAGTGATAATCTGCTTGTGAACCAAAGAGTGTTGGCCTATACAAATAAAGCCCCAACTGCACCAGATGGCTTTCAAAACCCTATGAGGGTACTGTATACTCAGGCCAGGACTCCAGCTTCAACTAAAAGTACACGGTACATACCTCAAGCCCCTGATCGGATATTGGATGCTCCAAACATTGTAGATGATTTTTATTTGAATTTATTGGACTGGGGATCAAATAATATTTTAGCTGCTGCTTTGGGATCACATGTGTATTTGTGGAATGCTGGTAAGTGTACTAGGATTAATACCTCACAAAGGAAAATCACTAATAGTAATTTTAGTTGCATAGACATCTCCTCAGTCACATATGTTAGTGCACAAGTTTAACAACTTTTCATTTATTATAATTTGGTCAATATATCCAATGCAAATTTTCTCTGGTCTCTTCTAGCAACAGGCAATACTGAGTTGCTGATGGAATTGGAAGGGAATGATTATATTTGTTCTTTGGCCTGGATACAAGAGGGTGATTGTTTGGCTGTGGGTACCACTCAAGGTACTGTTGAATTGTGGGACTGTAGTAGATCTAAAAGACTGAGGATCATGGACGGACATTCCGCTAGAGTAGGTTCTCTTGCCTGGAATTCTTATGTAGTGACAAGCGGCTGTCGAAGCGGCAATATTCTTCATCATGACGTCAGGCAAAGACAACATGTTATAACCACCATTCCAGGTATGAAAGATAACTTAATTTTTTCTTGTAATTTGAGGTAAATGTTAAAATTTTTATTTAAGGTCATAACCAAGAAGTATGTGGACTTACTTGGTCTACTGACGGTAAACTTCTAGCTAGCGGAGGTAATGATAACACAATAAACATATGGGCCAGTGTTAATGGTGGGCATCACTCTGAAACAACACCTCTACACAGTTTCCTGCAGCACCAAGCAGCCATTAAAGCCCTTGCTTGGTGCCCTTGGCAGCCTCATATTTTAGCTAGTGGTGGTGGTACTGCAGACCGTCATATCCGCATTTGGAACTGCAATTCTGGCACATGTGTACACGACATCGATGCGAAATCACAAGTCAGAATTCACTAAGCATTTATAGTTAATGTGTCTTCAATATAATTTTTTTATTAGGTGTGTTCATTGCTTTGGTCTTCCCACTATAAAGAGCTGGTTTCTGGACACGGTTTTGCAAACAATGAAGTCATTATCTGGAAATATCCTGCTATGACCAAGGTAATATATCGGAGTATTGTTGATCAGTTTTATATGGGAGGTTTTATAGGTGGCGGAGTTGAAAGGGCACACTGCTAGGGTTCTTCATTTAACCATGTCACCAGATGGAACCACGATTCTGTCCGCTGGGGCTGATGAAACACTGAGGTTGTGGAAATGCTTCGTTAAAGACCCGGTGAAGGAGAAAAAGGAAGGCACTGTCAGGGTAAAACCTAGTGCTTTGAGACAATGCATTAGATAATTTAAATTGCTTTGACTAGCGAGGATTTCTATTCTCCTTTCTTTAAAATGTGCCTTGTTTAAGTATTGATATTTTAGTTTTAAAATATTTTGAGTGTGTGTATCTAATTATTTTGTTTTGTGTTTGACTGTATTCCATAATTTCGATTAAATAGCTGTAAATTTACATATTAACTGGGTATTTTGTGAACACAAATATTTGTTTCTTGACCAATGGTGACAAACGTTGTCGATGATTGTGATTCAAAACGCATTTTTTTTGTTTCGGATTTAATTTAGATTTAGATTTAATTAAACATTAAAGTTTGTTTAAATAGAAGACACTGTACATTGGCAAATGCGGTATTAAGGCAATCAAATTTCCTTTAAAACGATGTATCATGTTTCCGTGCCTAAACCGTTATGTTTCATAAATAAATGCAGTTTTGTAAAAGGTCTCTACGCATTGGATTATTTTGGCAATTTTATCAAAGGTGGCTCTGGAAAGCAGTTATGGTTTAAAACAATTCAATTGTTCAGGCAATTATAAATATTCGTTTACTGTTGTACCAAAGCTCTCTGAACCAAGCTCAAAATGATAATTCAGGTGATATTTGCATATTGCAGATGAAATACTATGGCTGGGATCCGGGTCAGTGGCGGGGGTCAAAAATTTAGTTTTATGATGATGTAAAATAAATGGGTAAATAAGGGTGAAATTTCATACTATTCTTAGTTAAAACTAATTAAAACAGTCAAACGTTGAATAATAACAATAATTATAACAAAATTTTGGTTTAAGACTTGGAAAATATATTGATGCAGATGGTCGACATTTGGAAAACTTACTTTCGTTTATTTTTTATTTTGAAGATGTGGATAATGCTCCTAGTTCAAGCAAGAGTATTAATAAATAATATAGCCTAATATAAACGGGCTATGTATATGAATTACAATGTATGTTGTAAACTAATATGCCTATGTTGTAGAGAGGAAGAACTAACAAAAAAAGTACTTCCTTTGGTCAAACTGATAAATTTTGAAATATCTTAAATTTTTGAAACCTAAAAACAGTTTAGTAACACATATATTAAAAGTTTCCATAAAAGCGAATTTTTTCTCGTTTGGTCTATTGTATAACTCTCACCGTTACGGAGATAGCAAAAGTGTATTTAACAAGGACACCCTGTATCGAGGGTGTGATATTTGATTATTACTTTCACTCACAATGGATGAAATTTCGTTGGAAAACTAGGGCTATCGTTTCTCTTTCTAAATCTATTATCCTCCAATTTATGTAAAAAAAGTAAAAAACCAACTTTAGTAATGGTTTCATTATTAGACTCATGGTAGTTTTTAAAATGACATACGATTATCTGCATCAGAAATTAAACATGTCAAAAATGAAACACCGATTTTGTGTATCTCACAATATCTCAAAAGCAATTACAGCTACGGCGAAATTAGAATAAATAGTTTGGCCTCGTTCCCACTGTATAACGAAAATTGTCAACTTTAGTATCAAACAGACGTAGCCATATTGTAATATTTGTGATAAGAATATAAGGCTGATGCTTAGCTCAATAAGTGGGGACTATCCTGATTTTTACCCAATAATAAAATAAAGACGGTGGGAAAAATAAGCAATTTGATCATCACCCTAATGTCTGGTACTATCACGTAATGACAAAGGTACTTACGGGAAATTAAATCAACAGTGCCCTAATTAATATGAAAATCTCAAAGATTTTTTACGTTTCGCAATTGTTACCTTGTCACAGTACGCCGAAGTTCAAGGCCCCTTGAATACGGTGGCTGCCTGTCTGTGTTTTATCTGGGCATATTTGGAAAGTAAACATTCTTATCCACAGTCCTGTAATTATATACGTATATAATAATTTTACATTTATTTGTAACCCTATACTAAGGGTGATTACTATGAAACACAAACTCCTGTCCGGTAGCACTTTTCTTCTGAAAATACATTCCGTTAGTACGCAAAACAGCCGCTAGATTACGTTAATAGGTGTTAATTATAAAGTTTCAGTAGGCTCTGGTTTCTTTTCGACGTGGCGTGATACCAACGCGGCAATAATCGTGAAACTTCAAAAATTCATATTTCTTTGTTAATTATTTATTGATTTAAGGCCAAATTGGTTAGAAAATCTATTCAAAATGCATAGAAGTGAACCAGAAAACGGGAAAATCCTTTGAAAATCAAATAAGGGGATTTACTTGTTTCCGGTTTATGCATCAGGATTTGGCGGTGAAAGGTGAGAAACAATGGTTTCCTCTAACGAAATTATCTGATTGGGATTTTTAGCTAATTTACGAAAAGTATTGATATTTTTCGAGAAAAAAGTTAGAACTAATATCATAAAACCGTCTCAAAAACGATAAAACTATAAGCAAATTGTAAACCAGGCATGAGTTTGTCAAAAAATTGCCTAGAACATCTACCATGTAACCAATTCTTTGTTTTATGACAACCCCATGAATCTAGAACTAATTTGACTCACATTGTATCATAAAATGTTTTGAGTCATCTCATTCTGAGTTTTGATGAACACTTTTCAAAAATATTTTTAGAACGCTTTTATCATTAGTTTTCAAAGAAGTAAAAATGCCATGCACAAGTTTTGATGACGTAACTACACTGTCGTCACCCGATCATTTACTTTTATATAGTGTGAAAGTTTTGGATGAAACAGTCCATATAATTAAGATGCCGAACGTATGCGGCCAAAATCCTCGGACACGTTAATTTTTATTTTTTCTTGGAATTTTTTTGATGGTAAATTCATGTATACAGGATAGTCCAAAAATCAGGTACGACCACTCACTTTGTTTTTTCAAATGAAAACACCTATTTTTTATTTTATTTTTGAATTCTACGTAAAATTTAAAGTGTGTTTCATGTACTAGGTCCTATGCCTAAACGCAACAGGTCTCGAGAAATTTACGATTGAACATATCAAAAATTCACTTATAATTATTAACATATTTTAATTAACTTAAATTTTTTTAAAATTTTATTTTAATTAAAAATTAAGTAATATATTGTGAAATATAATCTCGAAGCAAGAACGACCTGAATACGATTTGTTTAAGTCAAAACATAAGTCTTATTTTCACGGGTAAGCGTCTTATAATTTTCTTTTAAGGGTTTTATGTCATCAAAACATTGCGTCAGGTGAAGTAACTTTGCGAAAATTGATTTCAACGATTTTGCAACTTCTAATATAAATATTCAATGTAATAACTGCAGTGTTGGGTGGAAAAAAACACATAAGCCACACTTTCACAAAAAAAAAATGTTTTTTCAGAACATAAATACGGCCTTTTCTTGCTAAAAATACAGAATGATATGAATTTCCATTTTATAAGAATATCACAAAAGGAAAAATCTTATGTTCCAAAAATATGTATTTTTGATTTCGGGATTTGACTAAAATGCCCAGAAAAGTTCTTAAGTGACATTAACAGTCTTAAAAGTCTTTCTCAATTATTCAACATTATCGTACCCACAAACTCTGCTAAAAGCAATTTTAAGCCTGTAAATCTAAAACTGATTTTTATGACTTTTTAAAAAATTTTTAAAATTATTTTGTCTGTGATTAATTGTCCTCCAGTGCTAAGAGTTATGATTGAAGAGCAATATCATCGTTTTCGAGAGTTGTGGTTCATTTAAATTCAATTTTCCGTGTTTGAATTTAAATGCAGTAAAGTTTTATGCATTTAGTCTAGCCGGATTCCTGGAAAATCTTCGACATTTAGAATATCTTTATATTCGACACACTATACAGGGTGTTTCACAAATTCATCAGGAAACGCTAATGAGTGATTCTACACATGAAAATAATGGTAATATGTCCTGTAACAAAAGTTCGAATCTCAATATTTATCAAGTTATGACGTATCAAAGGTGAAAATTTTTATTCTTTTTTTTAAGTTTGTGCCGCCATTTCATAATCGATTAAAGAGATATTTGGAATGAGACACAAGCTTAATGAATCTTAAATTCTTATAACAAAAATGTTTTTAAAATGTGTCACCAGAGGGAACTTTTCCTACATCCAAATTTTAACTTTCTTCTATTTTTTTTGTTTCTTTAATTATAGCAAAATAAAGTGTATCATTTTAAAGATATGAGTATATTCCTATAAAAAGGTACTCTTCATTCAAACCGATAAATTGAACGGTTTAGGCGTAATTCAACATTGAAACTCTTACTGATTTTAAATTTAGTAAAGTAATTTTTACCTTACTTGTACATTTAAAACAATTACAACAAAATCTTCGATGCCATTCATAGACAGAACAGATGGATTGGTAGAAATGGGCCGTTGTCTTGGGCACCACGGTCACCTGACTTAAATCCGTTGGACTTTTATTTTTGGGGCCATATAAAATCACTAGTGTACAATGAGCCGATCAATAATGTTGAACAACTACGCTTTAAAATTAAAAATGGATTTAATACTATACGGGAGACTCAGGGTATTTTTTTTCGTGTACGAAGACATTTTTTAAAGAGTGTTAGAAAATGTATAGAGAAAAATGGAGAACATATAAAATTTTTTTTAAATTAAAGCAATTTTGTTTATTGTACTTATTAATAAATTAAAAACTGGTACCCACTATTTTAATTGTTTTAAAAATACAAGTAAAGTCAAAATTACTTTACTAAATTTAAAATCAGTAAGAGTTTCAATGTTGAATTACGCCTAAACCGTTCAATTTATCGGTTTGAATGAAGAGTATCTTTTTATAGGAATATGCTCATATCTTTAAAATGACACACTTTATTTTGCTATAATTGAAGAAACAAAAAAAAGTAGAGGAAAGTTAAAATTTGGATGTAGGAAAAGTTCCCTCTGGTGACACATTTTAAAAACATTTTTGTTATAGGAATTTAAGATTTATTAAGCTTGTGCCTCATTCCAAATATCTCTTTAATCGATTATGAAATGGAGACACAAACTTAAAAAAAAGAATAAAAATGTTCACCTTTGATACGTCATAATTTGATAAATATTGAGATTCATACTTTTGTTACAGGACATGTTACCATTATTTTCATGTGTAGAATCACTCATTAGCGTTTCCTGATGAAGTTGTGAAACACCCTGTATACTCGTACACAGCTTCGAAAGTTTTATATCACCTGATTTTTTGTTTTAAAATAATTTGCCACAAGAATTTTTTTTGTTACATTCATATTTATGGTTTATCATTACGAACGATACTCTTTTTGTATTGATGAAAAATGTTTTACATACTTTTTTTTAATAAAAAATTCAAGGTTTATTTTGGTAGTATGGGCTAATACCATTTTACGGTTGAAAACAAAACCATAAATCGCAAAGGGATGCCACAAATTGATTGTACAAGAATAGTAGCTTTAATGGCAGGGCATACGCAGAGCGAGCGAATAGGCGTTGCTGAAAGCGACGTCTCCCGCATATGAAATCACTGTTTAGAGACTAACTCTGTACAAGATAGGCCCAGAAATTGTAGGCGTGTCACTAACCAAAAGCAGAATCGCTATATACTATATTTAACAATTCGGAGAAGTTCTACTATAGCAATACATTGCTTCGGAGAGAAATTAGATATGGATTTGGAGTTGTTATTTCTCATTTAACGCTAAGAAGACGAATTATCCAATCTGGTTTGCGAAGCCGTTGATCAATAACAGTTCTTCGGCTACAAACAACATAATCTTCGTCGATTGCAGGGGACTGAACAGCACATAATCTTGCCCGAAGGATTTTGGAATTTTGTTCTTTTTCCGATGAGACCACAATTTTTCTGATAAGTGATAACCGGTCAATTCACATTTGGAGAGAGCCAAACGCTTATCCCGTGTCTCCTTTTGCGGGAGGACCGACTTGTTCATTTTCAACGGACAATGATGAGCGATAGATACATTGGGGATATTCTGAATGCACGTTCTAGACTATGGCGATGGGCTGTTAGTGACAGCTTTGGCTTCATAGATGACAATGCCCGTCTTCATCGTATTATGACAATAAATGACTATCTTGAAAATGAGGGAATCAATCGTTTAAATTGGCATGCTCCGTCTCCTGATACGAACGAACATACTTGGGATATGCTCTCAAGAGCTATGAATTTTCGAAGAAATTCTCCCAGAACCATTCAGGAGCTTGATATTGCTGCTGCAGAAGAACGGCAGCATGTTCATTAAGATCGTATAGTTAACTTTGTTCAAAGCATGCAGTGACACCTTCAAGCTTGTAGTGATGTCAGGGGCGGAAGTACACATTGTTAATTTTTTTTTGCTTTAAAAATGTTGAATGAAAATGTTCTTTTTTTGCCTTTAAGAATTGTTTTTATCGTTGAAAATTTAATAGTAAAGTAAATATGGTAAAAACGAATTGATTTTTAATCAAAATTCACTAATTAATAAATAGTTCATACATTTTTTGCACCACGCAATAAAATATTGAAGAATCAAGGTGATGCAAAATTTTTGAAGCTATGGTTTTTTAAAATTGTTTCGCGTATCGTTACCGTGATTTAATCGGTGAGCTGTACGCTTGCAAAAAAGTGGTAAAGTTTTTTGAATATTTGGAAGCTATTGTATCATTATCATCCAATTTACGTGTCTAGTATTTTTGCGAAAGACAGGCTGTAAAATTTTTTGTATATTTTTGTATCGATATCGTTTCTTAAGTGATTAAGTCGAATGTTAGCCTGGTGACAAACGAAATATGTATTTGTAATCTGGAGTTAATATCGGGGTAATTGAACATTCTTTTCGTCCAAAGATTCGTGAAATACATCGCTAAAGTAGTTGACATTTAGTGACAACGTGGATGTCGTGTAGCTAATATTTGCTGCCTGAAAAAGGGTATCGTGAAACTAATATTTTGTGAGCGAAAGTGCAGGTCGTGCAACTGTCATGTAGTAGTATCGTGCGTTGTAGTGGGTGTCGCTACAGACTTTTTTTTCGTTTTGTGGTAAATGTCGAAGTTGAGGTGCTCGGAGGTATGTTCCTCCCGCAAGGCTAAGTAAAACGAAGTCTTCATCCGTGCTCTCTCATCTTAAACCGCCACATTCAACTGAGGCTTGATATGGGAAACTGCAATAGGATGTAAGGTCTAGGGCCTTGTTGGGGGAGCTCCTCTGAGTGAAGATATACCGCCGTTGGTGACCCCGCGCACAGAATGGGGTGATGGAAATAGAAGATCGGGGTAAGATGTGATTCAATTTTAAACGGGAAAGTCTTTATTGTTGTTAATTGTTGTTTACAGGTGAGTTTTCACAGGTCAACGAGAACGACGTAATTGGAAAAATGTCGTTGGATGTTGCCGAACTCACGATCGGGCATGAGAGTATAATATCGAGGAAAGGTGGGGGTTGTACTATAAATTAAAAGGGGATGTTCTGATTGTTGTTCTTGAGGTGTACGGTAAATTTTGGCAAGGTCATCATGAGAACGACGTAATTGAACGTTCTGAAGATGTACAATTCTAGTTCTTTTCACATATTGCAGGATGAAAACAAGCAACTTTTGTATAACGCAAGTTTAGCTGAATCGCTCTATTTTTTTTGTCTTATGGAACCCAATACCAATAGTTTTTGGAATCCCCTGCATGTGTCACATTATTCTATGCCTCACATCTTAGTCGGATTATATGACACGCCTTAAAATTGATAAGATAAGTGTAAGTTCGTAGAAAGGTTTGTGATTTCAGTGTTCTAGGAAGTGCAGTTAATGTGCTTAAAATCACAGGGAGCCTGTGCAGGTAGGTACTCATTCTTTTCCCTGTTCCTCTATTATTTGTAGCTTTCACTTATTTGCACCTTAAGTGTGCTTACCGTAAGCAAATTTTACAGTGAAAACGAATTCTGTACTTGCAAAAGTATTTCTGATTTTGTCCTTAGAAATGCTACATATACAAGAACTATGGCCATTCTTCGATAATTTAGTTATTTTAACCAATTTTCTTTGTAATCATAAAGGCTCCAGAGATACAAATAACTGTTATAATTGTTGGAGATATATCACGTCCGTAATCTTAAAAGCGCAATGGGAATCCCGCTGCTTGGTTCGTTTGCGCTACTCGCATTAAATATATTTACATCATTAGCCAAATTGGAGGGCGATAACATGTGTCTCAAGATAGTAAAGTAAGTATAGACACTTGTACTTAAATAAATTAATAAATAAATATGTCTATATCCAGTTATCCTGAGGAACAAGTAGTTGTAGACGAATTCCCATATGACGAAAGGATTTGTCCAGAAAATTCCTCTACCTGTGTGAAAATAGAAAATCGAACAGTGAAAAAAGTTCAACATATAATTAGATGGAAAGAAATTATGGATTGCTGTGAAGGATATAGTAAAAATTTAGCGGAAAATCTTTGCGTACCTGAATGTAATAATGGCTGTTTCAATGGTAATTGTATTGCTCCCAATAAATGTCAATGTAACCAAGGTTTTGGAGGAGAGAACTGTGATATTAGTAAGTGTAGAGGCCTATGAGAGTTTTATGTATGGTTCAATAGTGCATATTTAGCTTGTCCTAATGGACGCTATGGTCAGAATTGCAGTAACATCTGCGATTGCCCCGTTCAAGCTCACTGCGACCCATTCAATGGTAATTGTCATTGCAATCCAGGTTTTACTGGCAACTTTTGCGAGGACCAATGTGTCTCGGGAACTTACGGCATCAATTGTACTGAGAAATGCAAATGCGAAAATGGGTATTGCCATCATGTGACTGGTAGCTGCCAGTGCCATCCGGGTTACACAGGATATTCGTAAGTTTCCAGTCTTATACACTGGCGAGTTTTACTGATGACAATTAGAATGGTTAAATATTGTGCTACACCACTGTCAAGTGGGTTTACTCAGCTCACTTTAATTGGTTTTCTCTCTGATATTTAAATATATCCAAGGTCTATTCCCTAATGGTTCTCCAAATGTTTGGTTGTAAAATCTCCTCTTTGGAATGAAAAAATCCAAATTAACTCCTCGAGACACCATATGCAAAATTGTGCGCACTTATTTCCAATATATTTTTCAAACACTAGACGTAATGAAATAAAAACGCATTTTTTTCGCTAAAAACTTCTTGTTAAGTTGAGGAGGTTTGTTCAGGATATAGTTAACTTTAATATAGGTTAAGTTGAATTGCGGAAAAGTGATCAGTCTGTGTTTTTTTGGAATTTTAATTTTTTTCCTCGATAACCAAATGTATTTGCAGGTGCGACAAACCTTGTCTAAATGGATATTATGGAGAATACTGTGGGTTAAAATGCAACTGTCAGAATAGTAATGAAACTTGTAACCATATAAGTGGCACCTGTATATGTAACGACGGTTGGATTAAGTCAGATTGCTCCCAAAAATGCCCGAAAGGCTTTTGGGGAAAAAACTGTATTCAAAGATGCCATTGTTCGACTGGGTTTTGCAACCATAATAATGGTACTTGCATATATAGCCCTGGATGGGCCGGAATTCGTTGTTTGGAGAGTGGGTTTGTCTATCAAATTCATGAAACGGTAATTAATTTAGCTGCTTCTAGAGTGTGAGGAGTGTACCGGGCTTAAACTGTGCGACCCTGGGGATAACTGCAATATAGTAAACGTATTGCTGCTTGCGATAATTATCGGTTGTATTGTTCTGGTTGTGATTAGTATTATTGCAGTTGGATGTTACTACATAAGGAAAAATGGTTGGGTTGGAGGTAGAAACGTTGGATGTGTTCCAGGTATTTACAAGATAAAGCAGAATGTGGGCATCAAAGCTGCCTAAAGCTTCTGAACATTTCGTTAAACAGTGAACATTACACAGAACTCCACGGCAAATAAAATACGGACGAGGCTACAGACGCAGCTTTAGAAACCGGTTCCCAAATCATCTCTGTTCGGCAAACAGTTTCTAATATTCCCGTTACTTGTCGGTTTTCCTGTTTCTAAAAGAAGATTGACAATGGCAGAAAAGACATGGTCATATTGTTTTCGTAGACCCAGAGAGTCTTAAAATTTCTATATTTAATGATCTTTATGTATTGATTTACTCTATCTATCCTAAAGATAGAGATAGTTAACAATGTATTCTGATACAGTTTTTGCCATGTAATCCGGTGGTATCTTCGTATTTTCGGCACTAATATGGCTGAAAATGGGCTGATACCCCTTGTACTATTAGGTATTTTAAATTGTCGGTTCAATACCTTTCAACAAAGCGTATTATTTCTTTTTGAAAAAAAATGTGAAAAAAAGGTTTTTTGAAAGGTATTGGAATTCACCACAGTTCACATTTTTATACGAGATCTTTTAATTTTGGTAAATTTAATTGAATATTTTTTGAAATTATTCAAAACTTTTTGAAAATTAATTTTCGGCCATACAAAACAAATCGTCCTTGTAAATTTTAATTTTTTTCGAACTTACTAAGTAATAGTTACGTTAAAACTGACAAAGTCAATTGCTTTACTAGAAAAAAACAACTTAAAACGAGTACCATGTCAAGAGTCTATTTTTGGAAGTAAAAAGGCGACGAATCTTCATAAAATATTTGATAAGTCATCTACATCAGAAATACGATAAAACTACCAATTTAAAATAACATCGTTATGTGATTGATAAATACACATATTTTATTTTGATAATTGTATTTGTTATGTTAATATCGTATAATATTATCTTTAACAACTGATTTTGTATCTCGTAGCTAGCAATTTTATGAGAAATCTTTTCCGGTTCACTAAAAGAGAGAAAGAATCATTCCAGGATCAGACAAGGATTGAAGGACAGCAAAGATTATCAATTCAAAGTAGCAAAGTAGCGACAGTTATAACATTTGTCGAAAATTCACAGAAGAATAATGCTCCCAATGATATTATTTACTCGGAAATAGAGCCAGAGTATGATAATTCATCGGGTAAGATATTAATAAACCTCCAACACTTTTTTTTAACTGAAATAATCACATGCCGCAGTATATTGTATTATAATAAGGAATGTGATTTTTTCGCTATTTAGAATACGAGTGCTTAAACCATACGGGCCCGATTAATCCATATAACTCTGCTCGCTATATGCGCCTATAATTGGAAGAAAATAGAGCTATTTAATGGAAGCTGGCAAATAATAATAAGTATAACTATAAGTTAATTTTTAGTTATAAATAATCGATTAAACTATTAAAAAAAAACACAGTCAATTATTTCAATAATTTGCTTTATTCACTAATAAACAAGCTTCAGATAACCTTACTTTAATAAAGAATAACGGTAACTCAAAGCGATGTATAATAAATACATCTGGTAAGTCGTCTGAGGCATCAGACGCGTAAGACCTTCCATTGCTTTCGCAAAAAAAGAAAATAAAAACAGACAAATAATAAGTACAGCTTACGTTATTAATAATTATCAGATTTACATTATAATGACTGTGGCATATTTTGCAACAAACTGGATCACAAAATATAACTCCTTTATGCAGACCGATCTTGCTGCGGCAGAGGAGAATTGGGAGTGGCCAATAAAATGGTAACATTCTCTATAATAGTTTCTAGTAATTTGTTTGTACAATTATAATAGTCTCGTCCGCTTCCGTCAAAATATACTACATATCACATCGAGTGTAAATTTGATCTGACTTTTTACGGCCTTACCAAAAAAAATATACAAAAATTTCACAAAACATAAAATAAATACAAAAAGTGAGTCGTTTATATGTGACTTTATACTATACGTCTCGAATAGAAAGGATAGCTCTATTATATCAATAAATTTAAAAACCTTAAAAAGGAACAAAGTTTTGTACACATACTTGGTTGCACTGGTAACTTTTACGTACAAAATTGGCATTCATACGGTTAATACGACAACAACGATAAAATTATATGGACATTTCTTTTGAGTCGCCTTCAATACAATTACGTAATAAATTATAATAATACAGCAGATATATACACATTACAAATATATTATATAAAATGTACAAAAAACGGTACAACGTACGAAAAAGTCTTAAAAATGGGTTCGTTTCTTTGTATCTAAAACGGCAGTGACGTGTTTCGAATTAAGGTAGGTAGGCATGGGATTAGTAGGTATAATAAGTATACTCGTTATTGTTTTGATTGCTATGTTTCGTGAATAATTATAACAACGTTTGGAATTGGATTATTGGATTATACCTAAACATCGGCGCAAAGTCAAGGGAAGATTCTGTGGGTCAAAATGAGATGAACAAGTTCGTATGAACATACATATATATGGAATGAGTTTATTTCTGAAAAACACTATGTTGAAGTTTAAGTAAAAAACATGGTTTTTTGCTATTTGGAAAAAAGTTCTTAGGGCTGATTCAAATAGAGTTCATCCAGGTATTTCCGGAGCGAGCCCACGAGGCTTGCCTGTCGGAATTTTATACTATAATAGTAGGGCCCAAAAGAATCTGCATTTTCCGTATCTATTTCGAATACAACTAAAACTACAACTTCTCTGTCCCTTGTATTTAGTAGTATAAAACCTACAAAAATGTTTTAACATGTATACCACCAACTAGGATACATAAATCTAATATTTTTCGAAATGAGTGCGAAACCTTTTCGAAAACACCAGAGTTGTTCTTTAAACACCCTGTATTTCGGAAATGAAGCGATTTTGAATATACATACATATGTTTAAAGTAACTTTTATTGATGGGAAGGAATGTCCTCTTAACTTCGCGCCCTGTGTTCTGGAAACACTCTGTATTACGAATAAAATGTCCAGTTTTTGATTAAATAGTAAAGAAAAATGTGAGGTAAAGAGAGAATTGAAGCAAGAAGGCAAGAAAGTTGAAATAAGAATAAAGTAAGGAAACAAATAAGATAATTTTAGGCCTCAAAATCAAACTATTAAGGGGCTGATAAGTGCATTAAGAACTTAAAGGTTTCATGGAATTTATACTCCTAATAGAATTAATTAAACTTGTATAGTTTGGGCTTTAATTAAGACAAATTTATTACATTTAGAGAACTCTTTACCTCAATCGTGTTAAAAGCCTTGGAAACTCTGATCCTAGATCGGTTTGTGGTATATTTTCCTTAATTATGTAAGTCCACTATGAGCTACGTGGTGACTCATAGGGGTTTTGAAACCGACTAGAGCGCTTTCTGTACTTTTATTGGTTAATTTCAAATTCAAATATATTATTTGCCATATTTAGTTCACATTTGTATTGGTTTCGTATAATTTTAGACAGACTTTCGTCAAATTTCTACGACTTTGCTATTTTATACACAAAAATCATGTTAGGATTAAGTTAATTTACAAAATCGCATTCGATTCATAAGCGTATCAATTTAAGGTCTCTATTTCCAAATTATTGCATGTCTTAATGTCTAAAATAGTCACTTACACTCTCCAAGTTCTCTTACAATTTTGCTCGTTTTTAGAAATAAAAAACACCACAATTTAATTTAAAGAAAGGTAACAAACTAAACAAAGGTTTGTTATTTGTTATTACGAAATACATTTGCATAGAAGAACAGAAGAAACGTAAAACCCCAGAAGCGTAGAAAATAAAGTTTTAAAGAGAAAGAATAAAAAAAATATACATTTTTCAAATATCATATTATTCAATTAATGTTATTTATACTGGAAACTACTGTAAATACGTCTATGAGTCGTATAAAAAATGTATTAAGTTGTTCATAGTCATTGCGTATTTTTCCATTTACTGGGTTTAACTGTCTTAAATTGTGCTAATTTCATTTGGATCTGTCAATTTGTTGTATGTCATTTGACAGCAATGTTAAAACTTCGGTAGTGTCAAATTTCAATCTGGCAATTTTGATGTCAAATATTCGATGCACTCAGGAAGGCTAAGGCTAAGCGAAGTTGATGCAGACAAAATGAAGGCTTTGAAGAATCAAATCATCGATTAACCATACAGGAGATTGCTGACAACCTAAATGTATTCAACCAATGAAATTCAATCAAGATGTAAATCATTTGAAAGAGATTCGATGCATTAGTAAACTCGATGCATGGATACCATAAGAACTTAAGGTACTCTATAAACGAGAAGAAAACTACCTGTTTTTGAAACGCATAATAGGTGACGAAAAATGGATTGTCTATAACAATGTCGTACGTAGAAGATCTTGGAGCAGGCGTAATGAGTCAGCTCAAGATACTCCAAAAGCGGGTATTCACCAAAGAAAAGTTATGTTATCCGTCTGGTGGGATTACAAAGGTGTCATCAACTAGATAAATTGGATAGCGATAAAAGGGCTCAGGATTGATAACTCCTGAAGGTGTTATGTTTCATCAAGATAATGCTAAACCGCGTACAAGTTTGATCACCCGCCAAAAATTGTTTATGACTTAAATGGGATGTTTTGCCACCTCCACCTTATTCCCCAGACATAACATTATCGGATTATAAACTGATTGGATCGCTGCAAAATGCCCTTAATGGAAAAACCTTCGCAGATGATAAAAAAGTAAAAAAGTATTTGGGCCCGTTTGTTACCAAAAAGACCGTACTATTTTTATGAGCCTGGTATCATGAAATTGCCCCAAAGATGGAGAAATGTTATTGAACCAAACGGACAACGCATACTTGAATAAAGTTATCATTTTTAGTGAGAAAAAAAATGATCTTTCGTTTACATTGTGAAATATGCAATGACTTTGTGGACAACCCAATAATAGTATTTTTTTCACTCATTATCATTACAGCAATATTTATGTGAGCGTAAAGGCCTGCTGCACATGAATTTCTCAAGGAAATGAACCGTGAATTCATAATGGTGTTGTTTAAGTGGGGAAAGGAGCAGAAAAAGCCAAAAGTCTAGTTTAATACCACTGACCTTTCGCAATTTATTATTGCATGATCAGGATGATCTAATTAGATTTCAGTTTTTCTTATGCTTTACACGTAACGTTAACTTCAAAGATAATGTCAGTTTAATACGTGAAGATTAATCTATACGTTTCGTAAAATCTGTAGCAGTATTTACGTGCTCACGGAGGCGTGCTGTTTCAAAACTTAAAGGCAAAATAGTTAAACCATAAAACCAATCAATATGTCGATTTTACATCTGCAATCTAATAACCCATATTGGCTATTAATTTATTAAGAATTCAAGAGATTTAAGTTTTCTTTACGTTTCCTGAAATTTGAACAAGATTGACATAAACACAGAGCCGTACGGTATGGAAATCCTGTAAAGAGTTAGACCATGAAACTGGTCGATACATAGATAATCTAATATCTGGAATATCGTTCCGAGATGTTTTAGTGAAAATGTAAAGCATATGATGTTCAGAAAGCACAAAAAACCGGAAGGAGGAAAAAATAATTGTCTTTCATACAATAATTTCGGAAGTACCAGGCACTATACTAATTTAAATAATGAAGAAGTTAATCATCACGATAAGCCACACAAAAATCTAAAAATTGCAAGCAGTAATACATATCTATGACGGTCGACAACACGTACAGTGGTTCAGAGAAGTGCATATCTTTAAATATCTCATGTTGGTCTAAAATTTTAATACAATGCCTTTCTTATACAGTTTTTTTTATTAAATACCTTAATAAATATGTTTTTTTTTAAATTAAAATTCCCAATTGTATGCCGGCAGTAGCTTAAAAGTTTGTGGTAAAATGAAATCTCAGGATATTCCTGAAGATGAAAAAACTGTATCTGGTGAAAATAGCAGGAATAGTAGAAAATCACCTCTGATAAAAGATGCTAAGGAAATTTGACTGAATTGAATGTACATATATATATACATATATAATCCACGCTGGATTATCAACTGCAAAAGTCAATATTCCCAAAAAGTAAATGTTTGGTGTGGAATAATCTATGACAAACTTATCGGTCCATTTTTTCTTGAGGGCAATATGAATTCTGCAAGTTTTTTAGAACTATTGAGAAATGAATTATCCAATGCGATTGACAATCTTCCACTATTATACACAAGTAACATGTACTTTCAACTTGATGGAAGTCCTATACATAACGCGAAAATTGTTCGGCAGTGGCTAAATACAAACTTTCCCAATCAATGGATCGGACGGAATAGTCCATTAATACAATGGCCACCCAGATCACCGGACCTGACCCCTTTAGATTTCTTTTTGTGGGGTACTCTTGGGCAAAAAGTATATAAAAACCGCCCCAGAAATAGAGAAGAACTATGCATAAGGTTGAGACGCGCCTGTGAAGAAATTACTCCCTTATCTCTCAGAAAAGTAATGAGTAATACTAGAAGAAGATACGAGAAATGTATCCAGTTGAACGGTAGCTTAATCGAAGCAAGTGTTTTTTAAAATGAATTAAATCTCTTTTCGTTACAATTTTTTTTTCACATTGAATCATTAATTAATTTAAATTAAATAAAATTTAATTGTTCTACAACTTTTTTATGGATAAACATTTTTTAACGAAATTTGAAATACAGCCATTTTGAATAATTCTAAAGTTATTACTGAAGCTAAATTTAAAATAAAAAATTCCCTAATGTCTTTTCTTAAAATTTCGTCATAAGAAAGGGGCAAAGTAGACCTTAGATTTTAAGCGAGCGTAACAAGAACTTGTCACAAAATAGAGTTTTTGATGCCCTACAACATATAAAAAAATGATCAAAATCGAACCACAAATAAAAATTTTACAGGGGTGTCCCGCTCTTAAGTGGGTCACACTGTATATGACTTTTTACAATTTAACGACAGCTGTGACCCACTGTAATGGGAAGATGTGTTTACCTACAAATATTTTTTGTGTGATCTATCGTGATGACTAATTTCTTCATTATTTAGATATAATACAGATATCTTCCTGATTTACATATTATATGAAATTTTACTACATACAATTTTATATATAAAAACCAGAGACGTAAAGAGCGGAGGTTTTTAAAAGCTTTATCGAAAGACAATATTTCTATTCAGGCCATCAAAGACATCTTTATCAAACATTTAGTAAAGGCCAATGAATATTTATTCTTTTACTTCGATTGTGTGTTCATGTTCAATATTTATTTGTTAAATATGAATACATTAACATTGAACTTGACCATTGGGGTTCACTCACAATTGTTGATCAGAGATTTTGAGAAGAAATATTGAATTGATTGCCTTGATACCTCAATTATAGGTGTTTGAGAATCTTGTTTGAGTTGGTAGCTAATTAGGATTTTAGAAGTTTGACATAAAAACAGCATTTCTTTATGACTGTCTACCCGAGAAAACGTATAGGTTGATTTCAAAATGGGGGAAATCTTTCTACCAACAAAAAAAGCACTTTTCCGAAATATCAATATCCTAAGGGAAATACGTAGCATTACAGTTTTATTTAAAAAATGAAAAATCTTCAATTTATCATAAAACAAGCAGATATCTTTCCAAGATATCCGCTTGTTCATCATTGTCTCAAATCTTCATGGGTGGAAAACTAAATAGTCTTATGCATAAAGTATTTCCCGATTTTATATAAGAAATGACTAAGAAATAATAAAAAAGTGTGCAGAATAAACTTAGATGGGTGTTTAGCAAGGGCGATTCTGGGTGTTTTCGTTCTTATCGTATCTTATTACTTCAACGGTGATTGAATTTGCAAGATCATTGAGCTATAAGTTGAGGAGACCGAAAGGGAATTGGTCAAGAGGTACACTATTTACTTTAACTCTTGAGGCTAGATTCACCTTTCTTGCATGTTCATGGGTTGACTTTTTTATGATTATTATTTTAGTTGAGTTGGAAGTTAGTTTGTGAAGATTAAGAATGAACCTTTTGTTCTTAAATGGGAGTTTTTTTATTACTATCAAATCACAGTTAAAAAAAGATCAAAGGAAAGAACTCAAAGTGAGATAGAAAAAGATACTTGCAGGGTGTGCTACAAGGGTTCAAGACGAACAGAATTCCCTATAACTCAGTACTTTACAATCAAATTCCAAACTTTAGTTAAAAATTATCACATATTAGTTTCCACGCATATACACGGTGGTCAAATGAATTAAACAATAAAAATCTTCTAAAGGACACCGCTGTGCTTTAACGATCTCAACAACGCACATTTAATAATCGTTTCGTGACCACTCAGTATACAAACTAGACTAAAAATCGAGGAGTCTGTCCATATAATCTTGGCAACGTGCATCATCATTTACCCTTCACTACGCTTTACTTTTCTTACCCTTTTATATATTTTTTATGTAAATATATATCCTTATATTAGTAATTTTTGATGCGAGATGCGCACAACAATGGCATTGTAGTCTCATGGGGGAGATCTATTGTATCTAGATGGGCAGTGCTTTGACGCATTTCAGACTTGAAAACTGGCAGTTTTGAGTAACAATTGTAGCTGCTGAGAAAATGATGTGATGTGCGATAGGGCAACTACAATGCCATTTCTCGCATAAACAAGGCAACTTACTCAGACTTATGTAGCGGGAATCCGCGGATAACTTTCGTGACCACAGGAATCGATTCCTGGACATTTTTTACCCAGCTTACTCACACAAAGGTTTCACCGCATTAATCATCATAATATGGCTTTAGTTTATGATCAGATTTGTACTTCATCGTGTTCAGATGTCTGATAAAAACAATTAAGTATAGTTTGAAAATAAGTAAACTGGGCGATACGAAAAATGCATTCGTTTGGAAGTCTTTTCTCCTAAATTAAGGGAATATGAAGTCGTTTTCATTATTAGTACAATGAGGGGGAAATAATAACAAAAACGAATTTATACATCCAAGAAATGAGAATTAATAACCATTACTATCTTTTATGAAACGTCTCTAATTTAAACATCAGTCTAGCGTAACAGGGACATTCGAACAGCAGGCCACTTCCGAATTTTCGTGTAGTAAGTCATGTATTTACAATATTTGAGTCGTTTTGTTTCTTCCCTAATTTTGTTTATTAACATTTACCTAAATTCCAGCTCAATGGCGCTACTACCTCTGAATAGCCGAATTAAGTAAAAAAGGAACGTAAAACATCTTACTCTCTAATAGTAGGGCTGCTGCAGACTGTATCTAAAACATTTATGAATTTATTTATCAACTCGGTCCTTTACTACTTATACATACCTCTGGTAATCTAACTAGTAAGTCTTGAAATCTGGTCGTTTGTTGAGGATACATGTGTTGCGTGTAAACGCGCAGGCAAGTCATGTACCGTTCATGGATCGTTTCCAGTTCATTGCTACTCGAACCGCTGGCAGGTTTAGCTGGAAATAACATTCTAAATTTCACCCATCTCTGCTAATTAGCCTTTTCACCTTGATTAAGCATGGTAATAACTTTAAGGCACACATACTCCTCCATGGTGAGCTTGATCTGGCGAAACATGAGCGTTACATGGGTGATTTTCTCGATCATCAGGCCCACGTCCTGTCTTAACTGCTCCATGGTTATCTCACGCCCCATCATGGACGTCAGGCAGTTTTGGAGGGTGCACAGATTCGTTTCCACCTTGAAAAATTATAAAATGGCAATCACAGAACGTTTATAACTAATGGTCATCAAAATGGTAATATGAGTCTGCCCACAGACCTTCGATGACTCAGTGAGAGTGGAAAAAGTGAAACTTCTAAGGTCGTACCGTTACAACCATCAGCCAACCAGCGACGCATATAATTAGCCGGTGGCAGAAAGAAGACTTTTACTTTCAAAACATCTAGATGTGTTGTGTTAGAAACGAGCGATACCGCCGATGCCATCATCAATTAAGCTGGTTTTCAGACGTAACGGTACCAATGATGGGAATTTTGCTGCATATATTGAACATTTACAGAATAGTCTGAATAAAACGTTGATGTTTTGTGTGTTTTTTGCTTGATCAGGAATTTTCCATTACCTCAGGTCATTTCATCTAAGCTCTTAGTTTGTCTGCCTGCCATTATTCCATACAATCAAATTTTATTTCTTGGTAATATTATTTTTTATCATTCCACGTAACTGGAACATATTGTGCTTATCTAATATCTTAGATTATAGCTATTCTTAATAGATTCATTTCTATTCAACCTTACTCTTATTGCTTAACTCGCTTTATTAACACTTGGTCTTGTTCCAACAGACAATAGCAAAAGAGAAAGTTCTCTAACTATCAAAAAAGAAATTAGCCTGCTACGACGATTGCAGCATGTTTTTACCATGTGAAAGGTCAGGATTGAACGTAAGAATTTCATAATTATTCCAACCACATTATTATCTCTTCCATTGTGTTTTTTTCGACCATATGACGGTGTGTAATGGGAAAATTAATCTAAAGTTGAAATACACATAGTTAGCACCGCTCTAAAAAGGAATAACATCATCATGGAGCCATTTCAGGGGGCAATAATACTCTGAAAAATAATTTTAAAAATTCTAATAAACCGTGGTCAAAAACGCATAATTTCCGATATATACGATGGCAAAATTCTTTTAAAAAAATTATTTGTTTATAAGCATCCAAAAATATATATGTATAGTGTTCTATTTGAAACAATTGAGTTTTGGGTAGTGAAAGCTAACAACAGTAAAATTCACATTTTTTGTAAAATTGTAATGAATCTCTGAATCCTCTTCAGGCTTCATAATTACCTGAAAATGGCCAGAGATAAATGTCCAAAAACATACTGGGCATTCTTCTTAAAAAATAAAGTTCCGTAACATGAGATTGTTGGACAGTGGAAAATTTTAAGTATTTCACTACTTAAAGTTTTTTTAGTTTTCATTTATTTCCGCAATTATTAGCCTTCTCCCTTCTCTTGTGTTTATTGTTTTTTTTATAGCTTAAAAAGTTAAAAAAACAACCCAGTCATTCCACATTATATTCCAAAATTCGAACTCCAAATGATACATATTGGGTATATTCAGAATAGGTGATTACGCTACAGATTACTTAGATGCATAATTAGAAATCTTTCCTCAGGACTCAAATCATTCCAGATATTCGCAAAACTTGAATTTTGAGTTGTATACAAATTTAAAACATACATGAATTTTTAAAGGTGCAATTTTCCAAAATGTCTATTTAATTTTTTCAATTTCAATATTTTCGAACTTTTCTAGATTTTTTAATTTAAAATGTGAACAACAATGAACCGCTTTATTAACTCCTTCCGACCTTATTAGAAATGCCAAGAAACCAATTTATTAAAGCAACTATGGCCCTTGAAGGGGGTATGATTACATATTTATGAAACCATAAATTAAACATGTCATCGCAGTTAAAATTTCGAAGTGAATGCGTCCCCAATAAACGACCCAGAAGAAGTGCATTTACCCGGACGTCGTCCTACCCTACGACGAAGTAACCTTTAACCCAGTTTCCGTAAACTGCGACCTTATAATCCGCTTGCCTCTAGTTTGGATTTATGGAGCCCTTAGTTCCAGTTGAACTTTCTTCTTTAATTTCAAAAGAATTAAAAAACTATTAAGCCTATATTTCAGATACTCGACAAGAGAGCTTCTTAAGCAAGAGATACTCGACAAGAACAATACTCCAAATCCTTAAATTTAGGCGTAACTACTCAAAGTTAGTGAAACACACACATTCCTAACGCACCAACGCACCTCGTTATGGAATTTACATAAAAAAGGCTTCTCAGAGCTTTTGCTAATTATCACTGTCTTTATTGGTAATACGCAGCGCCATCTTTCTTCCATGAATCACTTTTTTTCTTTCACCACCCACGCCGCTGCATGGAGCCACTTGCAGCATTGCACCGCATGACTGAATGCATTTTGGCATAAAGCGATTGAGTGGACAGATCCAGATCCATAACTCTCTGAAACGGGTTTCCTGGACGCCGCTGCGTTGCATAATGCACACGCCGACGATTCCAGCAATAGAAAACAGGCGAGACGTGTCCTCAAACGAGTGCGTTTACCCCGACGGCGTGGTTTCTAGGACGTAGACGTTGACCCAATTCCACTCCAAAGCTACGTCCAATTTAAAGTATCTAACGGCCATTTTTATGCCAACGTATACGCTCGCTTGTTCGATTTGCAAATAATAGACGATGATAATTCGAAAATGTAGGTCACGACTCACAAGGACTTGTTTATCGCCCAGCCGAAAGGTGAATAACAGATAATTAGGACGAATCGGAGGCCTTGGACCTCAGATTCACGTTGTGATGCGCTTGGGGAAAATAGAGAGGTATATTTTTTTAGTGGTCGATTATTGTTTACAAAGCAGATTTCGTGGGGAATCTGGACGTTGCATCGATAGTCCTGCTCATTCTTAGCAATGAGTTAATTGCAGCCGGGATAGTGCCTGAGCGCATCGATAACTAGGTCGAACTGGAAAGTGCGTCATTTACAAATACGTATAGCCGTAAGCGTTTGCCTGCGTTCTTTAAATAGTTGCATTTCAGTGGCGTAACTACCGGTGTTCCGTTCAGATGAGTCTACATTACACTGAGAATGCACACGATACTACATTACTTTTCAAAGTATTGATATTTATAGAGATTTCGAAGGCATGGAAACATTATAATTCGATATTTTTCCGGTATCTGTGGTTATGACTTCATATTTATGGCATAATTATCATTTGCCATTCAATATGTGATTAAACAAAGTACCAAGGGCGTAGTTCTATAGGGACATGTGAGAGTGAATTTTTGTACAACATTTTTTGTCGCCAATTTCTTGTACAAAATTTTCATTTTCACTCTGACCGGTTGCTATAGAAGCAGGCCCCCGAGATGTTCCATCTAGTTAGCGATGTTTGATTGATATGTATTCTCATGATTCAACTGGGCGCCCTAGAAGAAAAGGAGCCTTGTTTTGCTCTCCCTTTTTGGCAAATGAGACACTAATCCATGGCAAAATTGAAGATAATGCCTGGGACTTCTTGTATATACGAATACTTTCTCACCTTAAAATCGAATAATTCAACCAAAATAACACTTGTTTATTCAATTTCTAAGTTAGTGTTATTGTACTGGGCGGCTGTATCAAATGACACACGTCAAACCGAGTGACAGGAGGAAGACTCTGTTTTTGCTTTTCCCTAACCTCACATGAACAACAATTAGGACTATAATATCAAAGAGTGGTTCACGTTGTATGACAATTTTGGCCGTGGTTGAAATTGCAAATTTCGACGGACAAAAATACCTTTTAAAGTTCTTATAAAACTGAGAACCCCGCTTAAAAAACTTCACATACCTCCTGATTGAAATCGGGCTCAATGATCGTGGTAGCCATCTGCACTTGCTGCTCCGAGGCCGCCTTTTGGATTGCTTGATAGGCAGAGGTGGTGAGGACTAGAAGCTCATGCCATTTGTGCGTGAGCAGTCGCGTGTGTACTTCAACAGGAAGCTCCAAATAGAACGGTAACCTAAACACTCGTCACACGTGAAGATCAATTGTGCAAACACACTGACCCAATACCTCTTGGTCCACTGCACCAACTTGTAGACGATAGAGTCGCCGATGTTGCACAACTTTTCGCTGAGATCAGTGTTGTGGTCGAGCAGCTCATCCAGATTTCGCAACGTGGCAATATCCTGGAACTCATCACAGTCGATCAGGGTTTTTATCATTGACAACGCATATTCCACAGAGAAGTTGCGATCTCGCGAACTGGACACTGCACTGTCTAGCCGCTGACGCAGCCGGATCACCTCGCTAGGGTTAGTTAGGGCAGTTTTCAAGATGGTGCCATTCACTATTAAATCCTTCCGTGAAAAATGACGTTAAGAGAATTTAAATTTGACAAACCTAGGTTGGAAGGTATCCCTGCTGGTTGCTGTTGTTGTTGCTGTTGCTCGTTCTTGAATTGCTGTAGTTGCATTCCCTTATCCTGAGTCCTCGCCACCGCTTTGCTGGTCTTTTTATGCTTCTTATATTTGACTTTGTACAGATTATATACAGCTCCGCTATTTCTTCCTCCGGGCATTCGGTCTTCTCGGACAGCTGCAAAATGCAACTTATAGCATAGCTTATAGTACGTTACTCGATTTCGTTCAAGGATATGTAGTGCAAAATTCTTTTTTATAACATGGTTTAATCTATCGAACGCCTCGGACAGGTCCAGGAAAACTACTCTCTCTCCGACAACGTCAACAATTGAATATTTTGAAGATTTTTCTTTGGGCTTTACCTTTTAAGTTGTGTTAATTTCACAAGCCTTGAAAAGGGTTTTATAAGGTATTTCAAAGATCTCTCTTAGATTTTATATTTTTTCGAGTTTTTCGAAATTTGCGGGAGCCTCAGGATTCCAAGATACATTTAAAGAACTTAGAACCTTCTTAGAATTTTTTAACTTAACTTTTAACATAAAACTTAGAATTTACTTGAAATCTACAGAAAAGCTTTCTTGAAATTTCCATTCAAATCTGAAAGGAAGGCTATATACAGGATGATTAAAAATATTGTAGGTTTGCAATATTTTTCCAGAATAGGATTTTTTAATTACATTTTTTTAGTAGAAAACTATGTTCTATACTTATCTCCAATGGTTTTTGAGAGAATGGCCAGTATAAATTTAGCAACATTGCCATTGTCATCATTAAATCTGGCTAATGATCGAGAAGAACTGGATATTGCAAACAATAATTGCCGACATCACTCTAAGAGTGGGGCAATTTTTAACCGGAAAGCCGCCATGTATTAGTGTCTCTATGACGATATTTTTCGATTTCTACTCTTCGAAGAAGCATCATACGCAATCGGTACTTATAAGACATAAGGTGTTAGTGTGAAAACACTACAAAACTATATAAAAAAAACGATGCTACATCAAGTTCTTCTAGATCATTGAATCGGCCATTACGTCATCTAATCTCTGTAGGAAATTTGGTAATTTTTTGGTAACTTAAGCTGTTTCTCGAATATTTGACCGTTCCCATGCTTTTAAAAGATACAGTATAAAAAACTACAGGGTGGTCCACTCTATTCGAGAAAGATAATTATTGCGGAAAATCTTTCGAACTTCTTGTTATAATTTATGAAGAAGCGAGAGGCCGATAAAGGCACAAACGAAAATTAAATGCGGTTTTCATATTCAGACTATTTATTAGTTAGTTTAAACCTTACCTTGCAAAACCATCCCCTGCTCGATGCATTTCTTGAACCGACAGTACTGACACCTATTCCTCTGCGCCTTGGTGATTTCGCAGTTTCCATCTGCCACACACGTATACACTCTCCGGTTTTGAACTGTCCGTTTAAAGAACCCTTTACACCCTTCACACGTAATAATCCCGTAATGCAGCCCGGTGGCCTTGTCCTCGCAAATCATGCAAATCATCGGCTGCTCCTCCTCCTCCCCTTGATCTGGCTGGTCACCGGGGGGCGGCGCGGTAGACTCCCCCAGCCCCAGAAGCCTTAAAGGGTCAGAGGTGCCCGGAAATAAGCTGGGCGGGGCCAACCCAGTGGGCGAGGTAAGATTGAGGGCTTGAGTCTGCTGGGCCAGAGGAATCTGACGTAAATCTCCTGCCCAGAGCCTCTCCATGTTTAATGGAGCTGTAAGGGATGAGGATTGTGAGGGTGGCTGGGGTGAGAGCAAAGATCGACTCACTGGGAGTCGCCCCAATCGATTGTCCTGGCCTAGATTTAAAAGCATTTGCGCTGCACTCTCCTCTGGATTGCTTAAAGGGCTCCCGCCAGGGTTCCAATTGGAAGTAGTAGGAAATAAAGGAGGTTCCACTCCAATTGGAGAGGTGGGGGTGGTACACAAGGCAGGCTGCGACCAAATCATCGTCCTCACTCCCCCAGCCTCTCCCATGATCACTGTAGGCGTCTGCCTCACTGGGGTAGTCCTCGCCATGGGACTTCCAGGCGACCTTAATTCCGGCATGTGAGGTGGAGAGGTAGTAGCGCCGAAACTTCCTCCAATAAGCTCAGGCTTAACTCCGTTTATCCTTTGATGTTTGAGCCATAATTGACTCTGAACTAATTGCGATTGCTGACTGATGATCACCCCTCGTTGGCGACTGGAAGTCGACGGAGACTCCGCCCCTAAGGGTGCGATATTCCTTGGGGGGCTAGGCGTGGTCGGGTGTAGTAAGAGAGGCGTATGTTTAATCACAGGACTAGTGTTGGCAGGTCGACCTGGAGAACTATGAGGGCGTGGCGGCTGGGATGGACTGAAAGGGGGAGCAGGCCGTAATGCGGGAGGGCTCTGGCTCCTCAGACTTCGAATCACGCTAGCGGTGGTGGGTCCAGAGGATATACCGCCCCCATCGAAAACGCCGGAATCCTCTAGACGGTTTGAGACTTTATCCAGCGTCGGCTCGGGCTTGACCATCGAGTGGGCAGGAGGCGTGGAGTCGGGGCTGGGCGGGTTGAGGGCGGTTTCCGACATTTTGGGCGACGACGGAATGACGAGATCTGGAGACGACGTGCTGGTATCGGCGACCGATTCGCCTAGAAGCGGAGAGAGTCATTGCCTAAAAGGAAATTTGATGATGGCTGCCTACTCTAGTTTTGTGAGCAGTGTTGCTAAAGTGTCTTGGAACCAAAAGTCTGCTTACCGTCACTGCTGCATCTTGAATCAACCTTTCTCCTTTTCAGCTTCAGATCTTGGAAAAGGCTCATCTTGTCGAGCTCACACGGGGTACGCGTAAGGGTCATAATTCCTGCAACAAAATTTGCAAAATGTTGATCGATACTTGAGACCGGCCCTAGTCATAACTAATGCGTTTACAAGAAGTAATTAAATCTAGCCTGGTTAATTTGACATTGAAGATTAAGGGGAATAACTTGTTACAATGTCAGGTTTTAATTATGTTTCAACATTAGACGTGTATATTGCAAAGGTCAACCAGTCAAGAAATTGGGAAATATGTAGTTACATACGTCTATTTTCGATTCTTTGAGAAAGACCTACAGAGAGAGATTCCTTTAAAGAATTTAAAACTCATCAAATCAAATAACAATAATTCATTTTGAAATGTTCGCTCATAATTTAAATCGACCGCGATCGATACTAACTTGACCATCAATGCCGCCATGTTTGCATCGAGTACAACCTAACCTTCAATACCAACATAAAATAACCTATACGTTGGCCTAGGTTATTATTTCCCACAATGTCAGACAAGCTTCTATGAATATTCTGAGAATTTCAGACTCATCAAATAGCTATGCAGTGAGTTTCGTATACCATGGGTCCAAAAAACTCGTAAGATAGTAGGATGATTCAAATATGACCATGTATTATTGTGAACTTGACAACCGGAACAAAATGGTGAATATAAAACTGGTCATCCTATAGAAATAAGTTTTCTCTTATTTACAAAATTTGCAAACAGTCATTTTGTTAAATTTTCTGAAATTTAAAACGGAGGTCAATTCCAGTAAAATGGTTGCCATGAAACGTACGAAGTTTTTCACATTCAAAGATAGTGTTATAGCCACAAATTCGCGATACTCTTTTTAGAAAATTTTCTTAAAGCCTACATGGGGTCGACTGAAACAAGATGATGTATACGAAAAGTATAAAGATACTTGAAAAAAAAAACCGTGGGATTTTTGTCTTTTTGATATTTGCGGCAGATGAGCTGCAGTGTTTCATGAAAAATAAACAAAGAAACGACGGCCAACAAATCAAAACATGCCTTCCGTAAACTTTTATCACTAACCAATTAACAATCAACCTTAAACATATTCCCTTATTTGCAAAAAAATCATCAGCCTTGCTCAAAAAAAGTCAATTGGATATAGATCTGGAGGCCTTGACGGTCAGAATCTGAATAAGTAGGTGAGCGAATAAAATCGTTAATTAATTATTTGTAATAAAGGACACTTTTAACCGAAATTTCCAATAATTAGGCGTTCGTATGAAAATCCTAAAGCGTTAACTGAGGTAAAAATATAGCGAAAAAACGAAACAAACAGGGAACGAGTCGCTATTTGGGTTACCTTGTAGTAGTAGTTTATTCCTGTTCCCCGGTCGTTGATCCGGGAATAAATGGGTCAGCCGTGCGGTGAGGAAGTGTAGAAGGCACTTAGTGAACCGTTGGAAAGAAAATCATACTTCTACCGGGGCGGTTGGAAAACTTGGAATCGTCAGTTATGGAACTAATTAGGAATTAAGGACAAGACCATGAAACCGTGACAATCATCAACCAAAAGCTATTTGAAAGCGCGACCGTCAGCCGGTCAAAGCACCCGAACCTTTTGCGCAACCACAGAGGTAATTCGAAATTTTCGGGCACAATAAAGTAAAGCGCCCCGCGCGGGGCCAGTGCCGAACTTTCACTTTTTTGCATCACACGCATTTCGTAACGGTGCCCGAAACCGAAACCAAGCCGATTTTGGCAATATCAAGGTTGAACATTGACTTTGCCAGTTTCGAAATCGTTTCGAAAATCACATTTTGTTTTTGGACAAATTTGCAGCGTTGTCGGCTTATGTTTTTCCTAAGCCAGGAAATGTGGTTGGCAACGCTGTCGAGCATGTATACACAATTTTTACTTTCACCTTAAGGTCGATGACATTTCAAGCCAATCTAGGACAAAGGCAAGTGGCGTAATTTTTTTTATTTTGTCTCTGGATACCATAAACAATGTCACTACAGGGTGGCCAAAACACGATAATTTTCCTGTATGTATTCCATTATGTTTCATCGTTATAGTGTGGATTTAGTTACGCAATTTTCTATTCTACATTGATAAAATAGAAAATGATGAAACAGAAAGATGGCGATGTTTGCACTTACTAGTTGTGTAATAGAGGAAAGCTGTGGAAAGTAAATAAGGCAGGAAATTTGTTTCACGCGTTTCTTCTGTAGAATTGTTCCATCGTTGTTCTCTAGGATCGTAAGAAGGCTAAATAGCTTCGGTTTATAATTCTTGAGGAGGCTATATCACCATTCACGAGAGAAAAGTTGAAGATACCTACTAAGAAGATAAAGAAGTAATAACATACAGATCAATCTGTCGTATGCCATGCCTAATGGTTGGAATTCCTGAGGTCGCTTTGTCAACAGATCTGCAGGAAGAGATTGAACGCATTCAGGAGGGACAGATCTACACGATCAACGTGTAGATTATACTTTAATTCAGAAGATAGTCCAACAGTTGAACAGAAAGTCTTATTAGCAAAGAGGTTTCTGTGCTTTGATTTTGGTAGATATTCGAAAAGCGTTTAACTCAATTTCTTGGAGCGGCTTCATTCAAATCTGAAGTAAATAAAAATAGACTCACTAGATAGGAATAACAGTACCACAAGTGCAAATAATGCAAAACATTTGAAATGTACGGTGTTCTCAAAGGCTCCGTCTTGGGTTCCACATTATGGTACCTCTATTACGACGAAGTATCGAAACTAGACATGGATGAACGTGTAAATCTCACACTTCCTATGCGGATTATCTGGCAATAATCCTAGTAATAAAATATGACTGAATTGGAGGACAAATGTCCAAGAACAGTATCTTTTGTTTTATAGATTCTAGAGGACACTGATATAAATGTAGTTGTATTGAAGCCCAAGCTGATGAGAGTTCTTGCTAGATGGCATACGACCAAGGCAAAAACTCAAAAGGAAAAGGCGGAAAATTGGAAACAGAAAAGGTGTTGAGGTCTGGAAGCATGGTTAGATAAGAATAAGCGCGCGATTACGTATATTTCATAATCCGTAAAAAGAGGGCATACAATTATGACCCATACGATAAGGACATTGCTGGAAGTCGGAGGCTACAAATACTCTAAAATTAAACGAATGCCAGACTTTTCTTGTGTAGTATTTTTTAATATTTCGTTGCCTACTATAGACCCAGTGGCGGTACTAAACTATTTCTTCTTTTTCGCCTGAATCATAATTCATACTTCAAATTGCACAAAAAAAGACGAAAATAATAAATTTGAATTAAATCGAAGCGACACCTCTCATCTTGGCTAATTGCAAAGACCAAAACTGCGTCATGAAAATTTACAATTTCGGGTTTATTTCACAAAATCCACAATCGTAGAAATCGAGTTTCAAACCCCCAAAATATGCAACATTTTTCTTTCTTGCATTGCTTTTTTCAGTGCCTTCATTGGGGTAATTAAATCCCATACAGGATCTATATCTCATAAATTTCAAACTTTTCAAAACAATTTCTAGAGGAAATACGAAAGTTTAGCCATATTTCTAATTTTGAACGCTGGTATGTCGGGACAGTTGTAGAAAAAAAATACTTTAATTGTTTAGATGAGCTCTATTAGACCAGACAAACAGGGTTGTAATATCGACGTAGTTCCTAAAGTACAGAGGCACTTTGACACACATTTTAGAAATAGAAAATATCTACAAAAACCAATCCGAACTAACCTGAACTGACCTTATATAAAAGATACAGACTCAATATAAAATGTTAAGTCGATTGAGCTCAAAAAAAGCGAATTCAGAATTTCACAATTTTCCTGAAAATTTTGAAAAAGGTGGAGGTACTCTTTGCTTACTACTTTTATGTAATATAAAAGGCTGTATCATGTACGTCTAACTTCCTCCTAAATATACTAACATCGATACAAGTGCCTATTATATCATCAAATTGCATAACGAGTAATTATCCGCGAGTTGCAGTCATCTAACGCGGCGTACTACAAGTGCCTGCATTGCAAATCGGTGACGTAACTAATGAAAGTATCCAATAAGAATGCAGTTCCAGCTATAAACCAGAAAACGAATGCATTTGCAAGCAATTTCACCCATTATGTAAGCGGTTAATGGATAATAGATAAATAGATGCAGTGCCGCTGATCTACTTTCCGCACGGCGGCCGATCACCTTTCAAGATCTAGTGCTACTTGGATTTTGTAACGTGTTACGTGTGTAGTAATGAGAATGTAATTAGTTGGAAATATTTTTTGACTGTAAGGAAATGATTATAGTAATCTGCTTGATATAGTTTAAAGTATAAAAGATAATACAAAACTAGGATTCGTTGCAAAAACTAGATTTATTATTTAGTGAGAAATGATACTGCAAAGAGAAAATGAAAAAAAAATCGAAGCAAATGAGCCATTATGACCAATTGATCTTCAATCGAATCAATAATTGCAGGGTCAAGAAGTCAAATATTTATTTGCAAAGAAGTAGTTCTAGTTTCAACAAAACCGTTCTGGTGAAAATCTTCCCTGTGTTAGAACACATATTCAAAATTTAGCTTTTAAAAGTTGGGGAAGCGCTATCTGTTAACAAAATAGTCTAATCGTAAGGGAGGTTAGGAAAATAATAAATGACATATGACATACAGAAAATTCATATGGAGTAAACACATAAAATAACAAGATAATGATATTTTAATAAATAAATGTTTTTTAATAAGTTACGCTGTTTATTTAATTAAAATAAACTATAGTTCCGTATAAAACAAACTAGTTCTTCTAAAGAAAAAACAGTACAATACTCTGAAATTAGCTCATTTGCATTAATGTTAAGTTATTAATTAGTAATTTGTCTGAATTAAATTATCATGAACTTACAGTAGCGAAATATGTAAACAATGCATTATCCGAATCTTTCTTATTTTGTTACCTTAAATATGAACTACATAAATGTAATCAATTTTAAGAATATACCTCCATGCAAACTGTCACCGTATTTTTATATATGGAAAGTATAGTCCCACAATATGCGAAATTCGCACGTGTGACTCCGTCGTGAACGTGAAGGTGATGTTAAACCTTTATATTACTAAAATCTGAATTATTATTGGAAACTACTTGAAATTTGATATATAGGTACGACCAGCTACAAATCAGGTTAATTATCGGAATCACTCAGAAACTACAAAAAAATCAAAACATACGGGATGACGAGTGAAATGTGATGTGTAAGAAAAATTATTTGCTGCCCTGAACGATATAATATATGCCCGTTTTCATTAAAAGATTTTAAAAGTGAATTCCGGCAAACTTTCATGTTATGTTATGAAATCTTAACCCGACAATACTCTAATCTAAAAGTACAAATATTCTAATCTGAACTTTTATGCATCAAAAAGCTATTTTGCAATAAACTCGTATCTCTAACGGCTTTTGAGATATTTTCAATTTAGTGACTCCGTGTATTTTCAATATTTATTAATATGAGAAAATCTTTGTTTAGTTGAGTAAAAGTGATCATTTACAGATGTCTTTAGTTACCGTGTACTTTATTTAACAACAATGTCATGCTTAATGCTTAATTGCATAGCTTTATCTACATCCTGAATATTTAAAAAAATTAACTGAAGTATATTTTTCAAATGTTAACCAAGAACATCAGACTTTTCAAGTCTTAAAACAAAATTTTATCGATATTGTTATTAGTATTATTATTCAACGTTTGTCCGTCTCAAGTTGTTTTAACTGAGAAAAACACGCAATTTCACCCCTACTTGTGTGCGAGGCCTTGTTCCCAAATAAAATAAAAAGAAAAAAACAGATTGTTGCTTAACAATCTTAGATAACACATTTGTTTTACAACACGCTCATAAAACTTAATTCGTTAACTATGCCACTGACCTGGCGAGCCACTGTACTTTTCAAGGTCTATTCGAAAATCTCAGCTCGATCTTCATTTTTGGCTTGGTCCAGGGACCTTCGATATGACGCGCTAACGATTCACAATTGTTTGTTTGCAGCCATCTCGGTGTTCCAGAGCCACCTTCGACAAAACTGCCGAAATAATCCAATGTGAGAACATGCACAAAACTGCAGTTATTTCCATTAAATGGAAATGCAACACCTTTCCATTCAAAGCTGTTTGACTTGAAACAAGTTGTATTAAATCTCAATCATTACAGAAAAACCTTTGGAATGATTAGGGGATCGAGTTCTGTTTAATCACGTAATTATTGCGGGAAAACCTCTGGAATTAATAAGAAAAATGTTGATAATAATCTCTTTGATTATATGGAAACTCGGAAGTCTGTTGTACGCTTATTATTGATACATTTTAATTTGATACCAGACGTTAGACTTTGTTTTCGTAAATTACGACTATTAAACATCAAGGTATGTTTTATGATTCGCTAATCTACTGGATTTATTTAAAAAGTAGGTTATCACTCAATGAACCACAATTACGAATTGTTGATTTAAAACTCGAAACAAATGGTATAGGCAAATTTCTTCTCAGATAATGACAATTAACGGTCGTTACTTAACAGCAAATAGTAGATTATGGTGAATTTACATACTATACCCGTGCAATGAACCTCGGGAATTATTACTGATCCGGAATTAACTGGAACACGCGGATTTTTGGCGCAATAAACGTTAGAGAGACGTCGATTTTTCAGTGCACCAACATTGAAAACACGCTCAAGGAATAATCCAATAATCCACTGCATGAACACGAACTTAGTTTTTCACAAAGAAATAAGTAAACATTTTATCGATTTGATACATTTCCGTGGATTTGTCGTGGCAGCCGAGAAGATTCACTTGTTATTTATCGTAACGAAGCTCATTCAGCTTCGAGGACTGAAGTACATTGGCGAGATGAAAACATAATTAGAATCCCACGCAAATAGCGAATAGTTCAACAATAGCCCACTGAGTGCAAAATGAATCATTCGAAGGTGCAACAGCAGACGTACAACCACCAAAATTCTTCCACTTACCCAACGAAGACATCTTTTTCCATTTATCGAGAATCCCGCCAGACCTGGAACGATGCTCAATTATTGCTCAGTCGTTGCATGTTTGGCTCAAGACCCATAGAGGTGTGACGAACGAAACAATCGCGAGTCGGCCGTGTAATATTCCCGCGTAAATTCTACTACATAGATGTGTCTGTCAGATATAAATAGATCGCACTTGGCCAGTCGGCCGACGACGGTAAGGTAGAGCGCTATAAAATCGACTACAGCGACAAGAAGTCGCGGAATGCACATCCGTAGCCGGCTGCGTAACGGTAAAGTGTGTACTATGCTGTAGAGGACGGAATAACAAAACAAAAGCGCAGCGCGCTACCTCAGGTGCAAAGTAGGCCACAGACTGCAGCGTGCGAGGCTGATGCGAAAAGATAGTTAGTAGAGAGTGAAACCGGCACGAACACGCTGCGAGTGGGGTACCACCGTCATCTTCCTGCTTTCTGCCAGCTTATGTGGGAGGTTATGTTTCCTTTCTATTTCGCTTTACGTAACGGCTCTAATAACGTCCCGATCGCCACTATATACTTTCTATAGACTCCTGTTACTAAATGGTCTCGAAGATCGTGTAAAACAGAGATTTGGATTTTAAAACGCCCTCTATGAGCAAAAACAAACTGCGGACTGCAGAAACGCAGATTCTGAATTTTAGAGCGATTTTTATAGAATATTGCAGATTTCATCAAAGTCACTTCGTTAACCTTTAAATTTTGTAAATTGAACACTGATGAAGGAGAAAGAGAAGGGACGTATGGAGTATAGATTGGAAAGTTTAAAACGCCCTCTATAAGCTGAAGCAAACTATAGACTACAAGACCGAACATACTGAATTTTAGAGCAAATTTAATTGAAATATTCCAGTTCCTTTCAAAATTATCTAAAAAAAGTCAAACAATTTTAGATTTTTTGACAACACCACCATTTAAAAATGCATTATCTGAGCCTTGCCAAACTTGAACAAAAAATGACTTAACTCTAACAAGACTCCAAATACTCAATACCCAAAGATACCAGACACAATCCTCATGTCGTGCATGACAAGTCACAACCACTGCATGTTTTTCCGGAATGCTCTACAAATTTGGTTCTTCCCATAACGACCATAAAGAATATTTCAATACTCGGACAGAGCAGAAAATCAACCTTCGAAGAAGGAAACAAACAAGAAAACTTATGATCACAAAGATGGCATTTTTATAATGGCTCTAACCACGCCGAAAACGATATTGAGCTCTGTTTCATTTTTAATAAAATCATTGTCATGAGGCGTATTTTGCTACTACGCCCTGGCTCTAAGTAACGTTTTTCGGTATGCTAGTAGAATTGTTTTATTACCGCAATTCGAATGACAAGAGAAAAGAAATATTTTTCTCTTTATCCAACATTACATGATAAATAGTTATAGCTAAATGATTATAGTTGACATTTCGGGCTATGGATGCGATGGCAGGTGAACAGGCAGTAAAGGCAATTACAAAGTTTCATAGACAAAACGATTTTTTAATTAATTTGTGAGATTGATCTTTAGAAGTGTTTACCTCATTGCATATACATATTACAATTTATCTAAAAGGTTTCTGTTACTAAATAATGATTTCAAGGGGCAGTTTACTGACCTTACCTTTGTTAAACCGATAGGTCGCACACTAGAGATGCATGAGTCATAAGACATAGGACGTGTCTTATTCCTCATGCTGTATTCATATACTATTGCTTGGAGACAATAGTGCGAATCTATTCAATTTAAATAGATGATGTACGGAGTACCATATATCAACAATCCTCAGTTATTTTTTAACGCTTAAATGGAGAAGCTTGTAAGCATTGTGCAATGGACTTTTTTGGAAAATAATTTGTTGTTGTTGGTTGAGAATAACCTCACTTTCTGAAGCTGTCAAAAATTAGGATAACGTCAAATATTGAGCATGCATCCATATTGAGTCTTCCCGGGGACGCACTATGATGGTGATATTGAAAATGATGGTGATCATTAAAAAAAACTAGTAATAGATGGTGAACTGTAAACGTAAGAGTTAAAGTTGCTATTTATCATCGAACATCTGACAACAGATTGATGAGTGAACACATCCAAGACATGTTTCTGACATTTCAACACCTGCTTTAGTGTTTTTTAATGATCACCCATTATTTCTTTTCAAGAGTGATTTCCACACTAACAACGCCCTTACGAGATTGGTGTTGCATTTTTCTCCTTAAGCCCACTAGATCAGTGTACCAACGACTTTACCTGAACGATAATTTCCATGCAAACCGGGCTACTGACCAATACGCTGTCTTTATTCCAACACGTCCATGGATACTGATTTCCATGAATCCTGTTAGCAAAGGACACTGATCTATTGGTTCTAATGAATTTGCCTTCCTTTTAGCAGTTGACAGAGGCTTACCTTGTCTACATGGACTTACCTGAAACAAAAAACAATTTGACAAAATGTCATTGATTACATTTTGAAATAGTAAAAATTACGTTAACCGCTAATTTATGATGGCGCTTAGACGACACCAACAAAAATGTGCAGCGATACGTTCGCCCCTTTACGTGCGTGCGTTATCAAATAAATTGAGATAACACGACGAATTGCCGGAAAAATATTTAGCAGACGATAGTTTGTTTAAAAGCTGATATCGAGGTCTATTTTTAGATTCTCGCCGCCATTATTACGGATCAAAATTTGATGACACCTGTTTAATTTATCTATTATTAGTCTTGTGTTAAATTAAGGTGCCAGTTGGCGTAGACACCTATCGTCTATTAATTTGATTGGTGACATTGACACTGTGAGAAGGATGATAAGAAATGACAGGAATTGTGACCACATGCAATAATTTTTCTATTTATTTCCTTGAGAAATTATGTTAAATCGCTTAGGTCACATTTAATAAACCTGGTAGGAAAATTGCCAACATAAGAATGCGAATAAGAGTTTTAATATTAAATAAGATAGAAAATACTATTTGAGAGTATGACTTATTGCTCGTCTGTGAAACTGGAAATATGTGTTCAATGTTCGCAGATTTTCGAGTCAGCTAATAAGGACTCTGGTCACAGTTTGCTGGCACAGTAGAAGAGCTTATACGTCATCACAAATCAGCCTAAGTTCTAAATTAGTATCTTTAAATTGCCGCTGACGGCTAATCTCACTAAAGTCGGTCCGAAGTGAGAGTCAAAGTCAGTGTTACTGTCAATATCGCTTTGGCAGGAACAAGAAGAAAGTCTGTAAGATGTTTTAATAAAAGTAAACCTTTGTGAGAACCCAAATCACCTAAATCCAAAACCATTTACTATCTCGACTCAAGACGAAAACAAGTTGTTTTCTATCCGGTACGTCAAGGTTTGGCCTCAAGCCTTGACACCGCACTCTATACCAGTTTTTGTTCTATTTTTTAAATTGTTTATTTGTTAATTTGTTAGGGAAAATAAGTAGGGAAATCATCGTTTTCGGAACCTGCAAAAAAAGTTAAAAAAATAGAAATTAACAGTATTAAGGAACGTAAAATATGTAACGCTGATAAAACACTCTGTAATTTTTTTTACAGAACCTTATTTTATATTCTTTTACAAAAAAAATGTCTTTCATCGTCACACAGAAGAGATGCTTTTTGTCAAGAAGACTTTGGAAACGAAACAATTACGCTTCGGTTGGCTGTGTTATTGGCGTCTTCGCGTTTCCTCTCGTTTCGCTTGGAAAAATTATCAAATTTTGACTGAAAATGTGAAAAAAAAAATTAGAAAAGTTTGTGCGCAGTTGAAGGTTAATTAAATAGAATTGTAATGAGTGTTCGTCCGAGATTGTACCCGGCTGAAAACAAGTAAGACCTCGAGAGAGCTCTGCTTGTTCTTCTCTATCTCCTATACTTGCTGAGATGTCCTGGATAAATATCGAAATTCGCGTAAAAATACGGGGGTCCCTATTACATACATTACCTTCAATCAATCTCTTAAAATTATGATATGGCTCATGTCAAGAGTTGTCATTTATATTTTTTACATCTTTTTTTGTGTATGATGTGTCGCATACCGGGAGGGATTGTTTGAGCAGTGAAATTGCACACTACCCTCGGTTAAAATTAAGCTAAGAATGACATTCACCCTTAGTTAAGGGCTCCGACGAAAACCTTTGTTAAAGTTTCAGTGCCAAACCTGTCACCATCTTCGGAGCCTAGGAAAAAAGAGTAGAAAAGACGAAAATAAACAGTAAACTGAAATGTGCGATACATTTCAGTAGTGTCACACAGATTTATCATCGAAACCTTGACAAGGGTGCGCGTCCGAGCCCTTGGTGAAGGGCGAAATCTCAGTTTTAACTGAGAATAATGTGCAATTCTACCTCTACTGATATTATACTTAATCAAAATAAAACAAAATTAACAATCCGCCTCAAGCGTATCATACATATTTATATGTCGTACCATTGCATCGTACTTGCCACTTTATTTGTCTGTATCGCGATTGGCCCGATTTCAATGCAAGTTTGCTCAAGCCCGATACGGATTTCCTGAAATTTAGGTCGAAAAATGTTGGGCTTTGATAAGAAGTTTGATGCGTTTGATGTGCGTTCAAGGCTTAAAAATTATACTTATTGTTGCTGCTTGATAATGAAGACCTTACGTTTCATGGTTGTGTAACAGTCGCCATTTTGTTTCCAGGGAAGTGGAGGTTAAATCAGAAAATAAAGAGCTGTTCAGTTGTTAGAGAAAGAACAAAAGAAAAAACAACGGTATTTTTGTGTAAGAGTATGGCAGTTATTGAATTTGACATGCGCTTTAGTCCTGTCCTAGATGACGGTTAACCTGCCATGACGTTTTCTACTGAAAGTGAATCAGTGAACTTTAAATAACCGAGGATCTCACAGCTCTTTTGTATGCAGAAAACGTCCATTCTCTGTCTTGTGTTTTACATTTCAGAACATGTACAGAACAAGAACGGAATGCATAAAATCTGGAGAACCACCATTGATAGGTGCTTCAATGACAAGGACTTGAGATGTTTCACCCCAGAAACAGGAACTTGAGACACAAAATCGCGGAATGTTAAACCCACTATGAAAACAAAATAGCAGCTTTTTCCTATATCAAGCAAGCCCGGGCCATTCTGGTTTACATGTATTTATTACACTTCAATTGGAATTCTGAAATAATCTCGCAAACTGCTTATTATTCAACATCATGAAAGAATGTCAAAATTCCACAAAAAGTGTCTCTCTATTTAAGAATTTCCGAATCAGATTCTTTCACTTTTAATTAACCTTTTTCCACCTTAACCACCTTTTCTAATGAACGATTTTGCGGGCTGTTATTTATTATTTCCGACCACTTCTTATCCCAAAATCTTTACTTTTCTCCCTAGTTATAACATTTCGTCACCGCATTATAATTTTTTCACGTTGAAATTAAAGTGCTATTGACTCTACAAAAATTTCACTTCGCTTTCATTGCCATCACGTTACGACACTGAAAATTGTTTATTGTATAGGATTCCTGCGCACGTGTATGAAAATGGGGTTAAATTCGTCGTTATTTTTGACCAAGTTCACCATTATGCATATTTTTGTATTCATTAACTGATTATGATTCAATTCACGGACAATTCCAGAATGACAGTTATGACTAAGCGCATGTTGAAAAGTTGTTCCAATAGAAAAATAAAAAATAAGATAAGACCGAATTAGTTGAATGTGAAATAGAATAGATGATGTCAAAGTATGCCTCAGTAAGCCCGAAAAATCTCAAAATGCCCCTGCGGTGTAACCATGTTACCAAGCTTTTTTTACTTGGAACAAATTCAGCGCTGTCCGCTCACTTTGACATTGACAATGGAAACTGCTGAAACCCTCGTTTGATGAAATCTTGCGCATATGCTGTTTATATCATATATCATATCATTTATATCATAAATTATCCATCTAACCTTCCCAAAATGTCAAATTCCACTTCGAAGCAATTAATAGGTCTTTAACCCTGACTTTTTCTTTTCCCAAATCTCCGTATGATCAGAGTGGATGGGGCGCTTGCCCAATCATCTCATTATGAATCAAGGAGCGAATTTCAAAAACAAAATCTTGACCGTGCCTTAAACCTTGAACGCGACGGTACCATCGGCCATCCGAGTGGTACCACTGCCGGTGCCCACTGCGATGTGGGTCAACTTTCTCCTCACCGGGTGAAGTGAAACCGTTCTCAACGGCGGCGGCAGCACCGGTACCCCACCGTGGTACCAATTTTTTCGCGCAAAGTTCAGGTGAACGACCCCGGTTCGTATTTGCACCGAGCGTTGCGTAATTTCGTGGCCTTCCTGATACTTATTCTAATCGCGCGGTTGGCGTTTCTATTTTACTTTTAAGTAGGTTCGAACGCACTTTGTATGGTAACAGAAATGTTGGAAAATATCATATAAAAAAATCCCCCATCTTGGACAGGCACTTAATTGGGAGTTGAACATTTAGACCGCTCATTGCAGTTAGAATAGCCAATCATGCTCGGTGATCGATTGGAAATATACATAGGTTAGATATTTACCATGTGAATGACTGACGCTGGTACATGGTACCACATCAGAAATGCAATTCTTAACCATAGTTTCAATGCTGGTTTAGCAATTTAAAGTTTAAATTATTTTATTTTAGTCCTATGATTATCTAAAGTGGCACAAAAGCACTTTTCTCATCATCACATCCATACATTAATTGCATCATTGTTTCATCAATCAAGAAATCAAGAAACAACTTGTCCAATCAATTATTTCTATACACGATCTAAGCTGGGCAAACAATAGAAAAAGTTCCCCTTGAGATGAGTAGGAAGGTACCGCAGTGCCGTCAATAGTGCCAAAAAGAGAAAGCAGGAAATGGCTGTTCTTGAAAGTGAAAGTCGCTCAACTCGGTTCAGTAGCTTTCACTAACCCGAACACTTCCTATAAACACACTTGTGTGTTTTTAATAATGCCCGCACACGATTGGTAGCCCCGCAATCTTGCCCGCATCCGATTGGCTGACGAGGCATGATACTAGCGGATACATTGCACTTTGGTTGTATAACCGTTTTAATCTTGCCCTAATAAAAACAAGCACCATGTGAGAGTGAGTTTACGTAATGATAGGTTGTTTGTCTATCAAGCATTATATTGGAATGACGTAATGCTTTCGATTTTAAGGTTGAGAGAACTTAATGATTAGGATTGTACGGTAGCTTGGTGATAAAACCATTATAAACCATTATGGTAGTTATTGCGACCTAGTTGAAATGCTTCACAGGAATTGATACTCTTGCATCCCTTATAGATCATTTCAGTTTAAGTTGGTTCAGGTTAGTTGTTGAAATTAAGGGTTAAGTGGTAAGAAATGGGCAAACCTAAGCATGCAAACATATCATATTATTTGCCTGTTAAATGTCAAAATAGACTAGTTCTTCGTTAAACATGTTAATAGAAAAGTACTACAGTCAGTATGTTGACACTGAGGTGAGCGTCTCACTTAGCTCACGCGCCTATGCATTCGCTCAAAAGAGCCTTGCTCATTTGAGTATGAGCGTGAGTATCGCTTGACCGATACTATGAAATAGGTTAATTTAGAAAAATAGCTGGAGAGGGTTACTTCCTTATTGGACTGTTCATATTACTGCGAAAATACAATTATAGTGCCACTTATATCGAACTTTTACCAAAAAAAAAAACGTATGTCAGAGACAGTTTTGATATATTCCACATCTATTAGAAATGTGAAATGAGTCAATGTCAACCGTTGTTATTATACATACGGTCTTAATTGGTAATACACAACGGAACTATAAATTTCTCGTAAATAATAAGAATATGCATTAAGGTAAAAAAGTAACTGGAACATTTTTTGCTAAGTTTTTTGCCAAGAATATAGTACCTATCTATCTCCATTCGAACCTGAAAATTGAGTCTCAATTGACATTATTTAATACAGTTTTTTTACAGGGCGATCCGCATGCCAGGGCTATCTTTTTTGTTGTTTTAGTTAAAATTATCGCGTCATAATGTATATTATGAATAAAGTTTTTAATTTTTATGAATTCGTACCAATGATCTAGCAACAATGCATGAAGCAAATAATTGCCGAAATTCCATTAAACGTAAAGTAATTTTTTGACCGGATCACCTCTGTGTCCTTGTGCCGTCATTTTAAAGATTTGTCATGCATTGATGCATACAAGATGTGAAGGGTCCTGACAACGTGACTTCGTCCGATTTTGCAGGCTTGGATTTGCCAAAAAGGGGCGTTAAAACGATATTACGTCCAGTTCTTCTAGATCGTTGTTTTGCTCCAATTCTTATTTCCTCTTAATTCGAGATATGTGTAAATGCTATCAATTGTCAGAATCGTCAAATTAGTAACTGCACAACCCAAACTAACCTTAAGACCCAAATGGCCAGCCTCGCTTGAATGTAAATGTGCATGATACTTCCAAAAGTGGTGTTCAACCTTTTCTGCATGGCTTTGTACAACTTTCAGCAATGTCAATAAAAATTGTATAATTTTTTTCTACAAGGATGCGATAATATGGCTTTACGGCACGCGTTTGCAAGCTGAATATAACGATTTACCGCACATGTGCGGTAAAAAATTTTATCCCACATAGTGCATAAAATATCTCCTGAATGCGGATGTTTTTCACCATTAAATTTTTTATCGTTCCCGCTCTTCGTCACCATTCTTTTCAGGGACGCACACACCTTCTGTAATGTTCAAATCAGACAAATTAGAAATACAAGAAAATGACCAGATACGTCGATTATTAGTTATAAAAAGCCCTATATATACTCCATTTTAGCTTAATATTCTCATACACAGTTTTGATTCAAGGTATGTCTTTACATCTGCATTTTATCCACACGTTCCTTCTCCGCACGAAGTCTTAACACTGCCATAGACATGTTCCGTTTTACCTTGATACTTTGAAATTGCGCATGCAAGTATCAAAGTAAAAATAGAGCGTGTGTAGAGCATTTTTTAAGGGGAAAGAGCATCCCGTCAAATTTAATGTTTTCGGGGTGCTACTATAGAAGGGAGCTAACCACACTGCCAACTCCCCTGAAAAGTTAAATGGGAAGATGAGACGTGCAACGGCTCAAACTAAAGATTTTAATACGCTCTAAACGAATTTTCAAAATAAATTTTACTAATTACGCCACTCCATATTTGATCACTGCAAAATGCAGAATTTAATATATCGTTTCCCAAAAATTCACATGAATCAGTGGCGTTTGAAGTTAAGGGCAAGTTGGCAAAGAAAATAGGTACTAAAACTGTTTTTAGATCTGCTCTCAAATAAAATGATCCCATAAAAGTTACAGTTTAGGATTTTGCATTATTTTAGAGGGACTTGGCACTAATGCAGTACAAAATTATAACCTTTGAAGGGTAAATCCAAAGAAGTTTTAATACCACTGGGGAGCGTTCACAGTGGTTATTGATCGCATGCCCAATCTAGTCGGCGGGTAAATTGAATCCTTTACAGTGATTATCCTCTATTTACTTCGTTGAGCAACGGATTCACCAGATGCATCAGGCATACGCGTGATATCGACAGTGAATGCGCCTTTGGACTATACGACAACCCAAAAACTCCTAGCTAAGTAATAATTCACAAACTAATTTTAAGATATTCTTGTCGACGGCCCGCGTTCATATGAATCATGTCTCTGTTGTTTATGTCATTATGACATTAAAGGCGAGTTCGATTGCTCTGTTTAGTATCTGTCATTTCTCTAATATAATATATAGTGTAGCTCGGATAAGTCCTGGCAAATTTTGATTCACTTTTCTCTATCGTTCTAGGCGCGTTGGAGTGAAATGCATGCAATTACTGATCTCGGGTTGCATAAATATCACTGACAGTTTCAGTGACACTGACACGCATTTGAAATATAAAACTCGGCAGTCGTCAAGATCGTCATATAGTTCTTTTTATAATAGACAGGCGATTGTGTGCTTCGTTTGAGAATAGATTAGAGAAATGACTTTTATGGAGATTTGTGGGATAAAGTCTCTTTAAGTCCTCTCATAAGAGGCTGCTGTCGACTGGTCCGAATAATGCAAGAGCTGATATCAAAAGTTGAGAAGTTGATTAAGGCCTATTGACGATGATATAAAGGCCTACGGCTTTATACCTTATTCAAGTTCTGCGTGCAATTAACTCACCCCGAAGACCGGTTTTGACCCTATTAGGTCTTGTCAATTCAGTTTATCTTGAGACAACGTATGCAGAAATTGACCTGCAAGAAAAATCCTGCCAGCGCCACCTCCTTTTTGTTGCATCTAGACTAAATTTTCGAATATTCGATATAGCAGATGGCGCTTTTAGATCTCTCTGCTACAGACACAACACACTTGCCATTTATATTGTTGATTTCTATGCCTGCGTCCAATTGACTGAAGCTCTATTTTTCAATACAATGTTATTTTATAGTTAGTGTACTATAAATTTTCCTTTTAACTCCATTTTATGTCTTCTTTCCTTCATTCTAAAGCGGTACGAATTGAACGTTCTTATACCGCTTCCAAGCTACGCTACTGAAAGTTTCCGACACGAAATAATTATCAATTAGACAAAGATGGCGACAGCCTTGTTATTCGTCTAGATATGAATGGGAAAAAATGAGGTATATACTACGTAAACGAACGCACGTTCCCGCTTTGGCCAGTGGGTTCTCTTTGCACCAGCCCATTAGCTAAAAATATCTCGTAGGCCTTCGAATTAAATTTAAGTGCATCATATCATCCATTTTGTTTGATGCACGACTCCACACGTACTTGAATTCCAATTATTACGAAACAAAACTATTGCTACCAGTGGCGGTGCAAGCGACTGAGCAACTTTCACTCTTTTATTTATTTCGCCATAACTTTTATTATTACCGTTACACAATGCTTTCACCGGTACTTTTCAATGTAAAGGTCAGAGATTCAGCTTTAGGTCAAATATTGCGCAACTTATCACGTTAACAATAGAAATTCAATGTAACATATTAGGTTAGAAAATCAACAAATCACATGTCATTTGTTAGATTTGTCTGCTGTCATTGTCAATTACATATACAGGGGAGGAGGCTTGATTTTCTGAATTCAAAGATTTTTTGCCTTTCACGTCACCCATCCTCAAATCATTCGCTGTAATTTACTGTCTCATGTGTTTCGCCTTCTTCATCAGCTTTCCCAGAACAATTTTCTACAGCATGAGGTTTAAATTTAAAACCGTATGCACAGCTCATTATTGTTCTAACGAGCAGCGTTCTAGGTTCTAACCTAGTTAGAGGTTAAGCTAAAGTCGAGGTTACGAATAGATTAATATGGCGGCATAGACAGCGGCTATTTACTACTTTTTGTGAGCTATTTTCATAGACAAAAAACTGTAATGAAGGATTTTTTGAATGGCAATAGATGGTTGAAAGCGGGGCTCAATAAGCGCTACATGATGGGGAATGTGAAGTGAATCTATTATCCCACTCGACCTTCCATAAGTATTCGATTTCAATGAGAACGAACGTTGTGCCTGCTCTCTCACTCCCATAGCAATGACCTGCATCTAGGCCAAATGTTGCAACGCGGACGCCATTATGGAAGATTATATTATTTCTAGTCGTACATAGTCGTGTTGCAGTCCTAGTTACGTGGACTGTTCAATAGGCGATTCGTCTTACAAGCTATGACCAATTCTGACTTAAGACGTAATACGAGTAGACTTTGATCATATAATTGACACAATAATTAAAGCAAAACGCGTGACCTAGCCCTTTTAAATTCTCTGCTCCCCTAGGCAGATCCAAAAAGGATAAATATAATCCAATTCCGCCACGTTGTCAGTTCCAGCTAAATATTTTCAACGAACTGTGGCCTTCTACAAAACTGATTGTAATTAAAAGTGACCTTTTTGGGTATCTGTTCAATCAACACCCTAGAAAAACATAGAAAACAATTGTGGCATTTCACTAACCGAATGTTATTCTTTAAGCAGAATGTCGCCATGCATTAGTGTCTCTATGATGTCATTATGTCGTCGGAGATGTGTCATGCGCTAACGGATGCATAACACGTCTTAATCTTAACAAGACGTGGTGACGCCATTTACTTCGATTTCGCCGCCACGGATCAATTTCATCCCTCTATAGTAAGCTTCTTATCACAGTGGAAAAATGGCTTCCTTTGGGAAGATTGAGGCCTGCAAACAATAGAGTGGTCTGCCTAGTTATTACATCATGCACTCAGGGCCACACCGAGAGCGGTGCTCGACGCCTTGCTGGGGCTGCCGGACCTTCCAATTTGAATCGACAAGGAGATGCTGGCTTCCCATACGAACGTAATGGATCTCCGAATAGCAAACCCGAGAACGAAACACGAAGCAATTTATTGTACTGTTAAATAGTGCCACTTTACTCAGGTTTACAAAAGAGAGGAACTAAGTTGACGAAGTCAACGCGACAATTTAACCAAGAGGGTGTGGAAGAATCTGAGCAATATCTTGTATCTAAGAGTCAGGAGAGAGTCCTAGAGACCGATTACAAATTGCAAAGTTTTTAAATATTGAAATAAAGCCTAACGCTCATAGGCGTCCTACAGCTAAAAGGGTGTTGTCGGTTAGATCACTGTTCACCCCGCTAATGCGTAACATTTATATGAATAGCAAGACTGATTTGTTAGAGCGATATTGCAATTGAGCTGATTTAACGAGACTTAATCATACCCAAACTCTAGTACCGACAAAGAAAGGCGGAGGAATTTCCATTACACAAGGCAACCTTTATCTGAAGATAATGGTCATCGAAATTTAGCTACGTTAAGTGTGTTATAAAAAAATAGTGACTCATATAGGCTTAGCATGAGGGTACATTATACGAAGATTCAAGATTGCGAATACTAGGCGAAGCTGGTTATCATGGATTGCGGGGCTCGTTCGACGGGACATTGAAATCCTGTAGGAAGAAGGCTCGAATGACTGAAATAGCTGTTTAAAGGAATGTTTCAAAAATAATGGAACTTCTTTAGTCGTCATCGGATAACATACATTTTTTATATATTAATACATCAGGAACGACTGATATAGAGTGACCTGGAGTAGGGGTATACAAAGTTGGTCGCCAGAGGGGCGAATTCTTTCCCTTGGGAGACTACACAACGGTCCTCTAGGCCAAAGTTTTTTTTGAAATAAAACAAAGAGCGCGACGAGAAATTTACATCTAATTCGACAGTCAAGCGGTCCAACGAGCTGTCAACAGAAGCAAGATTAGCTCAAAGCTCGTTGACGTTCTTCAGGAACTAACGATTGACCTCAAAAAAACATTACGCATTTTATATGCATTTATACTGACGCAGTCAATAACGCATTTGGATCAAACGTACGCACCTGACAAAAAAAAAATATTGAGGCCACGCATGTGCTAACAAGTGCTTATAAGGAACACGGAAAAAAGCACCTTTTCCCTTTCCGACAATTCAATTTATTTTATTAGAATTTTACGATTGTTATTCCAGTCAGGCTAACCTTTGCCTGAACCTTGAATCAAACGCAGTGCATTAAAATGTGGGCGTTAATAGTCAATAATAACTCAGCGACCGTGCAAGATCGTGCATTCTTTGTCAATGAAACAGATATTGTTCAGTTCATTATTATTAGCGATGAAGAACTTCCTTGTTTTACTTCTTATTTGGCTGCATTATACTCACAACACAATAATTCTGTATTTGGCCTGATGTTAACGTGTCTTTGCGTAGAGAAAAGTAAAGTTTTGGACATTGCCCGGTATTAAAAAATAACGCTGAAAACGCACGGCCGCGGTAGAGGACGTACATTGACCCCGTGCTGCACTGCATTGAGACGGTTCACCGGAGGAGCTCGGGCGTAAAATGATGACGTAATCCAAATACGAGGGATGCAAAAAATATACTCCTAGAACATCATCACACGTACTGATGATCATCAAGAATAAGCAATAATAAAACATATTTCAATAGGACTTTCCTTCCGTTTCAGGGACAATATCGTCCTCACGTTCAAAGTCAGATTTGAGACACCCAATACCTATACAAAAAATATCAGATACCAAAAATGAATGAAATAACCTAATAAAGTTCTACAATAAATTACCGCTAGTGAAAGTCGTATTACGGCGACCAGATGGAACAACCATGAGAAAGTGCTCGAGTCATTCGTTATCCAATGGCGACAGCCGCCATTTCGTCTGCCCACCATTAGAAGAACTAGTGAAAGCATAGCGGTTCTAATACCGATCGTTGCCCTCGCGAATTTCCGTTTTTAACGCTAAAATTGACACTTCGGTAAAGAAATGAGAACCGTTTTTTGTTCCAGAACGGATCAAAAAATGATGTGGACAAAAAAATGTTTTGAGCCACACGTTTTTTCTCACTCTTCTGTTCCTTAGTTCATTAAAAGATATTTGTACATTATATAGGTATAATGTTATATATAGGATCTTTTTACGAAAACATGGCTCTTTTCACATTTTCACGAGGGATTATGAGGTTGAAGTTAATTAAATTCACGTAATATAAGGTAAATAGAATTCCCTGTATATCATGTGCTAAATGAATTTCTTCAATTAAATGATTTTTAACAGAAATAATGTTCAACACTAATCTTCCACTGTTTATTTTCACACCATTTGCAAAATTGTTCCTCTTTTACTGTTTAAAAGTCGATTTTTTCAAATAGAACGCCCTATATATTTCCCGTTATCCATAAACATGAATTCAATTGAATGATTTTTAATATATATGTACGTCCAATACTTATCTCTCATCATTTCGGAGATTTAGATCGTTATCAATTTGTTTCTTTGAAAGTGACCAAACTTATGGGCAATGTTCGCATCCATAACGTCACTAAGCCTGTGGTTTGTTTTGGTGTCGATTAATGTAAATATTTCCCTTCGCTTCCCTAACCGAAAGTCTGGTTCAGGGTTTATCGGTCACAACAATATAATGTAATTTTTATGGCGGTTCATTATCTTTTAATATTATTAATCTGAGGGAAAGATTTACAGGCAGTTTAAAAAATGTACCTTTTCGAAGCATTGAAACGCAGTTTCTTAGTATGTAACATTCAATTTATCATAAAAATTAACCCTGATTTTACCCACCCTGTACATAGGAATGAAATTATCTTTTGCGTCCTCTTCCAGAGTACTAGAGCAATTTCATTTATTGAATATCCCCGGTAGACATGACAACAATAAATAAAATTCGAAAATAAACAGTTAACAGAGTTTAACGAACCTTTTCGGGACTTAATCAGTCCACAAAAATGTACCATGGATCAATGAATACGTTAGCATATTATCAAAAATAGATTTAGAGCATTTTAGCACATACCTTGATGGCATCGAAAATTACCTCAACTACTGATTCCTTCTAGCGATAAACCACTGGGGTCTGAGGTGATAAATTACATTCTTGAGGTTTGAAATTAATAGATTGACCCCCGTATATAAACCGTTTTGCGATTTTTCCGGCCGAAAAGTAGGCTGAGCCCGGGCCGGGAATTTAAGAAGGGCCAACCAAACAAAACACAATCGACAAGGTCAATGACACCGCCGATAACGCGATCCACATGTGCCGCGTCTCTATCGTCGTCTCTGTCGGACGCATGGATCCAGAGTGCGTGCGTCCGGTCAAACAGCCGACTATCGGTTATTAACTTTTTCTCTCGGCGCGAATCCGACCGTTGACGTTTTGGCTTATTTTCGGGAATATGAAATTTGCTGAATGGAAAGATTTTATAATTGGATATTGCGAGTATAAATAGCTGGGATTTATTAGGATGTAAAAGCGCAATCCATCGTAGGATATTCGAGAATGTAATGGAAAGGAAGGGTGAACAAATAAAGACCGTTGGTAATGCCTTTTTTGTTGATGCTCAGACATCAATTGAACGGGAAATGACAGTCATTTGGCAACTTCAAAATCAAAAAAATAAATTAAAAAATAAAAGGAAAAAAAGCAATAAAAGAAATAAAAGATCGTAGATTAAGTATTCCTAACCCACCCGATGCCCTAGCGAGCGAGAGAGAGATTACCCCTGAGAATTGATAAAGATTGATAGAGGCAGCTAACACTAACATGATGACAGTTGACACAGATATCTTCTTACCACCCTGGTACGGACAATGATAAACGCTACTGGTAATACCATATTCTCAGGGTGCCCTTAACAAAGTAGTATTATTTTCTTATTTTCAAATGATAATAAACCTTAAAAATTATTTTGCAAATTTTCGTATTTTTTCAGATTTCTTGGGAATCTCTTCTTACATTTCCCTTTATTCCGAATGTTTTTTCTCCAATTATATAGCTATCAGAATTTTTTGTCCCATTCTTGTCTTTCGATTCTAAAAGAAAAATATCACATAGAAATGTTCAGTTCTCTGACCCCTTTATAACTTCGTAAATTATTTAGGTCATGGTACCTTTCAACTTATAGAAAATGTCGCTTTTTTCCTTCCTCCAACATCCATTCTTCCAAATAAGGCAGATTTTTATTCTAACCCTGCATTCAACTTGACAAAATCTTTCAGGAGCACCACTATGAAACCATCTTAAATCAAAGCGGAAAAGAACTCTCAAAGGTCTAAATTCGCATCCATTTGTCTTGGCAACCCAATGGGTTTTAGATCCATTAACCAGCTGAGTTTTGCAGCACTCGATAATTCATCTTCATAAAGTGCTATTCTGTAAAAATGGTGGAGAATCTTTGAGAAATTCCTGGGTGATGAAAAAAATCACTTTTATGTATGATCTTCAAAATCACTCCCATTGCCCTTCAAGCGAACCCTGGAAAGAACCATTTTATTAAAAAAGATGGAGGAATATTTAGACTTCTTTCCAGGGATTTTAGGACCTCTCGTACTATTTCTTTCCATATTGCTCAGTTATCAGAAAGGTTTGAATTAGTTCCAGGCCTATAATTTTTCGATTTTTAATAAAAAATAAAAAAGTGGTAGTATTATATAAAATTTTCTGAATTATTCAGGGCGTTTCCAGTTCTGAAAAAACGCTTGATTTTGTTCTTGAAGTCCAAATTATTAAAAATCTTGAATATTTATTCCCTTTTCAGCCGCCCATACGATTCTCGATGGGTAGGGACCCATTTCGAATTGAAATAAATTTTAAAGCCTCTTATCATTGTACATTCACAAAATTCCATATTGCACTGTGCCCCACATGTGACCAGCATTAATTTCTTCTGATTTATTGTCAAGATTTCAACAAAAAAACGTTCAATTTAAAGTTCGCTTCTAAAATATTTATTCGGATATGAACTTTGCCGACTCGAGAAATAATACATTGCATTTGATCAAGGAGCATATCTATTACAGTTTCGAATACCCCACTGGTCAACCTCGAGTTTGGGACACATTGTATAGGGTGTCTCATATAAACTTATCTATAGGCTTGAATACAATCCGTAAAAAAATTGTCGGTCAACTGTATCTTTTCTTATGTCCACTAATTCGATCGATTTCTAGCAGAGACAAGATAAACATCCTGCTGAATTTTATCAAAGGAAACGTCGAGTTTTAAATCGGCCGATTGCAATCGGTCGTTTATACTGATTGTACCCAAATCTGTACGTAGTTTTAGCGTGTCATTGGATTTTGTTGCTAATAGATGAATTTTCTGAGGATTTCAATGGCCAGGTTAGTTAACTTACATATTTTGGTATTAGTGCTGAAGAATCCGTATCTAAGCAACTTTATCAAGGCATTTCTACGAGGATTACCCCTATATACAATAGTAAAAATGTTGAAGTAACGGCAGATACCTTCTGGATAAAGTTGTTAGGATTTTGATTCATAAGCTCTTAATAATGTCAATTCTTGCGTGTGTTAAGAATTTTCTTAGTTCTGACTAAAAGTTTTTTATTTCTATTTTAGTGCTATAAGTTTGTGAATTTTCCATGAAATTACCTTAATCTTTACTGGCGGCAGCTCAGCAGCCCCAAATCTCAATTTCCACCTCCTCATATTCACTCAAACTCACTACCACTCACTATTAAATCACAACCTTTTTTGAAACTAACAAACTTCGGTGTACAAGAGGAAAGCATCAGTGACCGTTTGCAATCGTTTTCACGTCCACTACACCGCATATCGATTTCAGCGGCTTTTTCAAAGTTCAGCGAAAACCCTTCTTCTTTCCAGTTCGGGGGGCCTTTTCCCAACCCCATCCAACAAAAAGCCGAAATTAGGTCAACAGCACCATCCACCATCAACCTCGCACGTATATTCCCCGTGGAGACAATTACTTTGTTTCGTGTTACACGATGCATGCGTACTCGTTTCGGCTTTTTCTATTGGGAGTAAACTAGAAGGGTCCTCGTTAAAAACCAGTTCTGGACCCTGTATTATTATCTAATAGGGCGGTGCTGGTTTTTCCAAGATTTACCCTCATTTCAATCAGCCATAACTGACAATTTCTGCATGGGAAATTAAGAATTGTTTTGTAGTACCGCCCCCCATGAGAGAGAACAGCTTTTACAGGAGCGTTACCATGAAACCGTGTTTTATTATGACTTAACCACATAAATCATAAGTTACGTAGTTTAGCAAGCCACAAAAATTTTCAAGTTCATTGCGAGATCGGAGCAGCGGGACAAAAGCACTTATCGTTTGGCATTAAGTAAATGTTCCAGATAGTACTTGATATGCACATTACGTATAAAAATAATCAGAGTCAATGACCTTCTCTCACTTGTAAGAAAAATAAGATAATTCCGTTCATTTTGAGATCGTCAAAATAACGCGTCTGTGTCTAAAAATTAGATGGATTTTATCATTTTTTTACGACACAAGTTTCTCTTGATTTAATATTTTATTTGATCCAAATGATGTCTACTGCATTCGACATTAAAATTGAACGCTTTAGATGTTCAATTTTTAACCCCAAATCAGGGACAAACCAATGAAAAGTAAAAGAAATCTATTAGTAAATCCATCAGTGGAAGATTTTTAAGAATCACCTGATTATTTGTAAATCAATTCAGTAGCAATACTTTTATTATTCGTATATTTCGGATTTTTTGAAATTGCCATTTACCTTTATTATCCGAAACCGCTTGAAAGTCATATTACCCGCTAGATTCGGAATAGAATAATAAGATTAATCTAATTTTCCAGTTTATTAAAGAATTCAATTCGCCATGGAAAGCAGATGTCCTGCCTCTGATTGAGTAAGGTTAAAAATTATTAAATTTGTTGAATTTTTCTAACCTCATTCATTTGTCAAATTCGGCTGTCTTTGCTATGAGGGCGTTTCGAAACCTAAATAAACCGAGGAAGTAACAAATCATAACCTCAAATTGCAACACATATTACAGATATATCGAACTAAATGCCACAATTACCCGCCCTGTGAGCTTCGCATTTTGCCCACCAGAAGCCGCATTTTTAGAGTTTTCAATTGAGCCAATGTAATATGCCCCCTGGTTGCTTTGTGTTTAACTTTTCTCGAGTATATAAACCTGAATTAACCTGGCAGTAGTGTAATTATAGTGCTTGCAGAGAAGTTATGGTCATAATATACATAATTTATGCACATTCTCAATTATCCATAAGGTTTTTCCAAGGGTTATTGGGCGGAAAAATCCAGTATTAACAACGGGGTTTAGAGGAAGAAGTTTTGTTTTCATTAATGCATAAGGCCGCAGTGGGTACCAAACTCTAATATAAACAATGGCACCGTTGCATTTCTGAATTATTTTGCGATGTTGGTACAGCTTGCTTCTTAGTGTCATAAAAATACATAAGGAATGTTGGAGTATTTTCACACAATCGACTGACTGTTGGTTGTTGGTAGGTAGAAATCAATAGTAGACAGTCTACGTTTCTGTGCACCATTGCTGGAATTTCTCCTGACAGGTCCCCTTAGGGACATTCTCCTGGTGATGAGGCACAAGAGAAAAATGTCTGGACCTTTAGGGTCATTAAGGTGTTGACAGCCTCTTCCTTTGGAATGCGTTGAACTGCGTATATTCAAACCATGACATCGGCAATTTAATACCCTGTCTTTTACTAATTGAAAGTCATGGTATTTAATTTAACTTGGAGCTCATATCGAGGCTCATATACAATTACAATTCTAGACAAAATCCTTGATTGAAAATTGACTTGAATACACCTCGAGATTGGGAATCCCACAGGTTCCACGTTCTCAGTATGGTAATGTTATGTTGAGCAAATATCTTTTTTTGTTTAACATTTCGGTCTCTTTGTGGTCTCTTGGTTTGGTGTATGTTTGTATTAAGAAGAATCCACTCGAAAGCACATCCCATAGTTTAAATACGAGGACATGTGAAGTAAATGGAAAGAAATATGGAAAAAGTTGTCCCTGACGAAAACAAGAGTATACGCCGAAACTACCCTTTCATAGTCTGAGGAGTATTAGATATCAACATACTCTTTTCCCTCGTTTATTTTGGCACAGAAACGATGTTTGTTTGGAAAACTGGTACTACGAGCCCCACGTCCTACCTCCTCCTGTAGGTTCCCGATGGGATTGAGGTCCGGCGATTACGCCGGCCACTGCAAAACTTGGACATTGAGCTCGTAAAACCTCTCTTAAACAAGCTGAGATTATTGTTTCGGATCATTGTCCGGTTCAAATACAAATCGTAGTGACATCTCTCACTCAGCATAGGGCAACGTACCATCTTGGAGTGTATCCCTGTATGACAGTCGATCTTTAGTCTCGTTTATGAAGTGTAAGGGACGTGCCCTGATACACGAAAAACAGACCGAAATAATACAATATCCATACTTCACTGTTGAACGATACGCCTCAATCTATCGGAATTGAAGATTTTATGTTAAGATTGATCGCTAAATAATGTGTTTTTTCAATTTTTAACGGTTTAAATGTTAAGAGGTGAATTTCCATATTAGGAGTTTCAACAAATCTTCTCGAGACAGATATGCACGGATCTCTTTGAGCCATTCTTCGAATTCTTCCATTTAATTCTTCTTAAATCCAAAATGCAGTTTTTCGAGGGTTTGTCAATTTCGGCAGAATTTCTATATGATCTTTTGCATTATGACACTCAATAATTTCACACGCACAATTCGTGGCCAAAATAAACTGCCTGAAATAGGAATTCATACTTTTTCCTTCCAAAAAGGCATTCGCTAACAGGTTTTTAGTTTTATCTCTTGAAACACTACAAAACTTTCTTTTACTATAAAAAGTGCTTTACTTTTGTCCGATATTATACGTCCACATTTGCTATAACCCCGGGTATAAGTAGGATAATATAGTCTCGCATATAACATGTCTAAGGTCCAAACTATTATAATAACGTGCCGTTAAGTTTAGCATCAAGTTAGTTTCTATAGAAACCAAGAGTATTACTAATATTCAGGTCCTATTTCAACATTTCTGTAGCAATTAGCTTTCAGTCAAAGTTGACGGAGCATTAATAATTTGGCCCTAAAAGAAAAAAACTCGATGGAAGCAAAACTTTGAGGAAAAGTTCTCCCGTGGGGTACCTACCAGAAAGCTTACTTTAATGGCCGCCTTTTCTTTCATCTAAATATATAATATTTTCCAAGAATTTTCGTTGCTAATTTATATTAACACATTTATTTATGATCACCCAATATGGGCAATAAAATTGGCTAATAATGCTTGCAATCATCATATTATTATAGTTTCGAATCGAAAATACCTTGAAAACCACCTATACACGTAATGGTTGTAATGACATTTGGGCGGTCAGTGCGCAAACGTAAGCGCCGCCCACCATCACTGACCTACATTACGCGGGGTCAATGGCCTTTCGCTGCCAGCACACGGGCGACATGTATACACTATCCCATTATCACTATACCTTATTATAACCCATCTATGTCCTACTATTAGATTTAAACCACAATGCTACGTTATTGATGGCAGATGGGGTACTTACATTGTTTTCGGAAGGTCAAGGAACTTTATCTGGCCCAGATAATTGTTTGGCGAGATGTTGGTAAGCCCGCAGGAGACAGTTTTCCAGATGCCGATGTTCTGAACATCCCAGGAAATAAAAAAGGTCGCATTTTGAGTTACGCCTAAAAAGAGCCACGCACTGTGAGACTTATCCCGAAAAATTGCATAAAAATGTCCTGCAAGCGGTCAGAGTCAGCGCACCAGCCCGAGTGTCATTATTGTCATTTCGCAATAAACAAACGAAAGTCACTGCCGCCGCCAGTTCACTTTTCTTCTTCGGTTTCACTATTGTTATTATTGTCGAGTGGCCTTTGGCCGCGAATCCAGCGCCTCCTCGACCGTGGGGGTGCGTGCTGAAAGGTGTGTTTTCCGCACTAGTTTGTTATTTTTCCGCAGGATTTTTTTAGGGAGAAAAGGAGGTTTTTACGAAAAACACCGTGCACTGTGTGAAGAGTTGCGAGTACGTAGCTGTGTTCGGCAGCCGGGACTGGGTGCGAGGTGAATGACCTGCGGCTTACGACATCAACGGGAGGTGGTGGGGAACACGAGAATTTCGCTGCCGGCGCGCGGTCGCTCACTTTACGCTACACGTTGCATCTTTCGTTTCCGCTTTCGTAACGGCGATCCCGGAGTCACTCCGGATGGATCACGATACGAGAGATCCCCGAAATCAACCCCCAAGACAATTCAAAAAAGCTCTACCTTCCATCTTCGAGAGACAGAGAGCACCACGAATAGAAGTCACAAAGATCTTCTGCATTTAAAAAGCATTGAGAGTTGTGACGTCATAGGGGGAACGTAACGGACGATCCAAGGTATCGTCGAATGACGGATGCATGGAACTGAAACTGCACGCTCCTGGCCCGTGCATCCGTCATCCCACGGTGCGTTGGTTCGAAATTAAATGTACAATCATCAAAAGCGTACGGACACGGGATGCAATGTATAATACGGTACAAGAGCATAATTATAAACCGATCGGAGAAGGAACTTGGCGGAACCTTTGGCAGCCACCTTGACATTTTTTCCATTGTTTCTGGAACCATCGGTACTTTTTTCCACTCCACAACTAAGCCAGCCCCGTATCTTTTATTATAGCTAGATCCAATTTGAACCAAATAGGACCCCAATGGACAGATTTTCTGCTAATAATCGTATTAGAACATAATGCAATAAAAGTTATGTTCGTGCATCTGTTATGCAATGATTCGATATCGCAGGTGAAACATTTTTTTCCTTGTTGACGGTATCGACGTTTTACATTATTTGCTTTTGGTTATTTTTCAGTCAATTCACGTTAAATTCAGGCAGTTACAGTAATTTATAATTTTCGATTGTTGGATAACTGATATGTGTAACACACAGTGTGAGAGACAGAAAAACTAACTTTTAATGCTGGTTAAGATTAAATTCGTTATTGTCAACACCTCGTCTTCCTTGGAGCAGAAACTTTTATAAATTTGCTGTAGTTCGACGTTTTAGATCTTTCTGACCTTTCCAGATAGTCATTATAAAATATAATCAATTGGTAAAATAATTAATAATGGAACGCGCCCGGTGAACGCTTACCATCCCAATCATTGCGCCAGAGCAGTTAACAGGAGGAGCCGCTTGCGTAAAATGGGGCATACTGGAGAAATTGAAAAATTAACACACGTTTTATATCTAATACCAACAAATTTTTATGTTATTATTAAACGTAAAAGTTTACAACCGAAGCTTTCAAAACATCTTTCAAATCGAATTTTCATGTTCCTCATCATCCCTTCTCTGAAAGGCCTTACTGCTCTCGGACAGCCGCCTGGTTAGCTCCCGAAACGCCGAACTTTTATTGGTGAAACTCGGCGCCAGATACAGCAAATTCGCCCTGTGCACTTCGCTCCTAAATCTCCTCCCTTTCGCTTCGAATTCCTTTATGTCACTAATGCTAATCTTCTTAGACAAATTTTTGTCCTCCGACACTTCAAACGGTCTAACAAACTCGAGTTTCAGAGTTTCAACCTCAACGCTCTCATCAGGCTTCATTACTTGTCTAAATTTCTTTATTTTTTTCTCACCTTTTGAGGCGCTAAAAAGTTTGCGCAGCTGCGCTTTGAATTTCGGTTGAGTCATAGCGTAGAAATAAGGATCTACAGCACTTGCGGTTTTGCAGAACAAGGCTGGAACCATGGACACCAGAGGGGTTACTAAGTGCTTCTGACCGGAAACCCCTAGAAACGCTACAACTGCATAAGGACTCCATGAGAAGAACCAGAGGAAAATTACTACTAACACTGTAAATGCCAGTTTTAGTTCTTGCTTGCGTAGGTGCTCTTCCTTCATAAACCTAATGGAGTTTATATCCTTGAAAACTTCCTTAGATCTATTCAAGACAACATTTACAATCTTATAGTAACTGAAAGCGATGATAATCATTGGCAGAGCAAAGGCTGCTAGGAAGAACACAAATATGTATGATTTAGTAAGGAGGTCTTCAGTCAAATAGGCAAAGCTGCAGCTGATCAGGTAGCCCTCGTACTCGTACTGGTCCAGGCCGATATTCAACAGGGGTGCTGTAGAGAAAAGAAGAGCATTGACCCATGAAAGCACCTGAAGATATATTTAGTGCTTTGTCGCAAACTTATGACAAATCTTAATATGTATATGATACCTACGATGCAAATGTAAATTTTGGAACTAGAAATTCGTCGAAGGGGGAATCTGATTGCCTCATATCTGTTATAAGAAATTATTGATAAGGTACCTATGGAAGCTGTGCCGCTTAGGCCTCCAATAAATCCATAGACGTTACAAGCTTAAACATTCGCTAATTTTCATGTGTATAAAACCTAAAAGTGATACTCACCGAAATCTCCTAAAACTGGGCTGCTATGAAAGGCGTTGTAGATAAAAATTGGCATTTTCAGCATCATTAATATGTCACTTACAGCCAGATTGACCATAAGGACATTGGCGCAAGTTCGCAGGTTCTTATACCTAAGTTTTATTAACTATAACAAACATTTTTACATGCACGGTTATACATGTACGTACCTAAAGAACATAAAAATCACTATCCCGTTTCCGAAAATTCCTACGAACATTATAATAATATACAAAATTCCTAAAATTGTAAAATTTGCTTTTAGAGGTGGAGGAAATTGCAGCCAATGAGGGTTGATTTTTGACATGATCAAATTTATGAAATGTGTTTTTTTAATCTTTTTGTATGACACACCGCATTTACTGTAATAAGCTCTTTGACATTTGTAATATTATTCATCGGTAGTGACTAAAGTACTGGACAGATAAGACTAAAAACATTTCATAATTTTTAAGTAAAATATAAAGTAAATCCACAATTTCCTTAAAAGGATTCCGCAATAATGGTCGATTATCTGACCCTCCCCAAAGAGTTTAAATTAAAGTGAAATGTCCGTTGGGATATGTATGTCATGCACGTTTTTCAATGTGATCAAATTACCATTAAATTTTTGAAAAATATATTAATAAAGGTTTCATGCAGGGCTTAGATGTAATTGAGCATAATGTGACTAATTTTTCTTCACCATACTATCAAGAAGTGGTAAATCTAGTAGAGTAAATGTATATTAAAATAAGTGATTCTAGAAACGATCTTAAATTTTAATTAAATTTGCAATAAGCCAACATAGCGTGATTAAACTAAATAATGCTAACTTATCTAAATTAATAACATGCTGTTCTGATGGCGTTAAAGAGAATCCATTAAAATGCAAAGCTTATTCCATTAGGTAATGGGCTAAACAAAGACAAATTTACGTGGAGAATTGTCCGCAAGAAAGAGAAATAGACGTACATCAATTTGCGCTTATATAGGTTGCACAAAAACTATAGTTATTTAAGAGTATTTTGCATGCATGACATTTCTGAAACAACCTGTGGCACAAAGTTAGTAACAATAACCCGAACTAAGCTAAACTAATTTGAACCAATCTGAGCTAATCAATAACTCTTCTGTGTCGTGCTCTGTATACATGTTTAAATATGAATACAGAATGTTCTTCCTATTTATGCCCATGCAGCATTGAATTGCTGCAAAAATACACGTAACTGGACCTAATTTGCAAATGATGGCAATAACACAGTCATCATCAGGATTAATAAAAAGAGATAAAATTAGTTCAATACCGGTCAACAACAATAAGCCGGTCGACCCCATGTTCTCCTTGTTAAACCGTAATAACACATACAAGAGGGGGACCTATAAAAAACCTCCAGTGTATCAGGTTCATGAAACAGAGATCAGTGGTGGTACCTGCTTCTTCGAAACCCCGTGTCCATCATGAAGTTTTACGTTGTTCTTTTGGTCGTTCTTGGTAAGTGAGATTACTAGGGAGGTTTCTTTTTGTTACTTTGAGGAAGGAAAACATTTGTTTGATGTTTTTTTAGACTTTGATACTCATCATCTCTAATAATCATCTGAATTATCATCATGGTTAGCGCAGCAGGCGCCGGCTTCGCAATACAAAACAATTACCGAACAAAACATGCGATTTTAATGATCTATTTTTAAGCGATTACATATTCCATTCTTTTAGCCTTTGCATCAACTCAGCGATGTGCTCAAACCAAGTTTGCTCGTGTCACATGTTTAGACACCAATTTTTCCGATCTAAATCCTTAAACAATTCTAGGATCCGCTGATCCAGTCATCATCATCGAATTATCCAATAAAATGCTGCAAATTATAATCATTTAAACGTCAATCTGCGACGTAGTTATTTATTCGGGGTATTACTGGGAGATCCTTTTCTAGGAGATCATAATTGTTCTTCGTTAACTTTTATTCTTTTATATTATATAGCTCTACTGAGCCTTGCACATGGAGCACCGTCCAAAGGCTCCACAAAGGCTTCGCTTAAAAAGAAGCAGAGCTGCGTTAAGGACTGCGGAGACACCTATAAGCCCATCTGCGCAGGTGACGGAGGCAAGAACATTAGTTTCGGCAGCGAATGCGTTTTAGCCAATTACAACTGCGAAAATCAGAAGGGTATGTTACACCACTTAAATAGCTTAGTTTCTTTGGGTGGTGGGTAGGATATTATGGAGGGTTATTTATAGCGTGACGCCATCTATACGCAATTAAAAAAGGTGGTTCTGAGAGAAGTTGCGGTGGACTATCTTATATTGTAAACGTTGCAAACTCACATAATTATTTTTGCAAATCATTTGAATCGTTTTACGTTTTCCACGTAATTTTTAAGGTCCCTATACAGAACCAACGGAAGTACTGCTGTTAGTCTTAACGCTTGGTTTAACATTGAGTAATTTCTAGATCAAGGTTGTTTGAACGTTATTAACGACGATTTTAATAAATGCATGTTTCCTATTTTGTGTTATTTCATAATATTGCGTTTTTCCAGATTTGAAGTTGGTTTCTCAGGGAGAATGTCCAGGAGGTGGTGGAGTGCGCCTTTCTTAAACGATCTATATTAAGTTTATGAATTATTTGTCTTCCTGTATTTTATAGCAAATTTATACTCTTAATGACATATATAAGCTTACATTATTATTACACAACATATGTACCAATTTAGGGACGTCATTGAAGAATAGCAATATTTTGTCTATGTTATGTTAGTTTTACGGGATTTATTTTCGGATTTCTTGTTGATATAAACACTCCTAATTGGCTCATTAAGCGTATGTACAAGGTGGCCATAATGTTTCTGCCAAAATGGGCTGATTTGGAACTATGCTAGATTTCTTACTATCTGTTGTATGTTTTACTAACTAGAAATATACGTAGTTACAATTTTTTTTTGTTTTTTGCAAACAATTGTTTGTGTAAAAAGGATTTTGAAATCTATCATTGGCCACACTGAAGACTCCACAACGTTGTTGCTTATAGATTTGTATAGTGTTATTAATACGTGCAACTAATTTTGGTTTGCCAGATAAGAACCAACCGAAAACGTGATGTTTATACAAGGCGTGCGGAAATAATGTCGAAATATGCTTGGAGGTGATTTTAGAGATTCAAATATAAAGAAAAAGATCTTCTAAATATACCCCAAAAATTGTTTCTTAAAGAGGGTGAGAACCCCTTAAAGGGGGAACCCTGAAGATGTTTTTTTCGCAATATTTTCGAAACGGTTTGAGCTAAAATTATAAAATTTGGTATACTTTATAAAGAGGGATTGAGGAAACATTTTTTGTGTTAACAATTACAGATTTTAGTTAGTGGCGTCACATAAAGGAGGTCTCCTACGTAAATGTTGCCCTAATTTTATTGTTGCTGACATTTCTTAATTTGTGAAATAAAATTACTGAATCGCAAATATTTTTAAGTGAAAAAAGCCCTTTTATTTCGTCTCATTAGGATAGACCATTTTCCATAAAAATAAGTTTTTATTAACCGATGTGCTATTACATAGACATCGAAATGCATCTTAATAAACATAATAGGCATCCTTGTACTAGTAATATCTTTTTATTAACCAGCAATAACAAGACTAATATTATAAAGGATTTAACACTCATTCACAACAAATGTTGAAAATGGCGTTCGTTCGTCTCAGTGCGTCCTCTAATTCTTTTCTTCATAGATTTCGATATCAGTGTAATCGTGCATCGATTTATAAAATTAAAAATATAAAATTTATAAAATTTTTTGGAAAACGGCCTACCCTAACACGATGAAATGAAAAGACCTTTTTTACTTAAAAATATTTGCGGTTCAGTAATTCGATTTCAAAAATTAAAAAATGTCAGAAACCAAAAAGGGGAATATCTACGTAGAAGACCTCCTGTTTGTGATGCCCCTAACTAAAATCTGCAATTTTTAACACAAAAAAGTTTTCCTGTTTCAACTTATTAAAGTATACCGGATCTTATAACTTTAGCGCAGATCATTTCGAAAATATTGCGAAAAAAACATTTTCGGAGTTCTCCCTTTAAGAGGTTCTAACGCCTTTAGTGAACAATTTTTTAGGTATGTTTAAAAGAACTTTTTTTATTACTTTACTCTCTAGAATTACCTCCCAAAATATTTCGACGTTATTTTCGCACACCCTGTATACAGAGTAGACGATTATAACAGCAAAGGCGCAGAATTATTTCAGATTGAGAATGACCGTTATTTGATTATCCGAGTGACCATTCCAATTTAGGCGCATGATCCTTCTAATCAGACGCCTCAGAAATTCAAAAAATCTGACTATGGTCACATTCTAAAAATATCGAATCATCGATTGTGTTCCAAGCGAATTTCGAGGCAGTAAATAAAAGTGTGTGTCGTAATAAATCAATCAATTCGTCGGAATTGGTGCAGGCCAGCCATCTGTAGTAAGTACCAGCGGCATTAATTGCCGGACCACCTAGAAGTGTCGTCGATTTGGTTCCGATAGTGTTTCAGATTCGGTATTTAGTGGGGCTGGGGCTTAATTTGGTTGCTTCCTTTGGACACAGCAGACTTGAGAGTTTCATTGGGAGTTTCGAGTAATTTTCGGTTGCTTGGTGACACCACTGCATTGCTGTTACCAAGGTTTTTTGCGCACCCTTTTCAATCTGTGGTACCAAATTTTTTGGGGACTTGATATGAAGAGGATCGTTGTGGCCTTAGTGTTTTTGAGTAAGTTTTTTATTTTCTTTTTAATTTTGAAATAATTTGTCGGTAAAAAACACCCACTTTAGGGAAACTAAAAAGGTATTCTCCCTGTGTAACTGAATAATACGTACATCGAGACGTTTTTCAAGATAAAGTTCATATTTGGTGATAAAGTGGATTACGTCATAAAGGTCGTAGTGTAGATTCGCCTTAATGACTGGTTACACTTAAATGGAGAATAACATGAATAACACACATAAGACACATGAAATGTATTTATTCATAAACGTGGGCGCACATCTTTAAAATGAAAACTCTCTCCCAGGTGCAACTCTCGTCACCATTGGGGAGGCAGCTCCTCGAGGAGGTCGAGGTCCTGCAGTAAACTGCATGCACGCTGTAATGGACGATTGTCACCTCAATGGGGGACCAGTGTGCACTATAGACGCGTCTGGGATTGCTGAGACCTTCGAGAATAAATGTATGGCCTATGTTATAGCCTGCCAAAGAAACACATGTAAGCCTAACTACCTTAAAGTGCAACCATAAAATAGCTAATGTTTATGATTTCTAGTCTTCGTTGAAGTGAAGCCGGGGGAATGCTGAAGAAAACGTCGCCTCAGATTTTCTGTACAATAATATGTAGGTAGCTAAAAATTAATAGACCTCAATGTGCTCAGACAGGAAAAGATACTCCGTACAGTATTTATGTAGCTTTATGCCTTTATTTTATTTCTTGCAGTACTTATATTGTATAGCATGTATTTTTATATAATTTATGTTACAGACTAAGAGCTTACATGTAAACCAAATTATTTAAGGAATATTCAATATAGAATAAGAATAATATGTAGATAAAATTATCGTTACATTTATCCTTCACCATTCTGTCATGAAACTACGAGGCTACCCAAGTACTAATTTTTTAATGAAATTTTAACATATTTTATTGAATTATGTATTGATACATCTAAACCATTATAAACAAAACTATAAACATATCACTATAGTACTTATGATACAAAGTACCAACTTTATGTCTTTAGCACGTAGACCGCAATTTATTCTCACAATCAATCACTGCCAATTGATAAAAACTATACAGGGTTCACCATTACTCCGGCATCGGTTCCTGGTACCTTTATATAAATTTCAATATAAAATGTTTAGTACTGTACTTATTTATATTGGAAAACTGCATGTTTTAATATTTTTGTTTATACAGGATGTTCAGTTTTCTGTAGGAAGCATAAAGCTATATATTATAATACTATAAATATAACTTTATAATATATGATACTTTTTTAAATAACAACCCATAGTATAATAATATGTGATTTTATGTTTCCCAGTGAAAACTGAACACTCTGTACAAACAAAAATAGTATTAAATCATGTAGTTTTCCAATATAAATGAGTACAGCACTAAATATTTTATATTAATATTTATACAAAGGCACCAGGAACAGAGGCCGAAGTAATGGCGAACCCTGTATTTTTTATGTGTTTTGCATTTACTATTCTCATCAACAGAAGGGTTTTCCCATTTCGATTTGCATATATCCTTCTCTTAATCATTTTGAATTAAACCAGTTACGACATCGAGAGCGGAACAAGAGAAGTATAGTGGTTCCTTCCCCCATTAATACTAGTCAATCGAGTTTGAATATTGATTGGTGCCAGTGGGCTATTCAATAAATGAAGCATTTGATTCATCTACAATATTTGAAAAACAAGTACAATAAACAACGCTTTTCAAGTATAGTTATTCTGATGGCCAATTGAATGGATGTAAATTCATACTAGTCATGGTTCAACTGTTTAATTGAATACCTCTTAAGGTTTACCCGTTTCGCTTTATAAGTCGGAACCTGTATCTGAACATCAGGTTAACAGAAGAAGATAGTGGGGCCGCAAGATTGAGCTTTTTAGTGGTGAAACTGTGCTTCGTTATGAGGGTGCTATTGTATGGTAAGTTAGTCTTAAGAAATCAGGGAATGTTTGTAGTTGCAGGAAACTCATTCAGTTTTTGAGATCTTAAGGCGAAATTTCTGTTAACTTTAAGCTATTTTCCGTATAAACGTCGTTAAAATAGAGAAAGAGACAGAAAGAGTTATAGCGTTGATCAGATTCTTGGTTTCTATAAAAAAACTAGCTTGCTTTTAATTTATGAGAAAAGCGGGAAATACCCCAGTTTTACTTAAATTCTAACATTATAACATATTACAATAGGCTGAAATCCCTAAGAAGTAGCTGATAATATATTGAAATCGGCTGAAATTTCCCTAAAGAATGAGGGTTTCCTCCCACTGTGTAATATGTATTGCCCCCGAATGACGTCAGCACCTGTTTAAAATTACATTTATCCCGAAGGGGATGTCTCGTAAGTAACATACTTATCTGTGTAGGCAACCAGGTATACTCACGCAAATAAAAATTGTGAAAAATTTAATATGGCAGATAATGAAAGTTAAATTTTGGGCACATGTGATTAAGCGAGGCTTTTTCCGACCACAAAAAAAGGAAATTCCACTCATTTAAAAGACAATTTGATATGTTTCGGTAATTAATTCGCTTTAGTTTAAATTAAATAATAGATTTTGCGGTTAAAAGCTGATGATTCAGGATATGATTCTTTTAGCAACGGTGCAACCTCTAAATATAAGCAAAAATCCCATGTAAACCCGTCATGGCTGCTCTTAGTAGAAACATGTTTTTCCCATTAATCATATGATGTTTTTTTTTTCTTGAAAAGGTCGTTAACGTTCTTATTTTGCATAATAATTTTTTAGCTGTGTTCGTGGCATTGGCCAACGCAAGAATATATCCAGTTTTCCTAAGTAATCCCCAGAGTTTAAATCTCTTTGGCAGATACAAGAGGCAATCCCCAGGGCTTGAAAATTCCGGTAAAAGCGTTTCTGTTGATTTAAATCGTGAAAAAAATAAAAAAATTTCAGGAAACGGCATATTTTTTGACAACGACAATGTGTTTAACGACTTCGTCTCCGAAACTAGAGGAAGGTTGCGACCATCGAGGCCCAGATCGACCACTCCTCGACCATCGCAAGGTGCCCGCTGTCATATTCATTTTAGTAAATGCATAATAATGAGTCGCTTTTAGCTTTTACAACTGTGGCGGTTCCCGGGATGGGTACCACTCGAAGTGCCTGTGAAGACCTTTGTTTGACCACGCCCCAGTACGATCCCGTATGCGGGGACAACAACGTTACTTATATGAATATGGCAAGGTACCGATGCGCTATCAGGTGCGGTCAAAGTAAGTGCCTATATTGTATGGATATTTCCATTATTTTTAGCAATAATGATGAATTTTGCAGATGTCAGAATTGTGGCACACAGGGCTTGCCCCAGGGTATAATCAATATTTTAACTAGTTTTATACAATTTTTTTTTGCTGAAAAAACGAAGTTCCAATTTCAATGATCACATTTAAGTTTAATTGCGCCTGAATTAAATCACAAATTGTTGATAAAAGATATTAAATGGTTTTGATGCTTTTGAAGATTGATGTAATTTCTGACAATTGCTTAACAGCAACTAATTAACTTGCAATTAGCAAATAGGACTAATATTATTAGTACTAAGATACCAACACCATCAAGTATTTATTTCATTTAATTATAATAAAATACATACTTTTAAAGGTACTTAGTATTAATATCCTTCCCGTCTTACTCAATTAAAAGTTGGGACTCACAGGATAAAGATCATCATAAGGAATATTGCTTGTGATGGTGTTAATCAACAGATTCTCCATAATTTCACTTATCGCGGTCTCTATTACTGGTTTCAGCTCCTCGAATAATACATCCACGTTATTGTTAATGGCTGTATTGGTAGCTGCAGCTGGAGAGAAATCCTGGTTTAGCTATATACTATAAGGGAGTGAATTTTTTACGTACCAAGCTCTTCATTGCTGCCGAAAAGCCCATCTAAATGAATTTTCGGGTTTTTAACCTCGATAGAAGTGTTTGTTATTATAGGTTCTAAGTGCACCTTTTTGTCAGCTAAAGTGGCCATTTGGTACTTTTGATAAACGATAACGTCGCAAGAATCTGCAAAATTAGTTGCACTTAATATTTCAGGTAAAATCGACATGCCTTCAGTAGTGAATCAAATGGTCGCCAAAGTAGCTGCAATAGATTGTATGCAAATTTAATTAACTTGTTTGGTTTTCACGCTGTGTTAAGTGTTAAGTGCTATTCTAGTACGTATGTACATATAATAACCATATATCACCCACCAATTTCCGCAGAAAATTTTCCTCTGCCTTCAATAGGTGCAATTAGAATTTTGCCCGCAACTACATAATCGCCTTCAATTATCATATTAGCAATTTTCGCTGCACAAAAGAACTGGTGAGTGGACACATCGAAACTTAAAGCAAAAATCACCAACTTCTCTCGTTCAATATTCAATTATGCACTTACTCGAACTTATCGAACTTATATTTCGTCAGACCATGGATTATAATATTCTTCAAAGTGGCCTTAAAGTTCAACGCATTGGTGCCCTGCTGCAGCTCTATTTGGGGGATCATTAGATGTTCCATTGAAGGTATTTTCAGCTCTGGCACCCCTTTAGCTGCAATATTAAGGTTCCAAGTTTCGTTGTATATTTGTGTTTTACTTACGTACCCAAGTATGGTCTAACTTGGTTTGAGGCGTTTAAGAGACATTGGTTTAGCTGGGGGTCGTTACGGAAACACACCGGGAAATATTCGGCTATTGGAAAAGCTCAAACTGTTTTTACTCACAAAACTATGAAAAAGATCTTTAACTTACGCCTTCCATAGATTTTCTTTACCCGCGTTTTAGTGCCGGCGCTATCACATAACATCACAGTCAACACTACAGTCAGCACTAACGCCATCAGTTTGAACGTGAACGTGTGATTCATGTTGAGCCGAGGTTTTTCTTGGTGCTGTGGCTTGACACAATCAGAAGTGAAACAGCTACTACTGTAAAATGGAAAAAGGCCAATATGTTATAATAAATTTATAGTCGTTATTGACCTTGATCAAAAGTATGGGTACATTTTTAATTGGATATTGGATTTTAAATGGTGTTTTACCGGTCTAATCATAAGTCAATTTCTTAAATATAATCAAATGTTAATTCACGACCTTGACTAAAAGTATTTGGACACTGTTAATATTGCAAATAAGATCTTAGGCATGCAAAAGGAATTTACACAGGTAAAGCTAATGAGGACTTCCAAACTCTACTACATTTCAATTTTCTATCCTTAAAACAGTGCCTAAGAATTTGATAAATAAACAATTAAAAACGATAATATTTCAGTTGTCGGCTGGAATTTGTGTTGGTGCGTTTCATTCAGAAGTTCTGTGCGTTTGTTATTGTATTTTCAAATTTAAATAAGTGATTGACCTACGTCTAAAACCGCAGAAGTCGATCTCGAGGCACGAGTTGGAATCTCATGTTTACATGCGAACAATGAAAATCTTACCGCGACATTGCGAAGAAGTTGACATGTTCAATTGGAACTGTTCATGGTACCCTAAAGCGTCTTCAAAAATGTGGCACACACAAGAAGAAATCAATACCAGGCGGTGAAAGACTTACTACTGTTCGGGTCGGATGTCTTGGAGAAATCGTCAAAAAGCATCTTCAGACTTAGTGCTCGAAGTTTTGAAACAAATTGGATTTAGCATATCTGATCGGATGGTGAGAAGGTTAATCAAGGAGGTCAGCGACTACGAAAGTTCGCTGGCTTTTTGAACAAACTCGGGAGACAAGGTTCAAATGAGCTCAAGAACATAAAAATTAGAAGTTTGCAGATTGGGAAAATATTCTTTGGTCTAACGAATCAAATTTTGAGGTACGTCAAATAATTATTGCATTTTATATTTGAATCTATCTAGATTTTTATGTGCTTTAGAAGAAGCGTCACAAGGCATTTTGCTGTAGGAGTGGTTTCCTCATTCTTAAAGATTCTTCCAAATCCAGGTACCACGTTTGTCTGTCGACGAGTTCATGAAGAATTCAACCCCAAATGCATAATTGGGGCTGTTAAACTGGAAGGAGCATTATGATCTAGGGGTGCATGTCTGCCAGTGGCGTCGGCGAAATATATCTTTATGAAGGGCGTATAAATAGTGCCACATACGTACCAACTCTCGAGGCGACTCTTCAACCATCGTTCGCGGAATCTTTTGATGACTTCAGCGTGGAAGGCGTCCAGCTTCAACAGGATAATGCACCTTGTCCAGAAGAAGGCTACTATGAGGTGGTTGAATGAAAACAGCATCCCATGTCTTCCACGGTCTGCCCAGTCGCGAGACCTCAATCGAGCATTTGTGATCACATTTGAAGAGGGAAATGCAAAAACATAAAGTAGCTTTCAAAGAAAGTTTTTTCGAAACTTTGGAAGTGAATTAGAAAAATATTAATTTTTATTAATAAAAATAGTTATTCTTTCTAACTCTTCTTTGGTTTTATTTTAAATTGACAGTTTTTAACATTTTTAGCAATTTCTTGAAATATTGAAACACTTTTGGCCAAGGCTGTATGTAAAATCAATTTTGTTAAGATGAGTGACGTACTTAAGATTTGTTTCTGAAAGAAAAAAAGAAAAAGATTTGATAAGAACATGGGTCCTTTGTCGCTTCCTATCTAAAATATAGGGTGATAACAAAATAATTATTTTTTTAGTTTTTTACTGATAAGTCCATTCCGGCATTAAATATTTTTATGAAAATTGGAAAGTGTAAAATAGGTGTAAGACACATCTTGTAAGGGGAAACAATGTTTTAATTTCACCCGTGGTGTGCCTATGAACATTTTAAACGAAGAATATCATGCGCCACTGTTTTTTTAAATAAAAATAATTATCTGAATGCTCCATATTTCTGTAAAAAAGGTCTTTTAAATATTTTTACACATTAACTGTTTTCATAGAAAAAAATTGAAAAACATTATTTTCTAACTAATATTAAAACTACAAGACTAAATTAAATACATTGAGTTACTTATAAAAGAACAGTTAAATAAGATGTTGAAAATGTTCTCCACCTGCAAGATTGCATGCTTCAGTCTTTTTTGGCGTATTATTGCAGACTCTTTAAAAAATTTCTGGCACACTTTTTATCGTGTTAAATGATTCAATTATTCGATATCTCAGTTGCAGATTGCTGAGTTTTATTTCCTTCCCATGAAAATGGTAAACGTTATGAAAAATATTCAAGAGGTTTTTTTTGTTTTTATTTTAAAACACAGTGGCATATCATATTTTTCGTTTGAAATGTTCAGGATCAAATTAATGAGAACGCTACTGGCGAAATTAAAAACATCGTTTTTCCCTTAAAGGTGTATCTCTACATCTGTTTTATATTTCCCAATTTTTATAAAAATATTTAATGCCGGATCGGACTTATTAGGAAAAAACTATTAAAAAAAAATTTTACTTCAGACAGAAAACGAAATCGCACCCAGATTCATATGAAGTTTCTTTCTTAAAATCATCTACAAATTCACCTCCTGAAATTTTGACATACTACAGTGAAACCTCTCGTTACGGACACCTCTAATAGACGGACAACTCTCTTGAGTGGACACTTTTTGTAGGTCCGGATTAATTTCTATTATTTTTCATATGTTCATAACTCTTTTGACCGGACACTCTCTTGGACGAACGCGGACACGCAAAGCCGGTCCCAATTTATATGAAAAGCCTCTCCTGAACAGACAACGGTGAAAACAACTTGACCACGTATGTGCAGAAATTCCATTCCCCAGTTATTCGTCGTATATTTGCTTATTTGTTTTGTTGACTCTTTATTCTATAAATGTTAGATCATCCCAAGAATGAGCGAAGTAAATACATCCTCAGCAGTCCCTCTTAAACAATATTTTGGCCAAAGGCTGATAGCGACATTTACGAGGTGTCGATTTTGTTGAAGAACGTAGGGATCTATTTGCACTAGAATTAATATCTAAATTAACTTTATACCTACAGGATACTTTACTAAAGACAAAAACTCGACAAACCACTCTTTTGAAATATTTCAAACCGAAATAAACTTGTTTTTATGTTCTGTTGTTAACTATTTATGTTTTAATATAAATAATTTAAAACTTTTAATTTTTTTAAACATTTTGCTACAACTCCCTTAAACGGACACTTCTTTATGGTTCCATAGGTGTCCGCCCGAGAGAGGTTTCACTCTATTATGAAACACCCTGTATAATAAAAAATATAATAAAACGACTAATATTATAGTGTAAATAGTAACAAATATGCTCATGATGATCGTAATCACAGGAGTATTTGAGGTTAAAGAATACGCATGCATATTATCAATATTCTCTAGAACCCCAGTTATTTTTGCCAGTTTCAAAGTGTGGTACTATACAACATACGCTTAATGAATTCATTGAAACAGTTAGAAAAAAGCATAATTTTAATAATCTCTAATGTGATATACGGAGTGTTTCCGTCATTGGCTATCTCACAAAAGATTAATTTCATTCTAGGCCTGTCAAATTGCTGAAATTTTCAGCTGAGTAAATATTCGGCTCATGTTACACCTCAAGTGGTCAATGAAACACCCGGTACAAATCAAAGTCTCACTACTTCGTCGATGAGAACCCATAATCATCATCAAAAGCAAGTGCAGCCTTGACAAACCAAATTTTTTCATTTGACAAAATTAAGGCGTATTTGAACTTCGCCTCGTTCTAGCTCTGCGTTTAATTAACACGAGCACTTCATAGACCGGTTTCCGGCATATTAGGTCTGGTCAGTTCTGTTTTTATAGCTTGAAGGACTGAAATTTACCATGGGATACATCATGGTAATCAGAAAAAAGACGAATTTAAAAATGTGAAAATTCAAGGTGACACATAAGAAAAATTGAAGTTGATGATGATTGCCGAAGATCTAAACATCGAATTTGACCAAAAACGATGAAGTGTAAATCATTCTTGAATTTGAAACGTCTTGGCAAATAAATTGGGGGAAATTTCAAGTTTGAAATAAATTCAGTTTTTTTTTAATATCACCGAAAATGATCAAAATTCTTTAAATTTTGAAGCAGCATAATCTTGAACTTTAAATTGTGAAACTTTGCCCCAATTTCTCCAAAATCTCTATAGCTCTCTATAGTTCCAGAAACAGGTATCGTGGAAAACAACTAATTCAGCAATTATCAGTTTGTTACTAAAGGGAAAAACGTTTTAATTTTTTCGTCAGGTTATTTGGTGAAGTAATTAACAATGATTGATCCTTTATCACTGCAATTTTTCCCTTCCCACAACATGGCGATGTCATATTTGAAATCCGATGTTTCAATTTTCCACAACCATCATCAACAACCGTTTATTTTTGTGGGCTCCATTTTGAATTCTCACATTTTTGAATTCAGAGTTTTCTCTGATTTCGATGATGTATCACATGTTAAAGGCGAACCTTGCAGTTTGTCCTCATAATAGACTGAATTTTAGTAAAATCAACGTTACTGTTGTTACTGTGCGTCGTTTCTTTAGGCTTGTAGATCTTGATGTTTGATAAGAAAGTTTTTGTAACTTGTATGTAATGTCTCAAAATACAGAGTCACAGCAGCTTGGCTATCAGTAATCCAGTTCTGGGCTGATTTCAAAATAAAGAAATATTTTGTATTCATTTTTGTATGGGGTACAATTTTGTGTGGAAAAAAAAACAAAGTAAATATAGCACTTTTTTAGATTTATTATCACCATTCACAGTACAAGAAATAGATAATATAGTAAAACTCATCACAGCAATATACACACACAATACCTACCGATAGAAGTAAAAAGACAATTATGGGAAATTACCCATGTTCTGTAAAGTTTGTTCTAACGTATAATAATATAGATATGTTAAGAGACCTTATTGCTCTGTAATACACACTATACAAGGTGTCCAAGATAAGGAAGGCCATTAAGGGAATCTTCGAAACGGTAAGAGATACAGATTTGGTTAAATGAGAGAAAAGTTGCGTAATCAAGGGCCTAAAAAAATTGGGTTCAGAAATCGCCAAAATATTTTTTGGTTTTTGAGATATTTGGGAAAAATTGGATTTTCCGATTTTACATATTATGTTTTTCCGACGGTCATATTAAACCTAGACCAAAACTGAGGGCACTTCTCTACAACAACTTTTAATGCGCTTTAACGTGGCATTGTCAGTTTTTTAATCCGACGTTTCGTCATTGCGGAACCATCATCAACTTCATTTTTTTAAGTGCGATCCGAATGTTCTGATATCAGATTCTGAAAGCCCTTTTTATTCGTAATTCAATGATGTATGACACTTTGCAGTTTAATTGCGTTTTAGTCTTTTTTTTGGCCCTAAACAAAAAAAAAATATTGCGCACCTGTACATAATTCTTTAATTTTTAACAATAAAAAATTAGCTTTTTAACTATTTATTGAAAATAGTTAACTCATTTAACAGTTAATTAACAGTAATAGAACTGTTAATCGATATAGCTTTTTCATTTTTAAAAATAAATAATTAGCCTTTTAATTATTTATTAAAAATAAATAGTTAACTAATTTAACAGTTAATTAACAGTAATGTAAATGTTAATTTATACAGGGTGGTCACTTTTACGACGCATTCTATGGGGATTTTCGAAACGGTTAAAGATACAAGGTTGGTTAAATGGAGAAAAAGTTTCGTATTTTTATGCTCTGCAAAAAGGTGAAAGCAAAATTGAAATATCTTATGTAATTACTAAGATATCAAAGAAATACCAAAAAAGTCGATTTTCTTTTTTTGTCTATAACTTATTTATTTTTCATACAATCATTTTGAAACTTGGGTGTTCTATATTTTCCGTCAGTGTCTTCAATATGGAAAGGTCAAAAATATCCTAGGCCTACTAGTTTACGTGAAAATAATACTAACTTTCGATTTTCTTATGGACGCCATATTGGATTTTCGCATTTTTGAAAAACACGAAAGATTTCCGTTTCGGCGAGGTGCAACACAAGGGTCTTCTGAACTATTTTACAATAAAAATTAAAATATTTAAATATTTAATGAAAAATTCAAGTAGCACTGAATTTGTCAAGGTCATAATTGGTTACCAAGTTACTGACTGTCTTTGACACATAAGTCAAGTAGTCAATAATACAACTTTTAAATAAGTAATAAAAAAAATTATCAAATTTATTTTCGAAAATCAATAACACAAACTTTAACATTAACTAACATTAATTAACAAAGAAATTAATACGAGGAGAGAAAATTATATAAAATGTTCAAAATGACCGCCACTATGAGTAATACATAATGCCGTTCGCTCATACTACATATTTGAAGTAGCTCTTCTGATAACAACTGGGTCAATGGTCCGAAAGAAATTTGTAATTGGGTTTCTAAGATAAGATAAGCGTTTTTTGAATGTCTTATGTACACATTATACATGTCTATTTTCTCATCTTTGGAGAAATATCATCCCATTTTGATAAAAATTAAAATTTACTTAATTTACAGAAGAACAAAACTCACTTTTTTACTAAATTTCTTTTTAAATAAAATTATGTTGACATAACAACCAATAATATTGGCTACTTGACTTATGTGTCAAAGACAGTCAGTAACTTGGTAACCAATTATGACCTTGACAAATTCAGTGCTACTTGAATTTTTCATTAAATATTTAAATATTTTAATTTTTATTGTAAAATAGTTCAGAAGACCCTTGTGTTGCACCTCGCCGAAACGGAAATCTTTCGTGTTTTTCAAAAATGCGAAAATTCAATATGGCGTCCATAAGAAAATCGAAAGTTAGTATTATTTTCACGTAAACTAGTAGGCCTAGGATATTTTTGACCTTTCCATATTGAAGACACTGACGGAAAATATAGAACACCCAAGTTTCAAAATGATTGTATGAAAAATAAATAAGTTATAGACAAAAAAAGAAAATCGACTTTTTTGGTATTTCTTTAATATCTTAGTAATTACATAAGATATTTCAATTTTGCTTTCAGCTTTTTGCAGAGCATAAAAATACGAAACTTTTTCTCCATTTAACCAACCTTGTATCTTTAACCGTTTCGAAAATCCCCATAGAATGCGTCGTAAAAGTGACCACCCTGTATAGCTTTTTCATTTTTGAAAATAATTAATTAGCTTTTTAACTATTTATTAAAAATAAATAGTTAACTAATTTAACAGGTAATTAACAGTAATATAACTGTTAATCGATATAGCTGATTATTTATTTTAAAAAATTAAAAAACTATGTATAGGTGCGCAATAATTTTTTTTTGTTTAGGGCCAAAACAAAGACTAAAATGCAATTAAACTGCAAAGTGTCATACATCGTTGAATTCCGAATAAAAAGGGCTTTTAGAATCTGATATCAGAACATTCGGATCGCACTTAAAAAAATAAAGTTGATGATGGTTCCGCAATGACGAAACGTCGGATTAAAAAACTGACAATGCCAAGTTAAAGCGCATTAAAAGTTGTTGTACAGAAGTGCCATCAGTTTTGGTCTAGGTTTAATATTACCACCGGAAAAAAATATGTAAAATCGGAAAATCCAATTTTTCCCAAATATCTCAAAAAGCAAAAAATATTTTGGCGATTTCTAAACGCAATTTTTTTAGGTCCTTGATTACGCAACTTTTCTCCCATTTAACCAAATCTGTATCTCTTATCGTTTTGAAGATCTCCATACTGGCCCCCCTTATCTTGGACACCCTGTAGACAAAATAGTATAGAATAAATTTTTAAAAATATAGGTAAAAAATCATAATTAGTGAGTATGTAAAACTATGACAATCGGTACTACACATTTACAATATATCGAGTTTACCGCTGTTTAAGTTGCACACTCCATACAGAAATATAAATAGATAATTTCATTACCTAATGGAAACTATATAATTGTTTTGAACAGATGCCGACATTATATACGATATCAATTCATTATTGAATATCTCTCACAACAAACAAAAATATAATAAACAATTATCTCTATGTCGATTAACGATTTCTACAGGACCATTATTAAAATAAAACGGGTGTTGAAATATCAAAAGGGCACATTTGGGATCAACTTATCTGTTACTCAGACGTTTGATGGTAAATAATAAAATTCTTAATCAACGACATTTTTGAGGCTGTTTTTTATGACCATCCGTTACAATGTCTATTCAATTTTGGAAGGAGAAAATTACCTTAAATGCTACCCGTTACTTCTAGTTACTTTAAAGCTACATTTCAATTGCCTTCTTGGAAAAAAATCTGACTTTAATATCAAAAACACCATATACTTGGCAATAAATTTTATTTTAAATAAATTGCTTTAATTTTTTCTATTTTTTTATTTAAATAAATTTTTATTAAAAGGAATGTATAAATGGAAAATCTCAAATAACTTTAATAACACGTCACACTTATAATAAAGATATATACAGACAATATAGAATTCATGGTCTCAAAATTGGCACGATATGATTTTCAGCAACACATGTCAACAAATGTAAAATCACAAACACGTATGAGCATGCTTAGAAAAATAGTATGGATTGTCAAAATCTTGTATATTTTGGCACCAAGAACGGAGCTTATTTACACCACTTTTTGTACTTAGGTATACGGAGTGTCTCAAATTCAACGGTTTTATGTATGACGTCTGAAATACAACCGACTGGGAAATCGAAATTTGCTGATCCCCTTACGGAATGAATGTGAAAAATTGAAATATTCAGTTGCTGTGAAAGCCTTCGAATTTGGGACAAACTGTAAGATCTAATTCTTAGGACGAATATGTAAATGTTCCCATAATTTTATCAAGAAGATAATTTCCGTCGAAATAAATAACTCTGATATTGGTATCATCGTTTCCATGGAAATTCTCTTGTGGATAAACTTATTAGGAATTAGATATGTTAACCTTAGGGTGCAACTATTATCATGCTGTTAACTTTACACTAGTTTCCATAGAAAACAATAGCCAACAATTAAAGTTGGTAACACATCAACAGTTTGGGCCTAAGAAACTTAAATTTCTTTTTCAATTAAAATATTTTTTATAGAAAAGTTTCACTTGTGGTAAAATACATTCGTAATGTACGTAAAGTACGTAAAATAAATCTTTCGAACTTAATTCAAATGTGTTCTGGGCTTCCAGCTAGCTATAGCCAAAAGCTAGAGGATGTGGACAGTGTTGTATTTCTTCCTGAATTTTTAATATAAAATTGCGTACATTGATTTTCGATTCTAAAATGCAGACGTAAGAAGCTCGCTATTAAAAAAAAACCTGATCATGTCAGACACCAGTGTCTGTTCCAGGCTGGCTTCGTAAGGCCACGTAGATAGTGTTATATTACATACCCCAATGTCTATTAATAGACTTGTTCTAACCCACAAGGAAACTGTTTGGGAATAGTTTAAGCCCCCTTCAGGGGAGGTGCATTGTTCATTTCAAGTATAAGTCTCCAATATGAGTTGCCCAGATGAATTCCTGCACTATTCTGGGGTGGTTTTCTGACCAGTTAAAACAAACCTAATATTTTGTCGTGCAACGAACTCAAATTATAGATGTAACATTCGTTGGGGTGTTTGTTGTGGCCTACACCTGGCTTGGGCAGAAAAACTATCGTAGAGCTTTATTCTTCTGGTGATTGTTTTTGTAACTGCTATATGATATATGGAAATTCGCTACCCTTATTTTACATTGATCGATTGGGACTTTATTTCTCTTATTCACACCACAAAGCCATAGCAAACAAAAGTGATTAAATTTGTAGAAGCTCAAACCCATCGTCTGCTGGACTGAGATTATCTGCTATGACTTCTTCGGTCCGCCATTTGTATCTGTAAAATGTATTTGATCTGGTCCTTTAATTAAAAGTAATTCTTTCATAGGACCACGGCAGACGCTGATGCGTGTAAGGTGTATTGTTAGGCGATTCTGTGAGAGAACTCTCGATATTGGGCCTGGCGCTGAATGTGTTAAGAGAAATTTAATCTTTTTTTATTTGTACTCTTGAAAGCTTACGATTTCCAGTGAAAATGTTCTATTAATATCTTTATACTGACTGACCGAATGATTAATAGAATTTCTGCATTCATGTTCGATGATGTATAAACTACAATATCACTTTCTTAAAATTTCATCACTGTTATTCGACTATAATTGTCGATGATATGATTTGTTACATGATCAAATGATAAACTTAAAATTCTATTGTAAAATATATAAGTGTCCCCTCATAATTTAATTAAGCATAAAGAGTTAGTTTTAATACTCATACTTTCTTACCTAAAAGTGTTCTAATTGATCAATTTCAAAAGTAACTTAAGCTTTCAATTCTAATTTTTCCTTTGCAAAATGACATCAGAAAACAGTTCTATGCTAATTAAAAATATGTTTTAAAGTTACTCTGTATCCGATTTATCTCCTTTTATTAAATCTCTTGAGCCGAAGGGCGAGGGCATTCGCTGATAATGAGGTTTTAACGTACTTACCGGCCTCGTGTAGTCTAAATGGTCATATTCCGTTTCTGCAAAAAAAAATATTGTCATCAGTTATACTTAATACACACGGGTACTAATGGTACCCAACTTAGGCGCGTGCACCACGTGTGTTATTTAATCCAATATGAGTTCAGCACAGAACAATCAAACTATGGAGGATGGCTGAGTTCTCAAAAAAAAACCTGTATAAATAGCAACGACAAATCTCGTGAAACATAGAACTGAAGTCGGGGATACCATTTAGGTAAAATATACATCTTTCAAGAAAGAAAAGAGACAAGGAAATTAATGATTCACAGATCCAGGAAATGCTAAAACGCGACATCCTAAGCCCATGTCTTCAAATTGGAAAATTTCAATCAAACTTGTTCTTTTTGTAATGGGCGAGTATGCAAATGTTTTAGAGATGACTCCTCAAAAAAATGTATACCGAATATCCAACCTTGCTACCCATTAACCCATAACTACAGACGCGGGATGATTTTAACCTATGCGTTTCTGTAATTAGCTATTTTAACCGTGCGCACTATTTACACAGCTCTACGTCTTAGTATTTTTTCAACTTTAATATTAAAATATTTAAGAATATTATTTTAGAAAGCTGGTATAAATATTATAATAAAGTAATATCTATTAAAATATGTTTTTTTTGTTATTTCATTTAAAGGTATGACCATGTCTGTTGTTATATTACATATACGAGACGTCTGTAGTTAAGGATTAAACCACTTTCAAGCGAGAATGAAAATATAACAAAAAAAAACCATGCAAATTGTTAATATAAAGAAAACGGTGCCAAAAAGACAAAACAAATAAGTGTGGCATTTTAAATTAAAAAGTTCGCTACAGCCAACTTACATGACGACTGTATTATTTCCATTTGACGAGGCCTAATCAAAAAGAAAATTCTAAATAATTTGTTATCACCATTACATATACCTCCTTTACGGTTGGGAACTACTTACCGATGTCTTTAACATCCTTTTGCTTGATTTCATCATAGACGTGATCCAGTTTATCGATACTATGGTAAATGTTTGGATTTGTGGCGTCTGCTTCTTTGTTTTTCAGCCTCCTCAGTTCGTCAATGTTAGTACCATAAGCTCCTGAAAGTATAAGAATTAAAGTAAAGCCTAGAATAGCGCAGCTTTAAGCACCTTTAGGACCAAATTCTTCATCGTCAGTGGAGCAACATGCCATTCCCAATCTAGCACGTTCCATGTTTGAGGGCTTTTCCAGATTGTTAACTATGCGCTTTGCGTTATTGAGCAATGTTTCGTTGTCACGTTTTATGACTCCTTGATACGTGTATACCGGGTTGTCAAAGTGGTTTTGGTCTAAAAATAAGAGCAAGCAATCAATGTAAGAGCAAGACGAAATTTGGGTAATGTTAAAATAAACCATTATTAACTGAAATTTGTGCAGATGCCTCCAACTACATTTTCATCATAATCCCCAAATTGTTACGAAATTAAGTGATTATAGGGCAACATAACTTTTGACATAAAAAAAGATTATTATTTTTGATATTTTTCGACTAGATGCTCTTTGACCTCGAAAAACGTGATTTAACTGCAGTTATATCGCACATTTAATCGTTTTTGCAGCTTGAAATACTTTTCTCTATTGAGTGAAAATACAATATTTTACAGACAAATTACAGTAACTTTTTATGAATTTTTTCTCCAAAACTTTATTGTTTTATTGATTTAAATAGGAGCTTTCTATTGAATAAACGATGAGCTTTTTGACAGCTAAGAATAAGTTTTTAGTGCGTTTACATCTTGTATTATGTTAACCCTAGAAGATTGTGGTTTTTTTCTCTGCATAAGAACATCCCATATTACTACCAAACTTTTTAACTATGTTTACAGCGTTCATTTTTGTGCAGTATTAAAATTAATGGTCTTGTTGTGCTCTAGAAGATGAGTTTTCCCATGCGGGATTGTCAAATCTTTTTTAGTTCCCTTTATAAAAGGCTAAAAAAGTACTAAAAAATAAATATTCCTCAAATTGCATGAACCTTAGCGCTCAAATGAGATACTCAGAATGTAAATGAGAGGAAACTCCTGGATTTTTATATTTACTCAACGAAATTTTAAGATATTGCGTGTCGAATTATCCTCGAAAAATACCTATAGCTGAATAAGCTAAAGTCTCGTTCGTCACGACATTTTTGACATTTCATCCACTCACCGGGAGCAAATCCAGACGGATTCGTTATGTACTGCACATGGGCAATTTCAGTCTTTAAATTGGATACCCTACGTTTGTAATAGAAGATCACCAGGAAGACGATAGTGGCGAAAATTGCAAACACCATAATAACGGCCACCACAATTCCGGCATTGCTGCCTTCAGATTCTTTGTTCAGCAAACGCAACAGATTTGATTCATCACATTTCGCTCCGGTAAAACCGTGCCGACATATGCAGCCCTCAGATGGATGACAGATGAAGTTGTCGTTTTGGCACTCGCAAGGCTGCATGCAGTGGTCACCATAATAGCCCTCAGGACAAACTATGAAAGAAGAGAAGTCACTACATTAATGTATTGCTAACTTTACCGGGAAAATAGTTTCCATAGGAACCATGAAAGTCACTAATATTTGATTTCAATGTTTTTCGAAAAAAGAAACTTACTTTCTGTGCATTGGGTTCCGGTCCATCCTGGTTTGCACCTACAAACACCATCGTTCCTCCTACATTCTCCCCCGTTTTGACACTTGCAGTATTGACTGCAGTTCATCCCGAAGCTGCCAGGTTTGCAGGGGGAGGTACAGTGGGGACCCATCCATCCGGGAAGACACTGGCATTCACCTAGTGTAAAAAATTGGACATAATTATATTCCATAAGAAACTCAACTTACCAGTAACATGATGACAATCGCCGCCATTCTTGCAAGAACAATTTTGATTACAGTTCTTCCCAAAAGTGTGAATCGGACAGGGATGATCGCATGTCAAACCCAAATAACCTGGTGGGCAAATGTATTCCCCGGTAACGTGATCGCATGTCCGATTCCCTGGAAAAATTAATTAAGACGAAAATGTATTTAAACTTGAATGTTAGAATTAAGGTACCTATGGACACCTCAGGACACTTTTGTTTGCATCCGATGCCGTACCAGCCGATGTCGCAGGCCTGCGTACAATCCTCACCCTGCCACCCCCGGGAACAGTAACATTTGCCACTCTCAGGGTCGCAGGAGCTGTTGTTTTTGCAGTTGCAATCTTGGTCGCAATTGGGGCCGAATTTACCCTCCGGACATTGGGTTTCACATTTCACACCTAGGGAGATTTTACCAATGAATTTTCTATTATACAGCTATATTCAACCGTATTAGGCACCTTTAAGAAATTTCCTTTTTTTTTAATTCCTTACTATTGAATGAATTACTGATAAGCAATACTCTCAAATCATTAAAAATGGTAGAAATGAACCGGTTTGAACATTTTGATGGAAATTTTGTAAATTCCTTTAGTTTTTTTACACAATTGTCGATTTTAGTGGCTGAATCTAAGCGAAAATCTGAGCAAATTAAGTGTGATATCTTAAAGTGCGGTGGTTGTAGACGTTTTCTTCTAGTTGTGTTAGTAAATTGTGATGAAAAATGCCTAAAATATGAGAATTGTCTGTTGCAGAACGAGGTCAAATTGTTCTTTTAAATTCTCAAGGGTTTTCACAGACGGCAATAGCAAAAAAAGTGTTCCCGATGTGTTGTACAAACTACGCTAAAACGTTTCCAGGACACCGAAAGTTAGGAAAATAAGCCGAAGACGGGGCGCAAACGGAAAACAAATGTCCGAATAGATCGTTGTTTAGAAAGAATGGCACTTCGAGATCGAAGAGCATCTTCTATAACGCTAAGCAGTAATTTATAGCTTCACTTCGGGGTCGCAGTGTCTGCAAGTACTGCGAGAAGATGCCTTATTAAATGTAATTTGCATGGTCGCGCGGAAGAAGCCTTATTTAAACAAGACACATAAACAAAAACGTCTGGAATGGGCCAAAAAATACAAATGTTAGACGATGCATGACTGGTCCAAAGTCATTTTTTCCGATGAACGTAATGTAGAGATATGTTTGTTCATCGTTGTCTTGATAATAATAGGACATACATGGCCACAATTTTGTATAATCCTAGTTTTTGGAGTAGGGCAAACCTAAATATAATTTTTACTATTTTTGTACAGTTTTTTGGACAACCTGGAGCACAATTTGAGAGGCATAGACCTAGAGAAGCATATCATCCAGCTTGTGTAGTGCCAACTGTAAAATTTGTTGGTGGAAGTATCATGGTGTGGGGTTGCATGTCGGCCCTGGACACAGGAGAGATCTTTTTCTGCGAAGGGCGCCTGAATAGTAATTGCTATATTTGAATGCTGAATAGTAATTGCTGATTGAAATGCTGCAGGAAACACTGAAACCATCTGTATTAAAAATGTTTGAAGATTATCCTGCTGAGTATATTTTTCAACAAGACAATGTACCTTGTCACCGTGTACAAGCGTCATCTCGTCGGTCTCGTGAAAACAAGGTGCATGTGTTAGACTGGCCGGCATAGTCACCCGACTTATCGCCAATCGAATATACATGGTCTATTTTAAAGAAAAATGTTACCAGTTATCACTGTGAATCGAAAGAACGACTGCAAGAAAAAATTGCTGAAGAATGAGACAAACTTTCGAAAAACCTATTTAGTGGCTACAATGCCAAAACGTATCAATGCGGCAATTAAAGCAAAAGGTGATGCCATCCGATATTAGAACCTTTAATAAAATATTGTTTAAATTGCTCCTGCGTTACTTGTTTTATGTTAATTCCGATTCTTGATTTTTAAAAGAGCGAACTGAGGGATGCCTAATACTTCTGCACATGGCTGTATATTTATCAGAAATATTTTTTTTTTGTGAAAACAGTTTAAATATGTTCACTTTGCATGCCCAACTAAAAAAATTGTTAACCCTCAGGGCAGGACGCCCAGATTTAGTACATAAATCGGGGCGCCGGGTCTCACAAACTTTAATCAAAATATATATATTAAAAATGCAGGCAAATCCAACTTTAAAATTTGTTGAGCATGCACTAAGACGCAAGATAAACAGCTATTCAAATCGTCTGATGGCTACTGCCTTTGACAAAAATTTGCCGAACGATAATTGGAGCGTCGGGTCTAATAGGCCCGGCGCCCTGCCCGTAGGGTTAAATGGGTATTGTAACCGAATTTTATACAACAAACAACTAAACATAGTTAGAACATTTATGTTATTTTTGCGTTAAGCATTACGAAATCTCGCAAACGTGACTAGAAACAAGCACTAATTACCTTTCCATTCGGGCTTACAGATGCATTTGCCAGTGACTGCGTCGCAGCCCAGATTGTTATCGTCTTGACACTGACAAACCTGCTCGCAATTGACACCAAAATACCCGGTTTGACATTTGCTTTCACATAACGGTCCTGTGAAACCGGCTGCGCAAGTACAGGTTCCTACGCAAGAACACAAAAAAACAAAGATGATTGCATGCAAAAAAAACTCGTGCAAGAGCAAAAAATATACAGCCTTCAAAAACATTAAAGAAAACTTAAGTAAAACGTCATATTCAGCTTTCACATCTTTCTACATAAATCAAAATAATAATTATTAATATAGCTAACCATTGACGGGGTTACAAGAAGCTCCATTCCTGCAATCGCATTTGTTTTTGCATTGCATACCGTATTGGTTAGTACTGCAGGGCCGGTCGCATTGTTGACCCTCCCAACCAGGTGGACACTGGCACTGGCCTGTTTCCGTAGAACAGGACGCCCCATTTTTGCCTTCAAGACATATTTGTGATTACTTAGTATTGAATCAGAAAAAACAGACATACAATCACAGGGATGAGCACAATCCATCCCGTAAGTGCCACTAGGGCAAGGTTGTTCGCATTGTTTCCCTGTAAAACCGGGTCCACACAGACATGTCCCGTTGACTGGGGAGCACTGAGCGTTGTTTTCGCATTTGCAAGTTCCAGAGCAGCCATTTCCGTAAGTTAAAATAGGGCAAGGTCTCGAGCAGTCTTTGCTATTCCAGCCAGGTTTGCAGTCGCAATCGCCCGTCCAAGCGTGGCACCTGAAAAGCGAGATTAACCTCCAACTGATTGGTCTAATCTAGATCATACAATTGAGTATTTTCCGAATTGCACTCGCAAGACTTCTGGCATTTGGGACCCCACAAGCCGTCAGGGCAGGAACGTTGATCACAAAGGTTTCCGGTCCATCCTTGGGAGCACACGCAAGAGCCATCTTTATTGGAACATTTCGCCCCATTTTGGCAGGTGCAGTTGTTCTTGCAGTCTTTGCCCCATTTACCTTCAGGGCACACGTCCAAGCACTACAAATTGCCCAGTAAGTAATAGAAAAAATATGAGTCATATGAGTCAAGTTTAAACTAAAGTTTGGTTTTTGATAAGGAGGTTTTCTAGCCAATGCCAGAGTCTCGTTAGAATAGACTTTAGTTTAATCCTATGCATTTAAAATTGGTCATAAATGATTAGATTTACCCGATCTCCAGTAAATCCTGGCAAACACTCGCAGGTACCGTTGATATGATGACACGAAGCCCCGTTGAAACAGTCGCATTTCTGCGAGCAATTATCGCCCCAAAAGCCGAAAGGACAGCGATTGGCGCATACTTGTCCAGTCCACCCTGCCTTGCAGAAACAGCTGCCAGTCACTGAATCACAAGTGCCGCCATTTTGGCAAGGACACTTCGATTTGCAATAGTCCCCGTGGGTTCCGATTGGACAGAGATCGTCACAACTAGCAAAATATTCAGAAAACTTAAATAAAAATGAATATTTCCTTCATGTATTTTATTTGACAGAAAGGTTATTATGACATCACAATCTAACACCTTTTCGGAAACGATGAGCTAAGTCAGATCGCTCCCTGTCAGATAATTTTCAGCCAATACGAATCTTTGAAAATCAACTGACAGAGACCAATCCGATCGAGATTTTGGTTTTTCGAAAACCTAGAGTCAAACTTACAGTGGCCCAGTGTAGCCGGGGTGACATTTACACTTTCCAGACACGTGATCGCAATCGCCGTTCTCGCAACGACATTCTTCCAAACAGTCCTGTCCGTAGCTACCTTGGGGACACCTTTTCTGACAAAATTGTCCTATCCAACCTCTGGAGCAACTGCAGTGTCCATCGAACGGATCACAAGTTGAGTTGTTTTCGCATTTGCACTTGTTTTGACACTCACGGCCCCATTGTCCCCTTGGACAACCTACGGAAAGCGTAATGGTGAAGATTATGTTTAGAATTTTAGCCACAGAAGTAAGAACCGTGATTTGCAAGCAAACTTGGTTTGGGGTCTTTCTGCTGTTTACAATTGATTATTACAAAGGCAGAGAATGAGATTGGACATAAATAGCTACAAAATACAGCAGATAATAGAAGAAATAACGTAAAAAATTGTATTTTTTATGCAGAGTAGAAACAGGCTCTATCACTAATTGTTCAAGCTGTTAGAGTCTGCTTTGTCTCTATATTTGTATATCGCTTTATGATTTGCTTTTAGCATTAAACAAGGAAATACAAAGAGTAAGCTATGAGATTATTAAATATGTAAATAATGCGATTGTACACAATATTTACAAGTGACTGAAATAAATATTTCCTAGAAATGTTTTAAAATTTCGATAAATGGGGACATATCAATAATATATGATTAAAGGGTATTTCTCAATAGTAAATACATACATTCAATTGTATTATTAATCACATTTCTCCGATCACCCTTTGTTTAGCTGAACATTTCTGCAGTATCCAACAATTGATGTATAGGGCAACAGCCCTTATAACTTCCTTTCAAGAAGACGCTTTCAACAGACCCTTGGCGAGAAAAAACAGGTATTTCGAAGACCCATAGCGTCAGTTGGAAATACAATTTGGTGATAAAAACAATGAGTAGGTTTTCTAAGTTCAACTAACCAGTAGAACTCCGAATTCCAATGAAATCTTATAGCAATTTGAAGCGGACAAAGCCTGTCTAATTGATCTCACTTACTCAAAGGAGCCAGCGGAGTTTAGGGAGAGACTATCCTTGCATCCGCCAGTGAGATAACAAACTACTCTTCCCGATTCCAATGGAAATCAAGACAACAAAATTATAACTGAAGGGAAGCAAGAGTTATTTTACGCGATTGCAGGAGGCATTTTGTAGCTCTAAAAAGAGAAACCCGAATGCTGAAGTAACAAAGAAACAACAGCGAAGAAAAAACAGATGTCAAGTGGTGGAGATGTGAAAAGAAAAATCACAAATAACCAAAATGCCTGCAATTGGCCAATGCTGCCCGCAGTTAAGCAATGCTAGCATACAACGTCGGGCAACCGAAGAATGCGGAAGACAAGAATAAGACCGTTACACTCGCCAAGACCTTGGAAAATCATCTTGGAGTAATGCATATCAACGTTAAATCCACTGACGTAACTGCATTCAATTATTCCCAAAGGCTTACCGAGTTGCAGTGCTGTGAAAGAACACCATCCAATATGGGTTGGACGAGAATTACGATTACCAATGAGCCTTCTGTTTGGCAATCCCTTAGAAAACTCGTTCACCGTTGGAGACTACATCTTTGGAGTACAAAGACATTTCCAAGATATTCATTATCGAGTACAGAGGAAATTTGAGGTTTGAGAGTGATTGAATAAGGACCTGCTACGACAGTACAGCTAATAACAGTGGCTTCCAGGAACGAGATCAAGAATGGGGGACGAAAGGGGGAGTCCCCCACGATGCAAAAGCCATCAAATGGACTCTAAAGACTATCGTGGAGAAACTGAAAGATTCAAGTAATCTTTTGACTTCAGAAAGGGCCTGGCAGTAAACTAAAAGGGGGGCATTTGCGTGGTGCGGTTCGCGAACATTCGCCGGCATTTTCAAATTTTCTTACATCATGGACGTAACTGGTTTTGAGTAAGGAAAATCTGATCCCTTGATACATAAATACTCACTGATATCACAATTAGGTCCTCCGTAACCGGTCTCGCACTGGCAGGTCTCAGGGGCGGTGCAGGACCCGTGCAAGCACTCAGTGGAACACACAGGAAGGCAACGGTTTTCAGCTGCATTTTTGGCGTATCCTTTGCAACATTCTTCCACCGGCCGCGTCTTCACCAATTGCTGGTCTTTGTAAACGGTCCTGAACTTGATTTTGTATTTGGAGCATCTTGGAGGAACGTTGAGGCACCACACGAACTCCCTAACTTGGTATGGTTGCTCTTCTGATACTCGTACACTAACAGTATAGCTAAAAATGATTTAAAATGTGTTTTTTTGGTGGTAAATGAAAACGATGTTGTTCTGAGAGAGTATAAGTAGCGTAAGCGGTTTTTGGAGGTTTAACAACTCTTGCTGATCAGGCTAAAATTCCCCGTTAGACTTGTGTGTCTGGCGGAGAATTTTAGATGTGAGAGAGCATTTCATTCAATTTCTGACAACTTTGCAAAAATAATTTTTATTACATTAAATTAAACTGGTTCACAGTTATACCTTATCTCCATATAAGCTTACGTGAAGCAACATTAACATGGTTTAACTGATAAAGCTGTGTTCTTTTCAAACGTTTTTAACAGCACATATACAAATGTTATACTTAAAGCTGAAGGCCTTGCATTCTGATTCATCCACTTCATAGATTGCTCATCACATCGACCGCAAACTTCAGGAAGTGTCTGATACTCTGCGTACCATTAACGCATAGTATAGCTAATAACATTTTTTGCTCTTACTTGATCGTATAATTACGTAAGTTTATTAGCCTAAGCAAATCGCCGTACTAAAATTACGTTCTAATTGCAATTATGTATGATATGTATACTCGCTGCTTTACTTTCAAGGAATAATGCTTATTGCTTATTCTCACTTGGTTGTTAGTAAGCCGAGTTCGGACTTAAATTAAAAGGAAATTGTCATTAAAAATCGCGACCTTGATCACCTGGTAGCCACAGTCTAAAAGGTCGAGAATATAATGGTGATAAACAATGAAGTGAAACAATAAGGCTTTTTCTGGTGACATGTAATTTGCAGTATGAAACAATGAGGCTATGAGTAGCAGATTAAGCAGAAAAATTACAAAAATGAAATGTATTTAGGAATTAATTACTATGGGTACACTAAACGTGGTATATGGGAGTACCAATGGAAGTATTCCAACGCGACGATAGTGAAGTGATAACATATTTATGTACAAAGTTATATTAACATTTGTTTTTCGTATATAATATAGCGCTTCGAGTGAGTGGGCTTGGTACCTATACTATTATCAGTGATAAAATTTTGGGGAAAAACTACTTCACATTAAACTTGTTTAATATTTATACATTGACGCACGCACCTATTACAATTGTATAGGATGTTCCTAAATATGAGGTACATACGAAAAAGGGCAATTTTTTTAGCTTATTTCATGATTAAAAGTTCTTATAAACATAGGTCCGCAAACGCTTCGTTACCGATCAACAGGATATTGAAATTTCAAAGTTTTTTTTTTTTTTTAATTTTATTTCCTGCAGTTTTTGAGATGTCTAACTCAAATTTGAAATATAGGTTACCCAGTGTGACTAACATCATTGGCTATAGCAATGGTTGTGACACTCTACAGGGAGATATTTTTTCAGGGGTCATGTCCCCTTTTCTCCCCCTTAGCTTTTTTGCGTTACCCCTTTGGTGGTTTCTAAAATGTAAAATGAATTTCATATTTCGTTCAGAAACTTTTTTGTCCCTTGTAGTTTTCTCATATCTGCGACCGTTACCTTGTTTTTATTGATTCATCAATTCCCATGTGAAATAGTAACTTCCGTATGCATATGTTTATAAATAAAATATTTAAATTGCAAACTGTAGGGTGTAAAAGTGTTTTAAATACTCTTTTAAATTAATCAAGTAAGTCCTTTAAATACTTTTGTAACAATGTCGAATTTTACGAATTTTGAAATGGCTGAGATGCACTTCATCTATGGCCTTGCGAATGGAAATGCTCGTGAAGCCAATCCTCTACACATGAAGCGCTATCCCAATAAAATGATACCAAGTCATAGAATGTTTACGGATATTCATAGGTGTCTGATAAAAACTGGAAGACTTAAGGAGAATAGCTGAATGATGTAGGTAGACTACAATGTTAGAACACTACACATCGAAGAAGCTGTTCTAAATGAAATAGAAGAACATCCAGACATTAGCAGTAGAAAAATCAGTGAACATTTAAATTGTAATTATCAAGTTATTTGGCGTGTCCTATGTGATTCTCTGCTATACCCTTATCATATTCAAAGAGTACGGGCGCTCCTTCCTCGAGATTTCCCTTTAAAGATTCATTTCTGCTAGTGGTACCTTAATAGCTTAACAATAAATCCCAATTTTGATTGTAAAAACCTTTTTACCGACGAAGCCAATTTTTCAAGGAATTCCATTATGAATTTTCATAACAACTTCATATGGGCAGAAGAAAAACCACATGAAATTGTAGAAACGCATTTCCAAGAACAGTTTTCATTAAATGTATGGAGCGGTATAATTGGAGATCATTTGATTGGTCCTTTCTTTTTACCCGGTCGACCTACTGGTCTATCATAAAAGCATTTTTTGCAACACGATTTGCCTTTATTACTCGAGAACTTACCTCTTTTGCTCAGACAAAAAATGTGGTAGATGTACGATGGCGCTCCAGCTCATTTTTCTATTTCGGCTCGAGATAATGTATGAAAACAAGTGGATAGGACGAAGTGGACCTCAATCATGGCCCCCTAGGTCCCCAGACTTAAATAACTTAGATTTCTTCCTATGGAGGTATTTCACATCTCTAGTGTATACAACGTCAGTAAACACCGTTGATAATTGACGAAATCGAATATTAGATGCATTTGAAACCGTAAGAAATATTGATGTTCGAAAGAATGCGGGCCTTAATGAGAAGAAGAGCGGACGTATGCATAAGAGCTGGAAGAGGTCACTTTCAACAATTGTTGTAACGTAGTTTCCTTGTTATGGTTTTTCGTATTGTAATAAATTATTACTACAAAAACGGAGTCATCTCAGCTTTAATTTTTAACAGGTAGTGGCGAAGGAATTGTCAAAATCAATAAAAACAAGATAATAAAAAACAAGGTAACGGTCGCAGATATGAGAAAACTACAAGAGACAAAAAAGTTTCTGAACAAAATATGAAATTCATTTTACATTTTAGAAACTACCAGAGGAGTAACGCAAAAAAGCTAAGGAGGAGAAAAGGGGACATGACCCCTGAAAAAATATCTCCTTGTAGAATGTCACAACCATTGCTATAGCCAATGATGTTAGTCCCGTGGGGTAACCTATATTTCAAATTTGAGTTAGACATCTCAAAAACTGCAAGAAATAAAATTTAAAAAATTAAAAAATTTTGAAATTTCAACATCCTGTTGATCGGTAACGAAGGGTTTGCGGACCTATGTTTATAAGAACTTTTAATCATGAAATAAGCTAAAAAATTGCCCTCTTTCGTATGTATCTCATATTTAGGAATACCCTGTATATTGGCGTACCACGCAAGTTTACCAAGCCTTTGCTTCGCTATTTGTTTTGCAATCTTTGATTTGTGCGCGAGTGTTCCTCTCGTCTTGTGAAACTACTAATTATGAACGCAAGATGCCTGAAATTATCTGATTTTACATGACCGTTTCAAGGAATTCCGTAGCTTCAACTGACTCTTCAGAACTTAATAAATTTTTGATGAATTTTTAGATAAAATACTAAAATATCCATATTTAAATCGCTATTTTATTAAAAACTGTTGATTTTAGTGAACAGTGTTATGTTAGGCTTAGGACGCACTTCCAATTAAAAAATTGCAACTTGCTCCATTTATCCTGTGACTCCATTGGGTAAGTTAAAATGATGACTCGCACGCATCTGCTATTATTTAATCGCAGCATTTTTTGGTGCTTTGGCAGCCAAAGTGAGTTTAGATTTGAATTTCATCTACAGAATAATAATAACGTCGAAACATCTGAATTTAATTTTGGATGCTGTCGACGGTGAACAATTAATATCAGCGGTAGAAAACAAACCTGCACTTTATAAAAAATAATTAAAGGAACGAAAGTTCCTTTGCCGATGCAGCCTTCCTCCATCCAGTGTTTTCGTAAGTGACATGAGGCCCCATTAATCCAAACAGTTCATTAAAACCAGTTACACTCATACCATAAAAAGTAGAAAGAATTTTCGAGGATATTCCATCAAATCCTGATAAAGTGTGTGAAACTACTCTTTCAGCAATCTGCTGCTCACAATTGGATGCTCGCAATAGCGCCTTTGGTTTTTTTTCCGGTAGTGAAGAACAACAACGATTACAACACCTATCTCTTCGAATTCCATTTTGCTATTGCGGTGCGACAAAAAAATCGCAAGTGCACGCTCGGCTTAAGGCTTAGTGCGATTGTTTAGTCGCAGAAACGAAACACACACTATTAAATATACAGGGTGAATTGTTAACCATGGGACAACTGAAAGCTGGAAATACTACACGTTCCAATGGTGACGATTGGAGAAAGCATGTCTTATTCGAAAATTGATAGTTTCGAATATATACAGAGTGTTGCGTTAATAAATATAAAATAATGTTGAATAGATTCTTTTCGAAGACGGATCGAGATATCGAAATGAAACAAGAATACATAATTAATGGAAAACTGATTGCTCTTTCTTGTTGTGAATCAAGTTTTATGTTAGACATTCAGGGTAAAAAGTTATTAACTGTAAATTCTAAAAAATTGACTATTAGTGACACCCTCCACTAGCAACTTGGAAATTACAAAACGTGTCTTATTCGTCACCTAAAAAAACATAACTTTACAAATTTTCAAATGTTTAACCTAGATATTTTCAGAATAATGGCAAAAAAATAAATTTTAATTTTAACTTTCGACACCTTATATACAGGGTGTAACAAATTCGAGTCTGCCTATGAGGATCTCGGAAACGGTAAGAGGTACAAAGTCGGTTAAAGAGAGGTAAAGTTGCCTATTTTGGGGCTCAACAATAATCTATTTGCGAATTTTTAAAAAATCGATAAAAATATAAATATCCCATAAAAATCGAAAATTTGGATTTTCGTTTTTCCCAAAGAACTCAAAAACTATTATCGGGAGAAAGCTGACAATAAAATATTAGAGCACTTTTTGTCTGGTTTTCTACTGGTGTGATAGGTATTTTTATTGGACGATTGGTTTTTTAAATATTATGAACTACTTTGAATTTTCCTAAAAGCGCCATCTTGGATTGTTATAAAATTGGAATCTACAACATCCGCCAAAACAAACAATACCGAAAATAAAAATTAGATTTATCTTTTAATCTCTGTAATTTAAAAGTTCGAAATGTTCAGCTTTTCGATGGAAACAAGATTCGTATCGATTTTCCAAGTTACTAAACCTATTTATAAAAAGTGATCGATGTGATTGCTGAAAATTAGAACAAAATAATTTTCCGTTGATGTGCAATATTCGCCGACGGATTTTATGAGTGAAATATTTTGTCTTTCATTATGCCCCAAGCGTATGCTTCAAATGGCATCAGATCAGGTGAATGAGAAAGATATTTCAACTCTATTATCCGAGAAATTGTTCTGTTATCAAAATAGTGACGAAATAAGTCTAGAGTGTGCGCAGTTGTATAGTTCATTGCATCATCCTGTTGAGATCATTGTGTGCGCACCTGTAGATTTCGTGTACAGCAAAAGTTTTTTATATCCCTAACAATCGGTACAATCATTTTCTCTCTATAACGCTGTTTGTTAACAGTGAGTGGATTTTGATGATCGTTTTCAACGAAATAAGACCATTTATTCCATGATCAGATATCGCGCACCAAATAGTAACTCAAAGACCATGGAGTGGTTTCTCCACAATCACATCAGAACGTTCAAATCCAAGGAATCTGGTCGTTTGTCGATTAATATAGCCGTTAAGGAGAACGTGACTTTCATCTGAAAACCATATGTTTTTCAAGAAATCCGGATCCTCGTAAATTAAGCTCAACATGCGATCGCAGTAAATTTCTCTTGCACGTTTCTCCGCAGCGTTTAGTCGTTGTTCAACTTGAATCCGATATGAACAAAAATCAATTAATTTGAACGTTCGACGTGTAAACGTTTCACTGATGTTGAGTTTATATGCAGTTCTTGCAAGGCTTCTCTGAGGTGATTGCACAACTTTGTCAAAAACGCGTCCTTCGTTTTCGTTAGTACACACTGTTTTTTGACGAAATAAAGAACTTTAACGTTGACCAGGACACTACCAGTGCGACGAAAATTTTCAATAACAGGTAATATCACGCTTTTATTGGGGGGCTACTTTATTAAAGTTTTGTCGATATTTTATTGACACCTGATGAAGGCTTGGGCCATTTTTGCGACCATTTCCGTATGAGCAGAAATAATGCCCTACCAAAACATTTTTTCCTTCCGTGGTTAGAACGATTTTTAAATCAAATTTAACTGCAGGGTACTACTAATATGTCAAATTGACATGACAACTATGACAAATACGTATAATTAAAGACACTCCACAACACCTTTTGTTTCGGTACTGTTTATTTTAACGGATACCGTACATGAAGTTTCCTTTCCAGTGATATATTGTGTTTATTTTAGTACATTTTTTATGAATAAAAGTCAAAAAACTTTTTCCATCTAAGGAGCTTTGAATTGCGTTGCCATGTCAGGACAACAAACGTCAGACCATATTTTGCTGATTTATTCCTTGCTTAGTTCACTAATTTTATTAAACAATGAAGTTTTCAAATTAAGAAAATGCTAATTTAATTAGGATACAGTAGAAGTCGGCTATAACGAACCTTCAAGGGACTTGGCCTGTTGTTCGTTATATGCGACTGTTCGTTATAGGCGTTATAGACGACAAAAAATTGTTGATTTAAGATTTCTATTTTAACCAAATGTCAAAATATACATTTTTACGTAGAATTTCGATTTCGTAGAATGCGATTTTCTCAAAAACATTACAAGATATCGATTAAAACAAGGTATACCTTTTTTTGTAGGAAAATTATGGAGAAATCAATTCATGAGACAAAAACTGATTCGTCAATTCATTAAAAAAATTGATGAATTTAAATGAAAAATTTTGACTTCTCCTGTATAAGGAAGACACATGAAACATTGGTTTACGTATGAAAATAAGCATAACTATGAGTTATTTAAAGCGTCCAACTTTCAATGTTACCATGATAATGGTTTGAAAGGTACAGCAAAAATACTTTTTTTAACTTCTTACTTTGGAAGCTAATAACTTGGTAACGAAGGCCGCTAGGGATTTTTTTATATGAAGTACTAGCATTATTTCAGCCTCTTCTATAACCTCTAGAATTTATGACATGACCTTTCCGGACACCCTATACTATATAGTATTATATGTATAGTTGGCAGCATGGTTATTGCCAGTGCATAAAAAAAAACAGACCGCCGAAATTTATAAGAATCTTTCATTGTTTCGTTATAACCGAATTCAAAGCTCCCGAAAAAAAAATTGGTACGTTATATCCGAATTTGTTATAATTGAATAATAATACATTAACTTTAAAGTAACTTGGGCGGGACTTTTTTATTTATTCGTTATAACCGAGTGTTCGTTGTAGCAGAGTTCCATTGTATTTTATTCTTGTCAACGAAACGTGTTTCGTGCATCGAAAATGTATCTTCAACAATGTCCCGAGAGAACCTAACCACATAGGTATGACTTATTCTAGAATATTACATAAAAATCTTTTTTATGAGTTATGTACAGCGTGGTCGAAATTGGTCTGTTTTGACATAGAAAACCTATTTCCCGATTAGGTAAATCAAAATAACCATAGGAAAAATTTGAGTAAGCCACTGGATTGCACTTTAAAAAGTGCCTTAAGAATGCGTTTACCGAATTGAAATATTCTTTGAAATATAAAAGTTTTGGGCATTTTCCAAATGGCCGAAAATTGAAAAACGCCCTATATTTCAATTGGCAGTGAAAATATCATCAGGCGGTTTTTGCCATTAAACATTTCCCAGAAATCGAGCCCAAGACATTTAAGTCGATTTTCCTCTATCTAATCGGGAAATAGGTTTTCTCTATTAAAACAGACCAATTCCGACCATACTGTACACTATTTTTGACCTGTTAAGCAATTTTGGCTATAGCTTATGTGAAAAAAGAGCGAAACGCATTGCATTAACATTGCAGTGGTTCGTTAAAAAATTTCGTGTAACCTTTTATGTTGGTATGATAAACAATACTTAATCATTTTCCAAAATTAATAATACTGCCTTTATCAGCATTACGCTTATCCTTATCTATAGACATTTTTTGACAAAAAAAAATTATATTTGCCTAAACCAGATATAACTAAAAATGATCGTAAAACGTAAATATAAATGAGATTAAAATCCTTAGGTCCCCATACAGTACATTAGTGTTGGATTTCTGATACAAGTGTTCCCGTCCAAAATTCAATAGTCTTTATGTTCTCAAATTTATTGTCTGTAAGAGTCAAGTTTGTTCAATTTATGACTCCTTTTCTTAAAACAGAAGAAAGAATAAAGTATGGATTTTTGGGTCTTTTGTTACTTGAAGTTAGTATTTTCACCCATGTAAAGACCAGATAACCGGGACAATAAATCAAGAGAATGGTTGCAGTGTTTGACCCTTTTAATACAGATGGGTGGTAAAAGTGTGAGTCTTTAGGAGTTAGCTCGTTACAGATCTTTTGACCGTTAACGCGTGCCTTCTGACTGTAATAAAGAAATTAGAGTTCTAACAGAAACGATCTGTCTTAGATTCTTTTATTTCTATACCCCATAATCGAACAATTAGGAACGCAGCTGTCTCATTAGAAACGTTTAGACTTCTAACAAGTCCAAAAGTTTCAGTAACAACAGTTATGTGAATCATCCTATATGTATATCTCTCTTTAATTATCATTAATAGAAAAAGCAGTCAAAATCTTTTGTATTCATGCTTCATTAACTTACGTTTCTTGTCTGGTACAAACGTTGGGCCCCTCGAGCGCAGACGATGATTCTCTGAAAAAAGCGACGAGTACCACGAAGACGTACCACAACATTTTCTTATCCACAACTGATTTAAAGTCACTTCAATTTCATTTCATAACACTGGTAAAAGTTCTGGTGGTATACTGAAATTCTTACTCAGTAATATCCAGTCCAGACATCATCTGTAACAACATTAAAAATAATTGTATTTCGTCGGTGAATCACTTGCTAAGCATAATATACTATGTATAAAATATGTAAAACGTAAATAACTTGTGGTATGTGCATAATGTGATAACACTCAAGGTTGTTCTTTGTTCCATAGTCTTCCCCGGTGGGTAAACGCACTGAGAGCCCAGTTTATTGAAAATGAACTTACCAGAATCTTGGACAAATGCAAGGAGGTTAATCCCATGTGGACTTTGAGAATGCGATTGCAAATGGGTTGACTTGACCACGGTCCTGTAAGAAGAACATTACTAATGGAGTATTCACGTGATTAAATGTATAATTACATTTACATGAATCATTGCGTGAATTTCTCTTGAAAGAAAATTAAAATAAGTCGAATGAATTGAGTCCGAATAAAATCACTTGATTTGCGTTATTAGTTAGCACTCACTAGGTCACCGGCTATGACGTTTGACCAGTGGGTTGTTAAACAACAGTTAAGGTTCTTTTTAATTCGATAGACGCTCGTAACTTGGGTATGTAAAGTGGTTCGTTAACACGTTTTAATTTTTGATCATTTTAATGCAAACCAATTGCACGGTGGGGCATTGTTGGCGGGTTAGTGTTGGTTGGATGAAGAACCTAGTCCTAATTTGAATCAAATACGGTAATGGAGATAATTACGGCCACTTTTTAAAATAGGAAGTAAAAATGTTACAATTGTTTTGTTGCAGAGCAACTTATACAGGGTGCAATTTATCATCATAGAAATATGTTGGGGGGAATAGTACTCTGCAAAATAATTTAAAAAATGCTAATAAATAGTTCCATGGTCACAAATGCACCATTTTCCATACACAGGGTGGCAAAGTTTCACGTTTTTTCTCATATTTCGCGATTTTTTCAAGCATGCCGTGCGTTTAATTTTTGAAATTTAGTACACTTACTTTAAGATCCTCTACAAAAAAATATCTGAATTGTCGGTAGCTATATGTATATATTTTTTGGGGCATATACTACTTTATGCTGCATATATATTTTTTGGAACACCCTCTATGAATTCTGATACTAAATTTAAATTGCTTTTTCAATTCTTTAGCTCTTTGGTCTCTTACAGTATTTTCGTATTTTTCACCATATTCGTAGAATTTGCAAAAATATCTATAGATACACATTAAGAATATAAAGGAAGTAAGGGAAAAAATCATCTGGGACGGTTATCAACTATCTGAAGCAAATAGTAACATTTAATTAAATGTATTAAAATAAAAATAAATCTAAACGAAAATAAAATTACAAAAACTATTGAAAACGTTCCACCTTGTACATTTTATATTTGTATATTTTTGACTATAGGTTTATTAGCGTTTTTCTATTATTTTGCAGAGTACTATCGCCTTTTGAAATATCTCCATGATGACATGTTACACTTTGTAGTCAGAAGTTAAAACATGATATTCTTTATCAATTTTGATCATTTTCAACCAATAATTCTTATTTGTTTAAAACTTACCTCAAAAATATAGCAACTTCTATCAATTAATTTATTTACAAATTCAAATGCATAATTTTCTAAAATAAAAATCAATATTTTGTGTCATAACTGCTGCTTTTTAGAATTTCCCGGCATCTGTTGGGCATAGATTTAACCAAGTTTGTAATTATAATATTGTCAGTGATTTTCCAAGCATTTTCCAGTTCATTGTCCAAAGTATTCAGATTAGAATGATTTCTAGACCTAATTTTTTATCTACAATTTCCTAGAGATTTTCTATGGGATTTAAGTCTGGCCTTCGAGATGGCCATAGCAATTTTTTTTATCAAAACTAAGCTGTTAAATATCGAGATATATGTTTTTGATTATTATCTTGTTAGAAAAAGTGTAGGGGCATAATATCATCAGCAAAAGGAACTGCAAAAAACTAAAAAACTATGAGATTAAAAGCAAAGGTACTTAAAAAAAAACCTTGATATTTGGAAGAATACTGAAGCAAAATATACAGAAAAATAATTAGCAGCAAGTATTATGGAATCCAAACGAAGCCCAACCAAATATTAATTATTACTAAATTAAACTTTTTTTTAACCGTAAATGGTCTACTTACAAATTCTCTTGTGAACCCGATTCTGTTACTTGTTATCATAAAATTGTATTTTTGTAATATTAGCATATTTGTTAGTACTAAAATTTAGATTGGGTTAAAAGGTTGTAATTCTATTACACGTTCCTATTAACAAGTTATCTTGTTAATAATTAATAAACGAATATCTGCCACTTAAAACAGACAATTAATGAGGTACGAATATACCTGTGACCGAGTATGTACTAAGGCACAACTTCGGTGATTTACTGAAGAATTTTGGTGTCTCTCGGTTTAAATTTACGTGGGTTATTTATAGTTTTGGCAACGTGCAAACAAAACTTACATATATTGTTCAGTAGGTATTCATGTTTTAGAATTCAGAGGCAAAACAATGGAATCAAATTATTTCGAGATTTGATTTAAAAACAAAGCAGTTGTTACTGCATTGTGTTTGTCTATTAGGTATTAATTTTGGTTTTATTACGCATTCAGACGCCAATTCACAAAACGCTCTTAATTAATTCGAAAAACTACACAAAAATCATTTTTTAGCAAATGAATTGGTCTTACAAGAAACGAATTAAAACTCACGCATGTTCCCCGCAGCGGATTAAACGTACTTACTTGCCATAAAGTCTGACTCCCGCCTACAAAATCAGGAGCCAACGCCAAAAACGCTCAAGTGCAACGGTTACAGAACCATTTGGAATTAACTTTATCATAAGTTTGATGATAATATATAAATAGCAAAATAACGACATCAATAAACCACTTAATAAACCTGACTTATTAACAAATCCATTATAATTTTAAATCGACATGGTACAGTATTTGGAATATGTTATGCTAAAAACGATTCTGTTTAGGCAAATCTATTGTTCACAACTCTATATTAATATCCTATTCGATAGTAAAAGTCTAGTTCCGCATGCGGGCCTCACAGTTAACTTAAATTAAGGCCTTCATCACATTTTCCATTTCTGTTTGTCCATTATTGCTACTATCAAAAATGTCTCAATTCCAATTTACAAAACTAGATAATATCATATAACCAAAATTATATACAAAATTAGATAATAAATGACATGCTTTTAACTAGCCAACGAGGACGTTGGCTCTCCAAATTGTGCTCGTTACTGTTCGCATTTGTAAACCCAGAACCCGGCATATAATTGTTTTAAGTAGATAGCAAAACAATCTAATATCCTCCTATCTTTTCGGGCAAGTTCATAATTGGGGTGTGGGAAGTTCCTTGTGTCTCCTAGGTGCTTATCAATACTTTCCCTTTTTAATATCTCATCAGGACAAATAAGCATTGCTAATGCTAGTAACATTTAGAAACCTTCAATTAATGTGGGCCGAGTCAAACAAAGTAATGCTGCTGTGAGCGACTTATTATCGAGTATACTACAATAAAACAAGATAGTATCCTTATAGCTAGATAGGTTCTTCCCCAATTCTGTCAACAAACTGAATTAATCAGAGTTCTGGTTAAGTGCAATTTATAACAATCAGATGCGTTTGTAGAGTAAAAAGGAAGTGCGCTGCTAAATTTAATTAGTTTGGTTGAAATGAGTCAGCGTAGTCTCAATTTAAAGCTGTTTTGTGGGACAGCTTTTGATTTAAATTTTTGTTAACATTAGCAGAAAGATTTGGCTTTCTTTTAGCGCATTGAAAACACTTCGCACAGGACAAAGATACGATTTTTTCTGGACAATTCTTATATTGCATTGACAAAGTACATTATTAATCTTATCACAAACTTTGTGAACCACCACTTAGACTTAAGCCCATAATCAATTTCTTAATCCAAATCAAATAAGACAATTACGAAATCATATATCTTGCACATCTCCCTTGCAGTGCGCGCAACAAGGATGGAGTAAAGAATTTTGCATAAACTTCTGTTCACTGGATGCACATAGCGAATGAGCAGCTCCAACTAAAGCGTTGCAAACAATGTCCTGAGACATCAAACTAACTGGATTTTTTAAGATTTTCAGGGCTAATTTTTCATTCTTTGAATACAAATTCCTATTAGCTTCTTCTTGAATGGGCTTAACATCTAAATATTTAGCAATTTCGTTGGATAATTTCAAATTGATCCTAATAAAATCATCTTCTATGAGCTGCAATTTTGCACCTGAAAGCTTCTCTAGAGCAGCATTTAAATTGCTAAAAGTCGTCAATGAGTGTTTGTGATGCTTCGAGTTATCGCTCAACAGAAGTTTCACAATTTCCTGCAAGTCGTTGGTGCGTTTGGTAAGAGCTGACTTCCATCTAGCTAGTTCCTCGACCATTAAACTTGAGGCCAGAAATTTACTCCTCCACACCTCACATTGCCCACTAAGCCACTCAGTTTGTTCCTGGTGTGATGTCAAATGATTTGCAGAGTTTAATAAAGCCCTTGCTAGAGAGAGTTTGTCTTCTGTTAGGTGTTGCACTCTAGATTCCAAATCTTCACCCACAGCTGCTACAAGCAAAGTCTTAAGTTCACTATTAACTTGAGCTTGGAATTTCAACTGATTTTCCAAATGAGCTTTAGTTTCCTTTAAGTTTTTAATATCAACCTCATAAGCCTCTTTCTCTTTCTCCCATTGCTGCCAAGGGATAACTTTATCCTCCTGCAAGGCCCTTACTTTGAGTTTATTCATCTCAACCATCCTCATCTCTGACATCTGCTCCACAAGCTCTTGGATCTCAATATTATTCTTTGAAGACACTTGTTTAACTACAGGTTTTTTAGTTCTAATTTCTACATGCCTTATGGGCTGCACAGCTGCCTTGTAGGGCTCATAGGGCACAAATTTAGGCTCTTTAGGCTTGGTTAAAACAACATTTGTGACCATCTTTTTGTCTCGGGCCACATACTTGGGCACTAGATTAATTATTTTTGACTGAGGGTGCACAGGTATCATTGATTTTAGAATTTTGCCATGCACTTTGGAGGGTAGCTTTACTTCAGATAGTTTAGTGACATTATGTTCCATGCCATCACCTAAGGTTCTAGTTGGCAAACCACTGTCTGAGGGGTTCATTTTGCCTGAAAAGAGGTAGGTACGTCCATTACAAGGGCTGCAGGAGAAAAAGCACTAGAGAGGCGAGAGTTTCATGCGACTATAGTTTTTATTTGAGTGTCTCAAGATATAGTCCTGTCACTTACAATCCTTAAACCTCTTAACAAAGTCCCGTAAAATTACAAAAAAACACTTACCCTATTAAGCAGAAAAAAAATCTAATTTAAAGAAAAATTAGTGTTTATTCCTTGTTCACTTTATAAACAATGAGCAGTAATCAAACTCTTGAGTTATTAGATTATCTCGGGGGTAAGTCAATAGCCTGACGCTGTACTGGATATGGACACTATTTTGATTGACTATTTAGAATCACAAAACATTAGGGCAGTGGTAATTGGAAAGTATTGCAACCTCGTTAAGACAGCGAGAAACTTATGCGGAAACGACACGAATACTCCCCGAATACTAGAGAAAAACTGAAATTAAATTAAAAGGAACAAATTATAACAAGGATCTGTCAACGTTAAAAACAAGTATTGCTCTTATTGAAATTATGTCGGAACAATCGGATAGCCTCGACATAATTTTGTTACTTACACAAGTATGAGTGAAATAAAGAATATTTCCGATCGTACTTCACTCTTCACCATGCTCAAGACCCTCTATCGTTGACTGAATTAAAAATGGCCGTCAATATTTCATTGTCAGAACTCCTTTGTAGCTCCAACTACACAAAAGCACTTAAACATTAGGTGACAGTGAGTTGTGAGTGACATTTGACATTGATTTGTTTAAATTATCAACTGTTCACCGATGGCTGACATTTTTCTAACTTTTTACTGAAATGGTTAATATTCTAACATTAAAAACGTTAATAATAGAAATTGTTAAGAATCATTACATCCATCAGAAACAATGGCATTAACAGAGAGCGAAAAGAAAGCAGACCAGAAAAAAGAAAAACCTCTAACCAAAGCCGTAATCAGACGTTTGCCACCCTCAATGACTAAAAACCAATTTCTCAATCAAGTCTCTCCAATGCCGGATTACAACTACATGTATCATGTAAAGGAAGACATGAGTTTAGGAGAGAACGCATTTTCCCGAGCCTACATCAACTTTGTCTGTCCAGAAGATGTTTATAACTTTAAAGAAAAGTTTGATAACTATGTATTTGTTGACTCTAAAGGGCACGAATATACAGCTGTAGTAGAATATGCACCATTCCAGAAGATTCCAAAGAAGCGAGGAAAATCTAGAATGGACCCTAAAAGCAACACAATTGAATCAGATACTTATTACTTGGAGTTTGTTGCCAGTTTAAATAAACCAGAAGAGCCAAATGAGAAGCCTGAGTATTCACTTCAGTTGGCTGATAGGAGCAATAGTAAGAAGAGTGATGTTACAACTCCATTGCTTGAATATATAAAAAATAAGAGAGTGCAAAAACTGAAAATAAAAGAAGTGAGAAGAGAAGAAAAGGAGAGGCGCAGAAAGGAATATGAAAAAAGAAAAGAGGGAGGTAAATATTATGAAGATAAGAAACAGGAAGAACGTTCACCTGCTAAGGGCTATGGTAGAAAATCTGGTAATATAAAATCACCTAAAAGTGACTCACCAAAGGACCCAACAAAATCGGATACTTCTAATGAAAAATTTAGTAAAAAAAATGAAAAATCACCTTCAGAGAATAAATCAAAAGAAAAGAAGTCAGAAGAGAAGAAGGAGAGAAAGGAAATAAAGCCTAGATTTCCAAAAAAAGAAAACCCAGATAATAAAAGGGATAACTATAATCAAGGTAGCTACAGTAGACCTGGCAAGCACTATGAGGAGCATAAACAGCAAGAGGAAGCCAAAGCTCACCCCAAAAAAATTAAGAAATATAGTGAAAGGCGCGAGGAAAGGAAATTAGAGGCTCAGAAAGCTGAACAAAAGAAACTTGAGCTGTCGAAGGACTTTAAAGAGAAGCCTGCTGACTGCTACAAAGACAATAAACCTACTGAAAAAGTTATTTCGCCAAAACTAGACAAACCCACAGACGAAGTAGGCGCACTTGTTTCTAAAGATGCAGAAGGAGGTAACAGGCAAGATATAGAAGACAAGGTGGATGGAGCATCATCTTCCAGGAGAATTCGGATCCGAAATAAGGACCGTCCCACTATAGCACTGTACAGACCAGGAATGCTTTCAAAGAGAAAGCAAGGTGATGATGATAATGGTAAAACAGAAATCAAGGCAGAGCCCAAAAAGGAAAATAACTGATTATGTTTAAGATTATTAAAAATTGTAAGTTTCAGTTCTTCTGGCATTTTTTTTACCCATTTAGTACCCATCTGTTAAACAAAGTTGTGGTGAGCTATAGTTTTAGTATAAAAAAGTAAGTTCGGGCAACTCGACCTAACCTGTACATCTCAAGGGTGTACGATATATCTATGTCGGATGGTATGCTTAAGGAAGGACATCTGCACTTTTGTTGATTGGAGCAGGGTGGGGATGGGGTGAGGTTAGGTTTTAGATGTAGTTTTAATGCGGTTTTAAGTAGAAACTAAAATAACGGGAGATGGATATTGTACCCACAATAACCCTCATACTCATGAGCCTTAAAGTACACCTAGCGGTTATTTATTTATCTACTAATTAATAAAATATTCAACTATTATATTTGCAAGTCGGTGCTTCAAATGGAATGCAGAAAAATGGAAACAGGTGTCCAGCTCTTTTCCAGATTAAAACCTGAGAGCTCCAAAATCTTAGACGGTATCAATCCCAAATTGTTTCCAGAAGGAGGACCATTGGTAAACCAAGTGATTGAAGTGCTCCATCATCAGAATGTTAATTATACAGATTTCCTTGTGGATTTTATTGTAAGGGCCTTATTGCCATCAAAGCTGGACCCTTCTTTTAAAGAGTCTCAGGTCATCCTCTTACACACAGACTGCCAAATAAGTCTCTTAAAGGTGATCAAGTTCATTGAGAAAAAATGTGGGAAGAATAATGGCATTGTCGAAGAGTGTCTTAAGAGACTGGTTAAAATAAACTGTTATTCTGCAGAGGAAATAGAAACGACGTTTTTCAATTTAGAGAGAATAATTGGTAACTGTGACAAGCCAGGTTTGGTAGTGCTTGATAACTGCTTGTCTCAATACTGGATTGCCAAGTTCGAAGAGAGGATGTTGAGCTTTGACAAGCACTCTGAGAAAATTGTTAATTTGCTGTACGAAAAAATTAAGGATCTCAATGTAGTTTTGATGTATGGACGACCCTTTTGGAGTGGAGGGGACTGCATTAAACCTGGAGCTCAAGTCACTTATTCAATATACATTGTTGAGAACGAAAAAGGCTTTGAAGCCCAGGTTAAAAATGTTGAGAAAAGCGTTTCTTACATTGTGCCATTTAATGTCAACGCTGGTATAGATTTTCTTTGAATTATGCAATAAAACGCTATTTATGTAGATAAGTTTATTTTGATAGCATAGACTGAATTAGATTAGCAGAGTGTACTACTTAATTTTAAAATATACCTTTTGCTCTGTATTGTTTAACTTGTATTCAGTCAACGCGCTTAAAACAAAGCTAACCATTCACAATCTAACAACTTGTGCCATTCAATCAGTTTATATATCATATATAAATTACTAATAATAAAATGTACTCCCAACAAAACAATATAAGCTAATGTGAAAAATTACTCTAAATGAAACTAACAGTAGAAATTCTGAAGAATCACATTTAAGTAAAACACTACTCAAACGGGTGACAATGTTATTTAGTTGCACGAAAAAGTAACGTTTTAGTTCATACCTATATACCCTTTTAAATGCGTTAAAATCGAGAAATGTGGCTCAGGTTAAACTCCTTTATGACATGAAGTACAGGCGGTAAATCAGTGTTGCTGCTAATCCTAACACTACTGGAGCTATCCATGATTTCCAAGAGCTGAAAAAAGAGCGAGATGACAATTTAAATTGGCTATTTTTTAATAAAGGGTTTTGTTTGAGAGCGTCGTAGGCATTTATACTATATCTGCATATACAAAGAATCAAAGGCCAGCATGTCGAGGTCAGACAATTCGAACAATAATCACCACTGCTGGGAAACGTTAGTTACTAAGTTATTTTGTCGACTCTACAGACAGTGATACAATATTTATTTTGAAAAAATATATTGAAGATACTGAAATTAAACGAATATGAGTGTTTTGAAAGCGTGTAAGTTAATATTTTACTCAGATGTGCCGCTCTTAAGTAACAATAAATATTTACCGAATTTTACGTGCAACTTAAATGTCACAGCTTAAACGATGCAGTTAAGGAAAAACGGCACAAAACGTGTTAATTTAAATTTGCGAAGTCAGCATTCATTTAGCAATTGTTTTTTACTTAGTTTAACATTTCAAAGCAATATTTCAATGAGTTAAACGAAACTACTTAAAAAGGGTCTGTCAAACAATCGTCGCCGAAAGAAACTTAATTCTAATCCATTGCAGAGATGGATACAGCTAAAGAAACGTGGCCAAAATGGTAAATAGATGTCCATCAACTGTTCAACGTATCATTGAGCGTTACCGCAATGAAAATAGAATCGCGAATAATTTCCGGGTGGCCCCAAATAAAATATTTACCGAACGTAAAGAACGATGGATTGTTTGAGAAATAACTAATAATCCTAAACACAGTTGTTCAGAATTGTGTGTCAAGGTGGAAAGGCGATTTAGGAAAAGATGTCCAGAAACAATTGGACACATTTTGAGAAAAATTTACATGCACGGTCGAACTGCCAGAATTAAACGGTTTATTAGTCAAAGAAATAGGAGGGCCCGTTTGGAGTTCACCAGAGAGTAAAAAATGCAAAGAATAAAACTATTGAAATTCAGTAATATTTGCTAATGAAACTGAAATTAATTTATTTGGGTGGGATGGAAAAATATTAGTATGGGGAAAGTCTAGCAAATGGCTGAACGTAAAAAATTTGAAAACTGCAAGGAAGCATGGTAGAGATGGACTTATACTGTGGGGGGATGTATGTCGTCTGTAGGAGTAGGTAACTTGTATTTTATTAAAGGATTTATAAACCGATACATGTATTTAGACATACAGGATGTCTCATAAAAAACGAGCGAAGCTACAAATCAGTTATTTATAAAAAAAATTTGATTAACTAAAAACCAAATAAAATGATACTGTTCAGACTACTAAATAGGTTCAGATGGAGTAATTGTAAAATCAGGGCAAATGTAACCAGCATGCTTATTTCGAAGAATTGGATCTCGTGGGAGTTTGTAACAATCGGAATTATAGTTTGTGATGTTCACTTTATTTTATTTGACGTTTCAGGCGCTAAGCAACAGAATAAAGGTATTCCAATATTTTATGTCAAACAATGCCAAAATTTATGGAAAACACAGTTCACAGATGGTTAAACATAGCCGTGAAAAAATCGTAAACTGGAATTATAAGTTGTAATTATTAAATGTAATATAAATATTTTGCGCCAACAATAGTATGCTTATGTGAAATTATAAATACGCATAGAGCACATACAGAGCGTTTACAATTGCCCCATAAATTTATGAAATTTGGGGTAATTGAAAACAACAAAGTGGGGCAATTGTAAACATAAATTAGCGTATGTTCGATTTAGTTTTTTTTATATTTTACAGCACTGGTTCGAAAATATGTTAAAAAAAACCAGAGGCCCTAGCTGTTCTATTAAGGACTTAAATCGAGCTGTGTCAGACGTGATCAACAAAAACAAAACTTACTGACAAGCCCAGGAAATGTACAAATATGTACAATGTTCCTATAGCCGTTATTTAAAAGTGAAATTTGAGGGACGAAAAATGTTCTATTGTCATATTGTTATACATTTTTTGAAAAATATTGATTACATATTTTTTTACAATTACTCCGATATTTTCAACTTGCTTCATATTTGAAGGGGCAATTGTAAACTTAATTTATTTTTAAAAAGACAAACAAGTTTACATATTTAACAATAGAAATTAACATAAAATCTGATAATAAACTGTATTAATAATACTGACGCCTATATTTAACGTTAAGTTGCAAAAAATAGAGATTCAAACTTCGAAAATCGTTTACAATTACCCCACCTGACCTTAACGTTAAAGTTGATTTATTTTAACTCAACTTTTTAAACATTTTTTAATAGAAAGTACTTTTCTGAATTTGATGACGTATGAAAAATTAATGATGAAACAATTTTTAACTGAAAAAAATCTGAAACACTTATTTATTTAAATACATCACTACTAATACGTTGCCTTGAATGTTACAAATAGGATTTTCTTCTGCATTCAACAACGCATCTCTCCGCAGTTTTCACAAAATATCATTTCCAAAGATATCGCTTGAATTGACTTCTATCATGTTGACATCTTCTGATTGCGCCATGCGCAGCATTTATTACAACATTTGGTGCAGTTTTCTGGCAGGCATTTATAATCCTTTGTCTTAAAATATCGACATTTTCTAGCTGGGTAACATAAACTTTATCTTGAAGATAGGCCCAAAGCCAAAAATCCAACGGAGAAAGATCCGGTTAACGAGCCGGCGGTTTTATCTTGTCTCTTTTCGCTGGGTCCAAATGGGCTTTACTTGTCCACGACACCCGGTATCTTTGCACAGAATAATATTTTATAACATGATAAGATGGGATGAAATGCAGATGACCATAGGATAGCGCAGATGGTCCCATAACGATACAGATGACTATATAACTCACATTGTTCAAATTTTGTTGTTAAAAATTGTTTTAGCATTAACTTATCATACATCGTCAAATTCAGAAAAATACTTTCTATCAAGAAATGCAATAAAATCAACTTTGACGTTATTTAGTAGTCTGAACGATATAATTTTATTTGGTTTTCAGTTCGTCAAAATCCGTTTATAAATAGCTGAGTTATAGCTTCGCCCGTTTTTAATGAGGCAGCCTGTATTAAGTCATCTTGCATCAAGTGCTCACAAACTAGGACTCAACAATAACTATCGTTTTTATCACGATAACGACCCCAAGCATACATTATATTGGGTTCGCAATTGGTTGCTTAAGAACTGCCCAAATGTCATTAAAACACCACCCTAATCATTAGATTTAAAAGTAATCGAAAACTGATGGTTGACATTAAAAAATAAAGTGCACAATCACTCAATATCTAATAAAAATAAATTCAAAACAAAAATTACTGAAGCTTGGAGCACCTTTCCTCCAGAAGACACAAGAAAGTTGATAGAATCAATGGCTAGACGCCTACAAGCAGTCATTGATAACAAAGGAGGACCGATCAAGTATTAGGAATGTTCCATTAACTTATGAGGGTTTGTTACCCGTGTTAATTTTGTAATTTTGTGTTTTACATCATTTATACTGTGACGTTACAATCGAACTTAATGTTTAAACTTATGTTTCGTTTATTAAGTGTGGCACATCTGAGGCAAAATGTCAATTTACATACTTTCAAAATGGTCATATTAAACTCAATTTTATGATGTCGTTTTTTCAAAATAAATATTATGCCCGTGAGACAAGTTAGTTTCTCTTAATATGGACTGCATCATTTAAGCGGCGAGTCATTTTAAGTTTCTTTACCTATCTGACGATGAGGACTCCGTCTCGGTTTTCCAATCTTCAGTTTTCTTCCTCGGCAGATCAGGGTTCCTTTCAGCTGCAACTATGGTGCCAATTTTGTATTTCTCCATCATTTCTCTTGCATCACTCGAGTGTCCAACATCCTCGAATGCTTCAGTGGCTTCTTTGCCTGCCTGCTCGATGAGGACCTCCTCACCTCCGGGGTGCTTTAACACAGAACTTTGTTATTTTTATAAATTATGCGGACAAACAATTTTGCGAGTGAGTGTTGTAGTAACTTTCAAAAGCATCTTTGGTGCAAAACATTGTCGAAAAGTATTTTATAACAGGCGAACTTGAACCTGAACATATGCGGAATTTGTTAAATAATATAAGCGAACAAACTTAAGGAATTTCGATTCAATGATGGGATTAGATAGTTAGAGTCTCGGAACAGGTGGACAAATTTAAATTGTTTTCGTCATCGTCTCATTACCAAACATGTTACGAAAAATCATGACGATATTGAACGTAACATTCTTTGGTATTTTTTGTGCAATACCATTAAGATGATGTATCAGAGTTGTGAAGCTTATGTCTTGGCTACATGAGCCCAACAAGTCTGGTGTCCCGGGCGAAATTTTCAAGCACCGCCCTCCTACTCTCAAGAAAAATCACCAACTAGGAAAGTCCGCCGTCTAGGATCGCGGTCCGACCCCCAATCCCCTCAACCGAGGGTACTGCATGAATATGTTGTTTAAATTACTAACAATATCCATAAATAAATTCTCCAATAGTCAACAAACTGTTATCTTTAAATTCAGTTTACTGTTTAAATGATTTTTTCTCCTAATTTGACCCATATGCAACTATCAGTATAATTATGCCATAAGTAGCATAATGAGCTCTGTTGCCGCCTACATTATCGTTGGGTCTCCACGGATGCTTTTAATGCTACAAATTAGTACCTATAACCGTTAATAACAAAAAAGCCGAATATTTATCATATAAGGGCCACAAAACCGATGCACAGGCAACTCTACCTGGAGGATAATTTCCTTGGAAACTAAGAAACTGACCAATGTTCCACGTTTCAACGCTTCCACGGACATTACCTTCTTGTTAAAGTTGCCATGACTTCGATCGATTGGCCCTAGAATATTCTGCACCGTGGCAAATCCACAGGTCTGTTTCAGGTTCACTCCGTACTGCCACGGCAGACACCGGTGTCTGCTAATGTTTCTTTGCGCCAGGCCGCAGGGACTGAAATCGCAGCTGTAAAGCTAGTTGTGGCCTAGTCAAATATGTCTCCGAGATCAACAAAAAGTTATCGTAGAGCTCTATTACTCTTGGTGGATGCTAATATCGAAGGCGCAGAAAAGCCACTCGAATTTCCTAATTAATTTCAATTAATCATATAGTTAACATTCAACGTATATAGCTGATAACACGAAACTGAGAAACAATTAAATTTCACGTAGTTAAATTTAAATTTTCAAATTTCGTATTAGCAACATGTAATACAGAAAACATCGAGGTAATGATCCCACGTGTAGGATCGAACTTTCCCGATCGTACCTTATGGACTACACGAAATGACGTGGCCCTCTTGAGACTTGTGTCGAGCGGGACTTTGGTAATTGTTACGCTGATGTCTTTTCCGATCTTTACCCAGGACGGTGGCTATGACCCTTTGAGATCCCAGCCCTGTGCGCACCTGGCTGAACGAAGTTTTGAGTGGACACAACGCGAAGATGACCATTCCACGTACTTATTTCAGGTCCCGTCGAGGGTTGTGCCAGGCAAATGCCGTTTGCTAAATTAACGAGGATTGATCAAGATGGCAAAGCTGGTTCGAGAAGGCAGCAAGACAGAGAACCTGCTTGCCGTGGCGCGTTCTACCAGCAATTTAGGTTCGCGCATTTTGCCGTAGGGCCACGGCAGGGAAGATGGCCGCTTTGCTGGACAGCCCCTCGACAAAACTCTCAGAATCGTGCGGTGCTTAATGCGTTGAACGAATATTGTTAATCGTACGAGCTTTGAAAGGAGACCCATTATGAAATATCACTCACTCTCTGTCCATGCAACTGAGGGAGGTTTGCTTGCTGTTTAATTAGTCCCTCTTGCAGGGTCAGTCAAATATGCGCTTCTATCTACCTATCTATTTACAAATCGTTTGGCAAAAATATCGGGAACGCCAGTACTCGGTGCTCTTCATACAGGGTGTCCCGAAAATCAATGACAAAAATGGTATTACCAGATTATTTGGATGAAAACATTAAGATTTAGGTCAAAAAAGTTTCTTATTTAGATGCTATTGGTGGTCAAAATTCTTGAAAAAAAACCATACTTTTTGCTATATCTCGAGAATGCTTCAATGGATTTCAATGAATCCCATTGTGCATTTATTCATTAGTACAGGGATTATTTCCATGTTACATTTATGTCTTTTCGTAATGTGAAAGTGGTAAATTCTTAGCCATCTTCGTACCAAAATTATCAGAACTTTTCATTGGGTAGCTGCATCGTATCGGTTTTTTTTCTGATGATATATTAGCCCTTTTTTCCAACTTTTCTGTCTCTTGGAAATTTCTCGTACGGTTAACATTTCACGTCGAAAAAAAATTATTTTCTTTTGCTCATACAGAACACCAACTTGCCATTCCTTCGATAATTATCGACACTTGTCGATGTGAACGCTGACGTCACTTATGGAAAATGTCATAAAAATTAATCAACATTTTTTTGACGTTTCTTTTGAGTTGTTTCTTTTAAGACCAATAATGGCGTTTTCTAATGAAGAAATGACTGATATGGTTAAAATTATGGGTTCTTAAAAGAATTTATTATTCTTCTTAAAAGAAACAACTCAAAAGAAACGTCAAAAAAATTTTGATTAATTTTTATGACATTTTCCATAAGTGACGTCAGCGTTCACATCGACAAGTGTCGATAATTATCGAAGGAATGGCAAGTTGGTGTTCTGTATGAGCAAAAGAAAATAATTTTTTTTCGAAGTGAAATGTTAACCGTACGAGAAATTTCCAAGAGACAGAAAAGTTGGAGAAAGGGCTAATATATCATCAGAAAAAAAACCGATACGATGCAGCTACCCAATGAAAAGTTCTGATAATTTTGGTACGAAGATGGCTAAGAATTTACCACTTTCACATTGCGAAAAGACATTAATGTAACATGAAAATAATCCCTGTACTAATGAATAAATGCACAATGGGATTCATTGAAATCCATTGAAGCATTCTCGAGATATAGCAAAAAGTATGGTTTTTTTTCAAGAACTTTGACCACCAATAGCATCTAAATAAGAAACTTTTTTGACCTAAATCTTAATGTTTTCACCCAAATAATCTCGTAATACCATTTTTGACATTGATTTTCGGGACACCCTGCAGAGAAGCTTCCACTGCATACTGTTTTGGTACGTGACCGTAAATTTGAAGTTCAACAACGCCACACAAACATACTACACGCCACACGTTTATACTAACCTTATGTCGAGATAAAGCTTGTTTTGATGCATAATCGTTACATCATAACAATTACTTGCATAAAATATACTTAGCTCGTTATAGATAAGTAAGATAAGGTGACAATTAGGCATTTTACCTATTTTAAGAAGTACAGGGATCTGTGATGGAATCGGGGCCACACCTGACTCCCGTTTTACGTGCTTTTTGGAAGATATCGGGAACCTATAACTAGTCAAAAATGCCAATCCCCAACCTCCCTAAAAGTCGGGTTGCTGAAGATCTGACGAAGAAATAGGTATAGGTATACAGGGTTCTCCTTTACGTGCACATACATTCATGGACCCATTTTATTGTCAAAACGCTACACAAACTATCTATTATTAATCGTCAAAAACATAGCTTAATAAGCGTCATATTCTGCTTATAAAATCGTTTTCAAGTACCATCCAAAGGTCAAAGTTAATTATTAGTCCAATGGCCAGGCCACATAGAACGAGCGTTCTTAAGTCACACATATTTACCTAGTAACGCGACATAGAACTTCAATAATGCAATTTTCAAGCCAATAATGGCACTACTAGCAGTTCTGCCGACTCATTTGCGACCCAAACCCACTAATTACTTGAGTATTTACCTCGTTCAAAAAAGGCGTCACATCGAATATGTCGTTATGGATGCGTACCCAAACGCTTTTTTTATTGTTATGCTCTTTCAACTGGGCGGTAGTGTATTCCTGGGCCATTTTTTCAAATTTTTTTGCTTGCTGAAAACACTGTTCGCGAAGCAAACACTAGACGATTGATTGACTTCCACCACTCAACTGAATTGCGGTAGTTGCGGCAGTAAGTGCGCTCCGAATACTTGACGTGGTGATTAAAGCACGATATGCGCGGTATGTACTACTTGCTACATGCTTCTACGCAATCATGTTCGGCTTTGTCATTATGCAGTGAAAATTTTAGAAGGCATCGCTTTTGCTTCTAATGGTAAAACGCAGTTAACAGTGTGCGGGTTAACAAGCAATGTTTGGAGTTAGATTGTTCTAGTACAATGACTTGAAAATACAGTGATTGAAAAATACGCTGATTTTATCGTCATTATGATATTGGTTTTAAAGTGACAATACATAATAATGTGTAATATTGTAGAGTCAGGCTCAAAGTGGCGCGGGTTTTATGCTGTACAGAATACTTGGAAATGATAGCGACAGCAAGATCGATACTTCGTTTGGCATTGTACATAGAAATAAAAGAATAAATAGTATATACCAGGTCTACTGGTATGAAATGAGCGCTATTTTGTGAAAATAAAACACCAATTTTAACAAGGAAAGAAAAATAAAATTTATTCAAAATATTGACCATTGTTTTCTACACATTTTGACCACCTTTCTGGCAATTTATGGATACCACGCCAATAGAAATGTGCCTCTTTGGCATCAAACCAATTAGACACCCAATTTTCTACTTCTTCGTAGGAATCGAAGTGCTGCTCAGCCAATGCGTGTCCCATCGATAAAAACAAATGGTAGTCCGAAGGAGCCAAGTCTGGTGAATACGGCGGATGGGGTAGCAACTCCCAGCCAAGTGTTTTGATGTTATCCTGAACCGGCGTTGCTTTGTGTGGGGGTGCGTTGTCATGGAGCAAAATTACCTTCCTGTGTCTTCTGGCCCATTCTGATCGTTTTTCGATCAACGCATTGTTTAAATTAATCAATTGTTGTCGGTAGCGAACAGTATTAACGGTTTCACCAGGTTCTAAAAGCTCGCGATGCACCACACCTTTCTGATCCCACCAAACACACAGCATTGCCTTCTTACCGAATCGATCAGGTTTTGCAGTTGATGTTGATGGTTGTCCCGGATCAACCCATGATTTTTTCCGTTTAGGATTTTGAAAATAAATCCATTTTTCATCTCCAGTAACAATTCGATGCAAAACTGATTTTCTTTCGTGCCTTTGAAGCAAAATTTCACTGGTGTTTTTTCGGTTCTCCATCTGTCTTTCATTCAATTCATGCGGCACCCATTTTCCACATTTTTGGATCTTTCCCATAGCTTTTCAACGATCAGAAATTGTTTGTTGTGCAACATTTAACATTTCTGCCATTTGCTTTTGACTTAAAGTGTCATCTTCATCCAATATTGATTGCAGTTCGGCGTCTTTAAACTTTTTTGGTGGTCTGCCACGTTCTACATTTTGCATATCAAAATTGTTATTTCTGAATCGTTGAAACCATCTTTTGCATGTTGCTTCTGATAAAGCATAATCACCATATGCCTCGACAAGCATTCGATGCGACTCTGCAGCACTTTTCTTTAAATGAAAGCAAAAAATTAATGCTTTCCGCAAATCATCATTTTGTGGTACAAAATTCGACATTTTTGGCACAATGAAATAATATAGTGTTATTTGTTCAAGGACTTGATTTGTACTAAATATGTTTGTCAGTTTGTACACCAACCAAGCAAACAAAAAAAAAAGGTTTGTTTACAACAAATGCCCTATATCGAGACATTTATATCCTGACGCTCATTTCATACCGGTATACCTAATAGTATGTCCCCGGATGGGGTTGCCAAGAGGAGAAAATTTCTTACATTTTACGAGAAAAATGTATTCTTCTTGAAAGTTTGTGCTTGTTCAAAAACGGTTGAATCAGTTCTCACCGTTTGAACTTTCCTTTTCGTTGCAGAGAAATATCAAAAAATACCTAAACAAGACTAAACTACCTTAAAAAAGTATTATAGATTGGAAAAAATATATCAACTTCTACCAATTAATTTATTTAAGACCTCGAATGCATAGTTTTATTGACAAAAATTAATATTTTGGTGCAATAACCGCTGCTTTTTATAATGTTCTAGCATCTGTTGGGCGTAGATTTAACCAAGTTCGAAATTACTGTATTGTCGACGTTTTTCCAAGTTTTTTCCAGTTCATTATCCTAAGTATTTAAATTAGAATAATTTCTAAACTTAATTTTTTACCTACAATCTCCCGGAGATTTTCTGTGGGCTCTAAATCTGGGCTTCGGGAGGGCCACAGACATTTTTTCTTGACCAAACCAAGCTCTCAAATATCGAAATTTATGTTTTCCATCATTATCTTGTTGGAAAATATGGTTTGGGGGTATAATATTATCAGCAAAAGGAACCGTGTGCGTCTCTAAGATATTTCGGCATACAATCAGCCAATACATCCCTCAATTTGGTGCAGTGGCGCCATCCCAAAGCCCGAAAAACAACCGCATTACCAACTCTTCTCCATGTTTCACCTTGGGGCACAAAGTTTGAAATAAGTCACGTATTAATCGGAGGGCGTACATAATTCATGCCCTCACCTTAGAATAAATTGAACTTTAATTTATCGCTCCATATAATTCTTTTTATTCATTGTAAATCCAGTGTCGATGAGATTTGGCAAATTGGAGTCGGGTTGGTCTGTTTTTTTTTTTTTAAGAGAGATAAGGTTTTCGGCAAAAAGTTGCGCGTCTTTCAACCTATTTCTGATAGTTCTTGTTGCGACGTTTACTCCATAATTCGTCGCAATATCCACAAGGATCTTCTTGGACTCCATAAAAGGGTTTTGCTTACACAACTTACCAATTTGTTTATCTTTAAACTCCTTTGTTTTTTTTTTTGTTTTTATTATTATACGCGATACAATTGATTTGTTTATACAAAATCGTTGAGCTATTTTAGATTGTTTTTCTTTATTACACAAAGCTGAATTACACGAGTTCTGACATCTGATGACAAACTTTTCGTTTCATCCCCTATAGTGAAACCACCTCAAACAACTGCCAGAAAATTATTGAACCCAATATCATACTCAAGAAAATGAATTCTTTCAATTTTAGACAAAACTTGCTATATTTTTTCACTAGTAAACAATTTTTTTGCATTAAATTCTGGAGATAAGAGCAGTATACGTTGAAGTATGTTTGTATAGATTAGTTTGTTGGAATAATATGGGGAACATTCTCCATAGTCAATAAATGTTAATTTATTAACAAAATATGTAACATATTCTTTGATGGGATTGTCAAGGGGAGAAAATTTCTTATTTTTCACTTTACGAGAAAATTGCATCCTTCATAAAAGTTTTCGCTTGCTCCAAAACGGTTAAATCGACTTTCACCGTTTCAATTGTCCTTTTCGTTGTAGAGAAATGTCGAAAAAATAGGTCAATATAGTAGAACATTTTTCTGTCTCAAAAATTTAATTTTGTTTTCGTGGCAACCGTAATCAGGACTTAAATTAAATGACAATATTGTCGAAAGAGAGATTTTAGCTAATACAGTGCTATGGCAAAGGTGTTGAAGCAATTCGTCGAATTATCCAGAAATTTAATCAAAATTTTCTTTTACATTTCAAAATGTGGTGCACAAAAATTTATCAAGAAATTCTTGACTACTGGTTCCGAATTAGATGGAAAGAAAACTTAGATAGCTCGAAATGATCATGACGTTGCGAATTTTATTGGAATGAATTCGGTTCAAATAATCTAAAAATATTTTACTGCAAAAATCATTTCAATTAGATATACGGTACTGTCCCGGGCCAATCGAACACGAGAAAAACCAGTCGAATTGTCTACTACCCAAATCATGTCCATATTTGTTCCCCCCTCACACCCGCACAATGACAAGTGCCCAGTTAGTACCGTAAATAGATCAGTACAATATTGATACGTGTGGAGTGCAGACGGTGGCGGCCGCATTTTTAATAAAATACGTCAATCCCTAAAATGAAGTTAGAATTACATCTTTAATTCTTTCTTCGAAACGAAGATTTTCTCTGATTCATCGAGTTCAACAGGACTCTGACGTGCACTTGGTGAAACACATCCCAATATCTCAAAATTATGAACAATTAAACGTAATGTCGACAACGAGGGAATTGGTCTATTTTCTTCCCGAAACATTTCCGAAAAAGATTGCCTAATTTGGCAATAAGTCTGAACTTGGTAATACCATTCAATGATTTGGACTTTTTCAGAAACACTATAAGTAGTCGGTATTTTTAAAATCGTTTCTATTCAGAGAAAAATACCTTATCGTTTCTCTATCTTCGATAGATCTTCGATAGTTCGAAGTATAGTAACTGCCGACAATTGGCCCTCATTGGGCTGGAAGCATTATAGTGGGAAGAAATTTGGCGTCAGTCAATTCGACTGGTTTTTCTCGTGTTCGATTGGCCCGGAGCAGTACTGTAGATAAAACGCATACACAAAAAAACATTGAAATAATTGAAAATTAATCTCTTCAAATTAATATTTAATCACGCTTTAGAGCCAGGAGATCAAGCAAAACGCTTTAATTTCTGTTTGTAGATAGACGCTCAAATCGTGGATAATCAACACTTTTATTAAGACATCGTATTCTCTGATGAAACTACGTTCTCTATGATCGGTATTGTTTCGTCTCGGCAGGAAAGTACTGAAGCCACCACAGTTCCAACTTTTGAATCTCTCGTAATCGGAAATATTCTGCTAAAACGATCGTATGATATGCAATTTCTAACCATGGTATAACTGGACCACATTTTTTGTACGTGAAATTTTTATTTGCAGCTTCCTCGTTTTTGTTGAATTATTGTGATAAACACTTAATAAACAAAAGTTTTGTTTACAGTTGCCAGTATTTAATTTTTAGGCCTATTTTTTGATATTTCCCTGTAGCAAAAAGGAAAATTGAAACATTGAGAACAAATTCGATCTTTTTGGAACAAGCAAAAATTTTTAAGAAGAATACAATTTTCTCACAAAAAAAAAAATAAAAAATTCTTCTTTTGGCGACCCCATCCTAGGATATACTGTAGGTAAATAAGGAAGAAATTCTCAATGACAACTTTTAAGTTTTGACATAGAGTTGCATTTTTTTAATGAAACACCCTATACAGGATGTAACACACATAATCACAAAGATATTTCAAGGGGCAATAGTACTCTGCAAAATAATTAATAAATTTTAATAGTCCCATGGTCAAAAACGCACCATTTTAAATGTACAGGATGGCAAAGTTTCATATTTTTCATAATTTTGTTTTCATTTAGATTTATTTTTATTCTAATAAATTTGATTAATTGTTACATATACTGTGTATGGTAAAATGGTGAGACTTATCTAAAGTGAATGACTGGTGAAATGCTAAGATTTCAGAAACTAGGAAGATTACAAATCTAATCAACAGATCTTCATAAAACTGCACTTAGCCATATAATATTTTTTTAATTTATGTACTAAGTGGGCTGCAATAAATATTGAGGCACAGTAGATCTTCTAGGTCCCCAAGCAAGGGCAGGTATAGGTCAATTCATATATTTAATTTAATCTAATCTAGTCCCCACACTTCTGACATTTATATGCTTTGAACAGTCATTATTTCATTACACACAAATATCAGGTGCTAAATTTAGATTATCAGGGAAATAAATATGTAAAAAAAAAACAAAATTTAACCGATAGTTCAACAACTTACCTCATTCAGAAATTCCGTAACATCATAAACATCGTTGTTGATTATAAACCAGGTGCTATTCTTGTTGTTGTGTTTCTTGATTTCTTCGAAACTGTATTCTTGGACCATCTTCGAAAGATTTTCTTTAAAAATTAATTCAAATATTTCTATTAAATATTGAGGAAATTATTAATTTTTAATTAACAGTTTTATTTCTAGAGAAAAAAAAATAATGGATGCCCAAGCCAAAATTGCAAAACGTCATTTATGACATTTGCAGTGACAATTGACCATCAGATGTCAGGCACGCACAGCAGCTACTCTAGCCAATCACTATTGAAATTTGCGTCATGTGATTCTCTCAATGACCAATCCTCATGCATCATTTTCCTGCACCTCGACCAATCCACGTGCAAGTTTTCCTGTGTAAATTGTCCTGTGAAAATTTTTTATATTGTAAAGTCTCCTCGGATTCCATGTTCTTTCCATCCGCCATGTTTGTTCTTTTTACTCGTGTTGTATGATTAAAATTATCGAAATTTAATTGAAAATAGTGCTGTGAATCCGCTCTGAGCGAAAGTTTTTTATTCTAGAGGTGGTACATCAAAATGATGACCAGCTTTCAGCAGCAAAAGTTCTCACAAATGCAGCAACAACAAACGACTCCACCCTTACCTCCCATGATGCCATCAGGCCCCACTAATCTGGTACTCAGTTACAGCAAAAACAATCTTACACATTTTTACTATTTTTCCTTAGCCGCCTCACTCGATGATATCTCTGCCCCATATGGCCTCTCCAGCAATGATGTCACCTTATGGACAACCCCCATTACCACCTCAACCAATTTTTCCTCAGGAACTCCCTATTTCCCAACCCATGATGCAACCACCACCTTCCCCACCTTCCCCAAAGTCACAAACCTACATGGAGCCAGGGCCGGAGTTATTAGATCCTGAACCTCAATATGATGATCCACCTGCTCCAGGCACTGAGGAGCCTCCTGAAGAACCACCTCAAAAGACACTGAGATTGGATAGTAAGTAGTATGTGAATGGCTCTGGTATTTAGGCAGTTTCTGGTTGGCTACACAGGGCGTCAGTACTAATTTTCTGTGTGTCTGATTGAGATGTTCCAGAAAAAGGAGGACAGAATCGTTCGGCCCCTCTAGATAGAGCCTTAGCCTGGAGTCTAGTCCCTGGCAATTGTGTAACAGTCAGTTACATGGTAGGAATTGTGACACTGAATAGTTTCATTTTTGGATGAATAAGGAAGTGTTATTGTGTGCTTTTAAAGTTAAAAACAAGTTCTTGCTTATTCACCTAAATCTTCAGTGATAGATGCCATGTAAAAGGGAATCACTCAATTGGATTTTAGACAAATCTATTCTTTTTTGTGCTTCCAGATATCATATAGGAGTTGTTTGATAAAGTAGCAGAACCACTGGCTCTGATGGAACTAAGGCGTGCTTCCTCCTGTTGTTGCTATTAACCATTTATTTCTCTATGACCAAATCAATATTTTATTTAACCTTTTTGTCATGCTGCAAAAACCAAAATTTTATAATTCAACACTTTCATACTTTCCATGATTTTTGGGCAGTTATTAAAATACAAATTTGATATTTTGTGCTGTAATTTAAAATCTACACATTGTTGTTCTTTGAATGTCATTTTTATTTATGAAACAAGATGGAGATTTTCTCCTATATAAAATACATATAATATGTAATAATTCAATGTAAATGAAAATTAAGGATGATTCCACTCTCTTAAAATATTATAATAAAGTCAAAAGTATGAAAATACAAGGACAGATCGCGGAAGTATTTTAGTGTATGTACATGCTGAAGATATTTCTGAGGTATTTTTGAATGCAAAATTTCATCAGCAATTTTCCTCTTGGTCTACAAGAAATGCTAAAAATTGAATGTTGTGGACCTTAATTTAATATAATCAGATTTGTATCTTAAAAATTGTGGAACCTCCTTATAATAAAACATCTACTTATAGGCAGTTGTTAAAACCTCTAAATATTCTATTTACTTTGGGGTTTAATGCCTTTCCCTCCCTGCATTTTTATCTTATTATTTCATATATCTATAGGCTTCTAGCAGTGGTGTAACTAAAGCCTTATAATAAGCCAGGCAATAATTGAAACATATGGTAGTACCACTCTAAAATGCTCAAATTTTCTTGCTTTTAATAATTAAATTCGTCAATAGTTACGCCACTGATTCGTTTGAGTACCAGACAGAGGTGTTAATGCTACATGTTGAAGAACGTTTCATTTTTTTATTATTTTAGAGCGTTGGCGCGAATCTGCGACGGTCGTTTCTAAGAGTAGTTTTTATCTGCCCATGGTATTGTTGAGTTTTATTGGAGACTGATTATAATGTAATTTTTATTGAATATTGTAGCAAATTTATTACATGATTACAAAACGACTCGCTGCAGTGATCTGTTAATCATTTGTGCAGGAAAATGGCTTGTGTAACGAAAATTAATGCAGATCACTCGTTTTGGAATCAATATTAATCAATATTTTCTGACATACTTATAATAATTGGAAAAGGAGTTTTTTCTACTGCATTACTAATTGCTAAACAAGTTCTAAATATTAATCAGCGTAGGATCCCAATAAACCTAACCATAAAATCTACTTTTCCAATCGACTTTTTCCCCTCTCTAACATTTGCCAGATTTTCACCGACCTGCTTTGTTTTAGGTGATGGCGTGGATTATATTTATGACTTAAATCAGACTGGAGAGGTTGTTACAGGTAATTGAAAGACATATTTCAAGGCACAGTTGAGCACCGAGCACCGAATAAAATTTGCAGGTCCGGGAGCAATCAGCAATTCCGTGGCCGGAATCCTTGGCGGAGCCTTGCCGAAACTTAGCTCCGATCAAGCTGATTGGGTGACGAAAGCCAAGAAATACGCGATGGAGCAAAGTATACGTATGGTTCTTATGAAGCAGACCATTGCCTACCAGCAACAGGTATGCTGAGCAAGTTTATAGGAACTTTGATGTATCTGACTGTTTTTGTTGTTGCAGAAAAATAAGACGTTCCAACGCCATCAAGTTTTAGTTTTAATGTGCAGGTGAGTGTCTTTTCTTCAAGAATATTTGTAATTGTTTAAAATATGATGAAAATTTATAATGTTTGACAAGTTGTTGAGGATCCCATTGCATTCTCCAACTATGCCTTTTTAGCTGATAAGATCTGATTTTTTTTTTTTTCAATTTTAATCATTTGTAATGAAAACAGGTTCCTAAATTCTGTCTGTTCTGATTTTTTAGGGTTTATGTGGGATCCATTAGTTTTGAGCTCAAGGAGGATACCATTCGGCAATCGTTCCTGCCCTTCGGCCCCATTAAATCAATTAATATGTCCTGGGATCCAGTCACACAAAAGCATAAAGGTAGAGTTATTATTTCGTTTCTATACATGGTGTTCTATGTATTCCTACGTACATTGATAATTGAAATCTGATATTGTAAAAGTTAGAAGTCGGCGAAATTAGGTAAAAGTAAGCTCTGGAGGAGCTCTACTGAGCTTGTCACATTATTTGTATCGTCTTCAAAATTCTAGTAATATTAGCTGTGAAACAAACTGAATGCTAAGCTTGTTGAAGCGGTATTCTTGATAAATTAATAGCAGGTCATTAAGTTGGCTCTCAATAATGAAAAATCCAGGACCACAAACCAGAGTCCACCATCCAGGGTACAACAAATACTTGTTTTTAAACTGTTGTTTGAAACAACGTTTAAATAAGAACTCTTCATCCCGGAAACGAAACGAAAAGTAGAGCTACAGTCTGAACGGTTTAAAGACATGACAATATCAAAATATTGCCGTTTAATAAATGAGTGTGGGTATGAAGAACAATGCCTTAATGCGATTCTTCTTAACGATTTCGGGCTCTATATTCCAGAGTCCCAGTTTGGGGGACACTAATTTTTTTTTGCATGTTGCGGCGGGTGTCAGAATGGGTCAACGTACCGTTTTCTTAATTCTTTAAGTTGACATTTAAGCATTTATTGAATTTATTTTGCTACTCTTACACAAATGTTTTAAGTTTTTATTTTGAATGATTTTTGTTTGTTTGCAGGTTTTGCTTTTGTGGAGTACGAAATCCCAGAGGCGGCGCAATTAGCGCTTGAACAAATGAATGGGGTGATGATCGGAGGGCGGAACATCAAGGTAAATGTTCGTGTTCAGTTTTTATCTTTCCTTATTATTAGTTGGTTAGGGGCGAATTTTACCCATTACCCCCGAATTTATGAAAAATGGGTCAAGTGCGCCGCATTGAGAAATAAGGGAGTATTTGGGTGGAATCTCGTTTAACTTTTTTGTTGGAATTTGGGCGAGAATGTTTAGTTTTTTGTAAGTGGTACTGTTTTAGATGACCTTTTATTGTATGAGATTCTTTTCATAATGGGGCTTATATTTTTTTTTTATCCAATTGAAGCGCACGTTTTTTTTATACCTTGTGATCTCGTGGCTGATTTAAATTTAAAAGAAATTAAGAGGGAAAAAATACAAGCCCTTTTCTCCCATTAAAAATTAGGCAACTCTAGGAAATAAATCTTACATAGTTTCAGATGACAAATCCAAAGATGGTAGTTTCTTATTTTTCTTGGTCGGCTCTTAAACAAGTAACCGAGGGTTATTCAGGCAACTGGATTTTGACACAAATTAAGCCTCTCTCAGTTCATTCTGACAAATACCAAGTTACTTTCGAGGGTTGTCAATATCATTATGCCTCGGCGATAACCCTCGCCGGCAGTAGGGTTAAGGGACAGTGGTCGCAGATATTTACCATATTCACGTCACGAAAACGAGCTTTTATTTTAATCTCAAAAGAAACTTTTTTAAATAAACATGAATCTATGAATAAGCAATTATATATAGCTCAAATGACGTGAGTATGGTCCGCTAATGTGGGGTCTCTTTTCTATTATAGGTGGTGGGACGACCGAGTAACATGCCGCAAGCGCAAGCGGTCATCGATGAAATCCAGGAAGAGGCCAAACAGTATAATCGTATTTATGTCGCCTCAATTCATTCCGATTTGAATGAAGATGACATAAAGAGGTTAGTAAACGTGTCACCGCGTACAATACAGTTTTTTGTTAAATTTCTACCATCTTTTGAGACCATTTCAGTCAATAACGTGCAGTTCTAAAGACAAAAGCTTCGTTCGTATTATATTATATTAAAAATTGGCCTAACGCTCATGGGAAACGATTAAATTCCTTTAAAAAACTCGGGATTAAGACGCAATTCTGAAATAAATTACGCTAAGAGTAACTTCCTTTTTGTACTATTATAGTGTGTTCGAGGCCTTTGGCCCCATCGTTTATTGTAAACTGGCCCAGGGCTCCACTGGAAACAAGCATAAAGGCTACGGTTTCATTGAATATGAAACCGCTCAAGCCGCCAATGAGGCCATCGCTAGTATGAATTTGTTTGATTTAGGGGGTCAGTACTTAAGGTATATTTTCCTTATAAATCTTTGCTGCCTTGTTTCAATGGAAACATTTTCAGAGTTGGAAGAGCCATCACTCCACCGAACGCCCTTCTTGGGCCCTCAACTGGATCTAACGCATTACCTACTGCTGCTGCTGTAGCTGCCGCGGCGGCTACTGCTAAAATTCAAGCAATGGATGCTGTTGCCAGCAATGTTGCAGCTTTAGGTAAGTTTTAGGGTTTATGTATTGATTCACCTTGATAATGTTCTTTTTTTGCAGCTCCAAATCTTTCAAAGTTAGCAGCTCAGCCCGCAGCAGCCTTACCTTTGCTAACACCAGCAGCAGCGACTTCAGCTCCCTCCGTGGTGGCTCCGGTTATTACTTCCGTAGTGGGTCCTCCAGGACTGGTGACCCCCACAGTTGTAGTACCACCACCAGGGGTCGCAATTCCTCAAAAGTTACCTAATAATGTGATTCAGCCTGCCCTTGTACAACCAGTAAGGACTTCAATAATGCTTTAGTATTTTTTTATTAAAGGTACTTATTCTAGGTTTTGAGTGGCCCTGTACCTTCAGCACCGGTTCCAATAAGTTCCGCCACTGCGCCTCCAGTTTCCAGTAGGTCAACAGTGGCGCACCAACAGGAAGCCATGAAAAGGGCTGCTGAAGCCCAGCTTAAACAACAAGAGGAACTACAAAAGAAGCTTTTAGATCAAAACGAACCACAGACATTGCAGCAGCAAGAGAACATGTCCATAAAGGCAAGTTAATATTATTGATCTTATTGCGAGCGTATTATTGGTGATTTTAGGGTCAAAATGCCCGACACTTTGTAATGCAGAAGCTGATGCGTAAAGTGGATTCGAGAGTAGTAGTACTACGCAACATGGTCGGTCCCGAAGACGTTGACGAAACGCTTCAGGACGAAATCCAGGAAGAGTGCAGCAAATACGGTCAAGTGGAGCGGGTGATTATTTATAAGGAAAAACAGAGTGAAGAGGATGATAATGATGTTATAGTGAAGATCTTCGTGGAGTTCTTCGAAAGTTTTGGTAACTTTTTACATTTATTGTTTTGCGCATTTCATATTTCTTTACGTTGCAGAGGCGGAAAAAGCGAGAAACGCTTTGAGTGGTCGTTACTTTGCGGGTAGATTAGTGCAAGCAGTGTTATATGATCAGACTCTCTTTGAGCATAGTGATTTTTCAGGCTGAAACTCTATTTAATTTAAAACCAGCGTATTGTGATCTTTCTATATAGTGTGGACGCGAGTGTAATAAACTTATGTTATATTGCGAACCCGCGAGAACATTACAATTTAATAGAATTGATTATGAACGTTCATTTTGTTGAATGGCATGACTGTACAGCAAAAAAGATTTTTTAATGGAATTGGTGTTGTGCTAAGTGAAAAGACTTTTAAAGAAGTGGACAATTTACATCAAAGTTAAATTACATTCAGACAAAGAAATTTAAAATTTTGGAAATAAATTGTTATTTTCGTGACTTAATGCGTGAGAGTCATGACTACTTCATAGCCGCTGTTTACACATGATTTTTCCTACCACTAGATTTAATTAGTTTTTATAAAATTACAATAAACCTACTTAAATTACGCATAAAAATTCCGAAATCCAAAAAAGCAGCTCATGTTAAATAACATCAACGGTGACATTCCATCGGTTTCCATGATAACCATAATAAAAAAAACAATGAATATGATTGAGTACACTGTGGCTGATTGCCTTGCTAGGTAAATAATGACCCATGTATGTCTCGTTGTATTGTCCTGTAAGTGAATTGAAGACTTTCTTCGAAAAACGGTTGAAGTTTACTTTTTTAGTCTCTTTATGGTCAATTTCACCCCCGTGTATCTGTAATAGTAAGTTGCGACCAATGGGATAATTGCAAGACAGATTTGCTTACAAATATTTGCTTTGTAATTTTACTGCTTCCTTCATGTTCATTCTACCTATTCTTATATACACGTTAAAAATTCTAAACTTAAACTCTTAATCTGTTGTTAAATTTTTTTAGAAAAAAGCAAGAAAACATTTCCCAGTTATATAGCACTCTCAATAATATTAATTGTGTTAATGACACATATGTTTTTAGGTTATTAGTAATGTCATGACGTAAGTTCTAAAAATTCTAACTTCACTGAATTAATTATGTCTCTCCTAAGTTTTAAGTGTTCAAAAACACGAACTGAGGAATAAATTTTGCATTTAAAACTATCACCCTCTCCAACCTGCCAAAATAATATTTAAACGGACATGCTGATCGATGCTGATATTGATTTCACATAGAAATTCACATAGCCTTGACACCAACACCCAACTCTAAGTGCATGTTGGCCCTAGCTGTAAATTTCTCAATTCGCTCCCACGACCAGCTGATTTCTGTCAGGTGAATGACATCATAACTACAACAATAACAAAAATGTCAAAATTTTGGAATATTTTAATTATTTATCTAACAATTAAATAAATATCCTCATTACCACATCGTGACAAAGAAAAATGTCTTCTTCACACATTTGTTGAGTGTTTTGTTTTATTTTACTCTAACCATGACGGAATCAACTATTCTTTCTACTGTAGCAAACTTGCTGCGCCCCGTAAGCAAAGACGTTTCCAGGGGCAAGGGTAAGTTGTGCCTTTCCACTGTTTATTTGAGTAAACTGAATAAGGCCTTTGACGAAAACGCCCCAGAAAATTTAACTTCATCATTCCACCTTACTGAAGCTAAAGCTTCATTGCAAGTTGACTTACAATTTTTGCTTGACCTCGTAAAAAGCACTATAGCTCTTAAAGTGATTCCTGACCTTGTTGAAGATGAGGAGAGCAGTACTGTGAACATAAGTAGATTTAAAAATATTAAGACTTTGGAGATTCATAAAATTGATGTAAAGAGGTTCCGAGGGATACAAAAGTTGAGGTCGCAGATAGAGCAGCTGAGTTGTCTGTATAATTTAGACAATTTGTCAGACATTTTGGACAAATGTGGTGGAGATTTGAGCCACAGTTTTAACTGGGGAGAGCTGAAGAGAGGGAACTTTTCCCATAATCAAATTCAAGAAATTGACACAGTGTTTGAAGTTACTCCATGGCTGCAAACGTTAGATCTCAGCCACAATCACATAAAGTGCCTAAACATAATTGACAACCTTCCAAATTTAAAAGAACTGAACTTATCATACAATAAATTAGAGTCTGTTCCAAAGTTTAAAGGAGCAATTTGTAAGAGGCTGCATGTAAGTGTGTTTTTTGTCAGCTTTTGATTCAGTATTTACCACATGTTTGAATTAATTTCAGATCCTATTATTAAACAATAACTTCATTGAGGACATCACCTCACTTTCAACTCTTGCTGACTTACACCAACTTGATTTAACTCAGAATTGTTTATTAGACCACAAGTCTCTCTTATCAATATCACAAATGCCCTCTTTATACTCCCTTGACTTGAGGGGGAACCCTATAAGCTTCCATTCCATTCATCGCACCCTCACCTGTAATTATTTCAACAAAAACACAGCCACTTTAAATGTGGTTTTGGATAATATCCCTCTAACCAAAATTGAGAAATCGATGGCTGGTTCTCACAGCCCCATTTCTCAATCCTCTCTGGGAAGTAGTGGCAGCTTCCCTTTACAAAACTCCTTAGACAATTCTTTGCCCAAGAGACAGAGGAAAGTAGTGCGAACTGTTACTATTCAGGATAGTCATGACATTCAGAGGTTGCCAAATAAAGTTGAGCCTGTTATTCCTTCACCAAGGAATACTGACAAAAGTCACCTAGATATTAAGAAGAAGGTAAAAAGTTTTATTGTAAGTGTTTTAGTGGTGTAATGTTATTATTGTTTTGTTCAGATAGAACAGGGCCTGCAAGAAGGCACACAGCCTTCCAGTGTAATATTTGAAAATATTTTAAATTACCCCAAGAATGTGAATTCTTTGGAGTCAACAAGTAACCAGGTATCATCCCCTAATAATCCTGAGTCGGATAAAGTTTCTGCAGAAATCAATGAATTTGTTGAGGAGACGACAAGAGATGACAAACTTTCTCCAGCTATAGAATTTAATACTAATCTGGAGGATTCTGGTAAGTGAATTAATTTTGGATTTATTTTTGTATTGACTGAAAACTATTGGTTAACAGAGTCACTCTCAGATGATGATGATGATGATGATGATGATGATGACATTCTTGAAGGTCAGACCTTTGTAGCTGGAACTCGGGCAGAAGCAGATGACTTGTGCATTGCAATCACTAAGAGCCACCTTTCAGAAAAAGATATTGTTACAATGACTGAGAGGGAAAGGTGTGTGTCATTCACCCATTTAATTCTATATATAAAATAGCTTTTCTTGCAAGGTTTTTTAAGCAAGGGAAACTTTTTTGTTGTAGGTGGAGCTTAGATGTATTAAAATCCTTCAAACAAGGTGAGGACTCCAGGGAAGTTAAAATAGAATTTGACATTATGCGCAGAGACAAAATGTTTCGGGTTTATTACCTTGAAGAGGCGGAAAAGTTCATTAAAGAGCTCTATGAAGGAATGCTGAGGAATAAAATACCTGAGGATAGGATTCAGTATCAGTGCATGAAGTGTAATGGCTTGTTCTCACGGTCGAAAAAAGGTAGCAGCGTTCTTCTTGAGGAGAAGGTCACCTGTCCCAAATGTGGCAGCAATCATGTTATTGAGTCTAAGTGAGAAGATGGAGAGTACAGGGTGTTTCAGGAGGAGAAGCACATACTTCAGTATATTATTCTACTTTTAATTTTTTTTTCTTTTTCTTTTTGAGAGTTTTTGTTTGTTGTTTTACGGGAAGTCTTTGTTCCTATCTTTTCTGCGTATAGAAGGTAAGGAAAAACTAAATTATATGAATGTGTCAAAATAACTTAATTCGGTTCACTCTGAAAATTTGCGTGCATCGTCAGCATCGGAAAACATTGCTTTTAGCGACTTTAATAACGTATACCTTTTTTAAGCAAAAGAGGCGCAGGAAAATATTTTTCCAGCTCAAAAAGACATACGCCGTAGCGCAAAAAAATTGCAGCGATTTAAATGTGTCCTAATGGTTGTTTGTGGCTCCTTCTAGAAATTACACTAAAATCGTCAATAAATTTGAATTTCCCATCCCAAGAAACCTTCGGATACAAAATTCCGTGAAATTAGCTCGAAGTACTCGGAAGTTATTAATGGAAATGTAATATCTTTGTTCAAATTTGACACCCTGTAAATCCTAAGCGAAGCGTTTCCGAACCTAAGTTTATGGGAACTTTTTTGCTTAAAATTAAACATAGAATAATATACTGAAAGTATGTGCATCTCCTTCTGAAACACCCTGTATATGTGTTTGAAAGAACGTGATCTCATAATAATGTAGGACAACATGTATACTATTTCTCTTTTTTATAGGTTGTATCGTTTAGTTGTTAATGAAGATACCATATGCCTTTTAGGGGGTGCCTAAATATGTAATTTTAAGTTTTAATTTGACCGTTGTGTACATCAATTCTATTATTTACATATATTTATTTTACTGTTTTAGGACAAGTAGTTGTTTTTATTTGCCATTACCGCCATCTATTACTGATTAGGATAGCTGTGTGATAATCTTTAGGTCACATCTGACATACCAATTCAAAAATTTTAATGTTTGTTTGTTTATACCACTGTCTCGTTGCAGCGATGTATTATTAGCCGAGTTTATGCGTTAAAATTAAATTTGTATTTTCACGGAGCGAATGAAGAAACGTTTCTAGTTCACATTAAATTTAAATAAAAATCGGCCGTTGAAAAATGCGTGATCAGCTGTGTGTCAAACATCAAAATAATCAAATGTCAAATTAGTTTCCCTGTTACTTGTTTCCTTTGTTCGGTTTCGAAGCCAAAAAATCAAAATTAGCACGTTTTTAATGAAAATTGTGAATTATGTATCGTCTGTTGTGCCTGGGAAATCGAATATGCTAGAAGAAGATACATAGCAAGGTATTTTCCGTTGAAATTTTTCTGTTGTAAAATTTTCTTTCCTCTGAGTGTGCGCATGCGTCGATTATAGATAAAATCCTTCTAGGCGACGTTGTCAGGGACCAAATTTTTTCGAGTTTAACACGCTCACACACGCGATTTTCTTAAAATTTATATTGGTATGTTCTGTTTTTACGAGTTTAACTTTTTATTCGGAGCATTTCCTTTGCTATTTAGGTAATTTTGTACCCAAAATTATTTCATATAATTTTATCACCCTAGTGGGAGCTAGCGCTCCGCCTTCCTATGATTAGCGATAAAATTTCATCGTGTTGACACGTTAATTCAACGATATTAGCATCAAAATTCCTAATTTTATCCAAATTTATGTAGTTCCACAAAGAAAGAAATTGATTTTTCTTTGTACGAAATACTCAACAGACAATTACCTGATCGGGCTCCCGTCGACTTGGCACCGTCGCATTTTCAGGTCTGGAAAATTCGTTCTCGGTGTAACAGTGGTCCTACATTTTTCATTATTTTTTGGACACAATTTCATCCAATTCACACGTTTTTAGACTCTGACCGAACCTTCCTCTTTTATCCAGCGTTAATTTCGAGGCCGAATTTGTTATCAAGTCTTTACGTGTAGTTACAGAAGACAGCCCAGTCAAACCTTAAAATGACTAACAAAATGTAATTATTTGTTTGCCGTTCAAAAAATAGTTTGACCACTTCCAATTGGTAAGTTCTTCAGTGATATTAATCCCGCGGTTAGAAACAGGGTTTCCCCATTTTATTCCCTTACTGCTCCCAGAATTTAGACTCTTAAGATGACTTCTCTTAGCAGGGGTCCAGCAAATTAGATCAATTAATTATTATTGCAAGGAAAATGGTATTTGTGTATTCTTTGATTATACCTGTACTTATAACTCTTACAAGATCATGGAGAAGGTTGTTTTCAGTCATATGTTTCTTGCAAGTTATTGATATAATGGTAAATTTATTTTACATTATACAATAGTCAAAATAAGTATTTCCCATGTAAATTCAGAATTTAATAATCAATAGTACAATTCCTTACATGCCCCAACACACTCCCTCTAGATTGTATTTTGAGCCTGTGTCACACCATGTTACGCTAGAATTTCCAAATCAACATGAGGGACTGTTAGCTTCATGTTCGAGAGCAAAATTGTCAACCAAGAAAAGAGTATTAGAGGTTTGTGGGAGAAAAGAAAAGGAGGTACAAGATTCCATTAAGAATATTTCTATTTATTCATCTACCAAGGTAATTTGATGAAACTTTCTGCTTCATAGAGTTGATTTCTGCTATAAACAATTATTACCAGCTTTTTCAAAACAGTAGGATTTTCTTGTAAAATTGTATACAAATCAAAGAAATCAATTTATCTGGTACAAGTACCTCAATTTAAGATACTGCTTATTGCTTTCTAAGCTTGATAATGCAAAATATTTTTCGCTATTCACCCGAAATATATTTTCCAAGGCTTACATAGAAAGCTGAAATAAGGGAATTATGTATTACTGAACCTCATTAGCTCATTTCGACCTTGTTTAAGTCCTTATTATTTTATTTTTTTCAATGTAAGTTGGCAATCTCCCTTGACATTTCATACGAATGTGGTCAAGGGATCATCAGTTGTTTCCATATGACAGTTTTCACTTTATTTAATAACATTTCCTGATGGAAGTGATCCAAGCCAGGTGCAATAAAATGTCCATTATCCTCAGCTTCTTGACTTTGTTGGAAGCAATAAAACGTCATGTTTATTTCACAGCAATTAATTGATTTCTTGTACGTCTGGCAACGGTGTAAAATCTACAAGGTGAAGTTGATAGTCTCCAATTGATTTCTTGTATATCTGGCAACAGTGTAAAATGGTGAAGTTGACTGATGGAATGTCAAATGCAATTTGTTGTGTTGTAGTTGCTGTCGTTTAGTAATTTAATCCCCTTAAATGCAGTTAAAAATACACGATTTAAATGTAGTTACAGACTAACTGTACCCCTGCAACCACACCTTTTGAGAGGTGAGGGATCTAGAGTCGCGTTTAGGGTCTAAAAAACGGTCCAAAAATTTTTGAGGTTATGTTAGAAGTACTGGCGGTCACCCAGAAGTAGGTGGAAGGAAACTGTCTATTGCTCTTCTTTTCGCGGTTCGTAATTCGTGTTAAACATAGAACGCAGCGGTAATTTCTTACTCATCTGGTGAAAGAGGAACAAATTGGAGATAAAATGGAGCAGTCAACAACAGAAGTGATTAAAGTTTACTGGAGAAAATTCAATAGAGTCAATAGAAGTTCCAAGTGATAATTGCATTAATGTTGCAGGGGTTTTACTCGATGGTCACCAAGGAGTCTTCCAGGCGAAGCCCCAAAACAGTGGAATGGAAGAAGCATGATGGGAAAGCTTACAAACAGCTCATAAGGAAAGTAGGTGTGAAGCCTATGAATTGCATATTGTTTTGCATAACTACAATGTGAGAATGTGGGAGAAGCTCATGTTGATTTGTGAGCCAAAATCAGAAGTTTCAATCTATTTATTGCAGCAGAGGTTTTTTAAGCTGCAGTACAGAGGCTCTGGTATAGCAGAATGTCAAAAAATCAGAACTTTAAGGAAAACTAAAGCAATTTAAGAGAGGAACTTAGTAAAAATATGAAGAAAGTAAATTTTGATGTCACTTACAGGACAAATAAGTTACCATGTCAGCATGGGAGTGGATAGGAAGTTCCAAGCAGACGTTAAATGAACTTCCATTTAGACTATTTATGGAAGAAGAAAGGCATACAAAAGATATTTCTTATAGTACTTTGTCAGCCATAAGAAGAAATAACCATTCAGATCAAAAAGAGCTGGAGAAAATCCAGGGCATAAAGCTAATACATTTACAAGATGTTCAGATATAATGGATCAATCTGACCCTTTCACATAGGTCTAGTTTTCAACAATAAAGTCTAGAGATTGTTGTCTCAACAATGGAGCAAGTGACCACCTGTATAACAAGGGGCCTATTTTTGAGACTTCACTCAACTATGAAAATTCTTGATGGATCCTCTTTAAAAATCCTCTTTAAAAAAGTGCTGAACTAGTAGAACAAGAATGGGTTTGAACACAACTGAGGGAAATATTATATGAGCTTGAACTGGCTTTTTTTAGTGAGCAAAGCCTTAGATAAAAACATACAAATATTATCAAATAAAGACACTTGTCAAATTATGGACAAAATAGCACATATAAATTTCATGTTTTTAAATTACTAAATATGAAGTGTTAAAATTAGAGGAAATCTGGAGTCCTATTTGTGAAAGTTGTTTGTAAGAGAAACAGTTCAAATTACAATTACAAGAAGCCAAAGAACCTCAATCATTCAGATTTGTGTGGCCCTTTATAAGTTGATTCCGTAAGGGAAGTCATGCTACTGCCTATTGATGAAGGATGACCATTTGAATTATTGAACAATGTTTCATAAGGAGAAAATCAAAAACAAAGGAAAGAATTCAGAATATTTAAAAATTACTGGAGATTTAAGTCACAACAAGGTTAAGACCTGAAGAATTGCCAATAGTCTAAGAGTTTTTAAATCTTGAAGTCAGAAATTTATTAGAAAGTAGAAGAATTCAACATGAAAAGGCTAGTAGCTATAGTCTTCACCAAAATGGTAAGGTTGAAAGGAAAGTTATTCAATCATCTCTGCAGAGCGTCCCCGACAAAGTTTCCTATCAAGCACCTTCACCTGGCCAAGTGGGAGGTTGTGGAGATGGTTCACAGGTCTAGAATTTGTAAATGGACATCCAGATGTCCATTCACAAATTTAACACATTTTAGATGTTTTCACCTTTGTTAGTTTTGTTGTTATCGGTTATGCTCCCTCTTGCCATATTAAATTTTAAGTTATGCAAACTAAGGATGATATGGTACTTTGTCACACTATTGGGCCACCCTGCACATATATTACTGTTTTATTGACGTTTATAGAATTTCCAGTCTGCAATAAAATTTCATTTTTGCTGCAGTTCTCATCCTCGTGTTTCACCTCAAAAACTCACCTATAAAACCTGCCAATCAACATAAAGTAGAATCGCCAAAATGGTTTCGACTCGGCAAATGTCAGTCACTGGTAGCAGCTCTAGTGAGGGCTTCAGTGGGCATACAAGTACGAATGGTGGGACCTATTTATGTCAGTTGGAATTCGGACCTGCGAAATTCACCAGAAACAACGTTACCACTACGGGCGGGTACAACGGGGGGGCGAGCACCTCCACGTCAGGGGTCGTGCAATGTTATAGGTCAGTTCTTGATTATTTTAAGTAATTTTTTTCCTAACATCCTCAGTTTTAGAGTGCAAAACGCCCCAGTACAGACTGTGAGATTTCTGGATTTACCCCAGGAAGTGATAGAAAAGATCATCGGCTATTTGCCATTTAAAGAAATATGTAGGATGCGTCTGGTTTGCCGACGTGTTGATCAAATCTGCGGCTACATTCTGAATGCCACGTTTTCCAAGTTGCAGAGTCAGATGTTACAGCGATTTCAGGAAATCAAGAGCAAAATGCCGCGCAGGGAATCAGCAAGGCGTAGTCATTATTTAGCCTCAGAGAGCGACATTATTGAGACTGTGCACATGCGTTTGACCTTGTTGCAAATGTCTTTTGGGAAGCACATTGAACGGAAACATTGTTATTTCTTCCCCGGAGAAATTTTGGACGAGGTCTATTCCATTTTGCATTACATTAAGGTAGGTTTTTTTGTATAAATTATCAGAGACAATATAATAAATTCGACGAAAATTAACGATAATTTTTGAGAAGTTTGCCCAAGTGCAAATTAAATTGAAGTTTCATTGGCGTGCTTACCGAATCATAGGCGAATTACAACGGCAATTTAGACGGGGTAGAAAATACAAAAAGGCGTAAAAAATATTTAAAATTAGTACTAATTCAAAAAAGAGAAAGTTTTACTTTTTCTCAATACAATGAAGGTTGTATATGTGCTTCAGTTATCTGTCAAATGCGACATTTCAACAATGCAATGCTGGTCTTTCATTGTTACACTAAACCAATTACTAGCGAATGAGACCGGTAATTTTTGCATTAGTGTATTTATTGCGATAATTTCCGGGGGTGCCTAAGCAATGTTCCAACCAATTAAAATATTTTAATCTTGCGATCTATTCTTCATCAATGTGATTCAAGAAATTGTTTTCTTAAATACAATGTATGTAAAGAGAAATAAATTCATAATTTTTGGCGTTTCTGCATGTTAGTGTAAAACCCTGTACTTTATAATAGACCACTTCGAGGCTCGATTTACCATACAAAGTCACCGACGAACTGTTTGATTTGTCGACCATGGCAATGGAGTACTTTAAGGATAAAGTTGAACCTAATCTACCTGAAATCGCGTACTTTAGCACCGACTTCCTCAACTTTTCCAGTAACTTTAGCAGTAAGTGCCTCTTTATTATTCATTCTTTTGTTCTATGTGTGTATATCCCATTCATCAGGCTCCAGTTCGAGCAAATACGGTCTTGAACCTTCGAATTTATCCGGCGAACATTCTAACGCTGACCTCAATGATACCGATGTCTTAGATGCCGAGGTAAATGCTTATGAAGAAATCAAAATTTGAGTTGTAACAGAATTGTTAATTAGGAGTATGTGGAGATACCTCAATCGAATATGGTCCTACGCAAGCGTATCCGTAAGATTAAACAAGGAATGAAGCGATATAACAATCAGTTGACGGTATTGCGTCAAGAGTTAAAGATGTGCAAGAAGAAGACGGCAGATCAGCAAAGGCAAATCACCGATCAGCAAAAACAATTAGCTGACCAGCAAAAACAGACCTTAGAATACGCCACCAGGTATTTAAATAGGACTTGATTTGGAGAGTTTACACATTATTTTTAATCTAGACTGGACGAATATGACAAAAAGACCGAAGAATTCTCACGCAAATTTAGCACCCTCCTGCAAGAACTGAACAAATGCAAGACGGAATTGCAATATTGGCGGTGCAAATCGCCCGCGACGCCGATTTGCAATGCGTGCGGAACTCCGGTTCTTCCACAACCTGAGGAACTGCAAGTTTTAGTTAACCAAGGGATTAATCCGGAGGGTCTAGGTAAATATTCCCCAAATTCTGCTGTCTATTAACGTGTATAAGTGAGATTTTTTTTAGGTTTACAATTGATCTCAGATGTGGGAGCAACGAGCTCCGAACAGGACACAAGGAAATCCAAGAATGAGGATTTAGAAGTTGTTAAGTTCGTAAAAGCGAGCGAGGCGCGCGGCCCATGCAAAGAAGTTTCAGTTAAAAATAAGAAGGTAAGGATGAGCAGAGTAGAATAAAAGTAGTTTTTGAGACAAAACAATGTTTGAGTATTCCAGTCCAAAATCAATTTAAAAATTTCGATTTCCCCAAGAGACTTATATGAATGTTTTGCGTAAATTGCAGCATTGTGTTCAATAATTGTTTGTCGATAAAATGGTCTTGCAATTCTGATTATTTTGACATAATTGACTTTTAAGCCATAATGTTGACTTAAATAGCAGAAAGACCAAATGATGGATAGCCTTTTTTATTGGAAATATAATTATGTACAGGGTGTTCGTTTCTGAACCTCAACTATGAGGATTTCGGGAATCATACAAGATGCGAGATCATTGAAAGGGTAATTCAAAATGATTGACACTTCATCATAGCAAGTTTTCTTCCTCTACAACGTGGTGATGTCATATTTGAAATTCGACGTTTCAATTTTTCACAACCTTTTTTTTTTCTTATAAACTTTGTCGTGAATTTTCACATTTTTGTTTTTCATTTTTGTTCGGATTACGATGATGTATCACATAAAGTTTCATTTTTTTAGTTTCCGGATAAACGATCTATGCAGTGCTCGTAGAATTCATTCTAATTGAGTATTAGACCATGAGAAGCCTTGGATGCAGCACGTATTGCGACCCCTTATCCTTCTGGGTGGGCTTTCTTTTCCTTTGCAAATCGAACAGTTTTCTTTATATATAAGAAAGTTCTACCCCTTTAATGATCTACCTAATTTTTATTGACAGAGTATAAACAATATTTCACTAAAATCTGTCAGAAATCCTGTTTTTGATGTAAGTATCGAAAAGGCTCTATGTCGTTACTGATGGTTTAAATTTAGTAACATTGCCTCGCAAATAAGTCACCTAAATTGAAACAAGCGAATAAACCTATGATGACAACGTGTACTTTTTTAAATTTACGCTTTAAAAACTTTTAAATTTTAGGGAGAATCACCGCCATGTTCGTCCAGTCCCGCTTCCCGTAGCCTCAAACGTAAATCATCCTCAGAGGAACGTGAGGACGAGGCCGGGCAGCCCAAGAAGACCAGACGGTTCTCGAAAGTGCGCTCGAAACGCGCCACCACCACCAAAGCGTAAAAATTACCACCGTGCGAGTCGCGAATCCAGGTCAGTCACACGTCACACACGAGTCACCTCCTAGAAAACAAAAGACCACAATGTCAAATTTCTCTGACAAGGTGTTTTAGCTAGCGGAGGGTGCAGCCGCTATCAGTAACTGAGTCGAAACTTATAACAATTATTCTTATTATCATTATAAAGTAATTAGTACTCGTAGTTGAGAGAGAGGGAGTGGGCGGTGTTAGTCCCTCTCCGCCGACACGCCCGTTTTTTCCCCGTCTTGCCCACTACCAGATAAAAGCTTCTGTTCAGTAGTAAGTGTGTATAGGCGCAACAGTTAATGCGGTACTAATAGTCAAAATAACGAGGAGACTTTTGTTGTGCTCGCCGTGTAAGTGACAAATGCGTCGTTACCACATACTCGTTTCATTTATGTCTGGCAAAATTGTCATGAGTCTGACATATCGCGTCAGCGTTAAAATAAAAACATAATGGAGGTGATACAGAACTGGGTCTCGCTAAAACGATATCGCCACTATTTTTATTTGTAGAGTATTTCGGTTTTTTTCTATTTCCTGGTTTTCCTCACCTGTCTTTGGCGAACACACAAACGTCACCTCGATTATATCAAAATAGTCTAGAGAAGTGTTGATAAAATAGGCTTTTCCAGTTTGTCTCTCCCCAATTTCCTGCCACTTAGAATTTGAATTTAAGGTGCCTATAATCAAAACTATAAGGATCAAAATAAGGTTTTTGTGTTAACTTCGTGCAACTCTGTTTATAATGCGTAGATATGAAAACTGGCAGGTTAATCGGAAGAGACACAACAACCCATTGCGACCTTTAAGAAACCAACTCTATAGGTGTAGCTTTAAACGGTTCTCAGCACGCGGTTTCTCAGTATTTCCCGGCCAATTTTTCGTTCCGTACACTACCAGATTTGTGAATAATAGTCCTGCTCTTGTATTGTAGGGGAACCCTGGAGATTTGCTCGGGCGAGTTTTTCGTCCTTTGTATTCGCAGCTAAGCCACTCGTCCAAACTGGTAACAGATTTCCTCCATTGTGCGCAGAAATTCCATTTTAAATGACAAAAGAAACAAACGAGAATACCCACTATTTATTAGCGTGTTAGACAAGTACAATAATCGATACACTCAGCTTTAATAAATATTTAATGAATTAAAAATGGTGAACGACGATCACATTTGTATAGGATTTAGTGCGTTTTCCTCGTGGGCCATAATTATCGTTTCCAAGTCAAAGCCACTAAGGGTTAAGCTTAACCAATGTGTATGGTAAAGTTCGATGCACAAGTTTCGGTTCGCTCTTACCAGATTTACTGACCGATGATTTTCATTACTGATGTAATACTTAAGTACCTAATTTAGCATGTAAAAACTTATATTTTATGACCTTGAATAGGTTTAATTTAACAACGTGTATTTAGATAACGTACGGTGGATGAGGAAGGTATTATTGTGCAGTGTAGTGTAAGACTTACAATGTAACCGGAAAGCCGCCATATTTGCGCATGTAAATTACACAACATTGCAAATTTTCCTCCAAAACCGATTACGTATATTAAGTTAATTTTTTCTCTAGGTTTAAATGTATTTTTTCTTATAATATGTAGATTTTTGTGTAGGCGGGGTTTGAAGCCGAAATGGGGCTCCGATGCCGGCTTTAATAGCTTAGGACAACGGAGATTCCGTTTTAATATTAGTTTCCGTAATAAATGAAATTTATTTATAATATCTTCAGATGCCGAGGTCTTTGTATGGCCCGGTACGTTGTTTGGATTCAGTGCAATATAAATAGAGGAATCTTCGTTAATTTAATAATAACAGCGAGTCCTCTGCGGGCCCATTTGGCTCTCCTCTAGCCCCTTCCGAATTCCGAATTAAATGTGTTTGAAATTTGTTAATGTTGTTACTTAAGTCGGGGAAAATTCACCCTCTCTATATGATGGTCGCAAGAGTTTTCGTTTCATAGTAATTCTTAAAAGTTTTTTTGTTAGAGGGCAATGGTCATACCCGTTTTTTTTCCACTACTAGCTTTAAAAGACTGTTATTATTGTGTCTATTGATTAGCTGTAGACGTTTACGTTTTCTCGTCTTTTTTTCTAAAATAATCGGTCGAATAACACGTTAATAGTAACAAGCATAAGTTCATTGACTTTGTGAGCTAAACGACTACAAAAGTCATCACCTCATTGTTGTTCTATTCATAGTTGCAATGTTATGATTCAAGATTGTCTTTTTGTGTTTCGAATTTAATTTATGCTCAATTTGGACAAATTTATTGTAATGTTATAAAATCTGGTTAAATCTATTAGTGGAAAAATCGTATATGCCCCGCGGTTGTGAAATACTTAAGGCCCTAAGCGCTGCGCGCTTCGAGATTTGCACTTTACATTCGGGTCATAATAACGCACTTCACAACCTTGGTGTGTAATATGTTATCATATTGGAAGTTTTTCAATTAAAATATCGCACTTAAAATTGAGCTGCCTTGATCCGCCCTCTAGAAGCAACTTGGTCTATCCTAATATTTATTGCGGTTTCAAGTTAAGTTTCAATTCTAGGGGTTTGTTTTGCATAAAATAGAATTTATGATCAGTCGAGAAATTTGCCACAGCGGCAGTTAAAGCAGTTAAAACTCACGTTAAATCCCAATCAGACTGTCAATTAAAGTAAACATCAACACTGTTGTGGCATTTAATTTATCACATCGAAATATTAGGGAAGACCCTGTCAGTGTACGCATTAGGTACATAAAAAACGTTCCCGAGCACCCCGAGTTCTGTTGACTGAAAGTGTCCTTTTTCGTTTTAAGAATTCAAGACAATTAGCCGTAGGAGTGATAGATCGAACTTATATTTAAAAAATTGCAAAAATGACAAAAAAAGTCTATTTTAAAAATTAAATGTACGATGTACTCCATATATTTTATTTACTTAATAAATTATTTGTGTGAATACGTATTTTTATTTTTTTTAACAATAAAAATAATCAGCAGATAACTCCATCTGCAATGAAATGGTACAGTCAAAACTGAAATTGGACAATCGATTTTTTGGTCCGAAAAATTCCATGATCTGACATGAAAATTTTAGTGAAAAAAGTCAAGTTACTCCGATTTGGAATATATGTGTATTTGGTAGCAAAGTAAAAAGGATTACCAGGAGCTAAATATATATCCTCGCACTTCTGCTCTCCTGATACGAAACATCGATTTCCAGTAAAATTCCGCTGTATTTAACATTTCATATCAGGAGAGTAGAAGTATGAAGAGGTATATGTAGCACATAATAGTTCTTGAATTGGCCTTCGACAAACCAATATGGTTCATACACATACGGCGGAATTTTACTGGAAATCGATGTTTTGTACGAGGAAAGCAGAAATACCTTCAATGAAATCACGTCAAAAACATTGTAATTATTTTAATACAAAAAACAATGGCATAGTATTAACATTGCTAAGGCTTCACTAGGAACCTGAATAAGGTACAAATGGGAAACAATAATTAATAACCATATTTATCATTAAGCTTAGTCCGGCCGTCTCCACTCTGATCACTGGGAGGAACCCACATGTTATAATCCTCTTTTCTGGCATCCTCATCGTATCCTCTTTGTTTCTCTATTTCAGCCTTATGCTGTCTTTGTTCAATCCTTTTCTGGTTTTTTCTTTTCTTTTTTTCATCTGTTGTTTCTTCTTGCAGATTTCCATCTTCATCCTGGTTAACTTCAATGCAATCTTTGCTGCAACAAGGCTGTCGCTCTAAAGCTGTAGTAGTCTCTTTGGTTCCAATTTCCAATTCCTCTCTTTTTGTTTGTAAACTGGTCTTCAGCACTTGAATGTCTCTGTCAATCTCCATCGAGATCGTTTGCAAAGCTTGACCCATTTCCTTTACCTTTCCGACCATCTGCAACAAATAATGTTAAAAAGCATGTGCTTAGCACTGAAAATCATTGATTAATTTAATTGTGTGAATTAATTTAAATCCAAAAGAGAATAACCATATGAAATAGTTACCTTAAATTTCTCTTCAGTCATTTCATTCAATTCACTTAACATCCTCCCGAGTTCCGTGGCAACTTTGTGTTGTAATTTTTCACAACGCGATAACCTGAGCTTCGACATCCAGTTCATTACCTTCTTGGTCTTGACTGAAAGTATTTTAAAGTCACAATGAGCGCGATTCTCACTAGCCGCCAATTGTTGTAGCTGTTTCAGGATTTTCATTAATTTCTGTTTATGAACATCTGAGAAAATTTAAAAGAACAGAATTAACAAACAAGAAAACCGAAAAATAATCACCAGCGACTTGAGGCAGATCCGTGCTCATAAATTCTTGGAATTTCTTAAAAGTATCGGTCTCGTTGAAGGAATTGATCGGCTTGAAGCCTCCTAACTGTTGAAAGTATGATTTTATGGCATCTTCGCTTGAGAATTCTTCTGATGATTCGGACGATGTGTGGTCTGGATTTAGCATCTCTTCATTATGAACGTTGGCAATGGAAAGAGTTGAATCAACCAAAGGAGTATTATTACTGTTAATAGGTGCTTCACAATTTGTCACATGTTCCTCAGATTCCTCCTCTATTTCCTCCTCAATTTCTTCGGAAGTGGCTGCACTATTCGAGGCCTCGGCTACGCTTAAAGGCCTCGCAGGAAACTTCACTGGAACTATTCTTCTTTTGCCGAAAATCGGCAATTTCTTATTACCAGAACCTCCAGAAGAACTGCTGCTTGGTGTTGGATTCAATTCCGGCATTGCTGCCGGTCTCGCTATATTGATTAACCTAATTATGTTGGCATGCTCCTTTTTCAAATTGGTAAGGTTCAGTCTTAACGTAGAGATATTTTGATTGTTTGCTCGATTCTCTGTCAGCCCCTTCATGTAGGAGTCTAAAGAATCTTCTTCAGAACCCCCATTGCCACTTCCTTCTTCATTGGATCTGGATTGTCTTTCGTTTAGTTTTTTTTCTAAGGCATTTATTGAAAGTACCAAGTTCTTCTCTTTTTCCACCTAAAATTTATTAAGTACGAAATAAGATAAGCATAAGTCTTAGTTATTTAACTTATGATTTGAAGACATAAATATATGTACGAGAACTAGATTAATTTTAATTACTATAATGCTTGATTGTCCTTTGCGTATTAAGTGAGCTAATAAACGAGGTAAGCGGCTATATCTTAAAAAAATTAAATGGTAGAAGTTGGAAACAAAACATCTTAACAACGAATGTTATCAAATAAAAATGTAATAGTTATTTGCATATTAATAAGGTATGAGCATATTAATCACCAGAGGGTTTTTTTCACGACCAGATCGTAGACTGAATTGTGGTGAAAGTCATTTTGGAAAAACAAAATTTTGTCTTTTTAGCGAACTGTATGTATCTTGTACACATTGCTAATCTAGTTTTTTATGGCCAATTCAGTGGTGGTATTTCAGAAACGAATTAAAAGTTCAGTTTTCAGTGCCATTCTCTTGAAAATGGCCAACTTTAGAGGTAAATTTAATATTAAAAAGAAAATTACTTGATATTAAGGTTATATGCATAAATTGCTTCAGGTATGGGGGTTGCCCATGTCACGGACTTCGATTAAAACTAGTAACGCGGAGACAGCAAAAAATATGTCACAACGCAAAATGACAAAATCTTGAATAAGAATTTTGTTTCTAATACCACAGAGTTACTGATATATGGCTACTTACCAAACTTTCAAACGTTTCTACTTTTTCCGGCTGTTTCACCTTCATACGTTTCTCACGCTTCTTCTCAATTGTTCCTGTGCGATCCAGAAAAGTATCTTCATCGCTGTCATAGTAGTCATTCTCTTCCCAATCCCTGGTTTTTCGCTTTTTCGATTCTATGATGAAATAAATTATATATATCAAGAATTCAAAAATATCATCAAAAATTACCATGCATGGCTTGCCTTAAAACCCCTGCCCGATCCAACATCCTACAGGCTTCCAAAGCGCACTGCACCACTGCCTCTTTTTTCTTTCCCTTGTGCAGTACTTCAGCGACGATGGGTCGTCCCATTTCATCATCCAAGGGCAGCTCCACCTTGCACAAAAATTGACTAATGCCCTGCTCAGTACAGTTGTATTCCAAGTCATAGCCTTCACGTTCAAAAAATCCTCGTAATGCTTTCTTGGGGTCGTCTAGATACAATTCCTCATTGTTAGTTGAGGCGTAGGGATTCTCTTTAATGTCATTCTCTTCTTCCGCGTCATCACCTTCAATTGTAATACCAGAAAATGAATATGTCTTTTTCTTTGTTTTAAGAAGGAAATTACCCATTCCCCAGTTCACTCCCCGTTCTTCCTCACGTTTTTCTCTCTCTTCCCTTTCCAATTCTGCCAAACGCATTTTCTCTTCATGTTCTTTTATTTTTTGGATTCTCAGTTGTTTTAGTTGTGTAACCGAGAGATCAGATTCCTCTTCCTGATCATCAGGTCCCGTTAAAATAAAAGAGCGTTGACTGCAACCCAGACGAATCATATGCCCCACCTGCATGATAAGTTATAATTTGAAAAGTTTTAAAATCTAATATAATAATAATAAAACACACAATTACAAGATAATTACACCCATTATTGGAAATAAAATTTACTAATATTTGGAAGAATATGTTGAAAGAAAAATAAAAGGGATGTAGAAAGAGAGACCAAATAAGTAAGGAACAACTCACCATCAATGCAATAATAATCAAAAATGATCAGTTAAAGAAGCAGAAAATTCACGTCGCTTATATTAATTAAAAGAATGCATTTGACTTGATACCTCATGGCAAGCTGAAAGAAATATTAAACATACATCATACATTTTTTGGACCACACTTTCATCAACTAGCATTGTCTGCAACAAATATGCAAGTTTTTACTTATTTAATTAATTTTGTATATTTTACCAATTCTCACATCCCCATGCAATTCATTCTTATGTGAAGTACCCTGTATATGAAAGTTAAATGGATAAACTTCAAAAACAACTCTATTAACAGTTTTAACTCACATTATATCAACTATTTTTACCTGTAAATAACTATTGATCAAACAACTACTTTTCTAAACAAAATAACCTATGGAAACCATGCAAACCCTAAACATCTGACAGTAGTTGGCAAATTAACAAGAGATATGGGGTCAAGAAAACAACTAAAAGAAACAAATAAAACCCTCCTCAAAACCTTTGTCAAATGTTCAAGTGACAGACAATCAATACGTAAGTTGAATTTCACGGAATTTGAAAAACAGTTTAACTTTAGCTCTCAAATGGAATCAGTCCTGAAAGCCAATGTCAGTCAACAGATCTTGGAAAACATCAAGACCATTTTTGATAAAACCCAGAATATGCAAGTAATCACCAATGCAAAACATAATGAAATACAGGCCAAGTTTACTGATTTAAGAGACAAGTAAGCTATGAAATTTGGTGAAAGAGATTTTTTACCCTTAAAATTATGCTAGGTTAAACAACAGCTTTGAATATTTGCAGAGAATAAAGAATAATATTGAAAACATCAAATTCTTTTATCAAACAAAAATATTTGAAATGCAGCATACTTTAATGCATCCTGACGATTATTTAGAACTGTCTAATTCCTCTCAGAAAACCAAGGAAGAGGTGACAAAACAAATAGTGGAAGTTAAGAATAAAATTCAGAAATTACAAGGACACATTTATGATGAAAATGAAGAACATGAAGTTGTTGTCAAAAGTTATCAGGAAGCTTTTGATTATGTCACTGCAACACTCAAAAGCATCAATAATGGTGATTACAGCTCCTTTAATTCAGTGAATGTTAAGTAGAGCCAATAAGACATTATACATATGTATTTACCAAATTATATTTTCCCCTTTTTACTTACCTTTAAAGGAGCGTACATTTTGGGTTTCAATTTGTTGCCTTTTCCATTCAGGAAAGTTCCGTGAGTGCTTCCTAAGTCATAAACATAAAATCCGGGAGGGTCACTCTCTGATGGGTTTTCTCTGTACTGGAGCACTGCATGATATCTGGATATTGTGGGGTGCTGCATACTAACATCACAATGGGGCAGTCGCCCAAAGACCCAAAATGGCTTTTTCATCAGGTCAACGGTTTCAATTATACTGCCATTTTTCAACACTTCCAAAACATAAGGCTTACCACTGGCCTCTGGTAAACCAGACCACTCAGGCTCTTTATATGGAAAAACTGGGGACTTGGTTTTTTGACCACTGCTAGACACTAATTGAAGATTTTAGAAGTGTAAATAGGAATTAATAAGCATGTATACCTTCAGCTTTTAGTTCTTCAGGGGTAAGCGATTCTTCAGTGACAAAATCTTCTATCTTTTCATTTTCTTGAACTGGATTTTTTGTTTCCTGAGGTTTCGAACTTGAAGAACTTAAGTACTCAGGGCTCGGTAATTTTAATTCCGGGGTGACTGAAACTTTCTTAGGCAAACATCCACGTTTGCCTATAAGTAGTGTGGGTTTTTTAAATGAAGATTCCGGCTTTGGATTGCTTGGAACGTGGACATTTTCAGTTTCTTTTTCGCTTATTCCTTCCACCTGGGTATCCATTTTAGATCATTTTAATTTAAAAGACAAATGAAAAATTGCAGCCGGTGACAGGTTGTCAAATCCAACACGTTATTATATATAAGCCTAGAACCTATAATGGCAATAGTGCATTTATATTTTCGGGTAGAGCCATCCAACACAAAATGGTTTAATTTATCAGAATTTCTATTTTGATATTATGGGCCATTAAGGATCAGTGGACACCCACGTCGTAAATTAATATCTGCAGACGATTGCATACATTTTAAAAAACAGAACAGAAGTGATAAACAGATATTTTAAACGATCCACAATATTTTTATGGTGACAAGGAGAATAAATGATTAAAAAAACTATCTTGATCCTAAAGTTAGCTTAACACATTAATTAATAAAAATAAATTAGAGTTTTGAGTTACTTAAAATTCAAGTTAACGTTTAATTCTAAGCTTGGATTATTTAGGGAGACGAGGCTAGAATATAACAGCCGCTAAAAGTCATTTGTTGTGCATTTTACAATACATTCATGCATGCAGCTTCCGATTGAGGTAATTCGATTACTGTTGCGCTATCATCACACCGCTCTTCAAAGAAACCGTAGCTTTGGTCATGATGAATTACAAAGAACAATTATAATTATTACAATAAACTAGTTGAGGTCCGCTCAAAGTTTATTGCAAAACCAGCGTCTGGCAAAAAACAAGAAGTGTACAAAATGGCCAATTATTTCTCACTATTTCAATATCGCTATTGCCATATTTCCAATTTCTGGCTCTAAATCACCTTTTCTACCAAAATATAAGGTTAAGTTTCAATGTTTGGTTTAATTTTCAGAATATATATAAAATCACCAAAAACAACAAGAAAACGTTTAAATGAAAACTAATTAACACACCCGATATGGTGAACAAAATTTTGCAACTAATAAACCGCTTTAAATCTAGACATTTCGCCTCAAATTTATCAAATCTCCAAAATCAGATAACAAGCATCAGATACCTCCAAACTTCCTCCGGTAAGATCTCAATAAAGTAGCTCAATATTAAGCGTTTCTAAAAGAAGTCTTTTCTAAAGTGTCTTCAATTCTATAGTGCAATTTCATGGAGAATACGAGTGGCAAGACCCAAAATCTGAGGATGAAATGTAAGTTAAGCAGAGTTTATAGTCATGTAAAGTAAGGTAAAGATAATGAAATATAACAGATGATGTACACTGGATTATTTGCATTACTTACATAAATGGATAATAAGCTGGCCAGTGTGATTAAATATTTAACTTTTTTATATGTAACAACCTTACATTAGATAAATTTATAAACTCAGCTTACTTTCCTTCCTTCAAAATATTCTTCACTAACAAATGTCTAATTTTATCTCAGAGTGAATGTAGTTTTCATTACCAAAGATGGCGACCAAGTCCCTGTTCGTGGTAAAATTGGAGACAACTTACTATACCTAGCACACCGATATGAAATACCCATGGAAGGGGCATGCGAAGCTTCTTTAGGTAATACATGTTTTCAAACTTACCTTTCAATAGTAAATTATCATGTTTTAGCGTGCACAACTTGTCATGTCTACGTGCATGGGAATATGTATGATAAATTGCCAGCACCAGAGGAACAGGAGGATGATTTATTAGATATGGCTCCATTTTTAAAGGAAAACTCTAGGTTAGGTTGCCAGATAATTCTGACTAAGGAATTGGAAGGATTAGTGGTGGAATTGCCCAAAGCAACTCGGAACTTTTATGTAGACGGACATACTCCCAAACCTCATTAAAATTTTAGCTAAAACTGAAATTATTTTTATAATTATGTGATCATGTCTATTACTCATTAGGAGTTACCTATCTCTTGTTGACAGCAGGGAATATTTCGTTGCAGTTTGAATGTAATATACTTCCTGTTAAAACAATAATTTAACATTTATTGGAAATCCTGAAAAAAAAATTGCAATATTTGATTGAACACATTTACCATTACTTGTATTAATGGGGAATTAACTATAAAATAAATTCAGTTAAAACACACATAAAAACAAAAGTCTGCGTTCCACTCACGATCAATGAGCTTATTTGGACAATAAATAACATTTTTCCTAAATATATTTGCTACTAATACACTCTCATATTTTTACATTACAAATATTCGATAAATTAGGCACGACGAGAAGGCATTTAATTTGTAGTAGAAGCACCTTGGGAAGAATGATTACCACCTTCAGTGGTAATCATTGGAAGCACTTCCCTCAATTAAGTGGTGGCGTAAAACATTGACCTGGATGACTTTTCATTACAAGCTCTTTGTATAAAGGAACTATTTTTGTTAATAATAACTGTTATAACTAACGTTAAAAGGCCTTGCAAAGTGGTTAATAATAGGTCTCTTTCCTGTACCAGCCGTGGGGGTTGTTTCGTATCCTCCACTTTCTAAATTCGTCGAAAATGAATATGAACAAGGCGAATGGGATCGAATAACACCACCTGAAAATACATATAGATTTAATATTTATTAAGGATTAAAAAATTAAAGAGAAATGCCATAACTGATAATATATTCCTTTCAGTATGGAAGCATGTTTTTATAAATTGTAACGAGTTTTGGTAACAAATGGTCATTTTGTTGCCTTATATTTTTTGTTTGTTCACAAAAATCTGACTGGTGAATCGACACAGCGCTTAAATATTTACTTTACTTACCATCTGAATAATACTGGATAGAACTTAAGGTAATACATGTGAGGCAGATACGTCAGCATACAGGCAACCACCGTTTCCACCACTAAACTGACGTTGAGTACCATGTTGCCCATGCCTAAAATAATCCAAAAACATCCTTATAATCTAAAAGCAAACTGAAACTCACCTTGTTTGAAAATCGAGTTAATCCTGGTTTTGCAGACAATCAAATCAAGCCATTGAGTAACAACTACCGAAATCATGAACGCTGTATAACACGTATATTCCAGCTCTTTCCTGTGCTCGTAAGTCCATTCTTGTCCATATGAGTCAAGGAGATCATTAATAAACGGAGAATCCCATTGGGAGCGCAGACCTAAGGTCTTAAGTTCGGAAACAAAGGAATAAAACTAGAAATTGTCGATTACCGAACAGCCTCATGGGCATGAATCCATGCTCAGCCATAATAGCGAAATAAACAAAGAATCCGCCCATGGCTTCCACCATTCCAATATGCCCGTATGCCAGGAAATATAATTTCCTAGTGACAAGCTTATCTTTGCGAGGATTTCTAGGTGGTCTTAACATGATGTCGCTTTCAGCCCTTTCGTAGGCCAAACTGATGGCCGGCAACATGTCAGTCAGTAAATCAATGCAGAGGATAGCCATGACACCTAAGGGGAGTGGAATGTTTAAGAGTACGAAGGCCAGGAAGGGCAGGATCTCGGGAACGTTTGATGCCAGCGTGTAAGCTATGGATTTCTTCAAATTGTCGAAGATTCTACGACCCTCCTCCACTCCCGTTATGATCGAAGCGAAGTTGTCGTCCAATAAGATCATGTCAGCAGACTGTTGAGATACTTCTGAACCAGAAATTCCCATAGCAATGCCGATGTCGGCTTTTTTTAGAGCTGGAGCGTCGTTTACTCCGTCTCCAGTTACAGCAACTGAAAAAATTGAATTAAAACTTCCTTCATCTCCCAAGCTCCTTCAGAATTAAAGAGTACATTAAAATGTGCATTAAATTCCCTTTTACTTCTTCAGGATTTAAATGCGTGAGAAAGTTACTAAAACTTACCGATCTCTCCAAGCCGTTGGCATCCCTCAACGATATGCAGCTTCTGTGTTGGAGAAGTTCTGGCGAACACAATTTCCTTGAAACTATACAAAATACGATCCAGTTCGTCGTTGTTCATATCCCGCAAGGCTGAGCCATGAATTACAATGCCCTTGTCTTTGAGATCCGGAGGCAGAGTTTCTATTATGTTAATATTGAAGGCTTCTATCACCTCCTCGCAGGAGATTATCCCCACTTCCCTGGCGATTGCCTTAGCGGTAATCTGTAGAATTAATTACTATAAAAGAATTGAGACTAAGGAAAGATCTTACTGGATGATCTCCGGTGACCATAACTACCCGAATCCCGGCACTTCTGCAGCGATCCACAGCGTCTGGGACCTATTTCAAAGGATTAGAAAAAAATCTAAGATTTGTGATAAGAACATATCGACCTGCGGCCTGGGAGGGTCGATAAGGCTCATAAACCCAACAAATCTGAGATCTTTCCTTGGGAAATTTGCAGGTTCTGCACAAAACTCGAAGTCTTTAGTAAAAGAACTGTCCAAGACCAAATCGGCGAAGCCTAACACTCGCTCTCCTTTTTCTGCCAACTCAGTGCATGCCTTATCGCATATCTCGCGAATTTCATCGGTCATTTCTTTGTTTCCCTGATCGGTGCAGATGGTGGAGCATCTGTCCAAATTTACGAGGTAAAATACAATTTCAATTTGCGACAAAAAAATACCTGGCTAAAATACGTTCGGGTGCTCCCTTCATTACCAACAGGCAGCATCCCTCTTCCATGGCGTGGATACTGATCTAAGTTGAGATAATGGTAGTTAAGAAAATAGTGCTTTAAGAGTATACAGTGTGTCCCACGTTTTTGTTATTAAAATAGGGAGCGTTTGAGTAATTTTAGTGTTTAAAAGTTTTTACAATTATTATTATTTTACCTTGGTGAAGTCTATGGATAATAAAAGAAACGTTAGCGAAAAATGGTCTTATGATTTATACCCATTGTCCGAATGCGCCCATCCAACCCCAATTATAACACTCTGGGACACAACCTTTGCAATCATTGATTTTTTTTTTCTTTTGCCAACATGAGAGGAATATAATTTAAAGTAGAATGATCCTGAGCAAATTACCACATATTCCTCTTTATTGCTTAGAAATTATCGTCATGAAAATGCGGCGAAATTAATTATTGTAAAGTTGCGTAGCTTGCGTTCATCCGCCATCAAGAAAATGACAATGGCGATAGACGAAACCTTCTGCTTACAAAAAAATTAGTAATAGGCAACATAGCATTTGGGATATTCTGTACATGGTGTTATTGAACTTAACAGAAACACAAAATATTCATTCTTGCAAAACTGCACAGAGAAAGCGCATCCACCAAATGTCAAGAATATGCTTTTTCGGCATATTTTTAATTTAAGTTTGTATTTTCATTGTTTACGCAGAAGTAGGTACAATAAATATGAAGTAAGTAATAACGTTACAAAAAGGAAATTGGCAAGCAAATCCGCTTTGTGATCATTTCACGAATGGCAATTGATTATTATAAATTGATAAAGAATGAAATTGAGCATAGTCACAAATTAAGGCAGATAATAGAAGAGATCAAACAAAAACTAGATTTCGTTTTGAAATGTGTGTCAACATATGAAATAAATGGATAAAAAACTTACCCATTTTTGGACAAAGTGACTGTAAAATCACTTTCTGCAGGTGCGTAAGTGCGCTTCCTTATTTTTAGTTTTCTCGACAATGGCGTCGAACAAAATCCCCTCTTACTAAAAAACAAATAATATGCAACATGGCGTTTGGGAAATCTTTTATATGGTATATTATGTTATAAGGAACTTGACAGTAAATACAATATGCATTTTCGCAAGGTTGCATTAAGTAGGCGCATCCACCAGATGTCAAGAAGATATCCCGTTTCCATATTTTCAGTTTTCTTGGCAATAGCCATGAATAAAAACATATTTATTAAAAAAAACAAATAGACAATGTGGCGTTGAAGAAACCTTGTATATGACATAATTACATCGGTCATTTTTGCATGAATGCAATTATCAAGATAATTCTTGTAATAGTTCTAGAAAAGTTGTAACAAACTGAAATATTTCAATATTGCGGCCGTGTTCTTCTCTAATTTTCGACAATTTTACACTCATCTAATTTAAACTGAAAAAGGCACCTTTGCACTGCATGCACTCGTGCTCTTTTTCAACGTAGTTTGCATTTGTACATTTTAATATAATTAATAACAAATTAATGAAAATATTGATAATTTTCGTAGCATTTAGAATTGCATTCATCAAAAATCAGGAAAAGTACTATTAAGGTCCAATTTTATACCTTAGATTTAGGCCTTAGTTTTAAACCAGAATAGCACTTTAAAGTTTAGATTTGACTTATGTACGTTCCATTGTTTATCTGTCTAAATCTTCAATTTTAACTGCAGGTGAAATTTCAACCAAAACTATACAACCGGGCATAAATCCGATATAACCACTGGACTGGCTGGCCGAATCAGGCTTCAACGACCCGATCGGGATTGGTTGGAGAAAAGTATAACAAGAATATGAAAACTATAATTGTTAGTTTTTATTATGTTGATGAGGTGAAATGAGTGATTAGGCACGTAACGCAATAAACAGGTATATGCATTAATGTCAATGCCTAATTTAACTTTATTTTATAACCAATAAATTAAACTGGGTGCTGAATCAGTTTAAAATTTAGGACAAAAGCTGCGGTGGCCGGATTATCCGGTTCCGTTGCATATACCGTTATACACCCCTAATTCACAGCAGTTCAACATACTTTTATCCTACTCATATTTAGGAAAAATAGTTCTCATTAATTTAATACATTCGTCACGAATTTGGGACACACTGTATCAACCATAACACACTATCAGAAGTCAATCTAGGCGAATCACTGATTCAACCGAAGAACCTACTTACCTGATATTTCGTTGTGGAGCTGAAAGGAATCTCCAACAACTTCGGGTTTTTGTGTCTAAAATCGGTAGGACTCCCATGCGTCTTGCTCAACTCCACAAACTTCAAAATGGCTTCCTCAGAGGCGTCCCCTCTTACTTTCCTGGCTTGCACTGGTAAGTTCTCTTCTCCATGTAGGAACTCGGCTCTGTTGCACAAAGTGGCGCATCTCATCAATGTCTTAAACCCTACACAACCCTTAAATCTCCGAAAACATCCAATAAAGTCTCATTACCTTCGACTTGATTATAATTTTTGGCGTCGGTTTGTTCGGGTGTGCTGTCCGCACAAGTCACCTTATTGTCACACCAAAAGTGACAAACGGTCATTTTGTTCTGGGTCAAAGTCCCAGTTTTGTCAGAACAAATAATCGAAGTGGAACCCAAGGTTTCCACCGCTTCCAGGTTCTTTACCAGGCAATTTTTCGCTGCCATTCTTTTGGCGGTCACAGATAAGCAAACTGTGACCGTGGCAAGGAGACCTAAACGAAGCATAAATTGTCATAAAAAATGTTTGCAGGAAGTCAAGTTTCAGACCTTCAGGGACGTTGGCGACAATAATCCCGATAAGAAACAAAGAGGCTTCTATCCAGGAATAATTCATGGCCAAAGCGGCACTTCCGAAAACCACGCCCAAGAAACACGCCCAGACCGAAATGATTTTCATGAAATGTTCCAACTCACGGGCGATGGGGGTTTTGTTGGGCTGCAGACGGGCCGTAAGACCGGCGATGCGGCCCATGACGGTATGGTCACCCGTTTCCACTACGATGCCTGGAATATCAAGTTGCTACGAGGCAGTTTAAGGTTGTTGTCAGTTAAAGAGACCTTTGGCAGTTCCTTCTACAGCGTTTGTGGAAAAGAAGGCGAAGTTTTTAGTTTCCAAGAGATTGTCGCTGGTGCAATCGGTGCCTCTGGGTTGCGGTTCAGACTCTCCGGTGAGCGCCGAATTATCTACCTACAGTGGATCAAAGTAATTTTGCTTAGAAAAAAAACGCGGATATTTACATTGTTGTAATAATAACAATAAATCATCTTATGTAACCACAATAATCGCAAAAAAGAAAACATTCCGAACGAGGGCTCTTTGCAAGACATGGATTCTGACAGGTAGAATCTCACCAATCAGGTTAGACAATTCGACTGAGAAAACGATCCATGATCGGGTTTCTCCGCGTATGCTCGTGAAGGCCATGGCCAACAGGAACCGTTCGTGATTAATTTGGTAAAAAATATCGAAAATAAACGCCCACCAAAACAATATGGTGTTTTAACAGCTGACTGTGTTGTTTCTTCGCGGATAAGCGTAAACTTTCCGCTTCGTAAACAACGCATTTTACAGCAATTTAACGGCAAAATGCGCTCGAAACGAGAGATTAATGGTTAATTGTTACAAACCTCATTCGGCAGGTTAGAATTGGTGGAGAATAGTGATTTCTAATCTCTCAATTGCATGGCCGCCTTAAAAAACTTTTGACTACAGAAAATAAACAGCATGTCCAAAGTGTAATAAAATATAATTATTTTGTGTTGAATGGAAGTTTTGTTTAAATTGATTTCTATTTAAATCTATAGCAACACTTGCCTTGAAACCATTACTCTGGATTATCCGGATATCAGCGGGAATCCGGTCTCCAAATTTCATATCCACCAAATCCCCCACGACCAGGTCTTTCGACACAATTGACATGGTCTCTCCACCTCTGATGACAGTCGCCTTGGGGGGCACCATGTTGGCGAACGACTCCATAATCTAATTAGCAACCTATTAATAGAATAACAAGGCCTGCAGATCACAGTACCTTCTGGCTTTTGTGCTCCTGTGAATACATGAAACATCCCGTCACCACGACCACAACAACTAGGACTGTGCCCAAAATTAAATTGTCCGTGTCCGTTTCGTTCTGCGATAGTTTTCGAATAAGGCACGCTGCGAAACAAAGGGCGGCTCCTATCCATAGTAAAAGAGAAAATCCTGGAAAAGGCACAAATCAAAATATTTAAACAACCAAGAACTAATTGATATTTGGGCATTTGCCAAATAAATCAATTGGTTGCGACTCTCGGAACATACTAGACCGACATTTACAAGCTTATTCGATGGCAATATGGCGAAGCAAATCAATCATAGGGCTGCCAACTGGATGTTGTGTTGGTTCCGGAAATAAAACTGATTGAAATGTCAACTTTATGTATTGTTAATCAAGGGGAAACATTTTGAGTAGACGAACTTTTGACTTTGAGAAAAATATGTTGGAACCTTGTTCAAATTCAATAATGAAAAACCTGAACTAGAATATTTGAAAAGCAAGATACTTTAAATGCACTCACCAACACCAGATATTTGGATAACGATAGTCACTTATTTATTTTTGTCGATAAAAAAAACCATTGTGAATTGTGGATGACAAAATGACTGTTAAAGATGGTTTTGTCTGTTTTACACATCATCACACATTTACATTACTGTAAAACGAAGATAAATACAAAAAGTCAGTCATATTGACTGTCTTGAGGTAATATTGGGTTTGGTATTTTTTTAATTAGAGCTACTAACCTTCATAAAATGACCATAAAGGACGAAAAAAATCTTCGACATTTAAAGCGCTTGGATGATTTAGACCCGAAGGGTCTACAGAGTTAGCTATCTTTGACGCCATAATATAAAAATTAATGATTAAACTAGACATCAAACCTCAATTAACTCGAGTTAAATGGTCGTCTAACCCGACTCAAACATTCGTGGCTATTATTATTCGAAACAAATTGAGTTTTAAACATTTCAAAAGTTTGGTAAAATGTGTGAAATTGAGTTTCGCAACAGGGTATCTAGAATTTTTTTTTATTTTAAAACTTCGAAACACAACAACGCTCGCGTAGACATCCGTGAGGTATATAAAATGTATATAATCATTACTTTTTTCTCAGGAAACTTTTCAGTTTTAAAGCATTTGGGACAGTTTAAATAGTTCGCATCCAAACCCTAATGGTCGCGAAAATAATCCTCAATCGGGTTTCTTCGTATAGATTCGGAAGGACCGTGGCCAATAAGAACGATCGTTGAATGATTTGACTTAAACGGACACTTACAAACTCGCCATAGTAATTTTAATCTTGCTCAATAAAACGACTGTTCATTGAGGAAATTTTATTAAACTTCATCTCTTTTAACTTCGGAATCTCTAATCTAGGGCATCATAACTTACCATGAGTGAGTGTCCTAATGAACTTAATATATTCTGGAGTTTTGTGAGAAGGAGTCAAAACATTCGGTCCAGTTTTCGTAAGAACTGCAGCTGCTTGCTCCACCGTCAAACCCTTCTCCCTATCAGTGTTGAGTCTTCTGCAAATCTCGCCTGCGTAATGTAAAGTTTATTACTTCAGTTTATCTAAATATAAATCGAAATTAGGTATTTTAAGCCTCTCTGGTGCTTCCTTAGACATCTCCCACGTATCTGGAGACCTATTTAGCATCGGGCCATGTGGCCTTCTTGCCGTTTAAAAAATGAAATAAATAAAAAATATCTTGATGCTTCTCAATTAATAAACAAGTTCTATCAGTGTATGTGCGCTATAAAGTGTGTTTTCTCTGAATATGTCTGCTATTACTCAACACTTCATGTGTTTACTCTAACGTCTATCATCGAAATTTGAAATATCCTGAGCCATTTTCAATTATTGATTTAACCTTAGGAATTAAAGAAAACTATTCCATCCAATTATTAGCTATTGAAGATCCTGGAGTTTTAATCACATTTAGACATAAACGGATCTTAACTGATGTCGTGTTCTTTGATTTAACCTAATCAGACCTGGTTTCCAGCACATCTCAGTGCATTTATGGCAGACAAACTTTTTTATGTTTGGAATTTTACTTAAAACCAAAGATGCTGGCTACCAAAGAAGCTTTCAAAAAATATTGATTTTGTGCAAATCGATTTCTTGGAATTTGCTACAGAAACAGAATTATTAATAAGTGGCCACTATCGATGACGCCAGTCTCACAATTGGCACGGTGGCCTGCCACTGGAACGTCACAGGAGCAATTTACGTTTCATTTACATATTATGTTATCTCTGCCAGAGCTTGCAGATGTTTCGATCCTAATTTCTATAGATGTATGCAATTTGGGTATACAACAACGGCTTTTCATTATACTGCCATACAAAGGAAATATGTAAAACATGCAGAGAAAACTCTAAAATCACAAGGGAATGCGATACTAGGCTTGAGATATTTTTGTTAATCATTCTGTCAGTTATGAAATCAAAATGCAAATTCCAGCCCATCTTAAAATAAGAATAACACAAAACATCAAATGTTTAACCGGTCTAAAGAGAATTTTCACAATCTGGCAACAAGGGGTACGCTTTAGAGGCAAGGACACGCCATCTGCAGTCATGGATATTTTAGGACAAAAGAGTATTACGACGTTGCCGCTTCTTGGAGAGCACAAAATGTTTCTTGGAATGATTGAAGAAGCCCTCGTTGTTATTTTGAAAAATTGACGATAAATTTGTATTTTTATAGGGGCGAGGAGGCTAAAACAGAGCTTCAAGGTGCTAGACGAAGGTGTTTAGGGACGTTAAGTACCGTGGCAGGTGCTGATTCAAAACGAACAATTCTAGAAAATGTGTCATACTTTTTAAATATACACATACAAAAAAATTAAGGAAGTCAGTTACTGGCACTGTGTAATGCCAAATGTGTATTTATAGTTTAGTAAATGTAGTAGGATGTGGGCATAGTTGCCGTCAAAACATTTGCCTATTCCAAGAGACTAAATTCATTCATTAGACCCGTTTACGCAATGGGTGCATTTTTACTCCAGAATCTCTAGACAAAAAAATAAAAAAATATATACTACATGAACGTTTTTATATCAAGGATTCATTAAGGGAATCTCTTCATATCGGTGATCTTATTTATTTTACTAACAGCAATGCATTTCTTATGGATGTTAAAACGTACAGGAGGCAGGAGCGTGGGTAGGTAATGCCTTCTCTTCTCATTTAAAATACATAGGGCGACCATTAAAAACTGAACTGTGAACTTTAGGAATTCATGTTCACAATAAGTCTGAAGTGTTCGTGCCTCAAGCTCCGTTTTATTAAATTCAATTCTCGGTATATTGTATACGACATAAGGAATTAAAAAAAAAAAACGAGAAATATATTTTTTTATTGCCATTTTTGAGACAGGAATGCGTTTCTTATGGCAGTTACGAGGGTTAGATATAGATGACCCCTATAAATCAACATCTCGTCTTAACGTGTCGTTTCTGAATTTGGCCCTTAGTCGACTTATGATGCAACCATTTCGGCTTCTGTTTAGTTATCAGTGATCTTTTACATTGGTGGTGAGATGAATAATGATATCGTCTAATTATGAATTATCATCATCACAATTAGCTCTTTTATCACCCACATACCTGCCGATGCAGCATGTTGAGATTATTTGGAAATAACCGAAAACGCATCATCCATGACGTAAAATGTGGGGAATTGATCACGTCTCTTTAGTCTTTTTTGGATCTACGACTGAAGAAGCTTTTGAAATCGTCTGAAAGGGCGTTTGCCAAGTTTAAAGACACGAATGAAAGCGCCAAGTGTTGTACCTGCCAAATGGCATTCAGGCCATTGCCAAGTGAGTGCAGTTTCCAAGATTTTTGGAAAAATTTACCACATCTATAGGTAACTCTTTCAAGTCCAATAATTTTGATGGTGCGAGGCATGAGAAGACCCCAACTTACCCAGTGGAACCGTATGGTTGTCGGTGATAACCTCCTTCCTGAAGTTTTCTAATCGGGCCAAAGAAATCTCCTTCCGACTGAGAGATTTCCTGCGTTCCACCTTCTTCTTGAAGAACGGCATTTTGGGACACTGTTCACTGGCAGCACTGTTGCTTATTGCTCAAACCACACCTTCTTTCTTGCTTTGTGCACTAAGGGTGGCAAATATCATAAAACGAGCGCGATTTCTTTACAACTCATGATAACAACAGAAGGCGAAAGACACGCATCAATCGAAGCGAAAAACCCAAAGAAAGAAGCGCCCAAAAGTTAAAACCGATCCCGTGGCCTAATTTCTGCCTCGACCACCATATCCTTCAAGTCTTCTAAAAATACCATAAGTTCGCACCGACTAGAACTGGAAAACGCGTATTTTCAGAATAACTCGGGAAAGTCGGTGAAAATGCGACCGAACGGCGCGAAAACCCACGGGATAAGACGAACGATAGTTCGGAATTTAGGTTTCCACGAAGGATGTATCAATTTTTCTAATAATAATTTATTTATCAATCGATCGGTTGATGGAATTCATAGGTTTATGCACGAACAGTTACTAATCTGAAACACACCAGAAGTTTTATCACCTATATGTGTGATGGTTAAATATTGATGATTCAAATATTGCCACACGTTACCATTTGGTCTCTTCATTAGCACCTTAGTGCTTAATACTTTGAATGAATTTGCTAGTAGGTGGTTTTGTTACGTCACCAACTGATAATGCAGAATACACAAGACCTCGCTTCTCAGCCTCTACATGGTTTTGAAAACGATCGATTGAAAAGCTGAACCTTGGAATCCTTCCTTATACAACATGGCACAGTATGAGCCGCACATGACTCCAAGATTCTTAATGGACAATCTTCCCCATAAAATCGAGCACGGCCATTAAAACAAAGAGGTCAGTGCTAGAACGCGTCCCTTCGGACTTCGGGACTGCAATTACGCCTCACTTAATAGATCATCCAGCCGGTCCCACTGGGCATAATTTATTAATCTATTTTTAAACATAGTCCAGAAACATCCCTTCTCCATGTCATTATAACGGACGTGACCGGGAAATAAAGGTGCGGAAAATCGATCAAGTGTCTACAGGGAAATCAGACATTCTTTGGTTATGTGGGAAATAAATATGTATGGGAAAGGTGCAAAGATAAAACTTCTGCAAATCAAATATTTATTATTAACGATAAAATGGGATCTCACTCACACACTCACGCACACGCACACGCACACACTTATAATCGTAACGCAAATCTGAGATCGAATTTTCCGAATGCACACAAGACACGTTGAAGTTTCGCTTGTGCCGGTATGTGCAAACATCAATTCACAGATGGTGTGCGGTTCGATTTCGGGTTTTATACCTCACCATCAATTTTAGTGACTAAAAACCATAGGCGTACGTAGGCAGTGCAGGTTTGAAAAGTCTTGAGGCGTGATTTCGTGTTACTTTGAATTGGGATTCAAAATGAAGTTGTCAGATTTTTTCCATTAGAAGGCGGCACGTTCGGTCCCTGTTTTTATGGCAAAACGTCAGCTTGAGGCCTCAGTTGTTTCTAGGGAAAATATCGTCATGATTGGCTTGAAACCAGTGGCGTTCCAAGATGGTAAGTGCATCAAAAATAAAATTTTGAAGGGAATTAGTGTAAATGAAGTCATTAGAATTTTCTTTATTTAAAGGAATCACCTTTCACTCCTGGTTTCATGGTGGAGTACCACTTTGAGGCCTTAATTATTCCCAGAAAAAATAGTTTCTTTTGCTTTTAAAGGGGGCGGTTCTGCCATTATTCTTATGGTGGAACGTCGTTCAGGTCTCACTTATTTCTAGAAAAATTGTCAACTTGGTTGCTTTAAAATCAGTGGCGTTCCAAGTTGGCATTTCAAAGTTAAAACGTTGAGATTACTGTAGATAAAGTCTGAATTTCTTTCTGGGTTGAGGGGGCACCATTTTTTTTCGGTAGATCGCTGGTTTCAGTTATTCCAGGAAAATTCGTCTATTGATTGCATTAAAATCGGTGGGGATCCAAACAATTTTGGAGACGTCTCACGTAAACTTCTAAAATACCTGAAATTTAAAGATTCTCTGCAATAATGCCCACAAAGGCATAGGCAATTATCAGAAACCAAAGGAGTTGCATCCAGAGTTCTCCTCAATTTCTTCAATCAAATGCAATTTTGAGATATAGTAAATTATCAGTAATATTCTCCCCTCTTATGAAAAAACTCGCAAAAAGCGGTGACCCACAAGCGTAAAGTGCTGATTGAGCCATTCGCTATTTATCATCAAACACCTGACATCAACAATATGTAACAGATGGATTTATCCCAGACACGCCATTATTATTTCAAATGCCTATTTAAAGTCTTTTTTAATTATCATCTTTTACAATTAAAACAAAATATTGACGACCTCATAGAGAATATTCACCCCGTATATTATTCGTCCATCGACGTAACACAAAACTAGGCTGGCAAATTAAAAATTTCTTTCGTCTATGGTCGACCACCAGGTCGCCGGATCCTTGCTGGGGGCATTTTTTGGCACCAGTAGCGGCCCACGTGGGACAGAGAGAGACGCGAGCCCGTTTTACGTACCGAGTGTGAAAGAGATGAGAACACACAATGGGTCATCAGTGAGAGCCTATTTAGATGGTCTTTGTATGGGGTCCGAGGTTTGATCGGAGTCAGTGAAGGCGCTGCGATAGAAAATACTATTTATTATCGATGCCATCTGATTCACAGCGTGATTGTTACTAACTTTGAACATTGAACGGTCACGTATTGTTTACAATCTTTCTCAAGGAAATGAACATATGGCAACAATTGTTACGCGCATTGCGGATTATGGCCCGCCACTGATCGTCATGTAACATGTGCTTTTTTATCCAACCAAATAAAAAAAGAGGCGACACCCGCTGCCAGTGGTCGGACCCATGCAGGGGACAAACTAATAACAGTTCACTTCACCCATAGAGGCCCAGTAGTTTTTTAGACCCTCTGCCTAATACATCATCAACTGTCTCTTACCTGAGATACTCCAGTTCGGTTAAAAATTAATACAACTGTGCTAATTTGTTATCGGTACAACCCAGATGTCTTCTATGGTAAGTTCATTTTTCGGATGTGAATTGGCGCAACATTGTGTAAATACTTCACAGTGCGAGAAGTCCAAAACCAGTTGAAAATGGAAAACAACTAGTCGCACTTATCATTATTTGGTTATTTACATAAGGCGCAGTTATTAAGGGTCGCTATCAGTACCACCAGCAGAGATAAGGCTGATGATATTCTTCGGAGAATCGATGGAGGTCGGTGCGAAGTCAACCTTTGATAATGTTTTTACTCGAGCTATTCGATTGATTATTACTTCCGAAGTAATGCTTGTAGAACGTTTTTCTTCTGTGAGGACGTTTTAGTAAATTTGCCGAGATAGGAAACAGCTATTTTAAACCCCTCGAATGCTACCGTCAAAACAAACAATTAAACCTGTGGTATTTGACGTCAAATTCAATATTAAACACGCTTTTTCCCACTGGTTATCTGCATTTAATTGCGCCGCCACAGTATCTATAGCGTCTGTACGAAAACTTTTATCTGCATTTTTGATTGTTCTATCGCGCCGCATGGGGCAGACAGAAAGTACTTATAAATCCGGTAATAACTGGTGCTGTGTAAACAAAAATTCGCCACTAAAATTATTCTACAAATGCATGAAATCGCGTGAAAACATTAGCTATTCAGATTTGAGGTATTCGCTGATATTGCAGCACGCTACTAATTTCAGAGGTGACGCCCTACTGCGAACAGATTGTCAAGGAGGTGCGCTAATTAGTTAGAATTTTTCCGGCGAGGAAAAGTTCGTTTTCAGAGAATGACCCGGTGGCATGACAAAACCATATATTTTTTCACTTAACAGAACCATCAAATCACGAGCACCGTGCGTGCTTATCAAGGATGAATTACGTACTTTCAATATATTATAGCCGGTAAAGTAACAGCTTCACCTCAGAGCCCCTTTTCGGTGGTGTTCAGAAAAACACCTAAAAAATCATCAAATTACGACACATTACATCAGACGCCCAAAAATAGCATCGGCTAATCCCAAATCCATCATTGAAAACACCCAAACACAAACATCTTATAATCCCCAAGAAATTCCCGTCTCGTCTTAAGTCCACAGAAAGCTTAAGTCCAACAAAGCGGCGACAGAAAATAGTCCAAGTGATAAGAGGGCCAACCGATCCGGTTCGGCCCGGTTACAGGGTCAAGCACTAAGCTTGTTCTCCGGCTTATCAAACCCCCATGACAAGGAGAAGCATTGGTACCGGTTCGAACCAGATCGACAGACGTAACCGAGCCATAATGTAAATAGGATCGCGACTTTGTCCCCCCCCCCACCCCTTGTGTGGTTTGTACAGAGATGGATTTAATAAGTAAAATAAATTAGGCAAAAATTCGAGAAAATGCTTGGCCAAATTTCTCCATTTTTTAAATAATTGTTTAATGCGCAAGTACACTACGCATACATTGACAGTGGGCGACAAGCTGCGCAGCATAGATGATTAGGCGTCTATTATTAAAATAAGTATGGAAAATTTCTGTTTTGGTCTTTCTATTCTGAATTAAATCGAAAGTTTTCGAAGGACTCCGCAATCCTGAGCGAATAGTCTTTTAAAATTCTATGACTTTCCATGAAATTTTGTTGAAGTAATTTATGAGAAATTCCCCCCTCCCTCTTCTTGATGCTCTATGAATTTTGAGGGAGTCGTACACGTTCCAACATTTTTCAGGTGTGAAAAATAAACAAATAAAATTAATATAAAATAAAAAAATGAAATTAAATAAATATTTTTTAATCGGTACTGTTTAATATACATCCCGGTCCAAATGCGGCTTACACACATGAATATCTTGAAAACTGCAAGGAATAGAAACATGGTTAAATTAAAAAAGTTGAAGGAAATTTAATTCTAAGTCGTTTTGGAAAAGCGTACCGTTTTTATCATTGACATCGATGATTGAGCGGATGTTCTTCAAGAAGTACCTACGGGCATGCGGCAGACTAAAGAACACACAGCCGGACTGAATACCAAAAAGCTGAGGATTCTTCGCTTCGAAAGAAAGAATATCCGCTTTCATGCGCGCTAGAATGTAGTACTTGGGACAACCAATCGTACTGTTCAACGAGATCAAGACACTCCAAGAGTCTCATTGGCTTCGTCAAGTCGCGGGGACTACTGTTATATATATATATATATATATATATATATATACATAAATCCACTTAAGTGGGACGTGACGGGCCCACCAAAGTGACTTATGCGTGTTGAACACTTAAGTACCTCCCGCTTTTATCTCATTTATTCAACCAACCTTACGTTTCTACAAATTTCCATTTCAATTCATCAGAACTGGAGTTTTCCAGATTATAAGTTTTGCAAATAACTTTAGTTGGATCGTTTTAGTGACATCGTGAAACTGAAAGTTTATTAATAAAAGTTAAATATTATGCTTCTTAAACCCCTGATTTTTAGGATCAAAACTGGAATTTTTTAATTTCAAAGTTTTTAAAAAATTTCCATCGTCTTCAATAAAAGTCATTTGGGAACGGAGCTAACAATATTTTTACGTTACCCGTATATAAGATCTGTCAATTGTTTTGAAGAACTGTGTTCGAAAATTTTCACTTGAGTACTATTTTTCATTAAAACACATTTCACATTTTTTTCTTTTTAAACTCTTTACTTTTCCAGGAAAATGAGAAACATAGTGTGTTACCATCAAATAAAGAACTAAAAACTATTCTAATGAATCAAAACGAGAATTTCCATCATCTCAATAATTAGTATGCAAACCCAGCCCTGCAAAACCAAATACACCAGCCTTATCAGTCACGACACGATTAAGAGCTAAAATGTATTTTTAAGCTCATAACCAGTTTAGCTTCAAATATGCTGGATTTTGACAAAGCGGTTTATTGCATCGCAGACGCTCAGTGTATAAACGTTTATTAAATTACATTGTTTTGTTCTATTACTAGCAATCATTTAGCTATAAACACGACAACAATAACAATGTTTCTGCCCTTCAACAGAATGATCGTGGGGCAACCGATCCACTACTACTACTACCCCTACGAACATTCCCCACCGCTGGTGGAATCGAGCTTCCATCAGTATTTCCCGCATTCAATGGACCACAATGAGGACTACCCCATGATCACATCACCTAGTAACAGTACTCAGGTAATAATTTTTTTTTAATCTGCTTAGAAAATATACATTACATTTTCATTACGTGGCAATTTTTGCAGAGCGACAGTGACAATTCAGTATCCAGCATTGAGGTACCTTCTCATTCCATTGAAATACCGAAAAAAGAGGAGAAGAAGCAATGCTTGTGGAAGAATTGTGGGGTCATATTTCAGTCATTAACTGAGTTGGCTAATCACGTATCACAGTGTCATTCAGCAGGAGGGCCTGATGGGTTGTTCCATTGCGGATGGGAGGGATGCAGCAGGAACAACAAAGGGTTCAATGCTAGGTAAGATCGGAAGTTCCTTTTTTTACATCTAACATTACTAAAAACTACTTTTGCAGGTACAAGATGCTGGTCCACGTGAGGACCCACACTAACGAGAAACCTCACAAATGCTTCCAGTGCGATAAATCATTTTCTCGTGCAGAAAACCTCAAAATTCACTCCCGCTCTCATAGCGGGGAAAAACCGTACATCTGCCCAGTTCCAGGCTGCGGCAAAGCTTACTCCAACTCCAGTGACAGATTCAAGCACACTAGGACCCATTCGGTGGAAAAACCTTATAGATGTAAAGTCTCAGGTTGCCCCAAACGGTACACCGATCCCAGCAGTTTAAGAAAGCACGTCAAAACCTACAAGCACTTTGCATCTGAGTCCATCAACCATATGGAAGTAAATCTTGATGTTTCTTCCAAGCGGCAAGAAACGAAAGAGAATCGATCATATTTTGAAGCACATGTAGAGAATCGAGTGTCTGTCATAACCGCTGTCAACAATGTCAAAAACAGCGATAGCTACCACAAAGAGTCACCAACAAATGCGCCCTCTGATGAAGACATTATAAGATTTAAAGCGGTAATTGACATTAAAGATGACAGGTACGGCTTCGTGGAGAGGTACGAGAGTAAAAAGCTGTACAGACCTTACGAACTGGACGATGAGAAGGTATCCATGGACGTGGACAGGCCTCTGGATCTCAGTATTAGGAGAGATATTTAAGTCACGTTAAGAGTTAACGAATAAAGGCTGTAATAGGGCTGCTTGTGGTTGGTTTGTGTGTTTTTTCAGTATTAAGTGTGGTTTGAATTTTTTTTTTTGATCGAGTGTTTTTAGGCTTAAGGAATTGTGATATTTAAAGTTAATGATGTAAATAATATAATATTTGATCGTAAAAAGTCTGTTTTATTAATCGGTGGTTTGTTGAGAGATGCCCCCCAATTTTATAGTTTTCCTATATAATTCCAGGGTTTGATGTATAATTATTTGGCCCTGGAAGATAACATCGTTTATAACTTTCACTTCTACACATTCATAAAAATCATTCATGCACACTTCTGTTTTAATAAAATGTTTAGAAATCAACAAAAGTTCGGTTCGTTGAAATTTTATCGGTCAAGAAATTGAATTGATCGCAAATTGCTGATAAGTTGAAGTCTTTGTGAAACGTGTTAATTTAAAGTCAACTTCGCTGGACTACTAACGTTATGGTGTTTTTAGGTGTGTTTAAAATATTAATCTTCAGTGGTCAGTGATTTGTGAAGTGTTGTAAAATGTTATATACCGATTTTTGAATCTGTACCATAAGTTAAACACAGTGCTCATGCCAGTGCAAAAGACAAACTGGAAAGAAGACAAAGCGCCATGCCTATCAAACAAAGAAACCATATTGCTTTAACGGCTTTCTTTACAATTTTATTTGAATCTATCAACAATGATATCGCCCTAAGATTGGCTGCGTCGCACCTTTCACGATTCTTATATCAAGAAATGACTATAGTCCTCTTCAACATAACAGGAAAGCGCAACCGGACAGTAAAACGTATTTACGGCATTCACAATCAATTCATTCACACTTGCCCATCCACTCCTTTTTTCTCTACTCTGTCAATGCAAGATTTGTAGTACATTTCTCTGGTCACTTGGATGCATACACTGATTTGAATTTCAACAAATACAGATTGAAAAATTCATTGTAAGAACAAGATTCCTATTGTGATGAAAACATCTCACATCCTAAAGATACCTTATGGCTCTGAAAAATCATGGTTTCTTATTTTTCACTTTTATATTTCTGAGCAGAAACGAGTACTTAGAGAAATTTCGCATAAAATTCCTAAACGGAGTCGAGATTATATGATAAGATAGCCCAGAGCTTACTAAAACTGTTAAGTACCTTTCAAATTGAATAAGATAACTAGTCAATTCAGTCTCTCAATAATTGAAACTGAAAAGTGGTAGTGTGTCTGTAAAAATGTGTCGAGTGTTTGCTTTCTGTACCGCGATGTGACGTCACGAGATTTTTTCTGTATCCTAAAGTTCAAACTTCTGTAGTTCAGGAACCACCAATTTTGGAAATACAGGTTGCATGGTGCCTGAGTAATAAAATTAATAAAATTACCGATTGTCATCTCAGTTGTTTTTTGCGGTTTAAAAAAGAACTGTCAGTTAATTAGTGTATTTAAGCATACTAATTAATTAATTTGTCCGTAGCATAATATCCCCTTGAAGGCTTTTAGGAATGACGATAGGACAGAAATAAGTCTGAAGCTACCTTACGCAGATTATTGCCCCTTTTGTAGATGATAATTAATAACGCTGTTTTGAGCGCAAAATGAAATGGTTTGACTTTTATTTACCATAGCTGAGAGGTTTTATTGAGCTAGGAATTTCAAGACATAAACTGATACTTATATATTAATATTAGATTCATATCACGCGCACACGTGGCACCTCGTTGGGTGAGTTGGCTCTAGTGGGAATATTTAAATTGAAACGCTTTTCTAAGGGCAAAAAAATCATCATGCAGTTTGGCGGGGGTCAGTTCTACTAATGGTTAACCCCTCGGAAATATCTAAGTGCATTTTCCTAACAATATCACAGACATATCTACACATACTACAATACCAAGGCACGCTCGAGAACACAATAAATGAGTTTAAGTTTGTAATGTTTAGCGTGGACGCAAAAATAAATACAGTGAATATGAAATAAAAGCGCAAAATGGAAATTTATCAGTAAATCTGCTTTGCGGCCGTTCTGTCGATTGCAATAAAAGATGTGAGAGAATGATTTGAAACGAAGGCAAACACACACAACTACTATGAGGACTAATAGCCCTATCGACATTGATCTACATTGTTTACCTCAATGAGAAAAGAATTTATAAAAAACACATATCAAGCGCTAAAAAATAAAGGCGTTATTAAGATAAAAACAATTTACAATATTTCAGATTCGAGTAAATAAGAAATATATTAATTGGGATAGTTGGCGTGTTCATGTGACTTGATGAAAGCTTCTAGAGTCTTGGGCACCTGGTCCACATAGGGGATATTCAACTTGACAATTTGCGAGGCGCACATACACTTCAAACTAATATAATTCACTAAACTAATGTCAGTCTTCTCAGCAATCATACAGTTGTTTGCTATTAGACCTACAATAGCATGCAAAGGGGTATCCCCTTGCCCATCAGGCTGATCCAAATGTGCTCCGTAATCGAGTAAAAGCCCAATCAGCTCAGACGAATAATTGTAAGCCATCGCTGCCACGTGAAGGGGAGTACGACCCAAGTCGTTTTTCGCGTTCACGTTTGCACCGCACTGCAATAACAATCGCACAACGCTCTCCCTTGGGAAAATCATAACGGGTTCCTCGTCTAAGAAGTAACTGGATCTTATGGTGTTTAATCTAGATACGCAGAGGTGTAGTATGGAATCTCCAGCTGTGAGGCATTTTATGTTAATTTTGATGAGGCCTCGTAAGAGGTCGCAGACTAATTCCTTGTTGGAGGGTGTTTTCGCTGTTTCGATCATTAAGTAGATTAAGTGTGTAACGCACCTAAGGCAGAAATGGAAAAATCAAGTTTGAAATATGAGGAAAATGGGACAATGTGATTGAAGAAAATAAATATGAAATGCAGAAACATGCAGTCATGTACAGTTTTTCCGCGAGAATGTACAAATGTGTACTCCCCTTAATATGTTTATTTGAAGACACAAAAATGTTAACTTTTAACAGGCTGCATTTAATTTTACCGTAAATCTTGAATGATCATTGTCATGTCATTTAATAGCTTTAGTGGAGAAAAAAATACAGGGTATTTTCAAAAAGTTCCCATTTTCTTGTTTTCCTGTATTGCGGGTGTTCGTCATTCGATTTTAACGAGATAAACTGACCAAAAGCGCATTGAGCACAAAATTAGTAGCGTAGAGCTGTAGTTCATAAAATTTCGCTTCGGATTGCGCGTAAAATAATATTATAATTAAAAATGTATGTATCGCTCTGGCGCTTCGATCAAAATCAATAAATAAATCACAATAAATCAAAAACAGTTATTCTGGCGGTTTTTTTCAGTACCTTCCAAATATTGAATCTGAACGATGCCTGCATGATCTCTCAACTGTGTTTGTTTTCTCAAGGTGTTCTAGATGAACAACTTTTTATTTTGATAATAATACGATTTCGCATACAAAATATGGGTATGCATTCTGTTAAAACATTGTTCACCTTTTTGTCTAAACCATTGATATTTTGTGGATTGTATTTTGTTTTTTTACATTCTTAGTTTGCTGTATAAGGCCTAATTTTAAATTTATCATCTTTAATGGTTTATCCATATGTGCACGTTATGTCTGGTACAACTTGATTTTAGCACTATTCCAGCGTAACCTTTTCTTTAACGAATTAAGTTTTTTCATCATCCTACATCGGCTAATTTCATCGCATATATTGTCTGTCCGGCGGTTAACTTTGAGTTGGACAACATAGTGATGCTGTAATTATTAGGTAGGTAAGACAACCTATATATTTTTAACTAATTAAATAGCATTATTTTTTAAAGTGTAAGAAAGGACCGCGACGTTTCACATTGAACCAATCAGAAGTTTCCTACATATTTTACACTTCTTTACACTTGGCGTAATTTTCAACAAGATTTTTTTGAGCAATGTATAAAAAAGTTTTTGAAGTCAATTTACCTAACTCTGTTCAAGAATATCTGCGTGACTGAAAAACCTCTTCAAAAAGGTCTTGTATTTTCTGTCCAGTGAAGATGACAAGTAAGAAAAATGGCTCTATATGAGTTAAGCATGCAAAACAAGGATTTTTCAACAAGCAGTTTACTAGACAATTTCAAAAGATATATGCAAAATTAATGAATGTCAGGTCCAATATTGACTGACAATAATGTGATTCTATACCCAGCACAAATGAGACCAAAAATCCCAGAAGCAAAGAAAATACATGAGATCAAAATAAAAACTTACTTGACAGTTTTCTCAAAAAAATCTAATTGCCTCTTGTACTGTGGTTTCACTAACAATAGCGTCCTAGTGTCCTGAAGACTGCTGCTCAGGAGCTTAAAAGTCTCCACAATATCATGGAACCGTTGCTCTGTATTGTTAATCTCATTCTGTATGGATTTTACATTAAAATCAACCATAAGTTTCACTAGAGCCAAGGCAGTAAAACATGTATCTGTGTAGAGAATTGTGTCTTTTTCAGTGCGTACTTGTAATGCCCTACGCCATATTTCTATACATCGTTGATACCGCATTACATCAGCGTAAGATGCGCCTCTATACATTAACCTGCATTTTATGTCAATAAATTTTTTTAAAATAAACATAAAATATAGGGACTTTACCTAAAAATTGTGTCTTTATGATGGGTGCCTAAAATTCTCTCTGCAACTAGCAGACATTGAATCCTGATTGTGTCCAAATCCATTGTCAAAATCTCCTCCTCAGTCTCAAATTCCTTTTGGTTTCTATAACATTCCTGCAGAGGCATTACAGGTTGCTTTGGATGTAATCCATTCTCATCCCTGATTTTGATGGCATGTCGCCAGTATTGTAGACATACAGAAACATCACTGAATTCATCTACGAATGTGGCTCCCAACAATTCTTCCGCATCACAAATTCTTTGAGGCGGAAAAGTAAAAGTTCTAACAAGATATTCATAAATCCAAGTTGCACCTTTTAAACAGGCCATTTGAAGTGCATCATCTCCATATCTAACTTCATCAAAAAAATATAATAGCTTTTATTAATATAAAAGCACCTAACAGTACCTAGATTTAGCATTATAATCAGCTCCATATTTTAGTAACAACTTGGTAGTCTCCAATCGGTGCTCTTGAATAGCATAATGCAGGGCAGTTTTATTTTGGATGTCTTTAGCATTCACATCAGCCCCATGCTTCAACAAAAAGTGACACAAATTGGGGCTTTGTACTGAGTTTATCAGACAAGTGCCTCCATTGTGGTTGGACTTGTTTATATCCGCCCCATGTAAAACCAAATATTTAACCACTTCAAAATGAGTCATAAAACAAGCTGATCGTATGGGAGTGGACCCACTGTCTGATACTGCATTTACATCAGCCCCGGAGCGTATGAGAAGTTTGACTATTGGCAGTTTCCCTACAGGAAATACACAAAAAAACTGAGGTAAGTAAATGAATAAGAGTTTAAAAACGCTGAATTAATACCTGATACTGCAGCACACCACAAGGGAGTAACTACATGATTAGATCTGTCTTCAACTACTTCATAACTGCCTCTTTGCTCCACATCAGCTCCGCAAGTGTTAATCAAATATTCAGCAATTTCTTGCTGGCCCTTTTTACATGCTTTAAACAGGGGAGAGCAGCCTTGTTTTACGCGATTTACAATTTCTTTTCTTCCTTTGATTGAAAACTTTTCTAATTTGTTTCTCAAGGCGAATGATAATCTGGCACCTGGATCGGAGTTGTTCACTTCATGGACTAAATCATGGAATAGGGTGTCTTTTTCGCTGACAGAATCAAGTTTTGTATATTTCCACATTGTATGGGAGTTTAACAATGCTATTTTTGACACAAATGCTTGAAAAGCAGCCACTGCCACTGAAAACTACACATTACGTTTCATGGTTTTTTGGGTTAGTAATTCATACTTACATGGCGAAAACAGGTATAGAGTACTAGAAATTTTTTACTTGTATCAATTATTGGAAATTCAGAGACTATTTTTCAAACAATAGTTCTGGAAAAACCTAAATTGTAGTTATTTTTCCACTTTCCAATCTTCCACTTCCATTTTGAAATTCGCTGTCAACAAGCTGTTATTGGTGGTGTTGAAAATTGAACAGCTGTTTTTTTCTTACATATCGCTAATGTATCAAACAAGGATGCAAATAGAACGAACTGCAAGTCAGTCTTCTGAGCGGTAACGAAGAAGTGAATAAGAAGTCACGTTATATATTCTGTTACGCACAATATAGTCTTAACTAGACTATTCCAGTTCAGTGTTACCTAATAGAGAAGGACGTAAACATTCATTACTTCTCTTGTCCGAATACGTCACTCATTGGCATTAACCATTTACAACCTCAAAATCAAAACGTCGGAATAAATTATTTTAATTTTTTTTATGTTAAAAAGCATTTAGAATTTCAGAAATATAAAATAGTAATTATTTAACAGAAAAACAAAAAATGACGTTATTGAGCAAACTTAGACCTCTATTTAAACATCTGAAATCAGTCTCTAGAGCTGGTAAGGGAATGCTACTTACTTTGGGGCTTATGTAATGCTTAATTTTAGGTTGATTTTTTGCTTTAACAACACAAATTTTTATACAAATACTTTACAAAGATGTTCAATTTGCAGCCACAAATCGCCAAATGTCTGAGCACCGAACGCTTTCTTTGGAGCCTTCAAGATTCCAATGGACTAAATTCAAAGATTATATCCATTTCTATGTTTTGCTGGGAATAATCCCTTGCTCCCTTTTTGTTACTGGTATGAATGTATTCATTGGTCCAGGCACTCTTTCTGAAATTCCTGAAGGGTACACTCCAAAGTACTGGGAATATTATAAGGTTTTAAATTACTTAAAACTTAATACCATTCTTAATTAAAAACCTACTTTAGAATCCTGTTACTCGCTTCTTGACAAGATATTTATTCAACAATCCTCAGCAAGACTATGAGAAATTTTTGACCTACATTTTTGTCGAACATGAGAAAATAAGGCTAAGGTATGGTTAAGTTTTCTTTTGATTGAAATCTTAACAGCCAACTTGTAGGCAATTGGAAAAAGAAATTGTGCAAAAAATGGGAGAACGCTTCGATTATCAGGCCTACTACTTTAGACCACCCGCAGTTAAGTATTATAGGCTGGTCAGAGAAGGGTCTGATGAGGTTGAAAAGCTGGATGACCCACTTCCCAAAGAGTAATAGATATGTTATGATTATATCTTGTAGATATGTATTGTAGATTATTGTTTAATTAAGGATTGATTGATGTAAAATTACTAAATTAACAAATACAGTGATAAACTCGTGAAAAAATCTAGGTGCATTAAAACACAAATGATGTTTCTGGCAAGATTTCAAGCCATTTTTACATAGTTTTCATACAATTGGTCTGCTAGTGAAATTACTTCCTCATACTTTTCACAGTGTTTCATTATAGCTTTGTTAATTACATCTTCCCCATAGTAAGCCCCAGCTATAGCCCCAGCCATACAAGCTATAGTGTCAGTATCACCTCCTAATGTAATTGCATATTGCAATGTCCGTCTGAAAGGATTTTTAGTCTAAAAACAAAGTTTTAATATATCCTAAAATTTAAAAGAAACTACTTATCTTACGTTTATTTTTGGAATTACATGTAGAGCTCTAAGAAAACAATAAATTGCTGTAGGGACAGACTCATAAGCACTGATCCCATTACCAAGGGAATAAATAACTTCATCATCTAAATCATTTGAATGTTCCCTATTTAAAAGTTTTCGAACAACTTTCATTTTCTCATAAAAGGGAGTTTGATCTTCCCTTAAAATGTTTAATTAGTTTTGAGGATTATTTGATTACAAAAACATACAAGTCTTTGTCATCATCAGCTGAAGACTCTATATCTTTAATCCTGGTTAATAATGAATCAATATATTTATCTCTATCGAGGACCGAATCGGCAACAAATGCCTCACAGATAGCTGCGCTTTGCAACAAAGCTCCATTTATGGCAAGAGCATTAGAATGGGTAATTTTTGACGTCCTAACCACAATATTTGTCATGCGTTCGTCATTGCAGAACAAAAGGGGTATAGGGGCAATACGCATAGCACTACCATTACCATATGACCCATTACCATTAAACTGATCTTTGGCAGGCTTAAAAATGTCAGTATACTTTGTGTTCTTTAGTTTATCAAACACAACAACCACATTTTGGCCATAGCCTCTATTAGGCTCTTGAAAGAAACTGTTGACAAATAACCGAGCCAAATGTCGTAAGGAGTCCTCATGTTCAGGATCTGGTTTGTCAAGTAAATATTTGACTATGCTTAACATCATTGCTGTGTCGTCTGTATATTTTTTAAAGGGACCTGAAAACGAAGATTGCCTATGAGATATTCTTTATGGATAAATGTATAGAGTTAATGATATAATGATAATAATAAAAATAATTCATTGGTGTCAACGTACAATATAGTATTTAGACAAGAAATTCATACAATCTCTCACAAGTAATAGCTCTTTAACCCTTTGCTTCAAATTAGAGTATGGTAGATCTTTATGTGATATTGGAAGTTTGCTAAACAAGTGTATAGCAAGCCATCAGGGCCATTTCTACATCTTAACAGCCAGCTATATATTGGCACTGTGTAGTGTTGTTGCGAGTGTTCTGTTCATACATGATCCTCTGACATCATATGCGTAAGGCGTTCTATTGATTTTGATACAAAACATTCTCCTCAAGCACTCTTGGGATTTCTGAATTCTCAAAAGTACAGTTTACTTTATAAGGAAGGCTAACAATAACTCTGAGAGCTCGTCTTTGCAAGTCAAGAGTTCCATCGTCTACAAATTGCAGCTCTGTGCAAGATTCACATAAGAGAGGAGACAGTGAAGGATATGCTTGCTTCAGTATCTTTAAGAAGACTCCTTGGTACAAGTTCACATGAACACAAATACCTTTACAGATACTTTTGCTAAGGTACTCTATGTGTCTATGCTAAGTTAGTTTCATGTCCAAAGAAAGTGACTAAAATCTCCCACTCTTACCTACATTAGGTGGCAGGTTTGTAACTACAAAAGACATAGACCTCATTCAGAAACTATCCATTAGAGTCAAACCATGCCTTCACATGTGATTCCACTCTTTTCAGACACATACAAATTTTAAGATGATCTGTGAGGCTTAAATCTATCAAACATAAGTTGTAATCATTTCTTAGCAAAAGGATTTTATTATCTATGCAGTTATTTTTGTTCCAAATATTCAACTCCAATAAATTTGCAATGTTTGTAAAAAACCTGATCCCACATCACTAATCATTGACTCAGAGATTATTGAATTACCCACAATATATATATATCATCTGCACTGACCCCAAAATCTAGTAATTTTGGATCAAACAATAAAGAAGCAGAAGGACATGATGAGTAAAACTAAATTAAAATACATTTAAACCAATAGTAAAAATCTTTCATTTAGGATGCTAAAATCGAACCACAATTAAATCTTTTGACCAAGGGAGGATTCATACTCTAATGTTATTATCTCACCTCATTACATTTTAGTTGAAATTTTACTTACTTTTGAAGTTTGGATTTTCCATTTTATCAAAATACCTTTGAATAATGATTTTATCGCCACTAGATATTTCCTGGCCTTCAAATGGGGCACCCAGACAATCCCCCATCAGAGATCCCAAAAGGCACCCTCTAAACTTTTTTCTGGCAGTGTCTGCAGACATTTTCAAGTTTAATGTTCTGAAAATATGCGTCATAATTATAAAAATTTTCTTCCTGGAAAATTTTTTAATTTTCTAACCTTTTTCGTTGTTTAGGTTTGAATTCATTTCATTTTTCCCCATTTTCGTCATATTTGAAATATAGAAATGTAAAATTAGTAAACACTCAACCTAGAGTAGATATTGTCTAACTCTAGTGGAGCTTCTAGAAAGAGACACAAACGTAATCGTACTTATCCTCGATATTAACTCATTATAAAAGTCACTATCAACAATGTCAATTCTAGTGTTTCATTGTTTGTGGTTACTGTCGTGGGGAAGTCGAACTTCAACTCTCGAATTTAATAATTAAATTATATTAATTGTGTTGCTTTTAAAGCTTTTAAATCATCAAACGTTCGAACTACAAATTAATTTAAACAAAAATGGTAAGTTAGAATATTCGCCATATATCATGGTGCCTGTAAAATTCATTTTTTTAAATTTGAGGTTAGCCTCGCTCACATTGCATGTCCCCGGTCACACATCTGCATTTTAACGCCTTAATTTTACACTTACAGCAATCTCAAATTTTGCTTTTGAAAGAGGGTACGGACACATCGCAAGGAAAACCGCAGCTTATATCCAACATTAATGCCTGCCAGTCAATTGTAGATGCTGTTCGTACTACATTGGGCCCCAGGGGCATGGACAAGTTAATTGTCAGTAAAAGCAGTAAAGCCACCATTTCCAACGATGGTGCCACTATTCTGAAGTTGTTGGATGTGGTTCATCCCGCAGGAAAGATTTTGGTTGACATTGCCAAGTCACAAGATGCAGAAGTAGGAGATGGTACTACTAGTGTTGTGATCTTAGCTGGGGAATTTCTGAAACATATAAAGTCCTATGTTGAAGAAGGAGTTCACCCAAGAATTATCATAAGGGCTATGAGAAAATGCCTGCATCTTTGCTTGGGAAAGATCAATGAAATTTCAATTAAAATCAATAAATCTAACGCCTCAGAATTCAGATCTTTGCTGGAGAAATGTGCTTCCACTGCAATGAGTTCAAAACTTATCAGCCAGCAAAGAGCCTTTTTTTCAAAAATGGTGGTTGATGCTGTGTTATTACTTGATGATCTTTTGCCATTAAATATGATTGGCATTAAAAAGGTCCCAGGAGGAGGATTGCAAGAGTCCCTTTTAGTAGCTGGAGTTGCATTCAAGAAAACATTTTCATATGCCGGTTTTGAAATGCAACCTAAAATCTATAAAAATTGTAAAATTGCTCTTTTAAACATTGAGCTAGAATTGAAGGCTGAGAGAGATAATGCTGAAGTTCGAGTAGACAGCGTTAAAGAGTACCAGAAGATTGTTGACACAGAATGGAATATTTTGTACAATAAGTTGCAAAAAATTCATGAGTCTGGTGCTAATGTTGTTTTATCCAAGTTGCCTATTGGAGATGTGGCTACACAGTATTTTGCTGATAGGTATATTAAAAATATAAAATAGTGAATTTTATTACACAATAACCAATATACCAAATCAATTTCAGAGACATGTTCTGTGCTGGACGTGTCCCCGATGAAGATCTGAGAAGAACTTTAAAAGCTTGTGGTGGTGCTGTTATGAGTACTGTTCACGATCTGAAAGACTCAGTATTAGGGAAATGTGACTTGTTTGAGGAACGTCAAATTGGAGGTGACAGGTTCAATTTATTCAGGGGATGTCCCAATGCCAAAACTTGCACTCTAATTCTGAGAGGCGGTGCTGAACAGTTTTTGGAGGAAACTGAGAGGTCATTGCATGATGCAATCATGATTGTCAGAAGAACCATTAAAAATGATGCAGTAGTAGCTGGTAAGTTATTTTTATACCCTGATTTAAAGAAATGTATGTAATAATTTTCATTAAGGTGGAGGTGCTATAGAAATGGAGCTCTCCAAAATGCTCAGAGATTATTCAAAAACTATCCCAGGCAAAGAGCAACTGTTAATCTGTGCCATTGCAAAAGCTTTGGAAATTATTCCAAGACAATTATGTGACAATGCTGGATTTGATGGGACCAACATCTTAAACAAACTACGTCAGAAGCATGCTCAAGGGCATCGCTGGTATGGTGTAGACATCAATCAAGAGGACATTAGTGACAATCTTGAATTGTGTGTTTGGGAGCCAGCTATTATAAAAGTTAATGCTTTAACAGCAGCCACAGAAGCTGCATGTTTAATTTTGTCAGTGGATGAGACCATTAAGAATGAGAAATCGGGAGGGGATCAACCACAAATGGGTAGAGGCATGGGAAGGCCCATGTAGATTTTTGTATTAACTCTAGATTAACATTTATTTTCACTTAATCAGTCATAAAATTATCCGGAAGATGTAATTTTTTTTATGAGAAATACATGGAAACTTTGTTTTTCTGTATGTTTATTCACCCAGTACATAAAACACTTAATAAAAATTTACAAAAAAATTGTCTTCACTTAATAATCCCTTTGTGATTTTGTTATTTATTGAAATCTAAAAAACACAACAATTTGTACATTTTAGAGTTATTATCAAAAATACTCTTAACCATTACAATTTGTACTAAACTTACAAAGACCATGGTTGCTAAAACAATAACTGAGTATGTGTTCACTTTAAAAAAAGTTTGTTCTCCAATATTTCTATCTTTGGCTTCAGTCATCTTTATCAAGTCCTGCAGTGTCCTGGCCTTGGTTAAGTGATCCCTCACTGCTTCCACTGCAGCATTGAATAATTCCATTTGCTGGAAATCTGCATTTGATACAGAATTATCAAAACTAATATCTGAATTGTCCCACTGATCATCCTCATCACTGTTATACACAGAGAGTTCAAAAAACACAGTTTTTGTATTGAAGGCACTGAAAGTATTATCGAAGCAAAATTTATAGTCTCCAGCTACTTCTATTTTAACATCATGGTTTTTCTCAGGTTTCTTAAAATCAGCCACTACAATTCTGCCTCGAGGTTCCACCATAGTGAAAGATATGTCTAAATCACCATGTCCTCCATCAATTACTTGATACTCAATCTCAAGCTGATCAGTTGCTTTCAATGTTTGGAAAAAGCAGTCTTCTTTCAACGGTTCTACGTTTACTGTAATACCTATATCCCAGCATAGGATTGAGGGAATTGAGATGCTAAATAAGAGTAAAAGGATACTGGCCATTGTTGGGAGTGGGATATGTGTGTTGATTGGTGATGCTAATTTTGGCTTTGATTGATTAAGTGTGATGAAAGGATATTTGGTATAGTTCGTATGGTGCTATGAAAGTATGACATATTACGTGCTCACATTACTATAAATTCAAGGATATTGGACTTTATTAAAAAAATGTTATATAAAAAAGAAGATATAGTTTTAAATTTCAAATGATTTGAGGTTAGGATTATTAACTAAATGTCAGGGTTTACGGATATATGTCTCTCTCTTTCTCAAAGTATTCGTAGAACTAGGATAGAATCACTGAAGTCGAGCAGGTAAGTCCCACACGTCCTACGCCTGTAGTTCCTTAGCAAACTGCTGAAAAAATATATCGAAAATAGTAGAAAAAGATCTACAGAACAAAATAACGACCGAACAATATTGACCAGAAAAAATTTCAACAGAAATTACATCGAAGAGAAATTCAGAGAATGAAAAGTGGCAGAACTAAAAGGTAATGATTAAAAAAAATTAAGTAGGCAATGAAATATCAGAGATATTTTGTAAACACGTTCATCAATTGCAAATTGATTGAAACAGCAAATGGCTTAATCAACGTCAGTTTGAGGTTTTTGGCCTACTGCAAGTTTTTTTTAATGATCACCCAATGATATTTTAATGATAATATCGATTAGCATTATTAAAGAAAATACATATAGAATTAAAATATTTAGAAATTAAATCTTACAGAAGCGGATTATCGTAAAATTAAATATTTCAGAAAAAGTAACAAAATCGTCGAAATTCCAAAAACAAACTGCGCACGCCTTTTGTTAAGTCTCGTAGTTCGGTATTGCGGTAAGGTAGAACTATCTAGAAGTTATCTCTTCAAACATAGATAGATTTGGCCCCCACAGTTTTTTCCCACTTGAGACCTACGTGAACACTTCTAATGTGCTGAAATAATTAAATTCCCTTTAAAACGATGTATCATATTTCCATATCTAGATCTCTATATTTCGCAAATAAATGAAGTTTTGTATATGGTCTCTATGTACAGGGTGTTTCAATTTGGAGTGTTTTGACAGGAAAAACCTATTTCCTGAGTAGATAGAAGAAAACTGATTTAGGTGTCACGGGCTCAATTTTTGAGAAATGGTTAATGTCAAAAACCATTTCCCGATATCATCACAGTCCACTAAGATACAGACGGTTTTTCGATTTTTGGCCATTTTGAAAACGCAATTTGATAGCAATTTTCATAGCCAACTTATGTAAAAAAAATTAATATGTTATATTTCCGTTATTTTCGGTAATAAATATTAAAGTATATCGTTGAAAAGGGTTTAAAATTGTCTATTTTGTTAAGCCATGGCCACTTATGATTTGTGTTTGAAAAAATGAAATAGCAATTTGTAGGAAAACGGTAACCAGCAGAAAAAGTTTGAGCACTCTATTAGATTCCTCTTAAAAAAGTGTTACAGTAATGTTTTTTTTTGTGCAAAACCAATATATTAATAAATAAGGAAGTTATTGGCGATTTTCAAAATGGCCAAAAACCAAAAAACCTTCTGTATCTTAGTGGGCTGTGATGATATCGAGAAACGGTTTTTGGCATTAACCATTTCTCAAAAATCCAGCCTTACTTAAATCAGTTTTCTTCTATCTACTTAGAAAATAGATTTCTCCTGTCAAAACATTCCAAATTGAAACACCTTGTACATATCAAATTATTTGGATATTTTTAAAGATCGAGCTACAATTTCCGAAATCGACATGAAAAGTAAAATGGCTCACATGCGAGTCAATGGCGTGCGTAACAGATTAAGTCTTAGGATACGTTTATATTGGAAGAGATTTACTTAGTGGCTAGAGGCTAGCAGAGCGCTAAGGGGTTAGCGCCAAGAGTTGTGCTGCCCATATTGAATTTATTTTTATTGTAGTGTGAACGCGATTTGGTCGAAACGGCGATGACAAAATATTGAGATTTTTTGAGTCTTCATAGAGAACGAGAAACGCACACTTCTACAGAGTAGTGCGAATTTTATCCAGTAGATCCTTATGGTATGTGTGAAAAGAATGAACTTACTAACTAAACTTAAAACCAGGCCAATGCAATTGACCTGCTAAAAAAAGGTTCTTAAAAACCAAAAAAACACATGTGCAAGCAACAAGAAAGAACTTTTACCAAAGACTATCCCAGTCTGACATCATGAATTACGGATTACCAGATGGGTCCGCATATGGCCCTTCTTAGAAAGAACCCAAAAATCGCTAAATTCTTGTAAAACGAACAAAAGGCAGGCAGAAACAAAACATTCAAAGTACAAGCAGTGTCGCATCATAATTTCAACATAAAATTGTCCAGAAAATTAATGTTGCTTGAAAATTCGGCTCTACTCTACGACGCACCAAGACCTTATAGGTCGTGTTCGGTTCATGACTTTGGCAAAACTTACTAATATGAACGAATAAAGTCTTAACCAAAAAGACAATGAAATTGGATTGCGTTCATACTAATAGTGCTTTAATCTACCCCGATATTTATTATGTGAGTGGTTCAGTCGTTCGGCAGCGGGTAAATATACCCATAGATAACCGACACACTATTTTTATTATTCACCGCATACAGAGCCATGTAACAGAAAAAAATAAGTCTACAGGTAGTAATTACTTATGTACTTACGTAATACAGCAGATATCTTACCGATATAATTATGTATAAAAAACTCTTGTCATATCCAACTAAACTGTGGGCCAAAAAAGTTTTTATTGAAAAAGTCTGACAATAAAATTCGCGGAAAAGCACCACCGCCTCTTACATAAACTAACTTAAGTCGAACTGTCGCACTTGCCACGACCTTATATGTCTCTACTATTGGTCTGGCTAATGAAAACAAAATCAAGTTATTAGCTGTTAAACTGTAGCATTAGTTGCGCAAGACCATTTTTTTCTGTCAGTCGCAAACATGTTCGAACAGCACGTTAATATCAAATTCTGTGTTAAATTAGGCAAAAGTGCAACTGAAACTTTAGAATTGCTAAGAGTAGCGTATGGCGAGGCTGCCATGAAGAAGTCTGCAGTGTTTGAATGGCATAAGAGATTCAAAGAAGGACGGGAAAACGTGAAAGATGATGTAAGGCCCGGGCGTCCGAAAACTCATCGAACGTGTGAAAATATGAAAAAGGTATGACAACCAGTGAGATCTAATAGACGGCTGAGTATTGCAGAAGAATTAAATTTAGGCAGGGAAGCAGTAAGAAAGATTTTGACCGAAGATTTAGAAATGAGAAAAGTGTCAGCGAAGATGATTCCAAAAATTTTGACTGACAAACAAAAGTAGCGGCGATTTGACATTTGATCTAAATTTTTTTCTCGTTTAGAAGTTTTTTACAGAGTGATTACTGGAGATAAGTACGACCCAGAAACAAAACGACAGCATGTAATGGAAAACAAAAGGATTCTCAAGACCAAGAAAAAAGCGCGAACATCACGATCACGAATTAAAACCATGCTGATTTGTTTTTTTGATCACAGGGGCATTGTCTACTTTGAGTTTATTAAACAAGGGTAAACAGTAAATCAACATTGTTACTTAGAGGTGCTGACAAGATTACGCAATGTTATTCGTAAAAAACTTCCCAAACTTTGGCCAAATGATTGGCTCCTTTATTATGACAATGTTCCAGCACATGATGCCATAACCATTCGCTCCTTTTTAGCTAAGAAACAAATCACAAAGTTGGACTATCCACCTTGTTTCTCAGATTTGGCTCTCTGCGACTTCTAGTTTCACCCAAAAATGAAAAGTGCAATAAAAGGACGCCGATTTTCTGATGTGTCTGACATTCAATGTGGCCAGAATACTAAAGAGCATTCAGGAAGACGAGTTCCAAAAATGTTTTGAACAGTGGCAGCATCGTTTAACAAAGTTTATCGCTGCCCAAGGGAAGTACTTTGAAGGCGATCATAGAAATTAGTTTGTATAGATGCAAATAAAGTTTTACGAGTTCATTCCGGGAATTTTATTGTCAGACCTCGTCTTATACTATTATACATTTCCAATAATATAATTTCTTCTATCAATTTCAGACCATTGATGGTAAGATCCTAATCAGTCTGGGTGGACGGGCCTTATGCAAAGAGAGCAAGCTCACATCAACTCGGCGGGCTCAGCGCCAGGTACTTTCAGGTTTTTCCCATTGCTCATTCATCGGCCTTTTGGGGTTTGCTATCTCCCCCTTCCTCCCTAGAGGTTTGTTATCCAAACTGGGGGGAAGAGGCATCCAGGAAACACTGCACAACGAGTGCGGACAGGTCTTTGATCTCCCCACCTCCCAAACTTTTTTTTGCAGGTGAGGTGAATTCGTTGAGCATTAACCGGAGGACAGTGGTGTTATCGCTTTTATTCAACCTCCGAGTGTGGAATTCACTCTAACGTTTTTAGGGAATGCCCACTAAACATGTTTCCCGCTTTTCACCCATTGTCCATTCTGGAACAACTCTGGTGAAATTACCTCGGTTATTGGCTTCTTTGGAAGTCCGGTTATCTCCTCATTTTACTGATGATCATGTCGTTCACGTTGTTCCAGTCTTCTTCCGATATTAGCATTAGGTTCCACACAGTTTGCATTGTGACCTCTTCGTCGTACCTTTCCGCCGCTGTTCCTTCTGTTGCATAGTTCTCACAATAGAAGGTAGTATGATAGACATCGTGTTTTTCCTAGCAATAGCAACATGTGTGATTTGATTTCTTTGCTATTGTTGTCGAGATCCGCACCGAAAGTGCTATGCCCCGTCATTGCCTGCGTGGCAAAGTAGTTCGTCGCTGACTATTTTTTTGATGAATACCTTTATCCAGCCCTCGTTGGGGTTTTATCTTTCCTGCCACTGCTCCATTAGCTCCTTTCTATGAGTCGTTTTTTCCGCTATTGTTTTTTTTTTTAGGGCTTATCCCTTTCCATTATTTGCAGATCTATTAGCAGGAATCTTACGATTGCTTCCACGACTGCTATCGACATCGTGCGACATACCGAGGAGACCATTATGGCCACTCTTTTATTCACGCCGTCCATGAGGTGACGCTAGGTATTTATTCTGATAACATCATTCCGCATACGTACAACATATAGCAACGTGGAAAAGACGAGGCTTGTCATTAGTCGTCTCTTTAATTGTCGGGAATCATCGATGTTTGGGGCGTTTCCTGCCATCAGGTTGAAAGTTTCCTTCCACCTCCTAACGTTTTTTTTCTCACGAGGAGGAATCTTCTTAAGAAACCCGATGTGGTCTTCTGGCGACCAAGTAGTATGGGATTTGTCCCGGGCAATCTCCCCGCCGCTACTTTCGGCTTTATTATGGCTAAATGTGTCGTGGGTAAGAATCGCCCCTGACATCTATTCATTAAAAACGTCTTGGGTTTCCTTTTTCTCCTAACAAGAACCGCCACAAAGGATTATTTCTGATGGGGGGATTTCCTTCCAGTTACGCATTTTACTGCATGTGTATTTTCCCACGATTTTCTCGTTATGGTGCTAATTATGTTTGACGCACCTATCGTCCTTTCATTTCTTAACATTAATTTCCCGACGTTCTCCTTCCCATCTCGTTAAAATCGAAGCGGAACACATGTCTCGGACTCTAAACCTTTGAGCATTCGAACATGGTGTGTCACTTTCTTCATAGTTCCAACGTTTGTCAGTCTCAGATTTCCCTATTCTTTTCAAATAGGACACGAAGCAACCATGTCCCGAAATAGCTTCGGTCATATAGTAATTTATAATACCTCGCATCTGGCACAAACCACTTCGTCCAGTCCTCGCACATCTTCCAAAGATTTTGCCATTCATTCTCCACCCGTCCTCTCTCAAAGTTTTTACACTTCTCTACTTCTTCACTTCCTATATTCGCTCTCTCCTTAATTTTTAGGTTTATAGCGGGTAGTTTGGTAATTACCTTTACCGCCGCGGTTGTTACTGTACTATACTTCCATTTATTCTAATCCTAAGTGCCAAACTACACAAGCATATTTTCCACAGCGTTTTAAACGCGAAGATTATCCGTCCTAAGAGAAACTGTATCTATAAGCGAGTTAAACTAAATGAACGACATATACAGTAATGGACAAAAGTATATAGACAAACGGCTTTTATACAATACTTCCGCCATAATTAGTTTTATTGAAACCCAAATATAAAATAATTATTTTTCAGTATCTAAATCTTTTGAAATACAAATACATATTCTAATTTTCCACAAGCATTGAGTGCTGCAAAAAAATCATTGAAATGTCGAGGCACAAAAATATGTAGATAAACATAAAATACAATTATTTTAAAACTAATCGACTGAAATACCGCAAACAAATTATATTATTACGTTATTACAGGCTTAATATTTTGTTGCGTAACCATTATTTTTTATTACTTCCTGACACCTTCGTGGCATGGACTGTGAAAGTTTATTGATGTAGGAAATATCGATTGCTTTCCACTTTTCCTCCAAAGCTGTGAAAAGTTCCTTCCATCCTTACTGGAATACTTTTTATCCCTAAGTTGTGTATCCAAATATTCCCACATGTTCTCAATGGGATTTAGATCGGGAGACTGTGATGGCCATTTAAAAACAGCAATTTGTTGATTCCCGAAAAAGTCTTTAGCCACCTTAGAGGTGTGTTTTGGGTCATGATCTTGTTGAAACGTTGATTTCAGGGGCATATGATCCTTCATATAGAGTAACATCACGTTTTCAAGGATATTGACATAAAAATCTATCCATAATGCCTTCAACTCTATACAAAGATTCTATTCCAAATCCCGAAAAACACCCTCAAACCATTACAGATCCGCCTCCACGTTTAACAGTGGAAAGTGTGTATTTAGGATCCAATCTTTTACCACTAGGACGTCTCACATAGTGAATACCATCTGATCCAAACATATTGAACTTGGATTCACCGCTGAAATATACTCTTTTCTACTCACTTACAGTCCAATGAAGATATTGATCGGGGCAAGATCTTATCCATATATATTTTTACCACCTCATAGTCATACCAATTAGTGTGAATTATTAGTGCAGGGGAATAAGGATTGCTTATCAATACGGTGCCATGAAGGTGTGAGAAAAATAATGGGTGAGAAGAGTTATGAGCGTGGGAAGAGTGTGGAATGTGTATGCATTTCGATAATGTAAACACTGCCCTTAAGGGTGATTAAGAAGGGTTTACGTTGGCAAAGAAAGAAATTTATTATTAGGTGAAGATGTTGGGTATTTTCCCAACAGATGTCGACGAGCAAATTCCAAACGGGCCATTCGATTCTTCTTGGATAGAAGAGGTTTTTGCTTGTGCGACGTGCATAATAACCGAGGTTATCTAACTTTCGTTTTATGGTTCTAGTGGAAATCTCCCCCTGACCTGAAGTCCCTGTACTAGAATTTCTTTTTTTATTTCTTTAGGTGTCTTGAACGAGTCTTTAGAGGAAATATATTTTATGAGTCGAATGGCTCTGGGTCCAAGTTTTTTTTGACCGTCCACTTCTCTTTGCTGCTTCAAGAACTCCTTTTTGCTGATATTTCTTAGTAATGGCCCAAATAGCTTTACGTTCCACATTTAAATTTTTTGCAATATCAATTTGTCGCTGACCAATTTTAAACAAATCAATAATTTTTGTTTTCAAATAAAAGGAAATTTGTTTACCACGCGGCATTGTTCCAAATAACTCAAAAATATTTTAAACTATAAATCGAATGCAAAGCACAATAATGTTTAAATTAAACTGATGCAAAATATTTCTTAAAGGATGTTGTCTATATACTTTTGTCCCAAGAAAAAATATATTTTGTGTGTGCCCTCTTGTTTCTTTTTAATATCAGGTACAAATTTCATATCTTTCTTCATTGGTATTTACAACTTTTAAAATGTAAATAAAGGTATTGATACTTTAATAAAATATTTTACTAAAATATCTGTTTGTCTATATACTTTTGTCCATTACTGTACGTTACGTTTATTTTATTCCCGCCGGCGTGAGCGATTAAAACGCTCCGACTTGCGTTGATATCGCCACCGCCGCAACATGCAAAATTTTGTTTACTATAAAACGAACTATACGAGCAGGTGAGTGTATAGTTCTTGTGAAAAATCTTCGACTTTTAAAAATTTATTTACGAAAATAAAAATCGTCATGGATTATATGATATTAAAATTAAAGAATGTTACGATTCGAATTACGAAAATTAAACAATGAAACGAATAAATTTGTAATTTAAAATGTCAAAATGACATCTCATGTCACAAAGAAGACGTCATTGAAAAGACAATTGAAAAACCTTTCAAACAAGGTGTCACTCAACCCCACTTTCTATTTAAGATTTTTGTGAGTGAATAGCACTCTGCTCAAGGCGTCAAAGGTAGAGGTTTGGAAATAAGTCTAAAAAGTCCCCTCGACAAATAAATTGACGTGATCAAGTGATTTTTCTTTTAATGAAATTAAGAACTCTAAACTTGAACCGTTTCGTTTTCGTTGGCCCACCCTGTATGTTAGTTTTTTATGAGTGTACTCAATGGAAAAACGCTCTATGTTTTGATGCTTTAAACTCAGCGGAAACATCGCCGCGGAAAATACGCTCATGTAGTTTGGCACTAGCTTGAACTAACGTAAACTAAAAAATAGTTGACATAAATATAAGTAATATAAAAATAAATATACAGTGGTGGATAAAAGTATTGGCACAGCATGCATTTTTTTAAATATAGCCTTATATCTCATAAATAAAAAGGATATGTATCATACAGATAATGCCACATTATATCTTCAACTTTTAACTTTATTTCTGTTATAAACTAGAATTTAAAACGCTAGTGTGGAAAATATTTTATTACGAACGCAAGAGTAACACGTAATTTTACGGGGACAAAAGTATTTAGCACTCTTGATATTTTCTCCCAAATATTTCTAACTCTGACTGAATCGAAAAAAAAACAATTGCCAAACGTTGTTCATATACAGGGTGGTCAGTTAGTGCGGTCTCGGAAGATTACAGCTAAACTATTTAATATTTTGAATTTCTTTTATTGCGTTGTAAAGAACTCGATTATGGGTACATTCTAAAATTGTTTTCGTTTTATTATCGGAGTACATTGTGTTATACAGGGTGTTCTAAATAAGTGAAAAATATCAAAATTATGTTTGTTTTAAATAGAGCACTCCATATATTAATATCGTTTTACATTTCTTGAGAAAAATGAATGTAAGTTTCATTAAGGTTTACCTGTCCTAAATCTTAAGAATTTCGAAATAATTAAGTTTTTTGTAAAAAAATCATGCACATTTAAAAACTTTGTTTTGAAGCAAGTTTAAACTGGAGCAAGCCGAAATTCCCTATAGCCTTAGGCATGAGACGTATTTTATGCCAGAATTATTAAGATTGAAGTGTCTCATACAGAGCGCCCAAAAAATAGCTTGAAAATTGTATTCCCTTTGAAGGGCAATAACTTGCTTAATTTAAATGGAACACCCCGTATTTTATTACTTGAAATAAGAGATAGACATATGATTAATCGAAAACTGTTACACCTTCTTATACTTAAATGAACAGGTTTTCTTCGAAAAATAAAAAAAAATTCTCGTTGCGTACCACCTTCCTGATGCATCGCCACAATCATACCTTGTTCCCGATCAGTAAGCAATTTTCCGTGGAGCATGGTAGGAATAATATTCGCAAATAAATAAAATCAAAGATTATAAACGAAAATCTTGAATTCGACAAGTTCTCCGCAATATACAGAATGTTAGTGAAATAACTTTCGTAAATTTAATCAGTGATTAAGAACATCGTTTTGAACAAAAAAGTTCCTTACAACAGGGGTCGAAAACCTAATAGTTAAAAAAAAAATGTCAAAGTTGGTAACCGAAAAGCTATGATAAGGTTTAAAATTTGAATAAAATGTGGAAAAATGTACTTGACACATGTTGGTTGTTTGACATGTGTCAAGTGTGTTTGACATGTAACAAAAAAACTTAAAATTATTCAATAATAACATTGCTAAAAGCAATTGAAAACTTAATTAACAATTTAAGCGGTAACGCTGCACTGAATCCGACTGAGAAACAGAAGTTTGTTTTTGTTATGGTTGTTTTTTATGACCCTTATGAGGGTCGCTCGCCCACTTTGCGGGTGAAGTGAGCATTGGAATGCGCAGTAAACAGATTGACTTAGTACCTCAATAGTACACGAGTTATGTAACCATTTGCGTTATGATATGGTCATCTGTACTTTATCCCATTTTATGTGACATATAATGCTAGGCAAAGACGCCTGACGCCATGGACATGTGGAGCCCATTAGGAACCATCGAGAAGGGACAAGACAAAAACCACCTTTATTTTTAAAATTTGTCATGGACTGTATGTCTTTCCATATTTTTAATATTTTAGTGTGATTTCGGTCTTGCTGAATGCATTTTCTGTCGGTACACGCAACAGATTATCCGCAAAGTTAATTTGGGCGAGCTTTAAGTGATTTTATTCCGGCTTATTAACAATACCTAAGTGACAATGTATTCTGTACGCGAGTGTCATGACATGCTTTTGATCTATGTAGAGGCGTTACAAAATTCTGAAGAAGTTGGGCGCATTTACGGTAATCGTTATCCAAAAAGAAAACTTCCAGCTCGACAAACATTTGTGCGAGTTTCCCAAAATCTTCTGGATACAGGGAGTGTTGTTTCTTTATATCAAGGACACGAGGTCGACAGAGAGAAGTTGGTTCTGAAACCGAAGAACAAATTTCAAACCTTGTTCAAAAGAATTCAACAAGGAGTACCCGGAATAGAGCATGCATGGACTCAAATGGTGAACATTTAGAACATTTAATGTACCAAAAACAATCATAAATTTGTGTTTTTGAATGTAATGTGAGTGGTGTAAAATGTGTAACGTGTCATGTTAAGCTAATTAAAGATGATAACAATAATTTCAAGGTAAATGGCTTTTCAAAGTAATAAAATAAGGATCACATAATTTTTAAATTTCATGAATTTAGTGCATTTTGTTAATTATATACTGTAAAATCTACCAGACCCAAAAAACATGTAAAAAAGCAAACCCACCTCATACTGCTACTTAGGCAAGTATGAAAATGAAATGTATGAAAAAAACGCGACGTTGCCAATTCTCACAACATGTTTTTTTGATTTTCCGGGAAAATGGTTCTATTTACGACCCCTCTTATAAGGATTTTTTTTGTTTAAAATGATGTTCTTAATCACTTGTAATGTACTCTCCGTGTTATCATAATTCTCACGGAATAATTTTAAAGCAACTAAACATATCACAGAACAATTAGGTTGCTTGTTACATTAAATTGTTATTTCCTTGTTCAGTATAAGTAATTAACTGGGTTAAAAGTCCGGATCCCGTTGCAAACTACCCTTAATGACATGATAAACAGTAGTATTTAAGCAACTTAGAATCCCTTAGTCGGCAGTTCCTGTTCAGCAGTCCTTCCTCATCAGCCAGCTTAAAAAGAAACCACCACCAGTACTTAGTGTTTTCTTGTTCTTGTGTAATAGAGAAGTTGAATAAAAGTGTTGTATCCAAAAATCGCGTATAGTGCCACACGGCCACATTACACAATGGTTAAATTTACGAAAGTTATTTCACTAACACCCTGTATGTCTAAGTGTAGCCTTTGGTCTTATAATTGTTTGTCACTCGATTACCGGCACTGCAGCAGGTTCTTAGCTAGATCTTCGCTACAGGTTGTGACTTGTTACTGCAATCAACCCTCATGGATGCACTTTTGGTCGAAGAATTCAAACACGACCTTATGTTTTAAGTTTCACCAAATTTGGGTAAAGTTTCTCCCCAAAAACCCACGCTCTTATAGTTGTTTGTCAGACTGTATAGCATTATCCGTTGATTGAGAAATTATATATAATGAAAAACAAAAAATACAAAATAAAACAACATAAGGAAGACAAACCTATGTTAAAAAAGATGTGGGAGAGTGCTAGATATATGCACCTTTTAAGAGGGTATTTTTATCATATCTACTAATTTTCTTGGTGATTGTTATATGTCATTGTTCTAAGAAGGGCAAAAGGTAATAAAAGACAAGGTAAAAAATCCAGGTCCGTATTTAAAAAAATTAAGTTGATGATGATTCCTCAAAGATGAAACGTCGGATTTCAAATTTCACAACACCATCTTGTAGGGAAGAAAAAGTGGCAATAATGAAGTAACATCTGGTTTGGAATGTTTTTTCAAATAAAGTTAGGAAAAAATAAAATTGATATAGCAAAATTTCGATTTTTTCTGGATATCTCCGAAAGTATTCGGAATTTTTCCACATACGAAGTAGCATTTTGTTGGGCACTAAATTGCGCAACTTTGCCCTAATTTAAGCGACCTCGTATCTCTTATAGTTTCTGAGATCCCAATGATACGCCTCGAATTTGGACTACCCTGTACAAAGGGCGTTCGAATTTCAAGTAAAAGTTTTGTTCGAATTTGGAGGAATGTTGAATTTAAGTTTATACCTCGAGTTCCACTCTAAATCTAACCAAAAAAGGAAAACAGGGAAAATGAGCAGAATTTGGTTTCTGTCCATTTTGTTCCAGTTGACCAATCAGAACATAGATTTGGTAGGTTCTCACAAATTTGGTATTCTTAGGTTGAATGAAAAAAACAGACCTTAAAAGGTTTTTGCAATTAATGTCTTAACACATGTGACTTTGCGAAGGGCCAGATTACCGATTAGGACTAATGAGTGGCGACAGAGTCACGGTGTGTCAAGAGTACCCGGGAATATTTTTACCTAATGGTTTTCACGGTCAAACCAGAACATCCCTCAAGTTGAGCGACTTATGTATACAGGGTGATTCACAACTTGTCTATAAAATTTTAGGGAAAGGTGTGTCATGAAAAACTAAGTCGATTTTGTAAGAAAATGTTTTGGAAAATCCTTAAAATGTTTTCGGAAAAAATTGTTAAAGTTTAATCATTGTCTAACTGGACGACTGTAATGTTTCTGTTTTTCTGCAGAATTTCTTTTAGGTTCATCAACGTTACGTATAATTTATAGTTGGGTCTCCCACGTGTCAATGGTTGAGAGCTGAAGACATGGATGATCCAACTTAAGGGTTCTTCCAAAATTGCTTACACATGTAAGCTCGCTTCTTTTATTTCGGGTGAAACAACACATATCTTCAGCTTCCACCCATTGACATGTGGGAGACCCAACTATAAATTATACGTAAGGTTGATGAACCTAAAAGGGATTCTGGAGAAAAACGTAAATATTACAGTCATCCAGTTATACAATGGTCAAACTTTAACATTTTTTTCTGCGAAAATTATAAAGATTTTCCAAAAAATTTTCTTACAAAATCGACTTAGTTTTTCATGACACACCTGCCCCTAAAATTTTATAGATAACTTGTGAATCACCCTGTATTGGTTATCGGTTAGATTTGAATGAGGCATATAACAGATGATTTGGATGGGTATCCAACAACTGTAACTGTAAGTAAATATTTTCTCTGATTGTATTTTATTAGTCACAGATGGGATTGTATAGAGCATCTAATTTTACACTGGCACACCTCAATTGTTACGGGCGTAAAGTGAACTTCATTCGCACCGAGTACTTCAGGATTTTGAGGAACTCAAAATGCAAATACATATACGACAACATAGTAGAAATGATGCTTTAATGCTGAAATAATTGGTAGTGTTTACACAAAACCCATATTTTGCTAGGAATAATTTAATGGTGTTCATACTGTAATGTGCCGGGTTGGAATAACTATACGCGAATCAAAAATATAACACTTTATTAACTTCTCGATAATACAAGAGCGGGAGCGAGGCGTAAAGACCCTTTTTATGTAAGTGTTTTGTGAAGGTTTCTGCTGAACTATATCTTAACTGCTTGACTGCCCTATTTATATACATGATATCTACATGGACTTTGCTAAAGTACATCAATAAGGGTAGTTTGAACCCTAAACAGTACAGAGACTTTGAGTCTCAGCTAATTACAATTTGATGGGTTGCTTATATTAGACAAAGGAATTGTGTTTCTACGTAGACATGCATTCTAATTAAGTTCTAATATTGTCCTTAGGTTTCCATGAGAAAATAGTACAAGAAATAATGTAAGAGGTTAATACATATATGATATAATAATACGTATGCGTAAGCCGGGGTGCTTTACAATACAATCTAAATTGCACGAACGCCATTAAACATAGCACTGAGTAAATAGTGATTATACTTGATAATTCTTCTTTTTTTTGGTAAAGAAAGTGTCGCGTGTATCTACTAATTATTGTGAAAATGTTTATTTTGCATTTCATTCATGCAATCTAAATTGCATGAACGCCATTAAAACATTAGAACAACCGCCATTAAAACAATTTAGATTGCATGAATGAAATGCAAAATAAACATTTTCACAATAATTAGTAGATACACGCGACACTTTCTTTACCAAAAAAAGAAGAATTATCAAGTATAATCACTATTTACTCAGTGCTATGTCGATTCGGTTCACGACAAAAGAGATATGAAGGGACTGCTGCCATAGTCAATTGCATAGAATCCATAGTTCCAACAATGGCTATAATTCGAGCGTTGTGCTTCTTAGTGCAACTTTTCTTTGTATCAGGAGATTATAATATTTTCACTGACTTGTATCAGCAAGCAGAAGCCCTAATTGCCGGTGCTTACCAGCCAGTTCCCGTAAACAATAATGCTTACTTTGAAGGGCAACGCAGTAAGAAGATCCATGGTAAGGGCAAGTTATGTCTTCCTTGGCGCTTTAAAACAAATTTTTATTTGCAGAAGCTGGAGTCTACGATTTTATCATTGTTGGAGGAGGAGCTGCTGGAAGTGTCTTAGCAAATCGCCTCACAGAGAACCATTTCACAGTACTGGTGATAGAGGCTGGAGGGGAAGATCCTGACGTATCAGCAGTTCTCGGTTTAGGCCCGTATATGATCCTGAGCAAATGGAATTGGGGATATAACACCACTACCCAATCTAACGCCTGCCTTGGTAAGTTAGCTAAATCACTTATCTTATCATCTCTAAGAGTTTCTTTGTAGCGTCGATTGACCAGCAATGCCTCTACGCCAGAGGAAAATCTTTAGGAGGATCCACCAACATTATGGGGGGATATTATGTTAGAGGCAACGCAAAGGACTACGACAAATGGGCAGATGAGGGTAACGAGGACTGGTCTTATAACGATATCCTCCCTTACTTCCGTAAAGCAGAGTTGGCTAATTTTAGCGTCGACGTTGAACCCCAATATCACGGTTTTCACGGACCACAAGTCATTGGAATTACCGAAGATGTTCCCGGTTTAGTGAGTTGTTTTTTTACACAATATTCGCGCAGAATTAAAATTTTTCTGAAATTTGACTATTGCATAGTCGAGCAGTTTATTGAACGCCTTTGGAGAACTAGGCCTAGAAGAACTGGACTACAATGGAGAAAATCAAATAGGTTACAGTAGGCCGCAACAATATTTATCTTTTAACATTCGCTCCAGCACCAACTACTCCTATATCAGACCAGTCAGGCATAGAAGGAATCTGTTCATAACATTGAACGCTCTTGCTACCCGCTTGATTATCAAAAACAAAAGAGCTCATGGAGTCGAGTTTGTTAAAGGAGGACAAACCTATAGGGCCTTCGCTTCCAAAGAAGTTATAGTCTCTTGTGGTTCAATTAACACTCCTCAATTGCTGATGCTGTCCGGGATAGGACCGTCAGATGAGTTGATGGCATTAAAAATCGACGTTATTGCTGATCTACCTGTTGGCAAGAATATGCAAGATCATGTACTTTTTGATATTCTGGTGTTTAAGTAAGTATAACTGATATTGGTTTATGCCTCATATAAAGAAGAATAAAAAAGTAGGGAACGTATACTAACCAAGTTGTAAGATAACCTTCTTTCAGGGGGTTTATGGTCAGATGAACCATCTTCAGGTTTCATTTTGAAATTTCGACTTTTTCCTTCCTCAGTGTTTAATGCAGATTGTAACTATCTCTTTCATAAATATCTTCTATACATTTGAGCCGAATTGTTCAGTCTTTGTTGCATTTTTTGGGATTAACGCCTCACATACAAGTTGGGATTGTTAAAGTGGCGGAATTGCATCAAATCAGTGGCACGCAAAGTTTTCAGAAACTCCTGCTTTTCCGCTGGGTGTAGGACCACATTATCAATGTTCTTGGGAGGAAAACTTCATAGAATCCTGTAAATCGACCAAGAAAGATATTTTTCATCATTTCCATAGAATGAACTTCCTGCCAAGTTTAAACAGATTTCCCATTATTAAGTGCAATCCAAACTGTTATTTACTATCATCAGTTGTAAAAGATGCCAAATTGATACAGATTCTTTTACAGTGTATAGTATTGTTCTTGTTGATTCAGTTAATATTGGTTGACATTACATTGAATTGGTAGGGTACGTGGGAACATACTCGATTTATGCAGAATTTTCTGTAACCATTGATTCTTTTGAACCAATAAATTCTTCTAGAACCAATAACACATACTACAATCTAACTTTAGAAGAACAATTAAAGTTGTGGTATCAGGCCAAGAGGCCTCTAACACCCGCTTTCGGAGGCCTTTTGGTGTCTTTTTTCGACTATGACAATGACACAGTGCCAGAAGTTGAGATTTTCGCTTTACCTGCCAGTAGCTCGATTGGTGAAATATTTAACAGGTAGGTAAAGCCCATTTTCCTACAAAAAGATAATGAAAAATCATGTTTTGTCTATTTCTCTAGAGCATCAGATGTTTATGCTGCAGGTTTCGAGAACTTTAATGCCCTGAGCGATTTTATAATAGGCATTGCCCTATGTCATCCCGTCTCTGTGGGAGAAGTCACTCTGGCTTCAAGCGATCCTCGCGATTATCCCTTAATAAATCCTAATTATTTGTCGAATGAAACCGATATCGAAATTATCTATCAGGGGATTCAAACTGTTTTGCAACTGAGAAATACAACAGCTTTCCAGGAACTCGGAGCAGAACTACATTTAATGCTCATACCTGGATGTGACGACGATTACAAAAGGGAGAGCAAGGATTGGTGGTTCTGTGCTATCAGACACTTTGCCTCGACTGTAAGTTAATAGGAAAATTCTCTTCGGGCCAACATTATCAATGTTCGGGTAACCGCCAAGAAGATAATTTCACACATCAACGTGTTGTTCTAATTTTAGCGTTGATGTGGAAATTGTTTTACTAAGTTACCAGGAGGTTGATGTGTAGGCTCTAAAGGGTATGAAAATGTGAATGTTTTTATGAAGGTATTTCATCCCACTGGAACGACCAGAATGGGGACCACCTCTGAAAATTCTGTGGTTAACTCCGAACTGAAAGTTCATGGGCTTCATGGGTTAAGAGTGGTGGATGCAGGAGTGATGCCAAGTCCCATTTCAGGACACACAGCTGCTCCCACTGTAATGATTGCAGAGAAAGCAGCTGATTTGATTAAACAAGATCACCTGTGGCATTAACTCAAATATGTTATCCAGAATTAGGAAATAAGGAGCGATTGCATTACCGTAAAAAGAAGATAGTTAAATTGCAAATTATAAAAATTTTCTAAAATATTTAGTGTGGTGCCTTCGCAAATGTATTATGAAATAAATAATCCTTTCTTTTCACTCAGGGTCACCTACTTTTTCAAACCTGGATTTCTGTTCTGATTTTTTCCGTTATCATTTTCTCTACAGATCAGTATGAAATTTCATGTCAAAGTGGTGAAGGAAATTTTCATTTCTAAACTATTTTTAGTAGAAAATTGCCCCTTGGCAATTTTCCGTGGAAGGCGAAAAAGCTTCTACATTGAATAGCGAATTTGATCTTTCGGGTAGAAGTAGTGAGATGTCAGTGGTCAGTCAGTAAAGGAAGGCTCTAAAAATGAATCAAGGTGTACTACTTGATCTGTCTAGTGAAACTAATTTAAATGAATATTCTCTTGCCTAAATTTTAATGAAATATCTAAAAAGCTATCAAAGGTGTGGGGAAATTCTAGAAAAATCATTGAAGCTTTGACGCTTTGTATATCGAAAACTGTGAACTTTCGAACTCGTTTCACCTGTGTGGTTTTAAGCTTAGAGATTAAAACTACAATTAAATAATTTTGTGAAATATTGTACTGAAAGTGCAACATAATAATACAAAACGTAAACTGACGATAAATAAATATTTTTATTAATTTTTATATTTTATCTGATTCCAAATTCAACAAAGCTTTTAACCAAGAATATCAATATTCAAACATCACGCGTTATTTCTAATGAGTTTTCAGGGTATATTCATTAAAAATGAGCGAAACGTATCATTTAATTTTCCGTAGTTAAGCTTATATACAATACATATACGTATATGAAGTGTAATATACGTACATACGTATACGTATAGTAACATATGAATCTTTTACATTTTTTACAAGATTCTTGCTGGAATGTCTTCGACATCTGGTACATGTTTTTATTAGATACACCGTATATTCTTTCTTTTCGCCTATTGATTTCATAGTTAGAATGGTGAGCTGTACGCCCGCAAAGAAAACTAAGATTTTTGAATGTCTTGCAGCCATAGTATGGCCGTTATCTTTCGGCCTATGACAGGGACCTTTGGAAAACACCGATCATAAAGTTTTTTGAATGTTTTAGCACCGATATCATTTCTTAGATGATTCAATCCATTGGTAGTACAACAAATAAAATATTTATAATGCTGAATAAACTAATAATCAGGTATTCTTTGTTTGAAAGATTCATGAGATACGCCATTATAGTACTAGAGATAAACTTTTTTCTTTTTTTCAAGCGCGTTTTTCCATCAAAGCAAAACAATAAGCATAATTAAATTCTAAATTATAAAAAAAACATCCGATTTTGGTCGATTTTTGTCTGAATTGCGAGCGCTAAATTTTTAAAACTCGACCTGTTACCCATTTTTCAATTAGATAGCGCAGAAAACAGTTTCTCGAAGATTTTTATTAGCGTTAACTACAACATTATGTACTTTTATAATAATATATATAATATATATGTGGGATTTTTTTAAATTTGAAGTTATCAGAAAATTTTATTCTCGGAAAAAGTTTGTACAACTCATCTCATGGGGGAAATCCGAAAACGATAAAAGTGGCGCATGAGTAAAGTACCTTTATTTTTAATTTTAGAGGAAACGTGTATTATGGAAAGTTGTTTAGAATTAAAAGATAAACCCAACAATGAACTTTCAAGCTTCTATTTCATAAAACACTTTTTCGGAATTTTTTATGATTTACTCTGTGTGGACAATAAAACGAATTCATTTAATATGCTAGTTTCGTTTCAGAGAGGATTAAAAAATACAAATATTTGAAAAAGTGTTTTATGGAATAGAAATTTGAAACTTCATTGTTGAATTTATCTTTTAATTCTAAACAATTTTTCATAACGCACGTTTCTTTTAAAATTAAAAATAAAGTTACTTTACTGATGAGCCATTTTCATAATTTTCGAATGGCCCCCATATAAAATGAGGTATACAAATTTTGTAAACTGCGTTTTGAGTTTGCAGAAATGCACAAACTTTTAACGAGAATAAAATTTTCTGATAAATTCCAAAAAAATCCTATATGATGCGTACTTTCTGTCAGTCACTGTATATGTAATATGTCTACTATATACAAAACACACATATATGATGATTCGCAAGGACCGTTTCATTTAATTCTTTGATCATCATCAAAGGCATCTTGGCACATATTTGACCCGGAAATGTCTTTTTTTTAACATTTTTTATGTCTTAACGTGTCCTTTGATTCACTATACCAGTACGTACAGTATTTAATAGTGGTTTTTGGATTAAGCAAGAGCTATGAAACCATATGCATCGTTATGGGCCTATCTGCACACTATCTTATTTTATTATCTTATCTTATACATCAGCAGGCCACAACAATTCTTGTATTACAACAGTTGTTCCGGCACTACCTTCTACATCATGTCAATTGCACCTAGATCAAATCCTTTCATAACATAAAATGTCCTCGCCACTCGATTGATCATCAATAATGCAACAACTTGTGGGGTAGAATTCACTGCACAAGAGCAAACTAATAGGCCCCTTCTGTACCCCTTTACATTACCCAGAAAATTCAATTGTCAGTTCAGATTTCAAGGTTCATGTATTTCAAAGGCTTAGAATAGTGGATCCTGACGTGATACCAAGTCCTACTTCAAGACACTTAGGGGCTATCATTACACTTATAGAAGAACAAGACCCTGATTGGATTAAAAGTTATTACTTGAGGGGTTAAAGGTCGCAATGGAGCAAGAACACTGATTTTATCAAGAACAGTATAATTAGGTCGTCAAGGCTGTTTTTAAATGAATACTGAGGAATATTTGAACGAGTCAAGTAAAATGTGTTCTGTCTCGTTTTTATTTGACCATGGTTTCTCCTCTAATGACTCATCCATGCTCAATTTTTTGGTATGTATAATATCGTGCAGAATTTAAAAATTCTTGTTATTTTTCCAGTATGCACGTTTATCTTGGAAATCATGTATATTTTTTGCTGTTTGGTTAATGTAAAAATTGACTAGGATATTTCTGTGGCTTCCATATCGGCGAACTGTTAAGGACTTTAGGTTATTCATGTTAAGGACTGCAGGTTATTGTTTCTTGGCGTAGTTTGCTTAGTTAATTTGTTTTGTACTTTCATCCCTTAAGTTACGCCCATGGGCATCGATACGTATTTGAAGGATTCCATCTGGGCGCCAGACCATCGTACCCATCAGGCCATATCGAAGGGCTCTTTATGGCTGGGAAATACGCTACTAGTCAAAGGAAGCTTTCTAAATTGGACCTTTGCCGCGATCCGCAATTCGGCGGATCGCAATACTTCAATGAAAGCGACTTGTATAGGTATTTGCCAGATGGCGGCGATTTTATGACCTTAGGGGCGACCATTGCCCGTAAGGGCTTCTGGTGTTGGTGCGCCCCTGGTTGGAGTTCCTCGGGTTTAGTACTTAAGGGATGATTGCAGTAATTTTGCTCTCTTTGACCAGTGCTCGCTCTAGACATGTGATCGTAAACGTAACTCGTAATCTTCCCAACTAAGCAAACTCCCACTTCATACTTAGACCAATACTTTAACATTATTTATATAAGTGAAATTTAATACAGTCCACTTTCGTAAACCAAATTGTTGTTTTCGTGGTTTTCGTTTATCGAAGGAACCTCAACAGCGAACTGATTTAAATTTTTACTTAGCGACACTTGCGAAAAGTTGCGAAAAACAAATTTCAGGTAAATATCTCGTAAACTTTAGGAGAAATAGATAAAAATTATTTTGAATTTAAAACTCTGTTTATATGAGGGGAGTGATCTAATTTTTTTTACCATCAATCAGCAAAGAACTTGTAGATATAGTACAGTAGTTGACCCAAGTGAATGATAACGTAACGGTAGTAATATAAGAAATAGAAAACGCATTTAAATTTTTCAGGCTTGGCGCAAATGGATTTTTTGCAAATTTATCAGACGATCTATGCGACGAAAATTGTTAACAACTAAAGTTTTTGTTGTAATAAAATGGCAAGAACGTACATAAAAACTTTATGTTAATACAATAACACATTAAATGGTCTATAGGAAAGTATTACAATAACCCGTATGTACAATTTAACAAGTTAGGAAATGCATATTAAATGGTATTATTAACTCTATTCGATCAGTTACTAGCGGAACGAAGTCGCTTCTGTACACAAGTCTTGTAGAATTACTTACTAAAAATACCTACCTCCTATTATTATCGGCTTAACTTTATCTTAAGTAAACGCCTTTCTAGGAAATTATGTCAAGCCATTTCGATGCTCTTACAATTCAATTCAGGTTAGTTCATATTGGTTCCTCCAGTTTCCTGACAATTCAATTTACTTCTTTTCTCTAATGCGCTACACTAGGGGAGCCTTATGGAGGGGGAGGGGGGGGGGGGGGGGGGGTGATGATTTGGAAGTTCTCGTAAATAGAGATACGTAACAATTTGTCAAGACTGTCGACAAATAATGTGTTAATCAGAGACGTGATGGTAACCGAAATAAGGAATGAGAGATGCGGTAAATAAAGTTTTAATAGAAGTCTAAACAAAAGCACTAAAAATGTAAAAGACTTAAAGAAAATATCTGATCTTTAGTTGAAAAAAGAAGTTGTTCTTACGATCTTTTGTTGTGTATTATATGTTATTTGTGCTGTGCATCACTAAGATGTGAATATTTCCAATTTAAATACCATATTTGTAAAGCATCAAAATTGCAGAAAAACTTTGTTCTTCAGTTTGTTGTCAGTTGTCTAATTTTATTGACATTTTTGTAAATTTTAAGTATCAGAAAAGAGAAGAGGTGCCTTCGGAGTAATGTCGCTTAGATGCAAACTTTTCTGAACTTAAAATAGAACTTCCTCGACGAGACGTAATTTAGATGCGTTTTTTTCAATTATAACAACAGTTTTCAAAATTTCATAAATACTGACATGACGTCATTCAGATAGAAATTTTTCTAAACTTAAAAATAAAAATGAGAAAAAAAAACTTTAAAAATATTCTTTCTTCATTTGTTCAACTGGACCTCAAACGAAGTACGTATACAGACAAGTCTACAAATTCTTGCAGCACTTTCGTTGCTATCACAAGAGTGATTTCTTGTACTACAAGCTTTCCAGTGACTGTTAAACGTCAAAACGCAATGAAAAGAGATGACCACGCGTCACTCCCTGGAGACGATAGCGGTTTCGGCCGAACTGCCCATGCTTTCACCCCCCAAATCGAACGTCTGCGTGGTCTTATCCAACTTTCATAAGTCCGACAGCGAATTATTTATCACGCTCATCTCGATGGCCCCATTGCAGTCTAGTTTCGGGCCCTGCTGAGTTTGGGGCGGTCCTGGAAGGGAATTAGATGATACCGTACGCTCCAGAATCTCGCCCCAGTACTTTTCAGAAAGGCCTTCGAGATCACAGTCGGGCGTGTGTCCTAGATAGTTCGACGAAGGCGAGTTATTGCAAAAGTGCTCGAATTGCTGCTTTTTTTTGTCGTGAATTCGACGACAGAGGAACTACAAAAAAAAAGATCTGCGTGATGGGATCTTCAACACAATTTGTGCTTACCCCGCTAAAAATCTCCCTACATATCCTCCTAAAATGATTATTGAGCGTCCAGTAAATGAAGGGATACCAGAAATTATTGCTTAAGGCCATCCAGGTGGCGATGAAGTCCAAAGCAGGAGGTGCCCTGGATCCGGTGCAGGCGGCTACTACTTCCTGGATCGTCCAGGGTGTGACTAAAACGATGAAACCCAATGACATGGCTGCCATAGTCCGTGAACATACGAGGCTCAGTTTGCGTTCTTGGTCTATTAACTGAAATTAAGAAAATAGTCATGCGGTGAAATTTAAAAATGTTTTTACGCAATTTAAACTAAAAATTGTACCATCAAATATATCCACGCACAAGAGGCGCAGAAACTACTATTTCCACTACAGGAATTGAGGAAATAGGAAATGAGCAGGGTACTCATCAGGAACATTGAACAAAATTTGTATTCCTTCATTATGTGCATATTATTTGTATCAGAACCTAAAAATATTATCATCCATATCAGCAATGTATGCAATTTCCTAAACCATTAGTTTGGATGCACAAAATACATACCCATACAATTTCCCTTGCATGTAAACAAATCGCCTTTCGATTACAAATACGAGGGCAATTTATAAAACTGCATGGAAACATGTGGCGGAAAATTGCGGCAAATCATATGCTATCAGGAAAATTTACTCTCATCATCTTGAGCAAATCGCCTTTGTATTTTACCCCTAATAGATCGATTATTAGATTGGTTACTATATCATGCACAGTCCACTAAACAATGGCGACCGAAGAGAGAGGAATTCTCTACAACACTGTTTCGTTTCGGTTTTTGAGATTTTGCAAATTTCTCCCGAAACACGGCCAGAATCCCCGTCATTGTCTCATAAAAATTAACGTAATTTTCTCAATAGTGTTTGTATTGAACTTTTTCATTGCTGCGTATATTTACACAGGCTTAGAAAGTAACTTTTTTCCCGCATTATTAAAGCCTCATCACTAACGAACATTTTTTTACAGGGCACTTAGAATTGGATGTGATAAAATTCTCAGTAGTCTGCCTAGTTTCTTTCGCTGGATTAATGTGGATAAACATCTTCTGCGTCAAGAACCGGGAATTGCTTTTGACCCTCGCAGAGAAAGTAGTTAATTTTCAAACCTTCAAAAAGCCACCTCAGTTCGAGAAGTTTCACAAAAAAATGATGTTTTTTTCAAAGCTGCACTTGGTTTATATAACTTGCGCCTCGGCTTCTTATTTTATATTCTTTGCTCCCATACACGGGCGTTCTTGTGACAAAATCAACAAAACCAGGAACTTAACCGAGGTTTGCACTCTACTAATAGCTCTACATATACCTTTTGTGGAGAATCAGAACCTGGGAAAATTTCCTATAGTCTACATCATCAACTCTATTATCTTTTTTATTGCCTTCTATATGTATGTGGTAGGGGGTACTATCGTGTGGCTCAATGTAGAGTTGGTTGAATATATCCGAATCCGGATTAGACATGTTAAAATTTTGCTACTGAAGGCTATGAGAAATACTGATCAAGTTGAAAGAAGAAGGGAGCTTCGATACGCGTTGAAGTACCATGTAGCGGTTTATCAGTTGAGTGGTTTGGAAATCGGGTGGTTTTAGGATAATAAGAATTTCGTTGCAGAATGGGGATCCTAGCTGATAAGTTCTTTGGTATAGAACTGTTTTTGCATGTTGTATTGACGGGTGTGAACTTGGGAGTTTCGGCCTTTGTTATGATACAGGTAAAAAGCTGCACTAAGTTGTTTAATTCGAAAGAAAAACACTTTGGTTCCCCGACACATATAGACACAACGTGTAATTACGAGTAAATCCAGCATAAAGATATAAACAATCATTCGAAAATAATGGTCACTAGAAAATAGCTGAAACGTTTTTTTTTAAATAAATAAAATGTTTAGAACGAATTTGACAATATTTACTCATCAGTGGTATAGAAGTGTTGTTAGTTGTAAAAATATTTTCTTAAATTTCCTCTTGTTAAAGTTTACCTTATAACAAGGTCTACAGGAAATCGCTATTCGAATATTTCGATATATTCGAAATTTTGTTTTCATAGAAATAATATTTTTTTAACTAGATAGAAGAATTGTTGAGTTTTAAACAGAATATGGATTGCAAAACTTTTCTAGAAAAAAAATGCAATAATTTCGACTATCTCAAAAATTGAACAAAAATCAAGGATAACTGTTTAGCGTTTAATAAAAAAATTGTTTAAATAAAAGATATTCATTTTTTGAACGTCTACAATGGTCTATAAAGAAAATACGGGATTGCTATTTAAAAAAAATTTCCCTCGAAATGACCTTAAAATGACGTTTTGACTAAAAGTCACTACCTTCATGACATATCCCCTTCTTTATCGGACAAATTTTATTTGAAACTTTTTTCCGTATAACCCGTTTTGAGTAATTTTGAATCACAGGTTTAAATGGGACACCCTGTATATATGTAAATTAAGATTATAAATAATATAAGATATGTGTATAAGATACATAAAATATATATGTCAGAGATTTATTAGTTTTTAAGTTCTGTAAATGTAACATTATAAGAGACAATAAGATGAAGGGCAGGCTGACAGCCTTCTTAAGAAAAAGCATTGTCGAGCGAGGTCACTAATACCACGACGCTCTTAAGTGGCCATGTGTGCTAATTATTTGGGTGACACTAAACTATTGGTTCCTTTGTAATAGGGACTAGCAGGTACTTTTCCCACGGTTCTGAAGGACTCACTAGAACTGGGAAAGTTAAGACAACGGGGACAAAGAACTGGCAGTTAATAGATTGACGAGCAGAAGAGCGGTCGTGGGGTAGTGAATTCGCTAGTCTGTCTTTTCATTCTTTAACTTTTAAAAAGATACCTTTCCTCGAAAATGGAAAACGCATCAAACGCTATTCCGACATATAGGGTGGGCCACGAGTAACGCCTCGGAATCTCATGACAAAGCCAAGAGATTTTTTAATTGTTTCTTTTTTGAGATGTATACAGACTAACTAGAGCTACATTTTAAAATGATTTTCAAAGTATACAGAGTGTCCCAAACACATGTAATTGATCAAAGTTGCATTTTTTTAAATGGGATCCCCTGTATATTATATAATTTTTGAACTTAACCATTAAAATAAAATTAAGTTGTATTAAGGTTTATGGTATCTAACTCTAGCAGTTTTTGAAATAATTCAGTTTTTGTCAAGATGCAAGATAATTTTCAACACCCAATCTCTTATCCCATATTTAGGTTTTTAAAACAAAATTTTAATAGGAAGCCGTCAAGGGACCAAATTTTATACTGTAAGTTTCAAAAATTCGGCGAATTGTACAGGGTGTTCTAAAAATAGCGCCAAATTCGTTCAACTTTTAACTGTTAATAACTACTTTAATTTAAATGGGACACCCGGTATGTTGTGTTACTGTTAGATGCCAAATTTACTTATCTATCGAATATCACTAGGGTTCCCTATACCTAGCTCTACTCATTTTCGCAAAAAACATACATTTTTATAAAAATTTGGATTATTTTTTATGGGGGTATGTAAAAAATGAAGTTTATAAGATTTCTCCTACCACGACTGATGATACGAAAATAAGAATTAGAAATGTTTTTACCTCTATTACGCCACAAATGCTAGAAAATGTCAGAAAATCTTTTGAAGAAACAATCAAAATATGCATAGAAGAAAATGGTCATCATGTAGAACACCTGATATAAATTTTTTTAATTATACTTAGTTTTCTGCTTTTTGTTAATATTGTTAAAATTGTAAAAAATATACGCAAGTAAATAATTAAATTCCATGAATATCTTAGCAATTTCATATGGCATAATGTTAAAATTGGGAATTTAGATATTTTTATAAAAATGTATGTTTTTTGCGAAAATGAGTAGAGCTAGGTATAGGGAACCCTAGTGATATTCGATAGATAAGTAAATTTGGCATCTAACAGTAACACAACATACCGGGTGTCCCATTTAAATTAAAGTAGTTATTAACAGTTAAAAGTTGAACGAATTTGGCGCTATTTTTAGAACACCCTGTACAATTCGCCGAATTTTTGAAACTTACAGTATAAAATTTGGTCCCTTGACGGCTTCCTATTAAAATTTTGTTTTAAAAACCTAAATATGGGATAAGAGATTGGGTGTTGAAAATTATCTTGCATCTTGACAAAAACTGAATTATTTCAAAAACTGCTAGAGTTAGATACCATAAACCTTAATACAACTTAATTTTATTTTAATGGTTAAGTTCAAAAATTATATAATATACAGGGGATCCCATTTAAAAAAATGCAACTTTGATCAATTACATGTGTTTGGGACACTCTGTATACTTTGAAAATCATTTTAAAATGTAGCTCTAGTTAGTCTGTATACATCTCAAAAAAGAAACAGTTAAAAAATCTCTTGGCTTTGTCATGAGATTCCGAGGCGTTACTCGTGGCCCACCCTGTATAATAAAATCGTTATTATTAAGAAACAATTTCGCTCATATAGAATCTTTTTTTTTAATTTATAGTTTGAAATTTTAAACGTCTGCGCAGAAGTAGCTACAATGAATATAAAATGAGCAATGAAATTATTATACAGAGTATCTGTAAAAGGTCTTTACAACGCTCTATCACAGATTCTTCAAATCAAAACAAGACGATTTAACAATATTTACCCTAGTCCAAAAGTTGATAATAACAGCGCTAGAGGGCGTTAAAGTTGAAAATTAATAATCAATTTTTTATCATATTTTCCATACTGTACAACATAAAAACGTGAAAGTTACCGTAGGGGAGTTTTTCAAGACGCCGAATTTATATCTGCTGACAAATTACACTTATCTGGTAGAGAGTGCCTCTTACAGCTCACAACATGTATTTAACTGATAAAAACTTTTTTGCCTCCTCGTATAAATGATTTTCGAATGCAGTAGTGTATTTGGTAATCGTTTCTAAGTAAAAAAGGTACACCTTGTTGACGTTGCTAGGAAGAGCCGTTTACGAGATAAATACATTTGAGTAATTTAGGTCTTATTAAGATTTTAGATTAAACAACTTATTTACTACAAAAAAGGTACTTTTGATAAGACTTTTCATAATTCGCAGTAGTTTTACAAGAAAACTTAATTACAAAAACATGAATGCAAAGAAATAAAAATATCATGAAAACTGTTCAAAGTGTTCACCATTTGCACGTATACAAAGATTTATATGTCGAAGAAAATTAAAATGTACTCTTTGCATAACTTCTTTGTCGTTTCTAATATTATTTATTTTATCTTGAATACGTTGCCGCAGTTGTTCTTCGTTATCGACAGTTGTCATGTAAGCCATGGACTTAAGATGTCCCCATAAAAAATAATCCATTGGATTTAAGTCTGGAGAACATGGTGGCCATTTTATAGGGACGTCATTAAATTGTTCGTGTAAAAGCAAGTAGTTTACACTAAATACCTGACAAATACATTTCTGTAAGTCATATTTTTATCTAAAGAATATTTGCTAAACTTTTTTGTGTTAATTTTTTTCTTCGATGTATAAATCTTTGTAATTAAGTTTTCTTGTAAAACTACTGCGAATTATGAAAAGTCTTATCAAGAGTACCTTTTTTGTAGTAAATAAGTTGTTTAATCTAAAATCTTAATAAAACCTAAATTACTGAAATGCATTCATCTCGTACACGGCTCCTCCTAGCAACATAAACAAGGTGTACCTTTTTTACTTAGAAACGATTAACAAATGCACTACTGCATTCGAAAATCATTTATACCAGGTGGCAAAAAAGTTTCAATCAATTAAATACATGATACGGGTCGCATGTTGGTACCCTCTACCAGATAAATGCAATTTGTCAGAAGATATGAATTCAGCGTCTTGAAAAAGTCCCCTACGGTAATTTTCACGTTTTTATGTTGTACAATATGGAAAACATGATAAAAAATTGATTTTTAAATTTCAACTTTGACGCCTTTTAGCGCTGTTAGTATTAACTTTTGGACCAGAGTAAATATGGCTAAATCGTCTTGTTTTGATCTGAAGAATCTGTGGTAGAGCGTTGTAAAGACCTTTTACAGACACCCTGTAGAATATGAATATTTTCTCAAAAAGTCTAGTTTACGACTATTACATTGATTCCAATTTATTATTATAGTACATCAGATGGATAAATAATGAAATTAATCATAAATAGGTGCAAAATAAATCAGCTAATTGAAGAAATTAACTGAAAGATATGGTTATAAAATGTTAGTCATAGTAAACATACGAGATAAATCGATAAAAACTTTCCTTATTTTTGGACAGAGTGACTGCAAAATCCCTTACTGCAGTGGGCCTGATTACGCATCTATCGTCTATCCAATTTTTTAAAATACTTTAAACTTTAGGGTGGAAGTTTGGAGTCTCTACTGATTTTCGTTGGGTGGCTGAACGCCATTATCATGGGCTGTGTTGCAGGTCAACATCTGACCAACGAAGTAACCTGTTCGTCTCTATTATTTCTAATTTTTTGAACTTTCATTTTCTTAGGGCTCGGCCATATTTGACGTTTTATATCACGTGAACTGGTATGATTTCGACATCGGCCTCAAAAAGGATTTGGTGTTCTTTTTACTGCGGAGCAACCGGCCAATGTGTATCCGTGCTGGAAATGTTGTAATGACCAATCGTCTTTTGATCCAGGTAACCTTCAGAAGAGAAAGTTACGCTCTTTTAAATCAGACACAATAATTTTAATTTTTAGATCCTGAGAACGGCTTACTCTTACATAACATTTTTGAGAAACATTGCTCAAAACTGAATTAATTTGAAAATAGCTGTTTATGGATCCATTGATGCATTAGTTGATACTTGAAATTCATAGAACCTGGAGCCATTAGAGGTACTAAATATATGATCAAATAGACATCAGCAGAATTAAATTATAAGATTTTGTTGTTTTCAATTGAATTATAGATATCCTTGTGGATCCCAAAAATGGTACTACTTTTTTACGCGGCATTTTAAGATTGTTTTTTGAATGTACCTTAATGGAGTGAAAGTTGTCACATCCATATATTAGGTCGTGTAGTATGAAATGAGTAGATTCTCGAAATGCCACATTCAACTGCGAATAACTTCACTCTAAATCTATATTTGGACTTGACTTTTTTATGTGGAAAAGGCACATTCTTCCTCTTTCGATCAGAGTTTAAAGTGTTAAAAATTATTGAAAACTTTTATTTTTATAAAAATTTTTGTGCAGCCATGCAAAATAGTGAAATTCGTGTGTTAATGAAATATGAGTTCCACCGTGGAACCACAACAGCTCAGACGGCTCGCAATATTAATGATGTGTTTGGTACTGAAGTCACTTCACAGCAAACAGTATCTCGTTGGTTCATGAAATTTCGTTCTGGCAATTTTGACCTGAACTAACCTGAACAAATGAACCACGTGGACGACCTGAAACTCAAGTGGGTAACGATTATCTGAAAGCCGTGGTGGAAGCGAATCCACGTCAAAGTGCAAGCGAATTATCGTTAATATTCAGTGTAACCAAAAAAACAATATTGACTCATTTGGCTGAAATTGGTAAGGTGAAAAAGCTGGACAAGTGGGTACCGCATGAGTTGAGCGACATACAGAAAGAACGACGTCTCGAAGCTTGTTCTTTGTTGTTCTTTGTTGTGCCGGTATAATAACGATCCATTTTTGAATCGGATTGTTACTTGTGATGAGAAATGGATCCTATATGACAATACCAGACGTTCATCGCAGTGGTTGGATCAAGATGAACCACCAAAACATTGTGCGAAAAAAAATCTTCATCAAAAGAAGCTTATGGTGTCCGTTTGGTGGTTCAACGCAGGTGTCATCCATCACAGCTTCATGAAACCTGGTGAATCGATTACGGCTGATGTCTATTGCCGACAACTGACCGAAATGATGAGGCAACTGACGGTTAAGCACCCAAAATTAGTCAATCGAAGCGCACCGCTATTGTTGCATGACAACGCTCGGCCACACACCGCACAAGTCACCTTGGCCAAGCTACAGGAGTTGGAATTGGAAACTCTTCGTTATCCACCGTATTCACCCGACTTAGCACCCACTGATTACCACTTCTTTCAAAATTTGGATAACTTCTTGGTAGGGAAAACATTCAACTCCGACGAGGCTGTCAAAGCTGCCTTCCAAGAGTTTATCGACTCCCGGCCTGCAGGCTTTTACAGCAGGGGAATCAATGAACTTCCCGTTAAATGGCAGAAGTGTATTGATAATGGTGGTGCATATTTCGATTGACAATAAAAACATTTCATGTGAAAAAAAATGACTAAAGTTTCAATTCAATTCTGCTCATTTCATACTACACGACCTAATACTTGAAATTTCTAAGTTTTAAATATAGCCATGCGATATTAATACTCTTTTCCTCAGCTTGATACACACTGAGAATGTCTTTCGAAGAATTTTATTTTTGCAATTCGAGATACAGTTGTGGACAAAAGTATAAAATGTTTTAAATCCATCGTAGTTTTATATCAAAATAATTGATTATTAAAAAATAAGCATATAGAGAAACCCAAATATATATTTAACAATATTAGAAACAAAAACAAATAAGTTCATTTCTACAAATATAAAAAAAAAAAAACAATAAATTATACTAAACAAAAGAATGTAATATTTCGTAAAATCCAATATAATCAATACAAAACTTTAAATAAACTAATATTTAGTGGCATATCCTTTCGAGTCGATAACAGCCTGACATGGACGTTGCATAGAATCGATTAAATGTTCACAAATGGAAACAGGAATTTTCACCCATTCTTCCTGCAGGACTTTCCACAATTCGTTGCGATTGGACACATTCCTATCTCGAATTTTTCGGTTTAAGTGTTTCCAGAGACGCTCAATCGAATTAAGATCCGGTGAATGAGATGGCTACTCTAATGCGGGGATGTTATTATTATTCCGCCAATGTTTTACTAATTGGGATGAATGTTTGGAAACGCTAAAGTTAAGACATATTTTCATCAGCAAATGGCAACGTATGATTCTCAGGGATGGTTTTGTATTGAAACCGATCCATAATTTTCTCAATTTTGACCAATACGCCGGATCGAGAAAAACATCCCCATAACGTTATGCTGCCACCATCATGTTTCACTGTAGGTTTTCGATACTTGGGGGTCAAACCTACCCCCCACAGGTTGACGAACATAGCTTTTCCCATTAGAATTAAAAATATTAACTTTAATTTCATCACTGAAAGGACCAGTATTCCACTTTGAAGGTGACTAAAACAAATGTTCCTGAGCAAATTTAGTTCTTGCTCTTCTGTTCGTAGAAATTAAGGACTTTTTACTGCGATCTTTCCTACTAATCCCATTTCGCACAACAGACGACGTCAAATATGATCGCCTATATTGATGTCACTATTGTCAGTGATTTCCTGTTTTATAATCCTGGAGGACTTTCCAGGATCTACAAATGATATTTTTTTTATCCGTAGATTGGCAGTGGCATTCGTTGTTCTTGGACGTCCAGGTTTGAGACCATTTTTTACATGTCTGTAAGTGCCAAATTTTCTTAAAATTTTGGAGACAACTCCTTGGTTGATTTTCAACGTTTTTGCAATGTCTTTTTGGTTGTAGCCATCACATGACAATTGGACTATTGATTTTCGAAAATCTTCCGAAAAATACTTTTACTTTGGCATATTTCGTATAAAATGCGCCAAACAATCGGACTGAATAACTGACAATGCCCCCATAAACAACAAAATTATATAGTATTCCATACTTTTGTCCAACAAAAAAATGTTTTTAAAAACAACAACGTTCCTAAGCCAAATATTATATGGCGAATTTAGGAACGTACCTTTACTTTATCAACGAACTTTGAAGACGAAAACAAAAGTGGTCACCAAAAAAATGTTTCAAAAAATATTCCATACTTTTGTCCACAACTGTATATGTATTGCTTAGTCGCAGCTCCAATCTATCCTAATTGCAACAAAGTTGCCAAATATACTGCAAATTAATAAATAGACACCGCACAATACATTTTCCCCTCTTTTGAGTACATTTACCATGTGAATTTTTTCTTAACAATTGAATTACTGTTTACATGTATAGTTGGAAACTATTCTTGCAGAATAAACGTAACCAGCCACACTGGAAGTTCTCTCTAACTATAAGCTGCTCACACTGAGTTGGAGCTCTTGGTTTCTCGTGCAGGGTACATGTTTAATTAGAACGTGTCTCTCGAAAATTTTGATTAGTTTTCTTAGACATTAATTTATTGTTAAATTATTGTATATCCTTAATCTATTAATGGTCGGGGCCCCTGGTGCGCCGTATGTTTAGGAAACGCCTTATACATTACGTTAAGAATTTCATAAATAAATAGAGTTACTTTAGAAACTTAATGACTACCAAATTGAGTTTACATCCCAGAAATGGCTAATGCCAAATTCGAATCCTGATTTCGGTTTCTCAAGCTAAATACTCATATACGTGTATGACTCAAAAGACAACTCAAGCATTCATAAGTTAAACAGACGGAAATGTGCTTTATAGTCTCAGTGTCTTACATTAAGCAAAAGCGCAAAGTATGAAATTGTTTCTACTCCGTCGCCTCCTTTGAGTTAAATTGTTACTTCCGGCTTTGGTTTCAGACCCTGAAAGCACTTAATACACATGGTAAATTAAAGCTAGTATGCGAAATTTAATGCTGTAAGCATGTAGGTCAATAAAATTTCCTATTTTGTGCGCCAACGTTTTGTTCGCGGTATTGCCACATCTTTTCCTTGTATATTTGCTCTCCAGAGAGGCATGTAATTGAATTTATCCATTTAGAATATTGAAATTCGAAGAAGGTATAATCACCGGTGTAAATTTACTCAAAAGTTCTGGAGAACTTTACGAGAGGCTTTAATGTAATTTCATAAAAACTTCTATCAAAGTTTATAATAAGCGAAATCGGAACAAACATGAGCTGGAAGTTTTCGCCTTTATAATTAATTTTTTTTTACTTAACACTCAGAAAACCCTAAATATTTCACCGGAATCGCAGTTTTAGGAACATTATTGAGAAATTCTTATGATCCATTAGCATGAGAAAGGGAAACGAAATTACATTCGAGATTCCCCTGGCGCACCTTCCTGTTTCGATATTCGGGAATGGGGATTTTTATGAACTCTTTATTGTACTAAAATAAACATGACGTCCGGGCAAACACTTCTTTTCGGTGAAAACGTTTTTGAAAAAAAAACGAATTAAGCTGAAATTGGAAACGTTGGAGTTTTCAAATAACTTGAGATGACAAGAAAGGGGATCTATGTGTTCGATTCCTGAGAAGTCTTGTTTATTTTATCAAAGTAAATTGGTTTTGGTTCAAGCTCACTTTGAACTAGAGTCTCATTACCTATAATGAAAACGCGAACTCAAATACCTCTCTTGATTAGAGAGGAATTAATTAGAGTTTCTGCCCTCAGCCAAACAGCTTTAGGCAAAATCTACTCAGAGTTAATAAACTTCCGCAAACAATAATTATTGCTTCCCTTATAAAACTTACTTAATTTAAATTTAATTAGAGATGGGGCATCATCGATTAATCATCGTGAAGTTCGAGAATGTCTTTTTGTGTGTTTGGTACAAAACATCATAACAAAGGCCAATTCAAATATATTGCGTACAAGTTTCCATACTTGAGGAAGAGATAATAACCTAAAACGGCACAAAATAAGGGAGCTGCACCAGAAATAGCGCCTTTTTGGGTTTATTCACCAGTTGTTTTCATCCCTAAAAACAAATGAAACCCCTTACATTGCCAATACGGCTGGGTTTTCCTCGTGTTATTGCGCTGATAAGACAAAATGCAAATATCAGCCACTGAGAGGGAATGATGCTCCCCGTATTTCCCGCTTTTGCCGCAGCAGATTGTTTAAATATGGTAAAAAACGAAAAAGCTTGTTTTATGGGGAATAAAGCTGAGGTCGGCATATCCCATATAACTCTATCATATTATGCAAAAGAAAAACCAAACCGATCAAAGGGAGTAGACAAAAACGGCAAACTCGCAGGAAACAAAGTACGTTTTCGTATGTCTACTGGAAAAAGGGGCTGCCAAGGCACAACAAAACGTGGGATATCTAATTCCAGCTTATTGGCGTGGAAAGTCGGCCATATCAGTACATTAGAGTCATTGCATGTGGACAGCAAAAACGATAATCGTGCAGTTTAAATTCAAAAGCGAAATATAACTCATTTACGGCCGCAAACGGGAATTTTAAGGTATTGAATTGTAGATTTTGTAAGGAACAAACAACAAAATCGATTCTTTTAAACGCTTTTAGTCTCAATCGCTCTGCAGATTACTACGCCAGGCCACTTATTCTTTTCCATTCAAAAACTTATTCAGCGCATAGGGGGGAATCAAACACCAGGATTTAAACATTTTTAAAACGCTTAAAAAACTCGATTACATTTCAAAAATTGGTAATGGCTTATCAAACATAGATTTAAATGGGTAAAAGCAATATTTGTTCAAGAGTCTTCGGTTACAATGGGTCGTGAAGATCGACCACGCCACTGATTCTTTGTAATTCGTAGTTACCGTATTTTGAGGAAAGTAAGATAACACTTGTTTTATCAGTCAATAAGCCAGTAAGTCAATGACGAACGTAATAAACAGACACAGCGGCTTACCGAAACCGTAAGGCAAAAAAACAGAAATAAATTTATAATTTTATTTTAAAATAAATTACGTCATTAACTTCTCATAAAACATTTTCCAGGAGAACTCACTGGCGTGTCGACTTCGTGATCGAGACTATTTTCAGAAACGTTAATGTTCTCTTCAAACTCTCCAGGTTTTTGGCAAATATAATAAAAAGGTACAGTGTCGTACCAGAGCTAAATTAAAATGCGCAAGAAAAGAAGTATTTTAGGAGAAAAGAATTCGGGGTTGCATTTTAAAATAAGCTACGTCACTGTTTTTTGAAGAATCCGAAAGCTCTAAAGTCCTATTACACTGCCAGAACTGACAATATTTTCAAGGTAACATCAGTAGCATCCTATTTAAAAGGACAAAACAGGACAAAAGACCTTAGAGCCAATGTTAAAAAACATAAAACTAACTCAAGGAGGCATGCATTCAGATTAAAAAAGAATCCTCATTATTTTCATGTGTTATAGTATAAGTCCCTTCGGAGACGCCCTTGATATTTTTTATATCTATCAGAGAAATTGAATGATATAAAATCTGCAGCAGTGTACATGCAAAACTTACAATTCCTCGTATTATAAAACTATAAACATTCATTACTTTATAAAGTAAAGCATTGTCGCGAAATAGATGGGTGATAATAATCAATTGTAGCCCGTCAATCTCCAGTGCCTTCGAATTTCTAATAGTATAACACTCACTATCCTCTCAATCTCACAATCACTGTATAAAGGAGATTAGTACGAAAGTAGCACTAACTACAAAGATGGAATTAATTAATGAAATTTGTCTTGATAATGGCGACAAATTATTATCGCAGAAATTCATCATCTTATCAAGCTCTTAGCCCCCATCGTTGTATAAATTTAAGCGGGCATATATCAACATACACAGGGTTTTAAATCCAAAGAGAGTTATGCAGCTTTCCGACAGATTTTTCCCTCTTACGAAAATTAAAACATTGTTAATTCTCAGCTAATTTAAAATTCCAACCTGCCACTTACCTTTTCTATGCTACTGGTCTGTTGGACTTCAGCAGACGAGACTGTGCTGCTGCATCCGATGCTCGGTTTCTTAAATCCTAATTTATTTACATCGAAGGCTGATCCATAGCAATACATTAAAATCATGGTGGTTGGGAAGTAAAATCCGCAGGCAGCCAGGATACGTAATGAGGCCTTTGGGTAGAAGGGCTCGCAAGCGTGCATTCCCGTAGCATTGAAGTAAAATCCCCCATGTTTGATCACGAGCACGCTGAAGAGAGCCATCGATCCCACCCACGTTATGCTGATGATTATGATAAACCAGGCCTGCAAGGAAAATCCATATTGTAGTTTTCTGTCTTAACATATTATAATTTGGAATTCAGCGCACAAACATAAGTCATTTATTCCTGGGTAAGTTTGACATGATGTGGAGATGGAAAAACTGTTTATTTATTAATATTCTGACAGGGTTTTGTGTATTGGAGAGGAATTTATGCTCCGAGTTTAGCAACATCAATAAAAATTCGCTTCGCACCTGAAAGTTGCCACTTCAAATGATTTGCTTCCATCGTGGAATGATTCAATTTCAAGTGACTCCAAAGTGTTTAAAAAACTCCGAAACCCTGTCGTTGACGTTTATAATAAACGAGGCACTAATCGATTTTTGACCACTGAAAGCTCAAAAATGAATAGTGGAGACACAAGATTACCATAATTTATTTCGGATTTTCGGCTGACCTATTTGCCAGTTTTCCATAATTTTCCTGGAATAACATAGAAAGATAAAATATAAAATTTCGGTCGGCAGGACGAAAACGATGCGAAACGGGTACGGACAGATAACGTCCTTAATGGGCCATATGTTAACGTGGTTTGCGGTTATATACGGTCAAGGGAAAAAGCTTAAAACAATGTTTAAAAAGGGAATTTTTCATCGATATAAGTCAAGCTTGTATAAAAACGTTTAATGTTGAATACGTACTATTAGTTTCAACCATACTTGAAATTAAAATAAAGTTTAATTAAAGCTTACCTGAGAGTTTTATGAGTGGTGCTATTTTTGCCTCTTTTGCGGTGTAAATTATTTATGGACATGCACAATTTGGTTTTAATTGGACAATTAGGAGTTATAGAAAACTGCAAATAACCAAATAAATGCAGCAAACACACGTAACAATGTCCTGCAAGTCGCTGTCATGCCACTTGCAATTCAGAGAATCATGCAGTTTGGGAAATCAGATGTCCAAGAAGGTCCACGACTCCAATAAAAGGCACATTTCCCAGAAGAAGACAACTTTAAGGCTATCAAAACTCGGCCCTATCTAAATGGCTTTGGCCTGCGATATAGATTATGCTCCATATACGGAAATGAATCATTTGCGGTGTATCCTAGTAAAGAGTATACAGTGTGGAAGTTGTGTGGATGGAACAGTCCGTATAATTATTAAGATGCCAAACATATGCGGTCAAAATCCTCGGACACGTCGATTTTTATTTTTATTTTTTGGTTTTTTTGATGGTAAATTCATGTACACAAGGTAGTCTAAAAATCAAGTACAACCACCAGTTTTGTTTTTTCAAATGAAAAAAGCTATTTTTTTATTTCATTTTTAAATTCTATGCAAAATTTTAAGTATGTTTCATGTACCATGTCTTATACCTAAACGCAACAGGTCTCGAGAAATTTACGATTAGTTAATTTTTTTTATTTTTAGAAGGTTAGAAAATTATGAAAAGAAATAAAAAAACAGGTGTTTCCATTAAAAACAAAAAACAAAATTGGTGGTCGTATCTGATTTTTGGACTTCCTTGTATACATGAATTTATCATCAATAAAAGCGCAAGAAAAAATAAAAATAGATCTGTCCGAGGATTTTGGCCGCATATGTTCGGCATCTTAGTTATATGGACTATTCCATCCAAAACTTTCACACTGGATGTATACCAGGGAATAAAGAAAAGCGGAAATAGAAAAGACCTCTGGGTTTAAGCTTAAAGTTCCCAATATCGTTAAAATTAAAACTAGAGATACGATAGGAATGATAATTATTTATTCTATATTGTTTGCCTGTAGTAGAAATGGGACTCACTTTACCACTATCCATTTTCTGAAACAAATAAGCCGCCGGAGTAATTGTAAGTCACCAGAATGTCAAGAATTTAGCATCTAGTTATTTTTCTAACTAAAATATTTCCCTTGAAGTGTCGCAATCTTTCCTCAACGTAATCCAATTTAGTAACCTCAACTACTGCAAATGTAAGATATCTATAGCAGTATTCCCAACGTCAAAATAAAGTGTCTTGACAAGAACATGGCTGATGTGGCAAAAACGGTCACGGAAAGAAGTTAAATTAATTCGCCTATTACAACGCATGATCATATAATAAACAAATAAATGTATCAACGTAACATGACAAGAAATATTAATAAAAAGGGAAGATTTCCACATTAACATCCCGGTTGTTTTCTTCGGTACTCACATATAATTTTAACGATCGATATACTTTTATTTAACAGGAGCTCCCATACAAAATCCCATGATCAACTAAAACAAACAATTCCAAATGTGGACTATTCACCTTAAAATTACTTTACTAGAAGTACTCTATTAATTACCCACTCTATGTTTTGATGAATAACATACAAATATCACATTTAAGCAGTAGAAGCGCAGCAAGTTTATTTGTGGACATCAACGAGGCATTTAACAGCATTTGGTACAATGGTCTAATATTCAAACTTTAAATGATAATATACCTACTTTATTTTATTCAAAACCTACTGGAAAACATACGACTAGAAGTACGAATTGACGACACTCTTTCTTTTCATTTTTCTCCGAAGCAAGGGCTCCCTCAGGAATCGTCGTTTTCGCTCTTCATTTATAATGTATGCTGCCATGATATGTACAACCATGGCTTAAAGGACAAAACAGCATACATATTACAATACGATGACGATATTGTACTTATTTTATAGGACAAGACGACTGAAAAAGCGGTAAATACACTTCAGACGCTAATGGATAACGCAATGGCATGATTCTATAAATGGAGACTATTTCTCGCAGAAAATAAATTTTCTATTGAATTACTTTCTAATATAATTGAATATTTAGAACTTAAAAACTTCAAAACTTAATCATAACTTGAATGAAAACGTTTTAAAATTGAGTAATAAGTAGTAGAAACTGAAAGCAACGCGTAGAATAACATAAGGTAGTGTACTATGGGTTGCCTACAGATTGTGGTAGCTGCTGTGGCTTAAAGAAGTGCCGTTGCTATCGCTAACTTTTTATTTCACAATTCCAAGATGTCAATTATGATGATAGGATCAACTTTTGGATTAAGTACATATTTTTCCAACCAAATGTTTAACCAATTACCATACCATTATTGGTTCACCTAATTGTGCGTAAAGAAATTATGCCCTCGGAACCTTTGCGGACGATATAACGATCAGTCAGAAAAATAGTGATAGAATTTGTTTTTATTTCTGATTTTCATAGTTTTCAAGGAAGGAAAAACACACGTTTCATCACACACATGCTATTTGGATACCATCTGCACTGCCTCTATGTGTTTCTCGCATTCTAAACACATAACAAAATTTTCCGTTTTTTCACCAATACCTCCAGGATCCCCTACTTATAAAATACAGCCACGCTCTAGCGAGTACAGTGAACTATTATTTTAGACGGAGCACTCGAGGATATTCTCATTTAATAAGACGGGAGGCTCTTAACTTTCGTATTTCTGAAACGTAAGCCTGCAAGGCGCTTACTTTAAAGGGGTAAAATAAATAATTCAAATCCCCAAAATAGCTCCCGCTGCCTTTAAGTAGCAGAGGCGTTGTTTAAAGGCTCTGTATACCTAGGGGATGCCTCTATAAGAATCTTTTATTAATGTAGAAAGATCCGATAAGTGAGTTGCAGAGTATAAAGATTTGTATCTGAATTAAAAAATATTTTATAGATAGACATCTAAAAGTGCTTTCAACTAGAATTATGGGGCAAGTTGGGTCATAATCTCATTTTGACACCATCAACGCAGATTCCATGCATCAGGGCTTTATCGATGAGTTTTGGCGCCAAACACGCCATTAAACCAGAGCAGGGTTAACCCGAAAGGCCCGCGACGAAAGTGATTTGTAATTTAGTTAACCCCATTTTTTGTTCTTTTGATATATTATGGAATAATCTTGGAGAGAGATTTACGACAGGAACTGAAATTTATGACCGGCGAATGTACCAATAAACGAATAACTTGGGAGTTTCTTTAACATTCTGGATAGTTCGATTTCTTGTTCGCTTCTGTCGGTTTCCGCATTTAAATTCTTCTAAGAAACATTTATTTAATTAAGTCCAGCTACAAAAATCTAAATTCGCGCAAAAGTTTAGTGATTATGTGATCATTACAACGACAAAAACTGTAAGTTGCCCTTTGTCAGTTGTCATGTCAACTTATGTGTAATGGCAACTGTCATGTGAACAAAGAAACTCCGACCTAAGATCAATAATTTCAAATATCATGTAGTTGATTTTTGAAGTGTCACAGTAAATTCATTTTTGTCAGTTTTTACGTTAATTACGAGTATTGTCAGAAGTGTCAAATATCATGCGGAAAGGAAACTTCAGTCTAACAACAGTAATTCCAGATTCGATGGCGTTTAAAATTTGACTTTATTCGGGGTGAATTTCGAACCATTCATCAAATGATTATTTGAACGTCAAAGCATGTTAATTGTGTTTTGTCAGATGTCTTGTCAACCCATATCAACCAAAAATGCGGTTTAAATTCGAGGTAGAAATTTTTTTATTTTGCATCATTTATCAGCTGATTATTGAAGTGCCAAAGTCTGCAAATTGACTTCTAGCGTGTTAACCTATTAGCAATTTAATATGCCAAATGTCACACCGTAACGCAATTTCATAGGTGGGAAAGTGTTAATTTCATAATTGTAAAGTAGTCGAAAGGGATAAAGCAGATTGCTTTTACTTCGAATGACATTGTTGCTCTGATTCTTGCGTTTATGACGATTCAGTAAACCTATCATTAAATAAGAATGAAGTTGTCTCTGTCAGTTGTCAGTTACCATGTCTTTGGTTGACACAAGGAATTACAGACATGACATTAAAGTGGAGTTTTCATCTATTAATTGTATTATCATTGCGTCATTGAGATTTACGAGAAAGGCGATAATGTAGGATTATCATAAATTTTATTAAGGAAACCCCCTACGTTGTGTCTCGTAGGGAAAACTAATAAAATTTTTCATTAGTTCAGGTTAATCGAGGTTAGTAGGGCATGAAATTACACTTCCTAACGTATGCGACAAAACTGTGCCGGTACTATCGTGATTCGCAATCTCTAGTCATGAATAGTTTTAATCGAATTACTAACTTATGACATTTTGGGAATATATTGCCTCTCTTGCCGTATAACCGTTTGTCCAAGGAACAACTTTGATATGGAGTTTAATACAATTACCACGTGTAACCGGGACTTTCCCTTACAGTGGACAGCAAATACCTTTTTAGACCACTGAATCATTCAATTAGTTAACCCTTTTACGCCAAAATCAAACTATGCAAATGGGAGCCCCAGAATTTTCCTCTTACATTCCAATAAGTGCTGCGTACGATCTAACTAAATAGTTTACCAGGCTGCACGGACCGAAAGAAGTAGTCGAATGCTTTAGTTGCCACGCACAAGACAATGTGGATTCATCCCCATGGGGGTTAATATTTTTTTCCCCAAGTTCCTCCCGACTAAATGTGAGAAAGGGTCAGGGTGACCAGCCGTTTGTGAATCGATAAGGCAGTTTGTCTGAGATAAATCCGCCCGCTTTAAGGGCAGGCGAAGAAATACGACTAACTACAATGCACTTTTGTTGGATCCGTTCCCAACGAGTTTGCGTTCAACATTTTTGATTAACTCCCTTTGTTCTCATTATTACGATTTTTTTCAAGAGAGAAAATAATCAATTCCGCGTTGCAGGAGATAAAAAAACTTATTGTTCTAGCAGTTATACGCAATCATATCATTCTCGATCGTAAAATGTTTAAGATGCCCTATTATGGCACTAAATCGCTTGGCAATATACTGGAATTCAATGGAATCTCTCTGAGGAGACGTTGCTGATTTGTGTTTTACAGCTGCCAAAGCAGTAAAACTTAATGGATTTCAATTAACTTCCCTTCTTGATAGCCATGTTCTTCATCAAACCCTACACGACTTCTTCTATATATGTAGATGACCAAATACATACATATATGAGTTGCATAATACCTGTAATGCAGCATTATCGCCTTCAGAAAACCATTGTTTCAGTAGGCTTTTGCACCAGCTTTAGTGTATTACGAGTCAAAACTTTCGGAATAGGGCTCGAGGCTGTTTAGATACCTAGTTATTCGACTGTTCTCGTTAAACTACTAAGGAACTTTGTGGCAGGAAGTTGCCTATTTGAATCATCGCTCGACAAGTTCTGTCGCGTAAAGGGCTTGAACACACAGTTTGAGGACAATAATTTAACTAGGCCTGGATTCCATGTCTCAAAATATTAATGAGCTTTTTTAGGGAAAATATATGTAAACGAAATAATCAGATTTGACAAAACTCTCTAGGTATAGTATTACACTTTTAGGATCACGATTTAACTGCCAAAAGTGGGCTCCCATCATTTTTCCTCTCGATTCTTTCAAAATATTACTGATTTTATGCAGGGAAAAGCTTGATTCTACTGATTCAGCGACTTGTTAATGTCATTTGATACGGCCTCCCTCACCGAAGTAAAGCTCAGGAAATCCATTTATCTTTAACATACCCTGGAAAACCGCGTAATTTGTACCGGTTTGAAAAAAGCCCCTGTCGATTTCTTTATTTCTCTTTGGGAAGTGGACTTCCTTTCTGTTGAAGAGAGAAATCGAATATAAACGACCGGAAACTTCAAGGATTTATCGTATATAGAAACTGTAAAAATTCTCCTTGTGTGGAGAAGCGAGTAAAAACAGAATAAAAAATGTGGAGAATATACAGAAAATATGGAATTTAGGCTATTGAGAGTGTTGTCACGATACTATGGATTGGCTAGTTTGACCAGATGAGATATTGCAGCCATAATTTTGCGTCTCAAACTTGATAGCCAGGGATTTAGAGCCTCAATTGAGGTATCCAGAATTTATATAGCATATAAATCAAGTAGAAAATAGCACCTGAAAAATATCGAAATTTACGTGAAATTTTTTAAAGTACAATTAATGCAAAATAAAGTAATGGAAAATGATATAGAATGTTGAAAAATGTGTGTGTCTTCCTATAGATCAAAATACATGAATGAGAACAGAAAATTCCCTTTTAGAGCAAATAAAACTCAAGTCGGCCACGTTACATGGTTTTCCGATATTGAATGTGTAGGCAACCCGTCACACAGCTTTGATTTACTCCATGGCGGATAGTTAAAGTTGAGTTAGCAGAGTGTTTCGTATCTCTGTCACGCATGAATTGAAGACACAAATTAATATTTCGGTTGACAGTTCGTAATGACTTTTAATTCATATGCAGATTTCGATATTTCTGTCTCCGTCTTACTTATTTATTACACCCGCTATAACTAACTTATGCAGTCGCAGAAAAATATCCAAAGCTAGATCACTAAAGCGCTTAATGATTATGATGATTTAAGATCTACTTCCAAAAATATCACTCGGATATCTTTAAAGTGATATTGTATATATACAGGGTGTAACTTAAGTGATGTCATTAATTTTAAGGGGTGATTCCTTGTCATATTTTATGAAAAAATGTTCATATAAATATGTGCCCCAACTTACACCATTTTCGAGGTACAGGGTGTCAAAATTTTATTAAAAAATCGATTTTTTAATAATTATTTAAAAAAACTTTGCTGATTTTGATGAAGCTTGGCATGTTTATTAGCATTAATAGGGGACTACGTTTGATGTTATTACATTTTAAATAATAATTCCAGTGACGTCGCAAATGGTTACCTGATTGATATTTATGGTGTGATTATTGTACGCCACCGTTTTTTCTCAATTTGATATTTGTATCAGATCAAATAATTAAAAATACAACTTTCTTGTCCTTTGACTTTTTTGGTGACTTAATTTTTGGAAAAAAAATAAAAACTTACTTGACTTTGAAATCACATCATAAATATCAATCAGGTAACCATTTGCGACGCCACTGGAATTATTACTTAAAATGTAATAACATCAAACGTAGCCCCTTATTAATGCTAACAATTATGCCAAGTTTCATCAAAATCGGCGCAAAGCTTTTTGAATAATTAATAAAAAAATCGATTTTTTAATAAAACTTTGACACTCTGTATCTAAAAAGAATGCAAGTTAGAACACATTTTTAAATGAATATTTTTTCATAAAATATAACAAGGAATCACCTCTTAAAATTAATGTCATCACTTAAGTTACACCCTGTATATAATGTTTCACAACTGCGTGTCATTATTGAAAGTGGCGAATCTATGGACGATTTTAGACCAAAAGGTCATATAAACAGATACACAGGGTGTCCCATAACTGACATAGGGACGCAAAGCAGGTGGAGATAGTACATGTAAAAATGAGACATTTGGTATCAACTTGTCTCTATCAAATACTGATAGTTAAGAAAATACAAGATATTTTAATCGACCGGGTATTTTTAACAAAATAAGACAGTACTTGAATAAGGCTCAGCAAAAATTTGTTGAACTTAATGGAGGTCACTTCCAACATCTTTTGAAATAAATAATTCGTTTGATGTTTTATTATTCGGTTTGTTTATCACTATTTTGTTATTTTTAGTTAAAACGTAAAATTTAAATAAAAGTGTAAGTTTTTTTTGCATAATTTATTTACTAAAATATTTTTTTTGTGTAAAAATATTTAAGCTTTCATAATTTTCAATAAAAAATTTAAAAAAAACTTTACATAAAAAATTATGGTAACATTTATGTGACATGTTGCATGTAGGTAGCGCCCCCTTAACGCTACAGCAAAACCGATGATTACATCTTGTGTATAGTATAAAAATGTCCAAGTCCACAAAATTTCAATAATTTATCTTAAATGGTTCTCAAATAATATATAATTTTCGCAAAAAAAAAATTTTTTTGCGCACCTTATATTACCTTGACTAGCAATATTTGATACAGGCAAGTTGATCCCAAATGTCTCATTTTTACATGTACTATCTCCACCCGCTTTATGTCCCTATAGTTATGAGACACCCTGTATACAAATAGGGTATACTGATAAAATCGTTTTTTTTAAATTTTTGGAAGCGTTGTTGCAAAAAATACATATAGTTAACGCCAAACTAAAAGTCTCACACGTCATCTATGACGAAATAATATAGTCACATTGGCTATGTTTATCTTGGAAGGGTGATTCTTAACTTATACGCATAAACTTGGGAAATTATAGCTGAGGAAATATAATGATTAATAGTGAAATAAAATGTAGTAAAACACTTTTAATTTCGGATATATGAATTTATTTCAAATAAAAACAAAAGAAACTGCATTTAATTTATCATAGTAACTGTTCAAAGTTATTTCTATGGTATACCACTCCATGGTTCCATGGTATATACAATTGAGCTCATCGAATCCTTGAGTTTCCATACACACGATCCAAATCAGGTTGTAGCCGAATAAATAAATAATAATAATAAACTCGAATATCACCACAATTGAAAACAAAGTACTGCAAGAAATACCAAAAATATCGTCCTGACTTGTTTACCTCTTAGTTTTTACAAATAAAAAATTTTACCTAATAAATTTTTTGTCTCAACTCAATGGTATATTCAAAAACCACAGAAATAACATCGAACAGTAACTATGATAAATTAAATGCAGTTTATTTTGTTTTCATCTGAAATAAATTGATATCTCCGAAATTAAATGTGTTTTACTACATGTTTTTTACACTATTAATCATTATTTGTCCGCAGTTATAATTTCCTAAGTTTATGTGTATAAGTTAAAAATTACCCTGCATATCAAACTTATTTAGTTATCGTTATCATACGAAGATAAAACGTATTAATTATTAAAAACATAATGAATATGGTCATATAGGTACACATACAGGGTTATTCAAAAGTCTCTCATAAAATTTATATCTTTTTTATGAATGATTTTTTTCGAAAAACGCTGACACATGTAACCTCATTGAAATGACTGTTCAACTTTTGGTGATAACATTAATTTATTTTTCCAATGATCATGTTTACATCTCATAAGAATTACCGAATTTTAGTTAAATGACTTCACATCAGAATTTCTGACCATATTTTATTATATTTATGTTTATATTTTATTTCTATTTTATTATGTATATGCACCTATATGACTATATTCATTATATTTTTAATAATTACTACGTGTTGTTTTCGTATGATAATGATAACTAAAAAGTTTGACATATAGGATGAGTCTTAAGTAATGGGACACAGAGCAATGATGGATTTTTGACATAAAAATAATACAATTTAGCTAAATTTATGTTATACCAAAAATTGATAATAACTGAAATACAGGATGCCAAAATTGGAAAATAAAATAAAATTTTCTTTAATATTTCTGGAACAGTTCGGACTAATTTCACGAAATTTCTTATCTAGAGGTTTTTTGAGATGAAAAATTCAAATTTATCGATGATTTCGGTGTATCTTCTAGAGGGTGCCACAATCGACAATTAGGAATCTGTGGCAACCGGTGCGTGAATGATCGCAGTGGGGAATTACCTCAAAGGAATTACTTCTTCAGGGAATCACTATGAAAAGGAAAACGAGTAGATAGGAACGAACTGAATAGGGAATAGAGGAGCGGTGTGAAAGGTGGTTATATTTGAGAGTTAGGTTGATAAGTTTGTTAGATTTTGTTAATGAGTTGTTCTTATTAAATGAGCTTAAGAATCCTATGAAGTGTTTGAATGCTTACTGGGGTACCACAGAGTCATTTAAACCATTTCAACTTTTTTGTACCACAGTGTATGTCATTTTGGACTCATAAAATTTGTTTCCCTACCTTTTCTACTTAAAAAAGTTATACCTTATTGATGTCTCTAGAAGTAACGGTTTTTGAAAAATTCATTTAAATTACTTAAATTCTCATTTCTTCTACTTGTTGACGTGTAACAAGATACTTTTTATATATTGTTAAAAAAGTACAATAATAATATTAGAACAATTTAATACCGTAGTTGGTCTTTTATTAACATATCTACATAAGCTTCAAACGAATATTTTAACAATAACTAAAACAATTAAAAATTAAACATATTTTCCTGTGACAACAAATGCTCGACGTGTCCACCATTTACGTAGATACATTTTATAATTCTTTTGCAGAACAGCCTCTTTATTTTAAATAGAAATTGTTCATTCCGAAATAATGTTGCTGCATTTTGAATTTTGTTTAATAATCCTTTAGGTGTATTTATCGTATTTTGGTAAACCGAAGATTTCATGTAACCCCATATACAAAAGTCCATAGAATTGAAGTCGGGGCTCCGTGGAGGCCAGGGTATTTGAAATCCACGTCCTATACAACGATTTGCAAAACGTGTATTTAAGAAATCCCTTACTGGACGGGAAAAATGTGCGGGTGCGCCATCTTGCATAAAAAACATTACTTGTCTTAAATTCAGAGGCACATCATCAAGAAGGTTCCCTAATTCATTTTGGAGGAACTCTAAGTACAGAGGACCATTCAATTTAGATGGTAATACATACGATTCTACGAAATAGTTGTCAATAACCCCGCACCAAATATTTATTTTAAATTCGTACTGAAAGTGGAGTTCAGTAGTTAGGTGAGGGTTTTCTGTGTCCCATGCGTGTTTGTTACGGTAGTTAATTATACCTCGACGGGTAAAAATTGCCTCATCCGTAAAGAAAACCTTATTTAAAAACAGGAGATCTTTATTCTGGCGCATACGACCGAAGTTACAAAATTACAATCTCTCTTGCATATCGACTTTACATAAATTTTGTACCGGCGTAAAATGGTACGGATACAGTTTTTTTTCATGAAAAATTCGCACTACTGATTTTTGGCTTACTCCTGCACGTGCTGTCATACGCCTTGTACTTACCCATTTCCGAAGTATCGACAACGCCTTTTAGAATTTCTTCTTCTTGCTCTGGTGCAATAATTTTCGGGCGTCCAAGATTTTTTTTTATGTTGTAAGGAACCGGTCTCACCCAATCAATCGTAAATTCTTTTAAAAGTTTTAAAATTTTGTTTTAGTCAATTCGGATACATTTCGAAATAACGTTGAAAAGCTTAACGCCCGTTATAATCTTCCTGAGTGTATACACACAGCATATCTCTCATTTCACCATTAGAATAATTATTATGTCTCGGCATTTTAATTAAATTATAAATTTATTTGTATACTTTACAAACACAGTGCACTGAAACTGAAATTTTGTTTGATATATATGTGTTTTCATAAGTCATATCATTCATTTGTTATATCATAGACTACTAAGACGAAGTAACGACGTAATTACTTTAGTTATTGTTAAAATATTCGTTTGAAGTTTAAGTATATATGCTAATAGAAGACCAACTATGGTATTAAATTGTTTTAATATTATCTTTGTGCTTTTTTGACAATACAAAAAAATTATATTTTTACACGTCAACAAGTAGAAGAAATGAGAATTTAAGTAATTTAAATGAATTTCTCAAAAACCGTTACTTCTAGAGACATCAATAAGGTATAACTTTTTTAAGTAGAAAAGGTAGGGAAACAAATTTTATGAGTCCAAAATGACATACACCGTGGCATAAAAAAGTTTAAATGATTTAAATGACTCCTAATCGTCGATAAATTTGAATTTATTATCTCAAAAAACTCTTAAATAAAAAATTTGGTGAAATTAGCCCGAACTATATTTCAGAGATATTAGAGAAAATTTGATTTCATTTTTCAACTTTGGCACCCTGTATCTCAGTTGTTATCAACTTTTTGTATAACAGAAATTTAGCTAAATTGCATTATTTTTATGTCAAAAATCCATCATTGCTCTGTGTCCCATTACTTAAGATTCACCCTGTATATTGCTTCCGAGATTAATATAACCAGTGCGGCCACGTTATTTCGTCATAGATGACGTGCGAGACTTTTAGTTTGGCGTTAACTATAGAAAGTAAAATCTGATGTTGAAACAAAAGATGCATTCGCCATTTTGATTAGATTATAGCATTGCCGTCATAACTTTCATTGCGGTTTTCTTTACTTGAGGGATTTTTAAACTGAGATCCAAAAGCTCACATTTTATCTCTCAATCAACAAATCTTAGGGGTAAAAACCTAAGTCTTTAACCGAGCTGCCAGAGTAACTTATTACAAAGAAGTAAACGGAATCATTCTTTCAGGAGATATTAGGAATTAAGTATGAGAAGAAACTCTTGTAAAAAAGTTTCATAAATTTTTCAAGATTATACGTGTATTTTGCAGCCAATTATTAAACCTCTTAAATGTCCTGCAAAGATATTTCACCTCAACGTCCCTTTTTATCCGCGGACATCCATTAATAACCGAGAGAAGCAGCAATTCACTGAACTTTCGGTCCAAGAAAGTGGACATTCATATTAAAATAATCTCCCAAAGATAAAACTGTATGGATACCCACACCCTTATTTATCATCCATTGATTTATAAACGGCCGACTGGACCCAGTGACACCCGACGATTACAAAAAGCCAAAATGGTGGTTGATTTGTGGTGAAGAGAAGGGGGGTAAATGATCGTTTCATCTTTGTGTCTTCTCGTTGGTTTGAGATATTTTCGCAGTTTTTGTCACAGTTAAATGGAGCAGCTAAACATCATTTCCTGGTCCTACATTAGGGACACTATGACCCTTGGATGAAGGTAATACTCGAAGTAAGAAAATAATTGGGTTTTAATAAGGTTCAGCAGTCTTATTGACTCCTTCAACTTCGGCAACTGTAATCAATCATTAACCGGAAAATTAGGTTAACGACGTAAAATTGTTAGGGAAAATATCTTAAATGTTTTTCGCAATCGTTCCACCATGTCTTTGGCGTTTCCATGATGGATGATAAGATAATCGGTTTGGAAATGTGACCCTGAAGGATGTTGTTGACTTATATAGAAAATTGCGTTTGCGTATCATGAGAAAACCTAAAATTATCAAAATAAAATAGCAACATCGGTGCTAATTTATACATCAAACCAAATAATTCTCTATAGACTAATGATGTAAATTTCAGTTAAATATGCCCATTTATATAAAGCAAAATCGTTTAGCAACAATTAACTATTCATTAGTATTGAAAGTAATCGAATTTTAATGGAAGCTAAACATAATAAAACGGCCATGCACATTTCAATCTTTATTAATAGTTTCGATATGTGCAAATATCCATATGTTGGAAAACTTCAACGTTCTAGCTAACCCATGTTGATTTTCCCCTGAATTCCTATTTATATTCCAAATTAGGTAGGAATCTTTAGACTGATATTCCCTTTGAAGTCTAAAATTTCTCTGCAAACTACTTTTCCCAGAACATTCAAGGAGTAATAATAACTTATTAAGCAGGCAATTGCCCTAAGAATGTGGAATGAATTACAACATACCCTGGAAATTAATGGCGTAAGTTTTTGGTAGATTTCGCAACTTTGTTCGTCATTAATTATCAATGGTTTAAAAAGTCCCGATAACCTCCTATAAATCCCTGTCCGCTCACAACTTGCCTGTAAGGATTAACGACTATCTGCGCTCTTGAGATGGCCAATAAATATGTCTTGTAGTTTTTGTTGTTAAATTATAAGGAAACGTCTCTCCAGGGACAACGCGAGGCACAACAATGGGCAGCGATCAGGACAGAACAATGATAGATTATAAGACCCTTATTAGATCTATGCTAGAATCGATTTATGTATCTCTGGTTACCTGTATAAGGGCTGTTTCACGGTTAAAATACGCGATTCAATGATTAAATCTGAGAAAAATTATTTCTGATTTTGGTCTCTAACCTAAAGATGAATTCTGCAGCTAACAGCATCAAAATTGCGGTTCTTTGTTGGTATTTTCTGTGAGTGGATATTTTATGTTTTTTTTTTGTTAAAATTTAATGATTTTTAACGTCTATTCCCGCAAGTCGTGGTGAAGAAAATAATTGTAACTTTTGAATTATAAAAATATCAGGAGAGTAGTTGCGATTCAAAAGCAGTCATGATTTCTTTCAATTACACACTTTCAGATCGAGACTTTTTACATTTTGTAGTCTTTGTAAACCTGGCATGCCATTATACACTGCTAGACAAGAAATCCGAACAAGCTTATAACAACAGTCTTAGAAAACAATAATATAATTTTTTCTTTTTTTTTGACATAATTATATTAGAAAAAATTTAGGAAAAATGAAATACATGAAAAAATAAAAAAGAAAACATTTTAATTAAAAAATAACAAAAGAAACTAAATTAATAGTAACTTGAAGAAAAATTAAACTGCAATATGTCGTACGGTTCGATCATCTTGACTTAATGCAACAATTTGTGCCGCTATTTTGGGCTGCATTTTGTGAACTAATACGATAGACACTGTTTAACATATAGAATATCTTTGTTTATTTCAAAGAAATCTAAAAAAATGCTAAGAATGCAAAAAAACCGACCGAATATTGCTTTTTACACAGAAATCAATGTCTGAGATGATTCTGTTTACGTTACTTTTCTCAAATCAATTTTTCAAACGAATGCTAACAGCAATAATTTTAAAAAATACAGTAAAAGAATGTTGGATTGATGCTCTGTCTTATTTTAAAAGTACTTTACCATCCAATTTCATGTTTTTCTCTTTGAAAACTTAAATAATAAGCTTGTCCGGATTCTTTTGTCCAGCAGTACATACTCGTGATAATTTTGCAGGAAATAAAGTAAAGCTTATTCAGCTTCAATCTAACCGATAAACATGAAAAAATCAGAGACAAAGTTTCTGAATTTAACGGTGACGATTTGATCAATATATTGAATATACCGATGTTTTCATTGGAGGTTTCTACATATATGGCTGATATGGTAAAAATTCCCGTTTGCAGAGTAGAGTAATAAAAATGAACTATTTTACATGTATGCGGCAAAAGGTTTTATTAGACAAGGAATTATGACAAATGCGGCAAACTTTCCCTTTAACGCAAAACATTCCGCTATGAGCAGTAAAGTTTTAGCCCTGAAGCAATTGCAATTCCTAGGCTATCAAATTGCCTTTTTTAAGATTAATATTTTAATGAAAGACTTACAGTTATTAACCATTATCTCATTCTTTTGCGATTATAAAAGAAGTCTCTTACAGGATTTCTTCTGAGATAAAAGAACCAAGACAAATGACAACATCCCTGTCACACCGAATAGAGTGTTAAAAATATCCTTTTTTACCAAACATAATATTTCTCCTTCATCAATCTTACGGATATTATCTGGGATAATGTCACCGGAGATACATCAAGTCTTTCATACGGCAAGGTCAAGAACATCCCGGGAATAAGGAACTTTGCCAATATTTCTCCTATTTATATACCCTGAAATTCTCAAACAAGAAGTCTCTTTCAAACGTTTAAAACTCTAATGTCCGACTCTCTAGTTTTATATTCTGAAATTGCTTAACAGTTAAACCTTTCCGCATGAGCGCCCTCTCTGAATGGCCCTAAAGAAAGCGGAACTCCCTAATAACACTTTTATTAATGTCGTAGTTTCACCTGAATATTTAAGCTTGGAAATTCGAGTTAAGAAAACTGAAAACTTCCAAGCATGGTGCTGAAGTTAAAAGTCAGTACATCCACTTAATTTGTTTAATTTCAAATTCGCTTTGAATCGGTTTAGCAAGTTTTTGCAGTAAATTGGGTGACAGGAAAAGCCGTTTTAAAATGGGGGTGGAAACTTACCTTTCTGCTGGATTGTTTATGGTACTCTTGCGGATGCAACATGCAGTAGTAGCGATCCATTGCCATGCAGATAAGGATGACGGCGCTTTGCTGGCTTATTGCGCCCCTGAGTAATGCCTGTAATTGAACAAACACTCAACGATGGATTTAATTAACTAGTTCTATAATCTACAAATCAAAGAATTTGCTGTAATTTGTGTAAAGAAGGAAGGAGAAGTTCAGGTTAAAAAAAGTCCCGACTTCATTGTAAAGAAAGTTGCAGTTGGGCAAACTTGCAAAAACTCTTCTTAGGTCAATGGGAGTCCAAAGTTCATTATTAAACCATAATTTGATCTTTCAGCAAGAGTCGCTAAAAAGGAATAACTAAAAGAAACATGATGGAATCTTGCTATTATCACATTTACTTATTTATGTATTCAACTGACATTATTTAAGGATATTTTATATTTGAACATTTTGTACTTTTTGTAGAAATAACCTTCTCTTTCTTCACTTTGAAAGTCCCTCCTCTAACCGCGTAAGCATTTCTTCAGGAGGGGGGAAAAATCATTTCTCAAATTTTTTCTCTTCTCTGCTCCTCCTCCTCCTTGCTGTTCATTATCGTCAAGTCGTTATCGATACCCAGCATTTTTAATCCTTTATTAAAATCGTGGTATTGTTCTTGGTTAGTCGGATGTTGCAACTTAATTCCACAAAATATATTAGAACTATTGTGAATTCCTATAGTAAAGCCTTGCCAGAAAAGCCTTTATATTACCTAAAAGAGCGCGAAATTCTATTTTCAAGGAAATATTTTGCTAGGAAATTTTAGGTAAAAAAATGCATTTTTTTGAATCATAACTAAGCAAATGAAGTTTTAATGTTATAGAAATACAGGCAACCCTTACATTTTTTACATTTGACGAAACTTACTAGAAGAATCTGTTCGTTGCCGAAAAAACATGAAAATCTCTTTTTAAGAAGATCATTGGTAGGAAAATTTAAGATGTGGAGACTGCTTATTGCCGCACAATAACGGAGCAAAGGAAATTTACTAAAAATGTGGGGAAGTCTCCGAATTTCCGAGATGTACAAAGACTTATAAGAAGATTGTTTCAAATGTCAAAAAAAATCTTTCAGAAAATCAACGAAATACTGTAACTATAGAAGTAATATTCTCGAAGTTATTTCAACCTACTTCCTAAATAAAACCTACATCTTAAAGTCAAAAACTTAAACCATAACTAGCCCTTTATCGTATAATCGAACCCTAAATATCCCATAAACCCTACGCGAGGCTGTAAAATCCAATACAACATCATATTCTTGAGCTTCTTAGCTAATAAAGAAGCTTAAAAGCAATACACCGTTGTTGAAGCTCTTTCGAAATCGAAATAAACAAAAGTTTTCAATGAATAAATAAGAATTTGAGTTTATCTTGATTTAAAAACCGTTCAAGCTGCTGTTTAATGGAAGTCTGGCAAACGTTGCTCCCTTAATAAATAAGGTTATCTTGGCAAGCGTGCACCATACAAAACCGAAATTTAAATATTGCGCTTATGCTGCCAAGCAGCCCGTTTTGCTGGGAAATATTCTTCCATACTTTTAGACCAAATAATCTCAATTAACTCTTAATTGCTTGAAAGAGGTTTCAATTTCGTGTACAGGCATAATAATCTGGTTTATCGTGGAAGGGCTTGTTTTATCGCGCATACACGCGCATTAACACTCCTGAAATGGCAGTGATATATGCGAGCTTTAAAAATCCCTACTGTGCAGCTACTTTGTTCGCGTGTTCCCTAATGGTGAAGGTTGTAAATGAGAGGTATGCCCGAATTAACCAGAAAAGAGTGATTAATTTTGTAATTGCAATAAGTGGAATTTCTCATGGAATGTACGAAATAAAGTGCAAGAATTGCGTGTATTTGCCAACAGTGTAATTTAAGAATAGGACCTTTGAACATAGTCGGTTCTTTTTCATGTGACGTCGTGATGACACAAGCTTAATAAAAACGACATGCTGCACAATCTTTTGACTCCGGTTGGAACAGCTGTGTTCGAAATTTCACGCAAAAGTAAGATATCACGACTGTTAGTTTCACATTATAAGCTCTCGTAAGACAAATTAGGTAAAAATATGCCATTAAGCTTAAGAATGAATAATTCTCAAGAATTATTCATTCCTAGAGGGAAAAATGCAGGATGCTTCCTGAAGAAAAGTCCATATTTGCACGATCAAATTTATTTGATCAGGATTTGATTGTGTAGTCTACAAGGCGTATCTTGTTCCACGAAATTTAAATAGGCCTGTCAAAGCTTGACGTAATACCTCATCCGGTCTCCAATTTCATGCACTTCCCCCGTTTTATTCGAAAACTCCAATTTTCCTTTATTACCATACACCCTTACAAATGGCGCATTTTCTCTATTGTTACAGTTAAATTAGAGACGTCAGAGTTATTACATATACACCCTTCGACTTAATTCATTAGTTATGCCTCTCACATTTTCGTGCCAAGCTCTTTTAGTCTCTTTTATGGGGTTACGTGAGCAATGACTTAAAACAGAATGAAAATTAAGTGCCACTATAAAGGAGCAAATGGGGAAACAAACAATAAATTTGAGTGTGATACTGTCGGAATTTGTATTCGAGCATTTTAGGAAAGGTAGTTTCGAGGAGCAAACTTTTGAGATGGGTCCCAAGCAAATGACGAATACAAAGAAATTCTTTGATTAGGCCAGGAACTAAAAACTCCAAATAATTTGAGTTTAACCAAAAAATCCCCATTCACTAGTGCGGCTTAAAAACAAAATTTGGAACGTAGTCTACCCCTATTCTTGTGACGTCACATCGTCATATGCTTTGCAGAGAGGACACATAGCGCCGTTGTTATTTTAAGTCACTTTGAGTTCAGGAGAAATAGCTGCGTTTCAGATCACGTGCTAATATTACCTTTCTCATGAGCTGTATGAACTCAATTTTAAATTTATATTACGGACTGAAGGCACCCCCGCAATGCAAGTCGATAACGTTTTAAGGCAGTGAAATATATTCAGCTGTCATAACGTAAAATTCAATTATTTACGGCCCACTCGAGGGTGCTGATTAATGCTGTCTAATATCTCCATAGACAGTTATAGGGCCAATACTGCAGAACCATGTTTTCGGCTAATTTTCACTCTTCCTTTATTTAGTAGTGCGGAGCCGTGATAACGGTTCTATCGCCTTTGACGTCCCATTTCTGACGATTAACTTTGTGATTGATGACCATCCGTGGTGCCGGAATTCGGGCTATAACTTCTTATCTCATTCCTAAATCATAAGTTGCTACTCTGGCTTTTATTTAACTGTCAATTAGACACTGATTAACACAAGGATAACTAAAACAAAGAAACTTTGTCTTGAACTCTGAAACATATTCATCTAGCGCCCCCGATTCTTCATCCCTTTGGGAATATGGTATGTCATGCAGTTAGCTATTAACTTAACTGTCAGCTATGGGGATTTATCAACGCAAAGGGCGCGAATCTAGAGCAGACTCTGGTCAAAATAAATAGGGCGTGAGAACCGTAAAGCAGCACGATTCACGATACAGAACTGTAAATGGTTTAAAGTGATTTAATGCCAGTTAATTTTATGACTGAAATGCGTGGTTAAGATGGAGCTTCAGCTCCCAGTAATTAGGGCTCTGAAAATGGATTTTATCTGCGATTCGAAGATATCTCACAAATTTCAATGCGGAAGTAATAAAAATCGCAATTTTTCAGCTTGTATCCAATAAACATGCATCCGTAGCCGCGATTGCAATAAACCCTGTTCAAATAATGGCCCTCGCATATATCAGAAATGCAATTCAACTGACTTACGGATAACGTGGTTTATTTATTCTGTGACCATCAACATTCGGCAGAGCTCACATCCCATAAATCCCGCTATAGAAAAAAGCACACAATGTATTTAAATTCTTGCAATGATAACCATTGTCGTATAAACCAAATAACCGTTTTCAAACTGCGCCAAACTCTAAAATTTTCCTCTAACTTTCCCCGGGAAACAACCTTAATAACGTATGCCGGCTGCATTAAGGAATAAATAATGAGATTAGCGGTTATGAATGCATAGTGGTTGCAAGGTATATTCAAATTTCAAACACAACCAAACGGGGATCAAACGGCCTTTAATTAGCTTTTCCCTTTAATAAGATTAACCTTAATTTAATACCCGACTATTATGATCCGTAATACACCTCTTTGTATAGACAGATGGAGGAAATGAGTCCCGGCAATAATATCTTAGGATTCCTTCGTTTCCTAATAGTAAGGAATCCTTAAATGAATACATCCTCCGTATTTTTCCTATTTTTTTATTGTTGATATCTCAGGAGTTGGTGGAGTTATTGATCTTAAAGAACATATGAAATTCCGACGAAACTCAATTTTCCAGTGGCTGTGATTTGTCCTTACATCAAATGTGTTCGTTCTACGCTTCCGTTTCTCCACCAATCAGATCGCAAAATTCCTGTACTTATAAACCATATTTAGGCAATCTATTGTATTTTGGATGTTGTAATTTTCCAAAATGTTCTTTCCTTCAAAGCTATTTCAAGTGGGATTATTCACGACATCAAAAGCGTTCCATGTACGCTTCTGTTTCTCGACCAATCACGTTGTAAATTTCAATATTTTTAATGTATATTTAAAGTACTACTCTCAGTACTACTGAAGTTCTATACTACTGAAACTCGTTGATGCAGAAGATTTAATCTGAATTTTACAATTCTCCTAAATTTCTTTCTCGAAACTTATTTTATGGGGAGTTTTTCCAAATGCATTTGCTCTACGCTACTATTTCTCAACTAATCAATTCAAAAGAAATTCGGCATCTATAAAACCTACTTAATGGATTACTGCTACCGAAATTTGCTGGCGCGGGAGATTTATCAAACCATGGAAATAACCCTACAGAAAGTGGTCCCATCTAGAGGTAATGATTGCATTTGTGACCATTTAAAATGACTGCCTGTAATGAAGATATTATCTCCATTCAGAAGTAGTGATTATAGTCTCAAATTATTAAAAATAGCTCCGAAGCTGAGCTCAGTATTAGTTGACATTATCCAATATTTTCCAAACGAAAAGACACTTCAAAGACTTTTGAGACGTAGAAATTTAAAGACAGCGACATCGTGAGCACCAAAAGAGGCTGTATATAAGGCTAAAATTGGTCTCATCTAACTTGTAGAAATTCACGAATTTACGTATATTCTTGACAATATCGACTTGGAAAATCAATAAAAGGAACATAAGCCGACTCGAGTAGAACATTAATTCCAAATTCTCCCTATTTCGTCTTTTCTTGACTACGGCATGTTCAAAGTTACTCCCAAAATTACCGCCTTTATATGATTTTGGCATTGAAAATCAAGTAGTTAGAGAAAAATATGCATCCACTAGAAAAGAGGATTACTTCCGAATTAGCCTTTTTTTGACTAAAGCAAGTTTAAAAATGCACAGACTTTATTTAATGGAGCGAAAGTACTAAAATTTATAGACCTTCAGAGGGCATTTACCAAAATCACACTTTAATAGCCGCATTTTCAAAACCTCGAAATATATCTGACCATACTATATTCCACACAAATCTTTGAGGTAGGTAACTCTCTTCGGTCAAACGTCCAAATTCGAAGAGAGTATTAAGTGCCCTCTGCGATGAGTGGTTTTAAACTTAATCAAGTTTGGTAACTCACCTGAACTTGGCAGACAATTTCGGCATAGGGCCAGCAATTACGAAGGGACGACAGAATGGCGAAGGGTGTTACACATAAGCCCATAGCTAGGTCGTTGCAGGCGAGTGATGTTAGCAGGTAGCGAGGCTGGAAGGAAAAAAATATTACCAGTCTTGCAGGCAATTAAATTCAATTTTTCCAACCCTTTAGTTTTGCTGGAGGGTGGAATTAATTTGAACAATTTCGAGTTGCAGCTGGAGCGATCAACTTCAGCCGGAAATAACTTTTTATTGCTTCGCAATTTCTCAGAAAAATTGCGATTTCGTTGAGATTGCTGCTGCTAGTTAACCTAAGGAATGAAATAATTCCAATGTTGTCGCCTTGAATGTTCACACCTAATTTTGAAAATAAAATTACAAAAGTTTGGTAACTTTCCTCGCTGCGCTCGTTAAAGAGACCATCAAAGTTAAGGTTAATGTAAAATTGTTAATTTTCCGAGTAAGCAATGCTAATTTAAAGTTCAACCGAGGATTCAAGTGTCAAAAGCGCCTGCAACTAAGGCCCCTTTTTTTAAGAAATAAGCCAAAAAAAGTCCCTCATACTTTCCCTGTTCTGTAACATAAAAGTTAATTTTTATCGCTTTTGAACACCGCTTCCTCTGCCCGCTTTGCCCGACATAAATCTTCATAGAATTCCAGCACTTTACTGCACTTCTTAACTAGGAACTTGTTCTAGTGACGTTATTAGAGCTTTTGCGGTCTAGTTTCTTTTCATTGAGACGAGAATTCGGAATTTAAAGCTAAGAAAAAGTGCGCACTGAAGAAGCAATTATTGTCATCAAACGATCCCTTAGTCCTATAAACTTGCCATAATCATGCATCACCATAAACACTGAAGTTCATTTGTCCAGGGTCGTTAGAGGCCTGATTGAGGTACAAGCATAACTCCAACTCTATTATAGACGTTTACTTCCAAACAATGACCCCATTTCACTGCGAGGGTAATAATTCCCCTCTATAAATGAATATCCTGATTTTACGGGTGTGGATGAACGCGTTAGTATCCAAAAGCGTGTTCTGCTCAGAAGTAAAACTATACGAGGTATGAATGGATGCCAAACATTATTAGACAATTGAGTGTGAATGGGTTTTATAGTTTTAGATTCAAGGATTATCCAGGTCAAAATCAATAATCTATCTCCCCTACTGCAGTGTGCATTGGAATTATTTAATGTTTCCTTTTTCTTAAATACCCACATTAAATCAGTATTGTTCATGAAAGCAATTAAAATTCACCATATTAATTAATTTTTAAAATGACGGCTCTTCGTGTACCATTTGTTTTTCAAGATGCTAAAGAGTGACGTGCATGTTTTAAAAAAAAGCTACACGCAACGTTACTATTCATGTAATTTCTTTTTGGATTTTTAATGGATGCCGCAGACAATCACATAAATCAAAATAATAAGTATTTAGACAAGGCTTAGTTGTGCTCCTTATGTATTTCTGTTAAATTTAACACCTAATGAAGCATTTGCAAGTGGCAGCACGGCAATTTATAAAATGGGGACCTGGCGCGTCAATAACATGTAAATTGTTTATTACATATCATTACAAATTTAATGTACAATCCTGAAATGTTTGTCAATTGTAAAGAATACAAGGAATTCCGAAATCGTAAAAATTCCACTTTTACGTTTTTAAAGTAATTATGATTTTTTAAAATTATATATAATAAAATAGACACCTTCGAATGGGGATTTTCTTTCAAAGTCGATCAAGTTGTGCCCAAGATTTTTAACGTCCAATCCTGCAAATTTTGGCGAAGAAAATAATTAGAACTCTTAAATTACAACATGAGAGACGTAGTTGTGTTAGACACTTTCAGAATGAGGCTTTTCCATCTTTTATATCCTTTGAAAATCCCACAATGTAACATGCAACTTTTGAAAAAAAGCTACACGCAACGTTGTCATTCATGTAATTCCTTTTTGAAGAGAATCCAAATTACTTGATTAGAAGCATTAATCATTATTAAATTTGTATATGAGTACTACGTGACAAAGAAAGGTAAACACCCATTAAAAACCATTTTATTTTGATAATTTTTTGCATGTTGACTTATCTTAAAAAAAGAAAGAAATGATCAAAATTTCAAGTTTATCTGTTAATTTTTTTTTAGTTTCCATGGGTCGTTCCTTAAAAAAATAAAATTTTGTTTAAACATTTTTGTTCACATTTGCATCGCAACTTTTGTGAAGTGTGTTGCAATCGGTCATAATTTTTACTCATTATGCCTAGAGTGCGTAGAATTGAACAGATCCGTCAGCTTAGTGACTTTGAGAGGGGGCGGATTGTTGGGTTGCGCGAAGCAGGTCTGTCGGTCAGAGAAGTGTCTAGAAGAACTAACAGATCCTTAGGAACCATAGTGCGGTGTTACCAGGCGTGGACTCAGGAAGGCCGTGGGCACAGAGCCAGAGGCACTGGGCGACTCAGAGGAACCACAGAGCGCGAAGATCGTCGATTGCGACTTTTGGCTCTTAGAGACCGATGTAGCAGCAGTCGAGCTATTGCAAATCAGTGGTTTGAAGAACATGGGAATAGGGTTGGTATGCGTACAGTATATCGCCGAATACGAAGTTTTGGCCTTTTGTCCTATCGTCCGCATTGGGTGCTGCCTCTCACTCGCGAACATCGATCTAACCGCTTACAATGGTGTAGAGAGAAGATTCAGTGGAACCAAGAATGGACTCAGGTGATCTTTAGTGATGAATCCCACTTCTGTCTGGGGATGAACGACGGTCGGGCAAGGGTGAGAAGGCGACGGGGTGAAAGGCGAGATCCACAATTTGACAGAGAGCGTCATGTCCACCGTACTGTAGGCGTTATGGTATGGGGTGCTATCGCATATGGTAGCAGGTCACCCCTAGTTTTCATTAGAGGCAACATGACTGCCTAACGCTATATCCAAGAAGTGTTGGAGCCATATGTGATTCCATATTTTCGAACTATCCCGAACGCTATTTTCCAGCAAGACAATGCTAGACCTCATGTTGCTAGGCAAACAATAACGTTCATGGATCAACATCAAATCAACCGTTTACCCTGGCCACCTCGATCGCCGGATCTGTCTCCTATTGAACATGTCTGGGACATGATTGGCCGCAGACTGTTGAATTTACAGCACCCTCCACAGACTTTAGCAGCCCTTACTCATGAAGTTCAGATTGCCTAGAATGAGATACCTCAAGAAGACATTGACAATCTTATTAGATCCGAGCCCAGGCGTATCAATGAGTGTATAAGGAACCGCGGATGCTCAACACACTATTGGAAAAAAAAATGAAGTTCTTCCTCTGATCTTGCTAAAAATGTAATCATTGAATAAGTATGTGGTACTGAACACGTATAAAAAAAATTATCAAAATAAAATTATCTTTAATGGGTGTTTACCTTTCTTTGTCACGCAGTATATAAGTACCTTAATATAAAGGAAATATTTTCTAGATATTTTCAAATTCCACGATTTCGATTAACATAAAAAATGGCAGTTCTACATATAGCATTTGTTTTTCAAGACGCTAAAGACTGACGTCCATCTTTGCGAACAAAAGCTGCTCACAACGTTGCTATTTCTGTGATCTAAACGGATTTCGAATTTAAGTAAAATGATTGAAAACTTTTGACTTGAACTGTCGTTACTCTAGGTAATAAAATCAACAAGGAGTGGCTATATTCTATATGCATTTCGGTAAAATTTTATTACCTTTCTAAACAAAAATTGTGAATGACAGTAGAATAAATTTGGAACTTTATATATAATTGTTTCCTGAAATGGCATCACCGATTTCGAAATTTTTATCTGAGTTTGAGAATTTTTATCATTTGGTTTACATGGTTAAAGACGCACTGTTGCCTAATGACTTATTAAAATAATTATTATGAAAAAACAAGGAACTCACTAAGCTCAAATAATTATTGAGAGATATTGTTTTCAGTGTTGGAATTTCCATATTCCCAAAAATATAAAATTATAAATGATTAATTTATCTCTCGTGCAGATACCAATCGATAAACTGTTATATAATTAATTTCTTGAATTGGGAGCAAAGTGAAAAATTAAAACTTTTACCATCTCATAAAACAAAAATATTATTCTTACCTGAGAATGAATATACTTCGAATATCGTCGACTATTAATCACTGATATGAATAAAACATTGGCGAAAAGAATTCCAAAAGTGAGCATCAAAACCACAAAGGACTGGATCACATCACCAGCGGAAACAATAGTCCAAAAGGTGGTGTTCTGGTATCTAGGATGGTTGCAGCTGCTATTGGAAAACGATGGAGGTACCAAGACGGTGGGCTTGGTAACCATGTTACTTAGGGCATTATGCTGAATTTGAATACTGAAAGAACTCTTTTTAGCTAAAATTCTCAACAATCCCAATTACTTACCTAGCGAGGCTTATACCAATCCATGAAAGTCTTCAACTTTGGAATTTGCTACTGGAAAGGACAAAGTTTCCCTATGAGGGCGTTTCCATGTAGCCAATTTGATGCTCGTATTGCTGGCGAATTTCGTTCATTTATGGGATTCCTGAAACAATTATTAGTTTGTACCAATTTAACGCAGATCGTAATCTAACTGATCAAGTTAGCGATACAATGTACTAACTAGCTCCTATAACGCATCTGAAAGTTAAAACTGGCATTTAATATGTGGGATTTCATTAAAGCCCATGTTTCATTTAATAAGCTTCGTTAAATAAATTGGTAAATATTCCGTTCACTAGGTAGAAATTTTCACATAGGAAATTGAAAATTCTGTTTTTCTGCAGGTACTTCAAATAGCAACTCAAATTAGGTGTAATTGGGTAAGCCTGGTCGGTCAAAGCGGTAATGAGTGTAATTTATATGCATATAGGTTTTATGAACCCTGATGTGCACGTCACATTCAGGATTCATTGCTGATATGTTCATATACATCAGGTTTAAGGAGTTCGCTGGAAGGATCTTTAAGACTTCCCTTCACCGCCACCTTTTCTGTAAGCTAACAGGGGCATCAGGACACATCGAAGTGCCAAAAAAGTTTTATCCCCACATATATTCCATAAATCCTTTAATATTTTACTCATCTCTTTAGTTTTTGTAGGGAATAAACTCCCCGGTAGAATTGTGCTTTTAGGCTGAGATATATGGCTTACTATTAAGAAGCTCCGGCTTAGGGATAGTATTAACATTTCCTAAAGGATGATAACATCAACTAGATATTTAGACATTCGAGATATGTACATATATGCATCATCTCTAACATTTTATCAAATCATCTCGGTTTTGACCATTTAACGACACATTTACAGATAAGGGCGAAATAATATATTAATTAACCTTACAAATCTGTCTTGCACATAAAACCAATAATAGAAGCAAGAAAAGAATAAAATCTAATATAATTTTATCTCTTCCAGATTCTCTCTAAACTTGGATCAATTTTCAGCTAAAGCGACAATTCACTGCAATCTCTTCTGGATTATCGTTCCATAAAATAAATACGTGGTTTCGTCTCTGTTTACACCGTAGACATTTATTTTGCTGAAAGAGTGGCCAGGAAAATTGTATAGACAAAATAAAGCTTTTCTTTTATTGGTTTGAGGTTTATATGTTTGAGAAGATTGGTTCCTGGACACTGAATAAAAAACAACGTTGCCCAAATGTAAAAAAAAAAACATTTAATTCCTGAATATTGTCCTCTTAACAATCGTAGAGTGAAGTTATTTCCTGAGCATAAGCGAATTTCAGAGCGGCATATTAATGAATAAAAAAAATTCTGAATCTGGAAAAAGCCGGCGAAGCTTTCTCCAGACTTAAAAACAGCCGTATATAACGCACTTTTGCTCTAAATTTTTGTTACAGATTACTAAAGTTTCTGGTTCATATTTTAGAAACTTTAGAAAGTTTAAATTTCACATAACTCATAAACAAAAAATCATTTTCACGACATAGAATTATTCGGAGCTCCTCTATGATATTTTCTGCAAATTCTTTTTCAAAATAAAATCATTCTTTTCTCCTCCAAAGGGATTAAAATTTGTTGGCAAGAGTACATATATTTTTGAAATATTGAAGTTTCCATTCTAGCGGCACCTGAATAGGTACTTATGAAAGAGGAGCTTTGCCAGTGAGTTGCCTTGAGCTATCTTGTAGTATAAAATAAAGTGTTTGCTAACATTCTGGAACCTGACTACCTAAGTACTTTCACGGATACTCCTCTGTATCCCCCTGTTTATTTCAAGCGAAACAACAGACAATAAAAATTTTATCCGCACGTATATTTGACGAAAATATTTATATCTTTTCGGTGCAAATTTTGCTTAAATAACGAAATCAAAACTATATAATTCCTATCTATTTGATAATAACGTCATGTTTTTGCCCGCTAGCCAGAAATTACATTCCCATTTAAATGCGATTATTACTCCCTAGTGTGACAAAAAATTACGCGTTAAAATTTGACTTTAATAATAAATAAAAACCCGATGTGGAAGGTTTAATAAATAACGTTTCATATGAATTATATTAACGTAACGTTTTAGAGCGAATTAATAATAATGCCATTTCATTAATGATAGAACTGGTGGGCATTACACATTTCAGTACATAGCTCTACTGTTCATCATTTTAATATTCATTTTTTGCACTCTCGAAAAAGTAAGTATGAAGTTTGGCAAGGACCTTATGAGCAGTTATTTGGATATTGTTGTATTTTTATTATTGCAAGAAACGATGTTGTGTTGTCGCTATTGCAGAATTATCACACTTTCAACAAATAATGCGAAAAATTGAATTGTAATTAATTGTTTATAGTGAATAAAAAAATTTAATTTTCCGTAATTTTTCACAAACGAGGCAGTCATAAAATTGTAAAGCCAAACCAGTAAATGTTTCCTGCCTTCAAAAACAACAAATACATTCTAATTTCCTACCTTCACTTGGAAAATATTAAATCAATTTACTTTTATTTTTCAGGAACGGGGCTAAAACATAAATTCCTAATTCCACAAAGAAAAACAATTTATTTGCCACTTGGACAAAACGTGGTGGTCCGCTTATAATTCCAAAAGCGGATATATTTTATTTTCCTTCTGGACACGTGTTAAGTCTAGACGGAAGTTTATTCTTTTGAAGGTGCTTTCCCAACACCTATAAACCATTTTCCTTTCAGGTTTTTCGTTCGCTTTCTACCCATTTCCCAGATAAATAACAGGAGTGTCTCTGAGTATTATTTATGATTCATTTATTCAAAAATAAAAATTTAGGCAAAGATTGGAGATGTTAAGAAATGGTTGTGAAACGATTTTCTAAAACACCTCGTACACTTCGTGACACAATCTCCGAATTCTTGGGCGACGAAATACTTTGAAATTTCAGTGTCCAGATTCCCAAATATTGACATTTATATATTTTTATTTAATAGCTAGATATTAGAGCGAAATATCGATGAAATGTCTAAACCTAGAATATTTTTAGCAGTACATTTTCGTTAGAAATTAAAAATTATAAAATAGAAAAAAATGGCAATTTTTAAAATTTCTTGATGCATTAAACGTATTGAAAAGATGCCCAAATACATTCGTTTTGTCACTCTAGTTATAGTCAATCAAAATCATTCTTCGACGTCATATATTTTAAGATGAAAATCCGCATATCAATCTATCTGACTCTTGGATGTTGCAAATAATGGAGGATTATGAAATAGAAGATTGTGCAGTGTCCCACCTATCAGCCCAAACCACCAAACCACCAAAGCACATTCCATTTCTTACATTGGCCGTCTTAATTTTTTTTTAACTAAAGCATGCACTAAAACGAATTCGCAATAAATAATCTATAAGGGGTACAAATAAGTGTCTGCTATTTGATATCAAAAATTAGGAATTTATTGTGAAAGAACGGTGCATTATGTTTTATGCAAAGTATTGTCCATCGCTAGCCACTACTTTTTACCATCTTTCTGGCAGCATTCGAATACAACATCGGAAAAACTCTTTATCTTTTGAAGCTATCCATGAATCGACCCAGTCTTTAGTATCTGCGTATGATATAAAGCGCTGCTCAGACAGAGCATGTGCCGTCGACTGGAATAAGTGATAGTCGGACGGGGCAAGGTCTGGTGAATATGGCGGGTGGGGTAGGACTTCCCAATTAAGTGTTTCCAAATAGGTTTTGACCGGCACCGCAACATGCGAAGGAGCATGTTGCGATTATGTAGGAGAATAATTTTGTCGTGTCTGGAGTAGTAATGGGCGCGATTTTCCTTAAGTGCTCGGCTCAATCCCATTAATTGTGTTCGGTAGAGTGTTCCAGTAATGGTTGTGTTCGGTTTGAGCAACTCATAATATACGACACCAAGCTGATCCCACCAAATACACAACACAAGTTTTTTTCCCATGAATATTTGGTTTGGCTGTCGATGTTGAAGCATGGCCAGGTGGTCCAGATGATTTTCTCCTCTTTGGGTTATCGTGATGAATCCATTTTTCATCGCCAATGACTATTCGATGCAAAAAAACCTTTTTTTATGCCTGGCAAGCAACATGTCACTCATGCCAAATCGGCATTTAACGTCTTTCGGCTTCAATTCATAAGGAACCCAACTCTACACTTTTAAACGATGCGAAATTGCTTGTTGAGTCTCTTTTAATGTAAATGCAAGTTCTTTTTGTGTCTGGAATGAATCTTCCTCCAATAATACTTCCAATTCCGTATCTTCGTACACTTTAGGTCTTCCACTGCGTTCTTTGTCTTCCACGTGAAATTCACCGTTTCCAAATTTGTGAAACCACTCGCGACAAATTCTGTCACTTAAAGCAGCTTCACCATATGCCTCTACAAGCAATCGATGCGTCTTAGCTGCAGATTTCTTCAAATTAAAGAAGTAAATTAAAAGTTCCCGCAAATGATGCTTATTCGACGCAAAACTTGACATTATTGAACGAAATTAATTATGTGATGCTGATAAGGAGTCACTAATATTTCAAGGTTAGTTCAAGTTGGTTAGTTGTTACTAGATGACTAAACTTGCGATAGTACATTTTACATCTGACAATTTCAAGGTAATCTTCTGATGGAGCCATGTTTTGTCAAGCAGTGAAAACTTATTTGTACATCTTATATATCGCAGCTAAAATTTGTATTTTACTTCAAATAAACCGCACATTTTTACTCTGCTTTTAGCCACTTTCAGCTACTTTTTTTGTAAAAAATCATCATTTTTTTCAAAGCATTTGGCAGTATATGACTAGATTTAATCGAGTACAACTAATTTGTCACCACGGGATTCCAGTGCACAATCTTAAAGAAACTATAGTTCCCAACCCAAATTGGTTCCAAATTTAATTTTATCGCACTCTACGGTCAATTACAATAATGAAGTTTTTCAAATTCGACATTTTGACGTCATTACGCAACTTTATTTCATTTTTCTATTAACATATTCCATTAACATAATTGCGTTTTGTTGTTAAAAAAAGCTTTCTCATGAAAATTCAGTTGAAATGGACATATGTATGCGTCAGGGTCATTTTCTAGAGTTGGATGTAACCGGGGTATTAACAATCATATTTAGTATATGAAACTGGATATTTTGGTCCTTTCAGAATTGTTTTTAAAAGAAGTTTTCAATAAGCGAAACGAAAAACCCAAAACAAGACAAAACAAGTTTAAACTGTTCTAATGGAAGTTGCTTGTTGTGGTAATGTGACGCAAAGCCTTGCGACTTCATACGGAGATTTAAGTTTAGAATATTTAGCGTTTAGGCAGAAGTAGGCACGACAAGGTAGTAATAAAATATTTCCATCAAACTCATCGCATTTATTTCTGCGTATACGTTGAAAATTCCAAATTCTATTTCTCGTAAGAAAATAAATTTTCTATTCAGTCCATATAAGTCTTATGATAATTGCATTATTGTAGTTTATGGTTCTAGTTCAATAATATCTGCGAACTTTCACCATAACTTAAAAACTTCCGATCACGTGAAATTCGTTAAAAAGGCAAACAACCCTTGGAAGTCTATTGGAAATTCTGTCTTCAAATTTATTTTCCGTTCTGGCGGAAAAGAGGGCAATTTTTACAAAGTTTGGGAGTCCAAACAAATTTTTGCCACATACTGGAAATAAAGGCCTACTTTAAGACCCACGTCGATGGTTAAGCTACAGACTGAAAAAGGCTTTTTCGTGTCCCAAAATGTTCCTTCAAATCGACTGTAACTAGACGAAAAAACATTTAGACAAAATAATTTATTAAACTTAAGACATTTATCGAGTTTACGTGAAGATAGCGAATAAAAGCAGCGTCTCAGCTGACACCCCATTAAATGTGCCCTTTTAGCTGATTTACATTCTTCACAATTCCACGCTGTTCTGCTTTTCTGCATTCTCTCCCTCTCATTTCCTTTCTTGCGGTAGTTTGAATAATGCGAACGTTTGAGCCAATAAAAAGATAAATTGGGAAATCTCGGGCGATTACGGTTTCCAGAATGTCGCTCTGAGTACCATAATTAGGGCCTAGATCAATCACAAATTTCTGCGCTAACCATAAAGCTGCACTCTTTTGGCTGACAGTAATAATATAATGTTTATGCCCCTAAAATTATTAAATAGGTAATATAAATCCATAAAGCCGTATCTGCTCTGCACATTATTTATCCATTTGGATTTTATTAGCACCCTACATTCTCAACGCATAAGACGATTTTGTTTCGACATAAAATCGTCTTCTTTTCAATTCTCAAGATGTATAATGCCAATATCTCTTTCTTATTCCTCTGCATTGTATTTCGGGTTATTTTTCTACCGAAATTTATGGAAAATAACATCAATGTTAGGGCCTTAGAGACAATTATCGTAAATAAGCCTGATTGCGGAGATGAATAAATTGTAAGTGATATTAATGGGCAGTTCATATCGATTTTCCAATGGGTCGAAACTTCAGCCTTTTTTTCCATAACGGAATCAACAAGTTAACTTCGAATACCTAGTTGTTAAAGAATTACTTGTTTTGGCATTGTCGAGATTTAAATTTTCTTGGATTGAGTTTTGTTCCACAATTGCCTAATAAAATAAAATACAAGTTCGACGGAAACTTGGTCCCACAATGACTATTTCTTGAAGTAATTTTCACAGTACTGAATTTCCGAGCCGGAAAAGGCATAATGGATTGAAAATCGAGTCGTTATATAGTCTGGAAATTTTAACTCCTTTATAATTTCATCTTTCACTGTTAAATATCCGGCAAGGCTCTGGGAAATGTCGCTTTTTCTCGTCTAAAATACAATAATTACAAAACAGATATTTCAATAAAAATCTCTGGTTAAGAGAAAATTCTCCTCAAACCTTATTGAGATATTAAGTTCTAGCAGGTTTTATCAATACTGATATCAGAGAATATTTATGTGCATTTTTACTACACGTTTCACGTTTTCGATAAAGAACCGAAATGGAAAAGTTTGCTTAAACCGAACTAGTGCACGAAGATATTATTTTATATTGCAGCTTTCCTTGGAGTGTGATGGATTTTATATTCCTGAAAAGTCGGTTTATGTCTCGTATGAAAATGGGGGTTTATAGGTGAATAACACAGTTTTCCCAACTTCGAGTTTCACCTGATGGCTATTACACTCTCTGTATAAATTTTCATAAAATCTCTCTATAGAATTAAAAATATTTTAAAAATTAAAGGCTACATCGCTAAGGGAATTTCGTTTCATTCACTCTCTCTTTACACATTACCCCTAAATATAAACACCTAATTTGCCCTGAAACTAGAACATCCATTTAATTATTTCGACCTTCAAAAAAAAGTACAAAAATCGCTTTGAGGCTGTTCAGATGGTGTCACCACTGTGGCTCTTTTTTCCAGCACGAAATTTAATTAAAAGGTTCGACCCTCTCCACCACATTTTTTCTCCTCTTTCCTTTAAATAATTGAATTTTCCATTTTCTTTCGAATAGTTTCGGAATAGAAATGAAAACAGCTTTGTCCAGGATTTAGTAATTAGTAATTTGGACTAAGGCCAATATTGCGCTTACGAATTAGTCATTATTTCGTTCCTTGGGCATGGAATAATGGAATTAGACAGATTTTATTAATATTATTAAAATGTTCCTTAATAGCTCAAATTGCGAAGAAGGGGACAATAAAATCTTAAATTCTCTCCTTCCTTTACTCGATTCGCTTTGTTATCATTTTTTCCGTTTTTTCCATTTCGTTTTCAATTTCAGGACATTTTGCTATGCAGCTACTTGCAAGAAATTACTGCCTAGTCTTTCAAGTTTAATTGTGACTTTCCAGCAGCCCTTTATATTATATGTGATACTGTCAAGTTTTTATTTGATTTTGCTACTAAATTTAAACTTATATATTTTCTTCATCTAGCAGTTCTTACTCTATCATTATTTAGTTAAAATGTGGTTAAATTTTGTCGTGTATCTTTTACGATCTAATAAATTTTAGAAGTGTGTTACCCCTTTTTCTTTTGTCGGAATGTTTGCTTACCAAAGTGCCGGCCAATTTAATTTTATATGTCACAAATGTCAATTGTCATTTTATATTTTAAATGTCATTCATTTTTGTTATAATTGAAGTTGACGGTAGCATTAAAAAATGTAAAAAAAAAAATTTGACTCGTCCGACTTGGACAAATATTCCTGCCATAAATTACCGATCGGACAATTGCTGTCCTACTCTACAAGAAGCCTTCACGAATTCAATTTAAATTTGTTTCAATTTTCATGGAAACTTCCAGTATATATTAATATCCGACTAAACGTATCATGTCACCAGCCAATCAAAGATATCATCAATTAATATTTAAAATGAAAATTGAGTGTGAAATGTAGTTGTGAATATGTCTTCAATACTAATATATGAGAGCTGTCAATTATTTTGAAAACCTCGAAATTTTGACTCTTGATACTACATTATCTGCTTAAGAACGCCAACGATTAATTTGTGCTCTCTCCCCGACACGACTTTAGACCTACATAAATAAGTCTCGTAGACTGTAAAATCAACAATTTGTTAGTCAAGACTCTTAAATTTCTCCCCTCAAGTTTAAAACAAAATTGCTTAATTTTAAGGCGTTGCTCTTCATTCAATATTTCAAGTATGAAAATAACTATTTAAGTTTCTTTTATCCTACCTTACAATCCACTCACTGAACACCAAGCGCAGAAACTGTATTTTTAGGAGCGAAAGCGCGCGTAAAGTTTCTCGTAACGCAACTGTTCCAGTTTTCCTGGATGAGTTTGCTCTGTTCGCGGTCCAGCGCGACTGCAGCATCCCAATGTGTTTTGCTCTCTGATAGGGTCATTGAAGCAAGCGCAACTGGGAATATCTTGTTTCACCACAACCCTCGATTTCACTTTGATTTTGGTCTTTCTTTGAAAATTTCTTCCAAAAATTATAATAGATTTGCTTCGTGATATAAACGAGGCTTTAAAAAGGAACTAAAGATAACAGTATTCTACAGAACTTTACCGGAATAATAAACATAGAAAATAATGACGGCAATTCAGTTGCCGATTATCCAGGCAAAGCACACACTATTCTCTGTAAAGCACTTCTGAACTTAGAGTTTAATAACAAACGTATAGACTTTTTCGCAATTCGGGGGCGGTAGTTTTGTAATTAAATTATCTGGCCGTATCATCACAACTCAAAAAGAACACTTATAAAGTTTAACAAATATATAATAAGGAATCGAGGAACCATTCCATCACCAATTCAAATATTTCCCGAAGACCGGTATTAATGGAATTTAAACAGAGGGTCGGCCGACGATTCTAACTTTAAACGGACATTTAATTCCCTTAATTTTATACCCGGTTTGTTGAATTGAGCTTCTCATTCCTTTTGATTATACATGCATTAAATTAAGTATTCCTCCCCTTCATCAATCTAATTATTCGTTTCGCATTGTAGCCGGCTAATTCATTACCTTTTATTATTTAAGGGAAGTAATGAATTTTCCTGAGAATGACCGCGTGGAAAAATTTAACATTCTCATTACCTCCTCAACTTCGTGAATTTTGTTAAAATCAATTGTTGTCAGGTTGTTGGAACTCGACGCAAGATATGACTTTTCATTATTTACCTTCAGATCCATTATTTGAACGTCTGAAAAATGAGTGCAGGATGGAAAATTATTCAACTTCCAGCGAGTTTCATTTGTAATTTAGCTTTACCGAAAATAAATCCATCACTAGATTTAAGTCAATTGAACAAACTGTATTTTTATTTTTATATGCATATTGTCTTTTTTGTTTCGTGTGACGAAAGGTAATATTTCCTAACAGTCCACGGTCAATAAATAGTGCTTAAATTCAATTCGAAGCTTCCATAAAACAAATAACAATAATTCTATTCGACATAAACATGGCAATTCATCCGAAACTTCCTTAATTAGAGCTTCGGCGTCCTGATCCAGGGGCCTAAAACTGTCGGTTCTCTGATTTTTATCGGAGTCAGTTCTCTGTCGACACAGGTAATTTCGCTTTATTTGTCTGATGTGTTCCAATCTGGTCTTAGATTGGTTTTTTATTTCTTTTTCCTTACGTTACAACTCTTTTTACATACCCTAATCAGTCTACACGCGGGTAAAACAAATAAGGATAATTTGCTGTGAGAAATGTTGTTTTTTGGAATGTGGTTGGAAATATTTTTCAATGGTTCTCTATGAGTGATAGGAGTTGTTTTGGAAAGCTCTGTTAATAAATATTGCATCTTCAAGAAATTTCTTATAACAATTTTTAATATAGTTTTGACTAGCCTTACCTATCCGAGTTAATGACTTGCTCGTAGCTTCGTACTAAGGACGGTTCTGACAAAGTGATAAAATATTATAAAGAATTTTGCAATTACTAACAGTTTTTGATATTTTTTACTCCATTTGAGAACAACCTACACCAATGACTGTCGTATAACTTTCTAGTCTAAAGTTTCTTCTACAGAGAGATCATTTAAATTTCATATCTAGTAAGCTGTGGAATTTGTTGAAAAAACGAACGTATGTCGATTATCGTTTGTGTATATTTGGTTATCTAAGTAACCAGATCATTTGCTAATTTTTCATGCCGAAACGCTTCTTCCGAAAACATTTAGCCAATCATTATTTATTACTTGATTATTTACCATTCGGCCTTTGCATTTTTCGTTTTCCTTTCTCCGTTATTTTATTAATTTTATCCGTTTTATAAAAAATTGGTCTTTTTTAACATCAAAATATCGTTTGTTTAAATTCGTGTTCTTGTACCTACCGCAAAATGGTGTTCACGTACGAACAGAAAACATTTATGATTGAAGCTTATTTTCGTAATGGACATCAAATTAATGGAAAATGGATTTATGAAGTTCAATTCTGTTTTCGAGAATTTCGTGAAAAATTCCCTGAAGTTGTAACAGATGAACTGAACTTCGCAAATACACTGAAGTATGTTGTAAATTTATTCCGTGAAACCGGCAACATTCAAAGAAAGTTAGGTAACGGAAGACAAAAGAAACGAACTCCTGATAATGTAGAAAATGTAAGACAGATAATGCATGGAAACCCGAATACTTACTTGAGGAGATTGTTACAGCAGATCGACTTATCTTGTGGTACCTGTAACAGAATTCTCAAAAAGGACCTAAATTTGTGAGTGGACAACATTTTCAGCAATTATTATGAATTTTTCGAACAATTGCGTTGTTAAAAAATAGCCTTAATGTTTATAGTTGAAATCTTGAAAATTAAAAGTAAATAAAGCAACATAACCTCATTCGACTCCTTTATCAAAAATTAATTTTAAGGTCCTTTTGCGGTATCTGATCAAGCTACGACCTACTTTTTATCTTCTATTTCTCTTGTGTAAAATTCCACAACTGGCTAGATATGAAATTTAAATGATCGTTCTATACAGGATGATTCACAACTTATCTATAAAATTTTAGGGGCAGGTGTGTCATGAAAAATTAAGTCAATTTTGTAAAAAAAATTTTTTGGAAAATGTTTAAAATTTTTTCGGAAAAATTTGTTCAAGTTTAACCATTGTATAACTGGACAACTGTAATGTTTTAGGTTAACCTACGCCATAGTATTTTGTTGGATATCCTCTCAATCTTACGTATAATTTGTAGTTGGGACTGCCACATGTCAATAGTTGGGAGCTGAAGACATGGGTGATTCGACTTAAGGATATTTTTGTTTCACCCGAAATAAAAGAAGCAAGCTTACATGTGTAAGCAATTTTAGCATCATAAATTGTCACCTTTAAGTCGGATCATCCATGTTTTCAGCCCCCAGTCATTGACACGTGGGAGACTCAACTATAAATTATACGTAAGGTTGATGAACCTAAAAGGGATTCTGGAGAAAAACGTAAATATTACAGTCATCCAGTTATGCAATGGTCAAACTTTAACATTTTTTTCTCGCGGAAATTATAAAGATTTTCTAAAAAATGTTCTTACAAAATCGACTTAGTTTTTCATGACACACCTACCCCTAAAATTTTATAGGTAAGTTGTGAATCACCCTATATAATCCTTCAAATTTGTTTGTATAAGAAATCTATAAGAATTTTTGACATTTTTTAAATCGGCTTTAAAAACAAACTACGGCAATGTCTCTTATGCATTTTCGTGCCCTAAATTTTTCTCTATGCTCAGTATAGTTAGATTATTTATTCCCGGATATAACAGTCTCGCAGCAGAGATAAATTTGCAGCAGTTTTAGAAAATCGACAAGAAATCAATAGAACTATTTAACTCCCTTTGAAAATGAATCACGCCAATGACATTTGTGCAGTTTTGTACCCTAAATCTTCCTCTATAAATTTCCAAAAGGAGACCATTTATTCCAGAAATAAACAATGTCGTAGTATCAAGGCGGGTTCCAAAGAAACTTTATATTCAACATATGTAATTTGCTATTTCAATGTGAAATGCATTGATTTCATTTGGAAATAATCTCCATCAATTACTTTTATAGGAAATGCCTATACAGAGTGACCCCAAATCCAACATATACATTAATAACTCACTTCAAATCTCAGCTTACTTACCCTATTCTGACCTAAATTTATGATTTTATACGTAGAACTAATTAGATTTAAAATCCGCTACATTGGTGAAACCTTATAAACCCAATATTACCTTTCTACTCCACAGACACAAAGTTTAGTAAAGAAATCGCCGTTCAGAGCAAAGAAATTATAGTGAAAGTTCCATAAAGATGATGAGTTTTTTGAAAATCACTTTATTTTACTTTCTGTACTTTATAACAAATCACATAAGCTGTGAAATGAATACGACGAAATTGTGCATTGAAAAGGGTGAAGTTTTTTCCGTGATGTGTGCGAATGAAAGGTACTAATTACTAAATAAAACTTATAACTTTGGTTTATCAATGTTCAATACACGTTTTACAATCTCAGCTGCTTCTTTGGCACATCCAATTGCCAGGGTAATTCCAGCTCCTCCATGGCCATAGTTATGTATCACTTTCAGGAATTTTCCATTAGCTGTCTTTACTACTTCTTGTTCTAGTCTCACTTTATATCTCGATGGTCTTAAACCCACCACTTCATTTGCGAACACACTATTTTTTATCGATGGAGTGATCTTAAGGGAATTTCTCAAAATTCTATTAGTGTCTGCTTTGTTTGGTGTTGTATCAAAACTAGATTGTTTAGTACCTCCTACAATTTTCCAGCTAAAGTTAAGAGGATTTTAATTGATTGACTCTTACCGACAACTACGAAATCTCGGTTTAGTATGACATAGCAGGAATTCTTCTCCTCATCACACTGCACTAAATAAGTGCAATATTGCCAGGGCATTTTCACTCGCATCACTTGACCCCTAAAGGGGACAACCGCCCCATCAGCTGAGAGGAATCGAGCCCCGAATCCGGTGCAATTTACAACTGCATCGAACCCTTCCAGTTCGTTAAATCCTTCTATACGTCGTTTTGTAATAGTGCCCTTCTTTCCGACGAATTCTCGCTGAATAACAGAGAAATTAAGCTGTGCAATTTCGAGACACTCAGAAGAAAAGTGTTTTGGTTATTATTGCCAACTTCAGTGGAACATTATACCCGACAATACCGGTATTAAATATGCGTCAGATAGAGGTCCTAAAAGGGAGGAATTATGGAGCAATTTCTGCCCAAACTCTGCTGTCTAGCCAGAACAAAGGTGCTGAATTAAACTTTAGTGTAGTTCTTGTGTCGGAACTTCATACCAAATATTAAATTATTTGCATATAAGACAGTTTGCATTCTGGCTTGCTCGAGCCGAACTACTTCTAACTATGCGCCGTTTTCGCAATATGCTCTCGAGGGCTTTATTTCATTAGCTACAAATTCTTGCAAATGTTTTCAAGATACGAAGAGGGTTTTTTTTAACTGTTAAAGGGTCTACAAACCTGCAAATAAGGGAGAAATATGGCCGGTTCCCAAGTGAAACCGACGAACATAAATCCTCCTGTGAAACTTTGTCCGTACTGTTTACTCAAAGTTTGCAAATGACGGTCGGAGAGTTCGCTGTAGCCCAATGTAACACTGACCCATTTGGGGATGGAGTAATTCTTGCTGTTGAATAGGTTAACAATGGGTTGTAAACAAATGCCAGCCTCGTGTGCTTTTCCTTGAATTTTTTTTAAACAATACCTTCCCCACATATTGCGAATTATATATTTCAAAAACCCCGCAAGTGCAAAATCAAAGCTACCTTACAGGGACAGGAACTTATCTCTAACTGAGTTATAAGTACATACATCAGAACTAATAATGAAATCGTTTTTTCTGAAAAAAAAAGTGAGAAACGAGTGCTATATAGAGCCGTTTACCTTTAACATCCAAAAAGTATAATTTTTAGAAATTTTCATCTTTTTTAAATGAATAACAGTCCCATCAAAAGTGAGAGTGCCTTTTTTGAGAAACATTAGCTAAAAATTAGTACAATATTGAGAGGTTCATTTCAAAAAATGAAGAAGTTATATTTTTTAGAAATTCCGTTTTATTTTGAACTAAGCGACAGCTACTTTATTAGAGCTATTACTGATACTATTGATAATATCATCGTCTTTTCTAAACAAAGAGTTCAAAATGACTAAGACGTAGAGAGACCTACTATTAAAAATAAAGAAATTATGATTTCCTGAAATTTCAATTTTCTGGAACTAAATTACAGCGATGTCAGAACTGATAATGGCATCGTCTTTTCTAGAGAAATAGCTCAAAATAAGTACTATGTCGACGAGTCTATCTTTCAAAATAAGGAATTTGAAATTTCTCTTTAATTTCATTTTTTTGGAACTGAATTACAACTACGTCAAAATGGAGAACTGCAATCACTTATTTAGTAAAATTTGCTGAAACGAGTTTTACATCGAGGGGTCTAGTTTCAACATAAGGATATTACAGTTTTTTTAAATTTCTATATTTCTCGAACTTAGGGAGAACTGTACTGAAATTGATAGTGGCAAGAGTTTATCAGAAAGACATAACTAAAAACGGGGAACACTCTGATGTATTTAACTTTAAAGATAAAAAAGTTATAAATTTGCATTAAACGTATAATGAATCATCTACATCACATACCGATTTTCCTAAAAATACCACTTGCCAAGCTTCTGAAATTCATAATTCATAAATGCATATACAGGATGTTCTTTAAATATTAGACAACAATTTAGGAGGCTATTCTTTGAGTAATTTTAAGAATTTTTTGTCCTTTGATGATTTTTAGGAAAAATGCTTTGTTCCCTAGATACAAGGTCATAAATGTTTATTGACTAATTTTTTCTTTTTTATTAAAATGGTTAAAATAAGCGTAGCAAGATAGTGTGACTCTCGAAAACAATACTAGTAAACACGTTGAACGTCATTTAATTTGAATACGTTTCCAAATTTGTCACTTTTAATTTTTTTTAATTATGAATACCTATATGAACGCTGAGAGATCACTGACTAACTGATGATTTCATGTATGGACTTGCCGGTGGAAATTCGTTACGGGTCAGGCAATTTTACATTGAACGATTTCCAAATCGTAAATGTTCGAAAGAATTCATCTACGTGTTCGGGAAACAGGTACATTAAAAGGAAATGAAAGTGCAGGAAGACCAGAGACAGTAAAAACGGTAGAATTGGAGAAAAATGTGCTAAACATAATAGAGGAAAATCCAGGTAATTCTGCTAGAAATATTAGAAGTGTTTTGGATGTTAATAATAGGACTGTGTGGAAAGTTTTGAGGGAAAATTTGTTGTACCCGTACCACATAAAACGTATTCAGGCTCTTCTTTCTACTTCTATTTTCTACTATTTTCCCCTGAGGATTGCATTTTGTCAATGGTTTTTGCACACATTGGTGCAAATTCCGCAACTACTGTCGATTCTTTTTACCCATGAAGCAAATTTCTCGAGAAATACAATAAGAAATTTTCATAACAATGATGCATGGGCCAAAGAAAATCCACATGAAGTACTAGAAGTTAATTTTCAACACCAATTTTAGTTAAACGTTTGAGTTGAAATTGTGGATGATTGGCTAATTGGGCCAATATTTGTACCAGAAAGAGTCACAGACGCAGTTTATCGTAACTTTTTGGAACAATCGCTTCCTGAATTCTTTGAAGATGTAACACTGGCAACTAGAAATGCAATGTGTTTTATACACGATGGAGCACCAGTGCTTTTTAGTATGATTGCTCAAGAATTTTTAATGGAAACATATAGAGATCGCTGGATTGATCGTGGTGGACTTCACTTATGGCCAGTTAAATCCCCAGACATGAACCCTCTGGACTATTTCCTATGGGGTAATTTAAAATCATTAGTTTACACTAATCTAATGGGAAACCTGGAAGATTTGAAAAATCGCATAATAGATGGGTGCAATTCATTAAAAAACAGTTCTGGTATTTTTGAAAGAGTTCGGCTGTCAATAAGGAGAAGATTAGAAGCAGGCATCCAAGCTGGTGGCAGCCATTTTGAACAATTATTGTAGCTTTTAATAAATTTCACGAAAAACATTTATCATTTTGTATTTAGGAAACAAAGCATTTTTCCAAAAATCATCGAAGGACAAAAAATTCTTAAAACTACTTAGAGAATAGCCCTCTAAATTTTTGCCTAACATTTAGGAAACACCCTGTATGCAGTCACTGTTACCTTCAGTCCATAGTTTTTTAACTAGACGAAAAGTTTCCCCAGACCATCTAATAACATCTTCTTCAGAGTTTTCTGCTAGCAAATAAGGTTCCCATAAACCTGCCGCTATGTCACTAGTCGTATTAGGGCTGAATTTGTCGGCAAATATAGTGACTTTGACATTTTCAATCTTTCGTTGTATCTCAAGGGCAGATGTTAGTCCTATAACACCACAACCTATTACAGCAACGTTAGACATTATTATACTGAACTAGTTTATCATATTTTAAGGTCAAATAAGAATGTTATCTAATAATATTTTTACTCGTAAAGTGTGTTTATGTGTAACTTGAGATTATGATGTTTAAAATGATTGAAAATTGAATTGGTGCTTTCAACGAAAGCCGTAGATAAGGGTAAAATATTTGTATCTGTGCAATTGAGGGAGATTATTAAACATTTAAAAAACGTTCATGTAAACTGACATATGTAAAAAAAGCCCTGAAGCAACTGTGAACCGCAAACGCCAAAATCGATTTCGATTCTGTACTCTAGATTGCCTGTCAATTATATTCTAGGTGCAACATCCCGGTTATCTTTTGAAAAAGACCAATAAATCTCGCCCTCGCCTTCGTCCATTTTCCGGAGAAAATGCTGTTTTCACATCAGGAAAATATAAGATGAAAGTTGACAGTTTACTTAGCAACTGGAAAAAGGAACATATTTCTCAAGAAGGACGGTTTCAAATGCCACTTTGGTTTTAAAGTTTCATTATGATATACTGGTCGTCATTTATTAAACTTATAAATTTATCCCTTCTCCTCAAAGTCGGACATTTAACTCTTATACGATCTTGAGTGTCATGTATTAAGTACTTTTAGAGAGAAAGTATCCACCTCAGTCATCCCAATTACCTTGGAACAAACGAAGGTTAAAGAACCGGCTAACGACAACTTGACGGGCAACAATTCAGACAACTCTGGATTGCAGTTCCTGGATACTCCCAAAGGAGACGACTTAAAAATCCATGAGTTGCAGCTCAAGGATCAACTTCTCCTTTTCGAGCCATTTTCCAGCTTAATGGGATATCTGTTACCGAGTGAATTTCCCATTGGTAAGCTTCGTTTAAATGTCGTTTAAGGGCTGTTGGGTTTACATTATAAGTACCCTAATTAATTCCATCTTGGAAAAACTTGTTTGAAAATCATTAAAGTTAATTAAAACGGTATGTTCCACAGAAATGGCAATTCCAACAACCAACGAATTACTATTAGGCTTAAATTCCAGAAATTTAAATGTCATAAACTGATGAACTCGGCCCCTGGACGGAAATATTCATGTTTGCTTTTCCCGGATTTTCCGCTTATTAAACGTTAAATATTTGCAGATTGCTTTTCCGGGAAAACCCGAGTTTCCAGGTTTGTGGATGAGTCGCGCGGTGACGTCAAGTAATTGAATTTTACATATCTTCGGGAAAAAAATGGTTCTCGGATATGACTCCTGAACCACTTTTCCGGAGAAATCATATTTGAAACTCTTTATTTGAGTCTTGGAGGGAATGAAATCTTTTATACAGTGCCCTCGGCCATTTGATCGACGCGGGTGAATAGCCACATATATGATGTCAAGTAGATTTCCAGAAGGTTTCTCTCTCTGTGTTATTTTCGCAATTCTCAAAATATAAACGTTTTGAGAGTAAATATAAAGCTTTTGTGGACAAGTGGATTAAAGTTTACTGAAATTAAATAATTGTGATAGTGTTTAGAGAATTAGAGAGCATCAAAATTTGAAACTTCCAATGCCATAAAATTTCTGATTTTTCAGATATATTCCGAGAAGTTTTCCAGCAGTCCAGACACATCTGGATAATTCAGGTAAAAACCAAACTTCCAGCTAAGCTCGACACTTTAATATATGACATTTAGATCATAAAGTGGGAAATACTTCTCGTCGTCTGGATAATTTTCTGGACAATACTCTCTGTTAGTCTACCAGTCGGAGTTGTCGCCGCCTTTTTGACCCCTTTGAATGTAAGCGATCCCGAGGCGTTTCCTAATGCATCTCTGGTTAGTTCCAGACAATGGACCGAGAAAACCCTTGGGTGTTTACTGCACTTGTTTCTGGTTTTAATGTTGTGAGTATGGAGCTCTTACAAAGATAACGTCTCTAACGTGGTCAAATATTTATAGATGCCCTTTGATCCTAATCCTTGTCGCTAACGAGCAAATGACCAACTCACTGTCAAAAGCTCCTCATGCAGTCAACATAATCTATGAAGATCTTGAAACTTTCATAAGAAATACCCACTTGCAGATTTCTTTTGCCACTACGTCAGCTACTGATCTGACCATGGAAGCCATCAGGAAGGAGTTAGAAGGTAGTGATTCTTAATAATTAAAATCTGTGTTGAACAAAATTACATTTTAACCAGACTAAAATGGAATATTTATCACGTCTAATGGCCCAAGAACACGGATTGTATAAGGGCGGTAATAAAATCTGAGTAATGGTTGAACTTAATGAGTTCCTATCTTGAGTTTCGCAAGGGCTCGGCTTATCCGGGGATTTCCTTTCAGATTGTATCGTATAACACCAAACTTTCTACTGCTTTTCTTTCTACATGTAATTTAGGCTTATTTCAATTGCAGATATGGATTTGCGCTTGGGAAGGCCCTATCAGCAACGATTGTCTTTAGAAACAGGGTTGGATTTGGCTCTCATAGGTCTGCAGGAACTGGCAATTGGTTGGTAGCAATCGAAGGATAAAACCCGTTTCTATAAGATGCACCCGAAGGATAAACCCCTACCGCAGTTTTTGTAGCTTCACCACATTGCAATTTTGCAGGATATGCTTTTAAATTTAATACTTTCGTATTTTTTGATACTCTTCTAGCATTTTAAGTACATTTAGTGCATCTCCGATACATTTTCTCCTAAAAGTAAAAGTAACGCTGAGGGTTTTCTATAGGTAGTAACATCTACGTGTTTTCTCTATTTGAGGAAAAAAATTAATTGAGTAAAGTGACATCAAAGGCCTACAGGACGTTTACTAAAATATAGATCAAATAAAGACAAGGCAACTAAATTATTGAAAAATTGCTGGAAACTAAAAAATATGTGCTCATGATTTTTTAAATTGTGCAACTTCTAAATTTCCCTTTAACTAGAAAAATTAGTAATTTCATGAAAATGAAATTAGAGGCATACTGGACATCTACTTAATATACTTAATATTAGTGAAATAAAGCGAAAACTTCCCAATGTTTAGAAAATTTCTGGAAAGTGAAATCTTAAAAAAATGCTCATCGATTTTCAAAAATTTGCAACAAAATGACTAAATTATGGAAAACATATGGGAAAAACGATGTACGTAATCTTCTAAATCATGCAACCTTTAAATGTCTTCATCTCTCGTAAATTAAAAAAATAATAATAACTTGCGACATTTTATATCAGAGGCGTATGGAACATCCACTGGGATGCGTCCGACATTGGGGGGTGCTGAGGTTTTTTCTACCTTTGGTCACAGAACCAAACGATAATATCAAACACGCTCCTGAAATGTTGGCGATATAAAGTCGATAAACCTACATTTTTTGAAAATTCCTGCAAATTAAAAGTTGAAAACGACACCTATGTTTTTTTACAAGATGGAAGCCCTCAATGTTTCCATTGATTAAGGAAGTTATCAATCTAAGACAAATAGTTTAACCATTTGTAGTGAGTAGTGACGCAATTTATAACCAGATCAAAAATCAAATCAAATAATCCGAACTAACCTGAACTAACTGGACAACAACCTCTTGCAGAAGCTTCCAAAGTATCTCTCCAAATCTCCGACTTGCTAGCAGACTGCAACTTAGCTATCCAACTCAGTGCAATCCTCCACACTCAGCTACAAGACGTGTCCCGTCAATTCCTAGCTATTCAGCAGCAATGCGTACCTAAAGACCGTCCTTTGTGCTTCGCAGTTCAGTTTTCAGGGTACGATGTGCCCTTGCAATTGGATAATGTAAGTCTAAGACACTATAATTATGGTAATTTTACTCGGTAATACATAATCCAGGCTGCGCCCCTTATCTACATCTATAACGGCTTCTGTTCATATATTTCAACGTTATCCTGCAAATGTAGGTCTGTTGCCAACGTTATTATGAACAATTTCCATTAAGGAGTGCACTCGAGTGTGTGTCGTAACCCCACATTATCTTAGGATTATCTTGGATGAATGAATCCATTTAATTGATTATTTCAGGTGACCAGGGACAATAAAGTGCTACAACTTGCCAGGATTAGCAGTAATGAAGGAACGTTTAATTTCAGCGTAGAAATTGCTAAGAAAGCTTATGGACACGTTCCTGCAAGAATTGTTCAAGAATCTGTTTCGTTTGTGTCAGGTAGGATTCTAAGGAATATATACATAATCTGGCAACCGCACTTTTATAGTGACACCTATCGTGTGCCATTTGCGCCTTGGTATTTTTTTTTAACAAAAGAGAACCACAGTGTTGCCATTTGCATTTACACTTCTTAAATTGTCAAAATTTCCAGATTTCAAAGAAGTATTAAACAGAAAACGGTCGCAAGTTTACAAATCCACACACGAGCTGGACATCGTGGCCAGGAATCTTCTAGAAGAGGTAACCGAGAGCCAGAAAGCAATTTTCGCTCTCGCCAACGACGTCGTTAAGTGGGATTTGTGGCGTTGGATGGCCATATTAGGTAATCCTTTGCATTACCTTATACATAGGGTGATTGTTTAAGCTCACATGAAAACTTAATTTGAATCCAACTATCCGACGGTGTTTTAGGCATTATTAAATGCTGTTGGAATGCAGGAGTATTATTGATAATATTAATTACCTATTCTAAATTAGTAACAACATGTAATCCATAACTCGAAAAGTAATTGTTAATTCCCTCACATATAGGTAAATGCAAAAAGGCCTAACCTCTGATTTATTAGCGCATAAAATGATGCGATTAATCACGTGTGGGACATTTTCATTAGTGTTACTGAAACAGTGTTGATGAATGAAATATGTTACCGAATCCAGAAACCACGTTTAGGTTTATAACGAGTCGAATGTTTGATAAATCGTAAAAGAGAACATGACAAATTTGACAAAATTAAACGACGATTCTGTAACAGAATCCCAACCCAAGATGCTTCAAAAAGTAACTTTGCAAGGACCTAGTTCCCTTAAACCACTCAACTTTCATAAGTAATGCATATGTTCGTTCCTGCCTGAAAGAAGTAACAACCCCCGTGTTATCCGGTTTAATGGCTCTTGCTCTAGGTTATAAAATTCCTATTCAGGAGGAATATTTGCTTTCCAGCGGGCATGAAACCTTAAATGGAAACTTTCGTTTTCTTGAGACCTCTTGAAAGAAGCTCAATCTTTAAGGAATATTAGATGAGCGAGGCTTGTTTGGTGTTCTACAGGCTTACCCGACAATAAAGTGATAAAAACCTGCTTTTAAATAAGATTTGAAATATTTCTAGGATAAATGGGAAGAAAATCTATGCAATTCCATTATTCTTCTCAAAACGAGGGTGCCGAAGGGATATGATTTAAACGGAGATTTGCATAATGGTCTCGAATTTCACCCGGACATTGTTTTTGTTTTTTTTTTTAGGCTGTGGGGTAACATATCGCCCAAAAACAATGAATATTTTAACTTGGCTCTAAGGCTGTAGGAATAAAAAAAACACATTTCAGGTACGGCAGCAGTAGTTTCTTTGGCTTGGGGTCTGCTGTTATTTGGAGCCCCTTGTGGCTGCAAGTTAACATCAAAAAATGCCTGTTATTTGAAATCGGGAGTAGCGTTTTGCTGCTTTGGTTGCCTTTTGGTTTGCGCAATAGGCAAGCAAACTTCCCTTTTTACAATAAAATTCCAACACTTTCTTTTAGGAATGATTTCACTACTAATTGGAGGACATGGAAATACTATATTATGCCATCCCCTGTATGACCATCCCCATTACAATATTGTCAGTAAATTCCTGGATGCCGAAGGCCTGTTGTATCCTAAAACTGGCCTCTTTCAAGCTCTTTCTACTGAAAATGGTAGTATTAAAATTGCCGAGGTTTTAAAAGCTTGCCAGAGAGATCAACCAGCATACCATACGTTCCATCTCAAAAATCATTTAGATGTGGATACGATTTTCAATTATAAGAAGTGGGAAGATTTAAATGTTTTACTTGAGGAATTTGCGACTGCTCACACTAGAGTTGAAATATTGAGTCCAGGGTTGCAGTTGAAATTACAGGTATTTTGAAATTTGTACAAGATCTCCTGAAATGTATAAAATAACGAGGTAATAACCAGATTTCTGTGTCGAGAAAATAACCAAAAATTCATACAACAATAGGTTCACAGCCATCACACTTTCTTGTTGAAATAATTATACAGGGTGTCTAAATTTAACTTTGTAGCTTGGAAAATGTTTCACATTATTATAAGTTTTCTAGTGTATTTATATTACACATTATGTCCTCCACAATAGATTTTTACCGGATATTGCTTTTTCAAGTGTCACCTCCTTTTACTTTTCAAAATGTTTCTTTTCCAAAGCTGTAAAATCTGAATATAAAATCTAAGAAACTGTAAGTCAATTAATAGAAAATCCCATCTATTATTCAGTATTTTTGTAAATACCTTGAAAGCCAATAGAGACCATATGAAGTTGTAATCTTTTACACTCTCGAAATTTTTATTCTACACCAGAAAAGCAATACATTATCGATATTTAGAATCAGTTTAGAACTTTATTTGTAAGGTGTACATAAAATATCGAATAAATTCATTTTCTCGGTCTAGATTAAAATAACAAAAAATGCTTGGACACGTCGACTTTAATTTACAATTCCACATAATTTGGTCGTATAATATTAGACGTGACATCATCTTTGTTCCGGATATAATATCAGTGTTAATTTTTTTAAATAGTAATCCTTGTTTTTAATCGTTTTATGTGAAAAAGCACACTCCTTTATGTACGGGACTTAAACTTTTTTACTATGTTATTATACAGGGTGTTCCAATTTATAGTAGCAGGACTTTAACAGTCGATAGAAGACCTTTTCTTAAGATGAAAATGTTATATAAATATATATTGAAAACGGCTCGGTTTTTGAGATACAGGGTGGCAAACTTGACTTTTTTTTTTCATTTTTTTAAAATAATTCACTCAAATATTAAGACACAGCCATGAAATTTGATATTTTGGGATTTTTCGCAGTGCCGAATTTATATTTATTAAAATTTTCGTCAAATTTACAGAGGGCGCCATATGAAACATACTAGTGAATATTTAAATTATGGTAATTTTTTTGTGTCTCCTTGTAGCAACTATTTTTTAATCAAAATGGATTCGCCGTTCATTTTTTTCTAAAAAAGGTACTCTTGTTATAAATTGCTAAATGTTTTCGAGATATTTTCAATGTGGTCCTTAGCAGTACGACTGGCTTCCACAAGGGAGTTGTGATTTGATAGTAAATCATTTATTTTGCCAATTTTTATATGTTTAATAAATGCTAAAATATTTTTTAAATTCATTTATCAATGTTATTAATTATTATGACTATTACATTTAATATTATTTATTTATTAACATTTTAATATTTTGGAAAAAAATTAATACCAAACACTTTTTAATTGTTAATTAATACAAAACAAAGAAGTAATCATATTCCAACTAATCTGAAACTAATTTGGCTCTAATTTAAAGTAAATATTCAAAGTGAAAACTTTCTTTGTTTTGTATTAATTAACAATTAAAAAGTGTTTGGTATTAATTTTTTTCCAAAATATTAAAATGTTAATAAATAAATAATATTAAATGTAATAGTCATAATAATTAATAACATTGATAAATGAATTTAAAAAATATTTTAGCATTTATTAAACATATAAAAATTGGCAAAATAAATGATTTACTATCAAATCACAACTCCCTTGTGGAAGCCAGTCGTACTGCTAAGGACCAAATTGAAAATATCTCGAAAACATTTAGCAATTTATAACAAGAGTACCTTTTTTTAGAAAAAAATGAACGGCGAATCCATTTTGATTAAAAAATAGTTGCTACAAGGAGACACAAAAAAATTACCATAATTTAAATATTCACTAGTATGTTTCATATGGCGCCCTCTGTAAATTTGACGAAAATTTTAATAAATATAAATTCGGCACTGCGAAAAATCCCAAAATATCAAATTTCATGGCTGTGTCTTAATATTTGAGTGAATTATTTTAAAAAAATGAAAAAAAAAGTCAAGTTTGCCACCCCGTATCTCAAAAACCGAGCCGTTTTCAATATATATTTATATAACATTTTCATCTTAAGAAAAGGTCTTCTATCGACTGTTAAAGTCCTGCTACTATAAACTGGAACACCCTGTATACATATAACAATTTTTTTGATAAATTCTCAAAAACATATTTTTCTTTATGGTACCTAAAAATAAAAGAAAGACATCCACTAAACGGATCAGAATAGTATTTTGTTGATTTATTTGGTAGGTTTATTTATTCATTTTTATAGAAAAGGTGCTATTATTCGTTTATTACATAACATTTTCATGTTTGTTAGTTATTGTTTGACTTCGTGAAGGTTTAATTTCAAATAAAAGTTGTATCACAATACGTTTATCCATAAGACAATAAGAAAATCGTAATCGTGACTAAGTTGCCGAATGCTACTAAATGGATTTTCTCGTACAGCTATGATAGTAAAACATTTAATTTTTTATCCCACTAATCACAGAACGTCCAGCATTCGGCTTATCTTCAACAGAATTAATATGTCGAAACTTTTTCTCAATTTTGCTGACTACTGATTGGTTTATTGGTCTATCCGGATATTTGTTGTTAAATAAAATATACATCTGATGTTGTGCTCGCACTCTACCACACTGTATAACGGATGATTCACGGTCGATGATAGATTAGACGTTTTTGGAAGACTGATAACACGATCTTTCTGAAAATTTGCATATATAGATAAATGAATTTGCTCTATCGACTTAAAATATTTTCAGTAATGCAGCGCTGCCGGTTATATTAGAAAGTACTAACATCTCCGATATTTTAAATGGAACACCCTGTATATTTTTTCATTTTTGGGTTCTATATTTCGCTCCAATAATTTCTGCATTTAACTTTTTTAACAACGTCGCCTGTCAAACTGTTCAAACAATTGCATAATTTTCATGACATCGCAGAGCCACCTTTGGCAAATATAATTAAATCATTCAATTTAAAGACAAAACAGCATTTATTTTCGAAACGTGATGGTTTAGGTATAGCGACATAACACATCATTTTAAAGGAAATTGAATTGTCTTTCAGCATGGCTAGTATATACAGAGGGTTCCATTTGAACAAACACACTTTAGACACTTTTACTGTCTATCCGTAAAACCATTAATTTTGAGCCACCCTGTATAAGACAAAACATTCTTATTTACATGTCACAAATTGATGGACCTTTCACAAATTATATTCCAAATTTTGTCCTTCTGTGAATTCAAATCACGTTATAGAAGGGGTTTTATTTAAAGGCCTCACTTTGAACAAAAAATAAGAAAACTAAATAATATTCAGAAAACCGCTAGAGATAGGTATAGGAAGTTAAATACAGAAATTATTGGAACGAAATATAGAACCCAAAAATGAAAAAAATATACGGGGCGTACTATTTAAAATATCGGAGATACTAGTACTTTCTGATAGAATCAGCAACGCTGCATTACTGAATATATTTTAAGTCAACAGAGCAAGTTCATTTATCTATATATGCAAATTTTCAGAAAGATCGTGATATCAGTCTTCTGAAAACGTCTAACCTAACATCGACCGTGAATAACCCGGTATATTAACTTTAACACCCGGTATTTCATTAACTAAACGTTGGTGGATCTATTTTCATATGACTTTTATGTTATGTTCTTGACCTTGGGTTCTGACGTTAAAATATTTTCCTTTCATTTCAGGATACCCTGTATATTACTTTTTATGGTAAAATAATTAGATTATTATCATATAACAAATAACAACATTACATGCATTGTAAAAAGGAGAAAATACCCGCATCGGTGGGGAAAAAATAGTCACTTCTAGTTTTATTCTTCTTATACATGTAAGAAAAAAAATATTCCTTTCTTCGGAAAATAAAAAAAACACAAATTTACGCAAGACTTCTTTATTCGACCAAGATTGGGAATAGAATGCACCCCCCCCCCCCCCCCCATACAAGGTGTCGGAGACATCCCCGTGTATCTGTTTATCTTCAAAAATAATCGCTCAACCTTCCACATTCTTCCCACGCTTACATCCCTTAGTCATTCTCTTCACACCCCCATATGATAAACAGACCTTCTTTATCTTTTAAAGCAACGATCTACTTTAACTAGTACAAGTTTAGTCAATCTTCAATGGGACATTCATAGGTGTCTGTGACATACCACATATGCCCAAGGATAAGACATAGCACCATCCTTGTAAGATAACAGGTTTATTGCTCTTGCATTAAATGAATTAATAACCAACCCCATATCACTTTCTTTATGAAAGCTCACATACATATGTTTTTCTTCAAACCGTGTTAATTCTCCCTCTCCCACTGTAAGATCACAGACATTACGATATATTTAAACAAGTGTGCATGAATTTGAATTTGCAATTACAGGAAAACACAACAACGTTCTATTTCCCCGTAAAGAAACGGTAAACTGCAAAACTTCCCAGTCACTCCTATACACGATTAAAATACTTAGCTGCGAAAGCAAAATTTCAATTACAACTTTACCTCATCCACTGAAGTCTTTCATCAAACATTGAATTAATGTAAAGTTAAACGTGCAAACTTACCAATATCATGAGCACATACATGGAAAACACCCGAGACACTTTCACAACATTTCAAGAACTAAACAGGTATAAATAACTGGGAAACCGTTTGAATAAAGCTTTTTAAGTCAATTTCGCCTCTCTATAATCGCCATTTGTCACTGATTTGTTTTTGTTTTAACTGGGCAAACTGTAATTCAAATCAGTGGCCATTCGGAAGTTTTCGGTAACTTCCCCAGTTGCGAAGCTCGAGTAAAACAAAAGCGAAATGTTATGCAACCAAGCATATGGCGACAGACAGTGTCGCAAATTATTAAGTAAAATACAGTTAATTTAATCAGGAAATGTGTACATTTTAAAATATTTTGTTAAGCGTTTGTTATTTATTATGTGTTCAAGAACTTTGTTTATCACCGAGAATAAAGTAATAGGTCTACATTGCATTTGTGTATTGCCAAGTCGATTTTTTTGGGATCGGTATTATTATAACTTTTGCCCATGTCTGGAAAATTGTTTTATTTATAATACAGTTGTTCAGATGGTTTAATATCAACTCGCGAGTTTCTGGACTTCTTAAGCTCTTCAAAATTTTACTTATTATTTTGTTTTTTCCCACTGCTGTTTTGTTGATATGAAAAGTAGTGTTTTATTATATTCGGTGTCTATATTGTTAAAACAATAATTATGGCAGCAGTCGTTCAAATTCCAGTTATGTTCATCACACTTAGGATTTGTTGAAATATCGAAGGCCTCTTAAAAGTGCCCGACAAATGCGTCAGCCTTATCTTTGTCTGTATACTTCATGCTATGCTCCATCTTCGTTGATGATACCAATGATATTTGTTTTTCAATTTTTTCCTCTGTCCTGTCGATATTAATCTATCATGTCTATATTTCTATTGAAATTTTAAGAGTCATTTTTAATTCATTATTTTGTGTGTGTCTAACTCTTTGATTAACAGCTATTTTAGACTGGTATATAGACCAGAAATTCAGTATGCAACATACAGAGAAATCATTTAAATTTTATATCTAGTAAGCTGTGGAATTTGTTGAAAAAACGAACGTATGTCGATTATCGTTTGAGTATATTTGGTTATCTAAGTAACCAGATCATTTGCTAATTTTTCATGCCGAAACGCTTCTTCCGAAAACATTTAGCCAATCATTATTTATTACTTTGATTATTTACCATTCGGCCTTTGCATTTTTCGTTTTCCTTTCTCCGTTATTTTATTAATTTTATCCGTTTTATAAAAAATTGGTCTTTTTTAACATCAAAATATCGTTTGTTTAAATTCGTGTTCTTGTACCTACCGCAAAATGGTGTTCACGTACGAATAAAAAACATTTATGATTGAAGCTTATTTTCGTAATGGACATCAAATTAATGGAAAATGGGTTTATGAAGTTCAATTCTGTTTTCGAGAATTTCGTGAAAAATTCCCTGAAGTTGTAACAGATGAACTGAACTTCGCAAATACACTGAAGTATGTTGCACATTTATTCCGTGAAACCGGCAGCATTTAGAGAAAGTCAGACAGCGGAAAACCAAAGAGACGAACTCCTGATAATGTAGAAAATGTAAGACAGATAATGCATGGAAACCCGAATACTTACTTGAGGAGATTGTTACAGCAGAACGACTTATCTTGTGGTACCTGTAACAGAATTCTCAAAAAGAACCTAAATTTGTGAGTGGACAACATTTTTAGCAATTATTATGAATTTTTCGAACAATTAGACTTGCGTTGTTAAAAAATAGCCTTAATGTTTATAGTTGAATTTTTGAAAATTAAAAGTAAATAAAGCAACATAACCTCACTCGACTCCTTTATCAAAAATTAATTTTAAGGTCATTTTGCGGCATCTGATCAAGCTACGACCTACATTTTATCTTCTATTTCTTCTTGTGTAAAATTTTACAGCTGTCTAGATATGAAATTTAAATGATCACTCTGTAGTTATTCATTAGCGAAATTATTCGTATTAATAGACTTAGTTTTAATATTTACTGTCATGATATTTTGACCTTTTTCAGATACTGGCCTCGAATACAGCAGCAAATTTCACATATTACAGAGAGATAATCTCTGCTTCATTACGAGGGAAAGACTTGGGATCATTCGCTGATCAACTGAATAATATTGCTAGGCAATTGATTGATCCTGTTATAAGTAGAAGAGTTGAGAATTTGGTAATATTTTCGTCAAATTTATAGCGCTTTTCTTGTTACAGTGCTCAAATTGCATTGTCCTCCTTCATCCATCATCCACAAACCTACACCGTCCTTAATATTCTTTTTCTCGAGCGGTAGTTGAAACAGAGAACCATTAAAATCCTGAACTAACTTAATAACAAACTTATTCATACTTTTTGCCCTGCGAGGCAGCTCCGCAGGATCTATTCCATTGTGACTTCAGTTATAATGACAAATTGCCCGGGTCCTCAATTTTCCTTTTTGCCATATCTTGTTATCTGTAGTTAAACGTCCCTGCTTTCAGGCCTTTTCCGTGCGCAACGTGGCACAGGACACGATGCAAAGGCGAAACGACCTCAGAAGCAGGATTCTATACAAAATAACCATGCTAGAAGTATTGCTGCCACCGTTGAATAGGCGAGTCGATCAATCACTGTCCCATCTGAAAACCATACAGTTTTTCCTGGATCATCAGGGGACCAACCTATCCGAGATGGTAATTAATGCATTGTTTTTAATTCAGTTGTTAGTAATAAAAGTAACAAAAGTTTATTATATCGCCCTAATTAGTCAGCATATATTTATCTCCTCGTTTCGCTGCATATTGAAAGAACAATGAAAACTCATCAAGCTTCCATTGAGAAAATATCCCACAAAAGGCGATTCGGGGAAGTTCAAATAAGACGCGACTACCGAAGCCAGGACCTAAATTGGTTAAATGGGCCTTGGCACAAAAGAAAATGATTTACTAGCTGGACGGTTTGCTCTTTCTGATTGTCCAGAAAGAGGCAAATACCAGCGACGTTGATTGATCACGTCACTTTTATTAACTCGGAACGGTATTCAGAATGAGAAAATTGAAAGATTTCCGGCATTTTTTCGCTCGAGGAAAGTCAGCTTTTTATAATAACCCCCAGTAGCGGCTTTATTAGGCCATATTTTGCGTTTGTTTGTAGGTGAGAAGAGAATTTATTGGGAGGATTGGAAACTACTTAGAACAGCTGCATAAGCACGCCTTGAAAAAGGTGACTAAGGAAATCGGAAAATGCCGCCCCTTGTGGGATGTTTTTCACGCCTCCAGGATTTACATGTGTAAATTGACGTTTGATCCTTTGGTAAGTATTTTTTGATCTTATGGACTTATCGATAAAAGAGAACAATTTTGCAGACTGCCATTGCCTTTGGAAGTTGTTTTCTTATCCTAGTATTTATTGCAACTAATCCAGTTGCAATCAGTCTCACTGGTTTCTATAAAGAAGCCAAGGGAGTAGACATGTGCCATTCACTTACTTCTTTGAGGCATCGGTACGTCTCGAAAATGTTTAATCACTATTATATTAACTCTTCATATGTCTTTCCAAGAAATTCTCGCCAAAGTTTATTAATTGAGGATGACAGAATATGGACCACTCCATGTAGTGCGTAAGATATGGCATTAAGACCCACATTATAGATCAATATACTATTAGTCTTCATTATCCATAGATCTCCTGAGAGGTCCGAAAATATCCCCATAACGTGGACAAGCCCTCTTTCACGGTAAATATTATTCAACTCACTAATTTGTGTTCATAATGTTCTTAATTTTTTTAGAATTCCGCAAGCATCTGTTTCTTTATCACCACCAAGGTCACAAAGGTAGGAGATTAATAATTATTAACAAGGTCGTTATTTCTGCCTTTCAATTTCATGCCTGAAGGTCTGTAATATTACCATGTCATCCCATACCCCAATGGGCCCCATATTATTATCTTGAATCGGTCTTCAAGGATGAAGTTTGAACCTTGCCCTAGATTTCGGATTCTTAATAAGCGTGCGACGATTAGCCTTTATTTGAGTTCTTTTATACCTATGCTTTCATTTTTATAATTAAACAACATTCTTCCAATTTTCTTTTTAGCAAATTGTCTGCCTTCGTTTCCAGGATAACCGGTGCCAGGTGAGCTTATCCTCCTTAATTCTACGTGTTGTTAACAGGTAACAATAAGAAGCTTTCGTATCGTTTCCTTTCGTTGTCGGTAATAGGGCAAATTCTATAGAAATTGACTTTGCAAGCTTCTAATATTTGAATATTTATTCTGAAGAAATTTTTAAGCAATTGAATACATTTGAGGGAAGAATTTTTTTTTAATTCTTAGGAACAATCACTCGCATCAAGTTCCATCCGTTTTAAAATCACGCGCTCCTCGAAGGTAATTAACAACCACTAGACTGAGTTTGTCTATCGTGTATAATCTTAATTTGTCTCAGGGATAGCGAGCATCTAGTGTCAATTGAACCAATACAGTGGAGATCAGGGTTGGTAAATTTAATTTTAGACTTATTTGGACATCCTGTAATCGAACTTTTCTAGATCAACACCTGGCAGTTGGATTTAAGTGCAGAGTCATACAATAGTCATAAATTTACATACAAAGTTCTTTTATTTTTTGCCATTCTTTGTATTATTTTTATTTATTAGAAATCAAAATGCAGGCTCACAAAAATTTACTCTGTAGGCAAGCATATTTTAACTGAAATATAGGCCATTATTATACAACAAAGCCACAATTTCGGGGCAAACAAGTGAACTTTACAATAATGAATCAAAGTGCAGCCACGCCCTGTTATTCCGCTTAAACATTGGGTAATTGAAAACATTGATTGACATTAAGATGTGAGTTATTAAGTAGCCCCATGTATAAAAATTAGATAAGTTATACAAGCATGAAGAAATTTATTCTCGAAAGGAATTTGCCATTGAAGATTAAATCGGCTCATTAACTCTGCCAACTTCTGTAACACGTTAATTCGAAAAGAAAGCTTTATTTGTCACAATTATCTTAACTCGGTTTTGCTCTGAACTGTCTCATGAAAGTTGCGTAACTATACATTGCTTTGAAAGCCTAAAATCGATAAATTTCTGACTTGAGATTATATAAGATTCTTGAAGAATTACCGCCACTGTAGCTGGAGCATCCATATGCATGAAAGGTCCAATGTTAATGGTCAAAGGTTTCTGCGCCCTCATTATCATTATCAGCAGTATTTTCTTTACTGGCTCGCTCTGATCCATCCAGTTGCTCTCATAAATGACGTGGCCTATATTCACACTCTAAAAATTTAAATTTTGATAAATCTAAGCTAAAAATAATTCTGATCCTCACCTGTTCGACTATCCCGTTTGCACTCCATGCTGTAAAAGACATATTAATCATTACATTAGCGATAAATAGGCAACAGTATGGAATTTCGACAGCTTTTTTTACCTAAAAATCATTAAATAATCATTAAAAACCTTATGATAAATTAATGTGTTTTACTGATAAGAGTTGTAAAAGCCCCCCAGCTCCATTAATTGACTCCATAATGTAATCCAGCAACAATATGCCTCGTATCGCTTTATTCAAAGTATCAACAAACCTGGGACAAATAATAGTATATTATACACCAAGGTTGTAAAGTACATTATTATGTATCGAACGTCAAGTTTAAACGCTGAACTACACGTATCGCTGATTAAGACGTGACGTTCTTAATTAGCGCTCTTATTAAGTTTTCGTTAAAATAACTGGTAGAAAATGAAAATCAAATCCACAATCGACGTTCAAAAGACTGTAAATACCGGCGCAATATTTGTGGCGCATTTCTGTTTCAACCTTTTGTGAGATTCTCATAGCCAACAGAGATACTTCGGATCTATTGCGAGAAATTGAAATCATATTATCTCAGAAGTATATACAATGCAGCTGATTAGTTCCCTAGGTAAATAATGAGCCATATGCCTGTCCTTATTCACCTGTTGTTCAACTGTTTATCGAAAAAAAGCGAGAAAATCTACGTTGCAAGCGTTCAGCACACTCAATAATGGTGTGTTTTATAGCTAGTAGAGGAAAAATTTAGTTTTTTCTGTTTTTTAAAAGTTGTTTATGAAGCCATATTCAAATTGGAGACAAATATAAAGCTTGAAAGTGATAATATTCTCTGCCGCACACTTTCAGCTACAATGTATGAGTTTCTATAATAGGTTGATTAAAAAGTATCTATAATGCTCCTATGTGAGATAAGAGTTTGTAAGCCTTCCATGCATCGTTTAATAATGTACGGCTCTATATGTTTCATATAAATATAATAGTATGAGATACTCTGTAAAAGCTTTATATGATATGTTTCTTATTTGAATTACAACTTGGATGACAATATTTCAAAATCTGCATAATTTAAATATAAGACATGCTAGATGAAATATGCTTAGAATTGATCGAAAAATACATTAATATAAAAGGTACTACATTTGAAATAAGAAAATCAGGAACAGTCACATATTATTGAGACGTTCTGTGTTATTGAATATGGTATTATGTGGTTACCCCATCTTAACTCATATAGACTAATTCAATAGTAGGTAATAAGTGAAACTTATAGAAAGAAATGCGTTAGAAACAAACATATATTAACACATTTTTGGACGTATATATATTTAAAATCGTCATAATCTACAATAACAATAAAGCAGGCCGATGAGAAACAATTGAATTTTGCCGCCATTAACAGACCAATAAGCAAATCTCTGCACATCATGTGAGTCGCGACAAAACAAAACAAAAGAAATCTTAGAAAAAAGATACGGGCGGTTTGAGAAGTTTGGAAGAAATGTTCTGATGGTTTGTGTTGAAAAGTGACTAAAGTAAATAAGTGAGTTTAAAAGAATTCCTATTAAACAAATTAAGGGTAAGTGACAGTTTTTAATTGACTGGAATTGATTTGTTCATCAAAACTTGTGCATAAATGGCGCCATGATATCTCATATTGCTTCCTGTCAAATATTGTATAAAAGTGGATCAGTTACAGTCATTATTAGCAAAAAACAACCTTCAAACACGTTTCGTAATACTGTTTTGTGTCTGTTTTTGTTGTTTTTTACCAGAATCGAATATAATTAAGTCAGACACAAGAGGAAGGTCCCCACATTTCAATTTTAGTTTCATTGTTCTCCGCGCTGTGGGGCTAGTGAGTGTCCACTCAATTTTTCCCGGAGAAAGGAGAGTTTTCGCATGCAACTTTTAAATCGTACAGATTGTGATGGGAGAATTAGAATGCAGAATTGATTAGTATTTATTATAGCTCGAGTTTAAAACCATGGTGTATCAGGGCCAAAAAGTAGTGTTTAGATTCGCCCCAAATTGAGAGTAATGGTGCAATATCGACTTTTGCCGAGATTTTCTATTCTTTTAATCTAAAATTTTTGAATTTAATTCTTCCAAAGATCAAGACTGAAAAATTTAAGTATTCACTATCATTAAAAACAAACATTTTTTTTTTGCTGTTATTGATGAATTCTTAGATCCAAAAAACGTACATAAGCACCTTTAACTAAAAAAACTTCTCATTGCTGATTATTTTATCCCTCAAAGGTGAAGATAGGAGTTGAGTGATTGAGGTATACATACTCATATAAAAGCGAACACATGAGGCAGCATATTATGCAATGTAACACGTCATTAAAGTTTCATGCTCCGATTCCTCAAGAGGGAGACAGAACTTCTAATTACATAACATGTTCACCAACTCTTGATCTATTAATGCTTTTTATGTATATATGTATGTGAATAAGCTACAATAATATTTCTCATTTAATCACTCCCTTTTTTAATATCATTATTTGCAATTTCTCATTTTTATCATTATTTTGACTGGTATCTGCACGAAAGTTTGAATCTATACACACACACACACACACACAAATAAGAACATTATCCATTGAAATAATCCTAACTCAATAGTTATTACATCACCAAAAACGTTTGATTGTTTAAAATGAGTTTTAAAACAGCCATATAACACAATTTCCGAGCTGTAAACTAGAAACTTAAGTTTTACACCTTTCCAAGGCAAAAGTATTAGAAGAAGGTTTCGTTTTCGTTGTGAATAAAATAAGTTTGGGAAGACTGTAATTGAAGGTACAAAAGTTACACAAGTGTGTGTTTACCTTAAATTGCACGTGTACGAAGTTTAGAAAATGCATTATTATTTTACTCCTTTCTTACTTACTCAATTAAAAACTGATGTTCAACAATACACTCCTCTAAGACATTTTGATTGACTTCTCCCTTTGAGCAATTAATACATCTCCTCAGTTTAATCTGTAATATCTTCAATTGTGATGCTGCAAAAACCATTAAACTTTGCAAGGGAGCTGCTGAAGCAGAATTAAAGCAAAAACCGAAACCTGCTATTATTATATTGTAGGATGTAACAAAGAGATCGTGTTTGGCCTCATCAAATGGGAACCAAATTTCGTACATGAAATGCTCGTTCGGTAACAGTCCTACCCAGTATTTCTTGTAGACGTTTACGCTTATAAACCAAACAATACCAGATCCGACGCAGAAGCATTGGCAAAAGCTCGCGAGTCTGAAGTACCTGATATCCTTCAAAAAAGATTCCATAATTTCCTTGTCCTGACTACACAAGATGGCTTTTTCTTTGCGGACAATGTCCACAAACATATAGGGAATTTTGTTTTTAATGTAAATCAGCACTTTGTATGTAATTTCAATGACTAGGATTATAAGAGTAATGTTGATGTAAAGGTCTTCCAAGATGTGATCTTGCAGCATTTGTCCTATTCGGAATATCATTAATAGGATGTTTATGACAAAGATTAGTTGTACTCCCACTGAGTATACTGAATACATGTTTTGAATATTCAAGTTTGAGGAAAGAGTTAGTTTCCATATCCCTGCAATTATCATAAATATTTTCGATATTTTGTAGATGCTTTCACTTGACATTTTGTTCGAGAGTGTAGCCTAAACAAGAACTTTATGAACTCTAAATTATAAGTAAAGAACAGAAATTTTCGATGTTTAAAAATTCATAATATTTTTATCTATATTTAATTGAGAAGGACAACCTACTTATTAGGTTTAATAAGAATTAGATTTTTCTCGATGAAAATAAGAAAATTGCTCGTACTAGCAAATTACTTTTGTAGGTCAAAGTATAATAATTTGTTTTTATTTACAAGTTTCACTATTTACACTCATAGCATTCAAGTTTCTCATTAAAAAAATAGTAACCTAACCTGACCTATAACGGTGATTTTAGTTTGCAATTTTTATTTGGCCCTTTTAACCTGTATCATAAACTGTGTATACATGTAGGCTCCCTTTGCTGTCTGCAACAAATTAAAATTTCTAAATAGCATTAATAAATGAAGCGGGAATTGAGTACTAGCAATGCTGTCTCTGTATTCATAGGCTTAAAGGGTCCAACATCAATAGGCAAGGGCTTCTGAGCTCTCACAAGCATGATTAACAAAAGTTTCTTTGTTTGCTCAGTTTGATCCATCCAATTGCTCTTGTATACTGTGTTTGCTACATTTTGGCTCTGAAAATTGATTTTTCTATACAAAAAGGGAAAATATATACAAACAACAATATAACATTTCTAAACCTGTACGATGATTTCATTGGCACTCTAAACAAGGATGCTCATATTGATGATCAGTAGGGATAAGTACATTAAAGTATAAGGGATTTCAATGGTGGCTTTGACTTATTACAGTTAAAAACAGGTTTCAATATTGTTGATATTGCAAATTTTACAAAGTAAAGTTAAAGCATGGTACCGGCGCCGTGCATTGATTCTAGGGCGAATTTGATCAAAATTGTGTATTTTATGGCTTCATTTATGTCTTGAATAAACCTAAATTAAATAAAAACTTACTATGATAAGAATCCCCATCTCCTAAGAACAATTTAAAGTCTATAAATCAAAAGCTGTAGAATTTATGTACTCCCAATATACAGGGTGTCTGTAAAAGATCTGTACAAAATCCTACCACATATTCCTGGGGTGAGAACATGTTGATTTAACTTAATTTATCTAATTCAAAAGTGGACGATTTTCGAAATACAGGGCGTCAAAGTTAAGATTAAAAAATCGAAAAAAATTAATTACTTCCTTTGTAATGCTACTATCTGAACGAAATTTTGTATCAGAGAGTTTTTGGGGGCGAGAAATTAGAATCTGTTAACATTTTCGATTGTAGGTGGCGCTGTCAGCGCTAGATGAACTCTGTTTAAAAGGGCTTAACTCTTTTAACCATCGGTATAAAATGTATTTATGACTAAATTTGTGTTTTCCTACGTGTTTTAGGGAAAAAAGGTGTCTTGGTAGAAATCTTCACAAGCACTCCTTGAGATATTTAATATTTTAAGTTTACCGCATTTCTAGTGCAGTAACTATTCGTACAGTTGAATACCTCGTAAACTATTTGTAAATGCAATTTTAACTAATAAATCGTGCACTTAATAAGTAACTGTATTTTTTTTTATTGTTCGCTTTTATTAAATGTTCGAAGTGATCTTATCCCTACAAAGATTAATGCGACGTAAAAAGTTAAAATGGGCCTTCTTAAGTTATTTGAAGTATTTTTTTGTTGATAAAATCCTACTTGCTCGTCTAAAGCAGGTACGTACGGCAGTAGTATGTTGATATCTACAATAGTCAAAACGTATCAAGGTTGTTAATAAATTTTCAAATTTTGTGCAATTTCGTGTTTTAAAATGGCCGAAGCTTACACGTATGCTGAAATGACTGATATTAGTTTATGGATTTTGTCAAGGGAATGGCCGTGAAAGTGTGAGGGTGCATAGAGAAAGATTCCCAAATCGGCGCATACCGAACCACCAAACATTTGGTGCGGTCGAGAAGCGGCTTTTATTATTTTTTATGGGGGACTCTAAAGTCCATGGTATACTTAACGCCCGTAAATAACGAAAAGGATTTGTGGAAACGAATTCAAAATTCAGTGGATATTTTAAGAAACGACGAGGGTCCATTTTAACTTTTTACGTCGAACTAATCTTTGAAGGGATGTTAACGAAGATCACTTCGAACATTTAATAAAAGCGAACAATAAAAAAAAATACAGTTACTTATTAAGTGCACGATTTATTAGATAAAATTGCATTTTCAAATAGTTTACGAGGTATTTAACTGTACGAATAGTTACTGCACTAGAGATGCGGCAAACTTAAAAAATCAAATATCTCAAGGAGTGCCTGTAGAGACTTATGCCAAGCCTTTTTTCTTTAAAAGATGTAGAAAAACAAAAATTTAGTTGTAAATAAATTTTATACCGAGGGATAAGAAAGTTATGCCCTTTTAAACAGAGTTCATCTAGCGCTGACAGCGCCCTCTACAATGTTCATTAAAAATGTTTACGGATTCTAATTTTTCGCCCCTAAAAACCCCCCGATACGAAAGTTCGTTCATATAGTAGCATTATAAAGGAAGTAATTAATTTTTTTTTTTTTAATCTTAACTTTGATGCCCTGTATTTCGAAAACCGTCCACTTTTGGATTAGATAAATTAAGTTAAATCATCATGTTCTCAGCCCAGGAATATGTGGTAGGATTTTGTACAAACCTTTTACAGACACCCTGTATGTTTAGAATTCAAACAATCTACAAGGATAGTTCCAGAAGTATCCGATTTAACACTTAAAGAAAACAAAATTTAAAAATATTACATTAGTTCTCAACATAGTCTTCGTTTGAGATTGATACACTTTTCCCAGCGATGCTTTATGGTTTCTATATCCTATTTTATATTATAGTAAGAAGCTTCGAATGTTTTAAAGTAAGCATCAATCTCGGACTCCACCTCTTTATAATATTATTGGCAAATTTCTTTCCACGGAGCCATTTTTTCAAGTTTAGAAATAGAAAGTAATCTGATGGGGCTAAATCTGGCGAATAGGGTGGGTAAAGAAAAAGTTCGAAATCAAGTTTATTGATTTTGGCTATCGCGATGACAGAAGTGTGGACTGGTGCGTTATTTTGATAAACAAGACTTTCTTTTTCACCAAATGCGGACTTTTTTTAAAATTTCTTCACTCAAACGCTGCAATAGATTTGTATAATATTTTCCGTTTATTATTTTTCCTTTAGGGAAATGGTCAATAAAAATGATCCCACTTGCATTCCAAAAAACTGACACCATCACTTTTCTTGCAGATGGAACGGTTTTCGTCTTCTTTGAAGCCGATTCTTTCCTTTGAGTCCATTGTTTTGACGGCGCTTTTATCTCAGGTGTGAAATGATGGACCCATGTTTGATTCATAGTTATGAATAGACGCAAAAACTCGGCTTTATTGCTGCGAAACTTTACCACACACTTCCTTGAAACATCCTCATGGCGCTGTTTTCGTTCAATTGTGAGGAACCATGATACTCATCTTCTGCACAGCTTTCTCATATTCAATTGTTCGGTTAAAATACGATGTAAAGTACTTTTTAAAGTACTTATCATATCTACTAACTCGCACAATTTTAGCTGACTGTCTTCCAATACAGTTTTGTGGATTTTCTCCATAATTTCTGAAGTGGTCACCTCATTGGATCGACCACTGCGCAATTCGTCTTGGCAATTCGTCCGACCCCGCTTAAACTCTGCCACCCAATATTTTACAGTTGTTAACAAAGGACCAGATTACCCCAGAGTAAAATTTAATTCCACTTTAATGTTGGATGGACTAAGACATTGCAAATGAAAATATTGAATCACTTATTGGTAACAAATTTTTTCCATATTCAAAAAATCTCTAAAAGCATTAATTAAAAACGGTTCCAAAACAAACACAAACCAACGTAGTATTCTCAATCTTTAGACATAAACTTTTTAAGATTAGGTCTTTGTAATATAAGACAAATTTTTAACAAAAAAATCACCATCCAAAGTGCGACTGGGTTAAGGACTTACCACCCTCGTAAAATCCTTTTTTTTTGGCCGATTTTGACGTTTTTTTTTTTTTTTTTTTGTTAATTAGATATTCAAAATGCGCATTTATCTAAAGGACACGTTTACTCTTCACCTATACTCATGGTAAATTGCATGCATTTTAATGGGATCAAATTTCAAGAAGCATTATTAGGGCTTTTTTTAAGATAAAGATAAAGGCAGATGTCAATTAGAATGACCTAAAACCCACCCGTACCGATTTTCATTTTTCTGCTGTACAGGATGTTCAAGAAAATCAATAAAACATGTTCTTTATGTAAATAAGTTTTAAAGTTGGCAAGAAATATATTTTAACAATAAAACTGATTGTTCTTCTGTTGTTCAATAAAAATGTATTGTTAGTATTAAAGAATTTTGAACTGTTTAAATACTAAAAACTAAGCTTTTTACAATAAATTAAAGTTAATGTCACTTTAACATATAATAATAAATTATTAGGTGTATACCTATGACTCCGCGTTTTTATTTCTAGTTCTATTTTCTTTGAAAAAATATTTTTTTATTTAAGGAATTTTATTTCATTTTTTACTCCGTATTACCAGCTTTCTATTTATATATGATAATTGCTATATGACCTTTTAAAACTTTTCAATTAAGGTTTAAATATGTCCAATTTTGTGCCGAATAAACATCATTTGCGGGAAGCTTTGCTCTTCCTTTTCCATCTTAAGAAAAACGCCACTGCCGCTCACCAAATGCTCGTTGAGGCTTATGGCAATGGTGCTGCGTCTATAAGAACTTGCCAACAATGGTTTCAGCGCTTCAAATCAGGTGATTTCGACCTCAACGACAAGGAGCATGGTAAGCCATCGAAAAAATTTGAAGACGAAGAACTGCAGGCTTTGTTGGACGAAGACGCCGCGCAAACGCAAGAACAGCTCGCATCTTCCCTTAACGTCACGCAGAAAACGCTTTCGGTTCGTCTTCACGCTATGGGAAAAATTCAGAAGGAAGGAAAATGGATGCCTTATGAATTGACGGAAAGGAACAAAGAGCAACGAAAAACGACGTGTGAGATCTTGCTTGAACGTTTTCAAAGAAAGTCTTTTCTACATCGTATCGTGACCGGAGATGAAAAATGGCTTTACTTCGACAATCCAAAGAGGAAAAAATCATGGGTAAGCCCGGGTGAGCCAACAACTTCAACCGCAAAGCCAAATATCCACGGGAAGAAGGTATTGCTCTGCATTTGGTGGGACCAGCGCAGCGTACTCTATTACGAGCTTCTCCAACCTGGCGAAACAGTCACTGCCAATCGTTACGTCCAACAACTAGTGCAGTTGCGTAATCAACTCGCAGTAAAGAGGCCAGAATGGGCGGATCGACACGACAAAGTCATACTGCTTCATGACAACGCAAGGCCTCATGTCGCTCAACCAGTCAAGAACACCTTGAAGGATTTCAAATGGGAAGTCTTACCGCACCCGCCATACTCGCCAGATATCGCCCCGTCGGATTATCACCTTTTCCGTTCAATGGCTCACGGTTTGCCAGAGCAACGCTTCCAGAATCGCCAAGAAGTCCAAGAATGGCTTGATGAATGGATCGCTTCAAAACTGACGAATTTTTTTTACGATGGAATCTATAAACTGCCTAATCTCTGGGAAAATGTTGTCATTAACGATGGAAATTATTTTTAATAAACATTGGTAATAAATTTATACAGTTTCAAGCAGTTGAAAATGCGTAAAAAAACGCGGAGTCATAGGTATACACCTAATATTAACTAGGACAAAGCAGTTTTTTGGGATAAATGTTAGTATTTTCAGTTAACCCTCAAATTCTCCCATACTATCTATATATATTTTTTAATACGTCGACGATTATTTCTCAATATATCATTTAATGTTGAGTTATGCTCCGACAAACTCCTGTAATGCGTGTATGAAGCTTTTCCTGGGCCCAGAGTCTTGTGGTATAAACTTTATTTTTTATTGTTGCCCAAAGGAAAAAGTCCATAAGCGTAATATCCGGAGATCGCGCCGGCTAACGAATAAGAAAACTATTTCCTCTGATCCAGCGTTTGGGAAAATTATTATTTAACAAATTTGTCACATTAACCACATTATGAACGGGTGCTCCATTAAATTGGAGATGTAAACTGTAGCGATAATTAAGAGGAAACTCATTAAATGCATCACTAAACTAATTTCGTAGAAATCTCAGAAAATGGGCAGCATTTAAACTTTCGCTGAAAAAATATGGCCCAATCATCTTTTGATTCACAAACCACAGAAAACGTTTACTCTTGAGGAGTATTGTCCTTTACATTCAATTATCCAATTCGGATTATGATCACTCCACATTATACTATTTTGTGCTGATACTACACCTTTTGTCGTAAATGTAGCTTTATCGGTGTATAAGATATTTTTAAAAAAGTTAAGATCTTCTTAGTTCACATTCTGCAGCCTTAAACAGAACTCTATTCTTACACACATATACTATATTATATATTTTTATATACAGTGTGGAAGTTTTGAATGGAATAGTCCATATAACTAAGATGTCGAACATATGCGGCCAAAATCTTCGAGCACGTCGATTTTTATTTTTTCTTTCGGTTTTTTTGATAGTAAATTCATGTATACAGGGTAGTCTAAAAATCAGGTACGACCACCAACTTTGTTTTTTTTTTAATGGCAACACCTATTTTTTATTCCATTTTTGAATTTTATGCAAAATTCTAAGTGTGTTTCATGTACCATGTTCTATACCTAAACGCAATAGATCTCGAGAAATTTACAATTGAACATATCAAAAACTATAACTTTTAATTTCTTTTCAATTTTTTTACCTTTAGCTTCCATTATTCATTTGTACTATTGTTTTTGGGACATCCTGTATATCAGAGTGCTACCATATAAGTATTTTTTCTTAAACTAATATTTATACTATGAATATTTTTTGTTACGGTTTTTATAAAGGTTTCGTTTGTATTATTGCTGGGTTTGATCTTCTCTTCTTACCGAATTAAAAATGTGTTTCATTATCAGCCTATGAATCGCTTCGAAAGATTCAGACCCACTGAGTTTCCAATCAGAATTAAAGCACCTCCTCGAATTCAACTGCAAAATCCCAAGTTGTGAAGAGACAAAAACCATAAATGTCTGTAGAAGAGTCTGAGAGGCACAGTTGAACAAAAATCCATAGAAGGTCAAAACTAGGTTGTAAATTGTTACGAGTACATCAGGTTTTTCTTTATTAAATGGGAACCATAGTTAATACATAAAATGCTCATTTATTCCCTTTATACATATATTCCATATACAAGTTTAACATCACTCCCCAAAAAATTCCAAACTTGCTAATGAAACATTGACAAAAGGTGACTAATTTATAGTATTTTACCTGACGCAAATATATTGAAACAATTTCCTTATCTCGACTATTAAATATCCATCGCTCCCTCTTTATGACAACGTCAAATATTTGAGGAACTCCATTTTTGAGGTAAATCACAATTTTGTAATTTATTTGCAGAATTAAAATGACCAATATGAGAAATTCGTAAAGCTCTGACAAAAAGTAAATGCCCCATATTTGAATTAATCTGATTATTAAGAATAGATTATAGGTTATGTAAATTACTTGAATGAAAGCAGAATACGTAGAATAGATCTTCTGTAATTTTTTTTTTTTGATGTAGGAATTTTCCAAATTCCAGTGGGAAGCATAAAGAATTTGGTCCGTTTGAAAAGGCTAAATGCCATTGTCTGTATAAATTTTACTGAAAAAACTATGTAAGTGTGTTCTATGTTCTAGAAACACTAATAATTGGTGTTGAGGATTAGAAGAACTTTTCTAAGCGAGTAAATAATATTTTCTTTAGATTTTAAGTTAGTTAATAATTTAAATTGATGCCTTCCTTGGATTAAAACAAAAACTCTTAAACAATAGATGCAAAAACTTTCTGACCTATTATTATCTTGAAGAGAATCATGAAGTTAAAAAAACATATGTTATAAAAGTTTCAAGGCCTCTTAATAATAATAAAATTAGCTTCCTTTATTAAACAGGGTGTCTCAAAAAATACTTGAAAAAATATTAATTCTCCTCTAAGCACTATGAAACTTAGAACAATATATTGGGGACACGACAGCTATGGCTTCAATTTCAATGTAAGGTAATAATAACCGAAACAATTGACATTCTGTCTATAATAGAAACGGTAAAATCAGTCAGCTATGCTCCAACATTCAATTTTAATTTTCTTGATACGCATTTATATTATTGTAATTTCTTTGTGGCGTTAGTACATTAAGAAGTATCTACTCCTTGATTTTTGATTATATTCTTGACTACAGGCCTTCAAAAAATTTCACAAAACATGCAAATTTGTCTTGGTAACTATTCATCTACTTTGCTCTATGTCTTGTATGTGCTACGAGTTGAGTATAACTATAAGCTCCTTTCGCTGTCTGCAATAGGATCACATAAATTATATCACACTAAAATTACATATACGGGGTGTTTCTAAATTATGATGCTAAATTGATATGGGAAGTAGATTACGTCATTTCATGCCAGAAATTCTATGTAAATATGAAACATATTTTTTTTCAAAGGACTTTTGCGATTTTATTGAAAGTTGGTACACAAGATTATCTCCGTCAAGTGCAACAACAATTGATGAATGCATTATTTTTAGTTGCTATGATAACCAAATAACAGGAGTGGTCTAAAGATTTTTCCAGTAGATTTTTTGTGCATGAACAAAATGCATATTTGGTCAGTTTTTCTTAAAATTTGTTCAAAAATATATAAAAAACGGTACTCCGATTTAAAGTCAATGATGTGGACAGTTTTTGAGAAAAATGACTAAGTATAAGATACTGCACACTGCTTATCCACCATTGCTTTGAGGTTTCGGATATTTACTTTGCCATGTTCTTTTATTATTTTCTGTTGTCAGTGTTAGTCTTTTAAATTCCTGCTATGTTGCTCGTTTCTAAATATTTTGTAATTTTTTTTACAGCAATGGCTAAAAGATACACTTTCCAAAAACTTACTGACATGCTGACATTATGACTTTAATTTTTGGCAAATCTAATAATAATTCTAGGGTAGCTAAAAGATGTTACCAAGAAATGTATCCTAATAGAAGAATTCCTTCAAGACATCCGTTTTTTCCATTGGGAGTCGCCTTAGAGAGATAAGAAGTTTTCGAAACATTAAAAATAATACTGGCAGACCGTGCACAGCAACTGTAGAAAATCAAGAATAGATATTAAGGCGTTTTAAAGAAGATAATACGTTAAGTACGAGAAAACTGGATGCTATGCAGAATATGTATATCTCCTTTTGTAGCGTGAAGGGTAGCTAGAAAGCAACTCCTATATCCGTACCACTTATTAGAAGTATAAGAACTACTACCGACGGATTTTGGAAGGACAACGTTTTGCTATTGGCTGGTCCCTCCATAACACAGAGCGTGAATTAGATTTTGCGAAAAATATTCTCTTTACTGATGAGTCGTCATTTACAAAAGATGAAGTTTTCAATTCAAGGAACAACCACAGATGGAGTGAAGGGAATCTCAGGGAAACAATAGTTAGCCAATCTCAACATAAATTTAAAATAAATTTGTGGGTGGGAACTTTGGGAACTACAATTTTGGGTCCTGTTGAATTACCTCAAAATTTAAATGGTTCTCATTATTTAAACTTCTTAACTACCAACTTCCAGAAATACTGGAAGATATCGATTTGAAAACACGTCAAAAAATTAGACTTATGCACGATGGTGCTCCCACCCACTGCTCCAAAAATGTTAGGAGATATTTAAATAACACTTTTCTTGCTAAATGGATTGGTCGTAGTGATGATGCTTTATATAAATGACCACCAAGAAGCCCCAATCTAAATCCTTTAGATTTTTTTCTATCAAGTAATGTGATGGAGAAAGTGTACATACAGTAGGCTAATCCCCAATGAACACTTTTTGAAGGCAAAGAATTAGGATTGTGTTTACAGAGATAAAAGAATAGAAAAGTACAGGAAAGGTATAATTTAACTTCCTCAAAAAGGTTAGGGCTTGTATTTATGTTGATGGAAAATATTTCGAACAATTTATACTATAGTGACATTTGTTAAGTTCGTTGTGTTGTTACTAGTTTTTTGTAAGTTTTAATTTTTTTATCTAAAAGACTGACATTAATAACAAATAATAATAATAAACCATGGCAAGCTGGATATCCAAAAACTGATCTCAATGAGCAAGTGAGTAGATGAGTAGTATACAATATCTCATATTTAGTCATTTTTCTTAAAAACGGAGCACATTATCGATTTTAAATTGGAGTACTGTTTTTTATATATTTTTAAGCAAACTTTAAAAAAAACTGACCAAAAATGCATTTTGTCCACGCATAAAAAACTTATTAAAAAAATCTCTACACCACTCCTGTTATTTGGTTACCATAGCAACTAAAAATAATATACTTATCAATTGTTATTGCATCTGACGGACATATTTTGTGTACCAATTTTCAATAAAATCACAAAAACTTTTTGAAGGAAAATAATAGAAGTATATTTTTCATATTTATATAGAATTTTCGGCATAAAATGATGTAATCTACCTCCCATATAAATTTGGCACCATAATTTAGAAACACCCTGTATATTTACATACCGTCAAAGCTGCCTCCGTGTCCATAGGTCTAAAAGGTCCCACGTCAATGGACAAAGGTTTCTGAGCCCTCATAAGCATAAATAACAAATTTCTTTTTATTTGCTCACTTTGGTCCATCCAGTTGCTTTCGTATACTGCGTTTGCCACGTTTTGACTCTAGGAATGTAAACAGAATGATTTCTAGTGCAATAATTGAACCTAACCGACCTCCACAATCAATTCATTGGCACTCCACGCCAGGGCACTTAGGTTGGTAATCAATAAAATCAGGTACATTAGGGCATAAGGGATTTCGATAATTGTTTTAACCGAAATAAGCTGTAGAAGGGCACCCGCCCCATGGATTGATTCCAAAGCCCATTCTAATAAGATTGTATTTTTGATGGCTTCGTTTAAGTTTTTAACAAATCTAAAATTAGTCAATTTTCAAAACCTTCTGTACACCGTTCTTTCTTTACCGAATTAAAAACGTATGTTCCAATATCAGATCGCGTAAAGAAGTTTCATCCTTATTTTTTTCCTCATCAGAACTAAAACACCTCTTCAAATTCAGCTGCAAAATTTGTAAATGCGTAGTAGCAAACACTATCAAAGTCTGCAAAGGAGTCTGAGATGCGCAGTTGAATAAGAACCCACACAACGCTATTACTACGTTGTAAATTGTCACAATTAAATCGTGTTTTTCTTTACTAAATGGGAACCATAACTCGTACATAAAATGCTCATTGACTCCCTTAATATATTTTGTGTACATATTCATGGCCGTAAAATAAAAGATACCAAACGCACTGCAAAAACACTGACAAAAAGTGGCGGTTTTGTAATATTTCACTTGATTCAAATATATTGAGATAACGCGTTTATTCCCACTTTTAAGAATTCGTTCTTCCCTCTCGATAACCTCTTTAAACATGTGAGGAATCCCATTTTTGAGATAAATCATGATTTTGTAGTTGATTTCCAAAATTAAGATTGCCAATATTACGGAACCGTAAAGCTCTGACGTCGGATAATTGCCCCATATTTGAAACAATCTTAAAATCAGCGATAAGTTGTACCAAATATAAGCGACTTGAATGAAAATTGAATACGTAGAATAGAGTTTTTGTAAATAGTGTTGCTGAGATAATGGAATTTTCCATACTCCTGTGGGGAGCATGAAAAATTTTGCCACTCGATAGAGGCTAATTGTCATGTCCTAAAATACAATATAATTAGAATTTTGAGATTTTTGTATATAAGATAACTTACTGTAATTGACTTCTTCTAACTGTTTCTGGCCAAGTGAAATGTTGAGCCAATTTCCCCCACCAAATCGATGTTTTTATAATCCGCCTTATGAACGTCTTATAAATTTATAATAGTAAGATCTTTGTTCTGAAGCAGTAATTAGTACATAAATAATCACTATTTATGACAAAATAAGCTGAAACATGGTGCAATTATCCATTTTCTATCTCATTTTCCCATTTTTTAATTTGATAGATCGATTCGAGGTCAGGCTACAGGTGCTTTAGGCTTACAAAAATGCCAGAAAATTCACATAGAAAACCATGATGAACGTCCGAAAATGTACAAAGTCCTATTAAGACCTCAAGAAAATGATTTTTTCCAAAATCCTTCTCAGGAAAAGACCACTCAGAATTTTTTTCAATTTGCATCAAAGAAATTTCAAAAAAAATCTATCAGAATAATGCAGCTTTCTGTAAAACTTATATCACTTTAAAATCAACGAAGAGTAAGGCAAAAGATCCATTTTCATATATTTAAATACAATTCTCCCTTAATGCACTTAATGGCCTAAAATGACCAAAAGCAGCCAACTTCTTTCTTGGCATCCAAATCTCCCACAGACTCTTCTCCTATATTTTCCCCATTTTTATCGGTATTTTTGTCTCATCTTTAATTGCGAAATGCATTTTAATAATTCTCAGTTTCTACCAGACCGATGACATTTTCAGTGTAATAAACCAAACAGCCATAACTTTCGATATTAAATTCAAGGTAATCCAACCGTCTGCGATTCCTTTTTAGGGACACCATTGGGAAGGTTTATCCATCATTTACATTTGCTCTAAAATACCAAAAATCTGGATGTTTAAGGGGGATTTTAAGGTGGTAATAAGTCAGTATGTTTTTTTTAACACAACATTTTACATAGCACTACAATGATGTTTGCAGTAAATAAATATATTCAGGATTTTGTTAATGATACATAACAAAAAAGTTGTTTTCCGTAAGAAAATTTATCGTTTCTAAATTCTTTTAAAAACATCATAAATATATACACGTGTGATGAAACATTTGTATGAGCAAGGCAATAACTGCTAGATTTTTCTGCAAATGGTTGAACACCTGGTCAAAGGACCTTCAATATAATTTTAATTTATTATTATTTTATAAATATGATACGATTAGGTAAACTTTGCTAATTAATAGTTATACCTGTTCTCAATGGCTCGTACTGTTAACAGATGTGTTGCATAATGTTGTTTTATCATTATGGCCGATTGGGATGATTAAAACATGGTTTTGGTTCTAAATTTAGATTTATAAATGTCCAATTATCGGAAAGATTCCATAGACTGCGAGAAAAAAATTGTTCAAATTTGGGATATAAATATTCATTGGTGATTAAAGTTTGTCAATTTGTTATATAATCTTCGAGCAAAATTGGTATAAAAGATTTTGGGACTGACTAGGGATTTCATTATTGCAAAATCGAGTAGAGAAGCAAATAAAGAAAAATGTCATTAAAGGTAAGTAAGTTGAGTATTTTTGAATATTCTGTAAAAATGTCTTGTATTAAATATTTAAACAATTAGTTAATCATTTTTAAGTACATTCAAATCTGAGTAAATTTAAGAAAAAATGACGCTCTTCAATGATTTCAATAAAAAAAATACAGATTTGATAGTCATAAAGATTCAGATGCTTTATAATGTTAAATTTATCTCGTGATTTTCAGTTTGTCATCCTTGCAGCCACCTTGGCCTTGGCTAGAGCCAGCAACTTCGAATCATCTTTCATTTCCTCTCCAGTAGTACCTTCAGCCTACTCTGCACCCATTATTAGTAACTCTGTTACACCCTCCTTTGCTAGATATTCATTCCCAATTAGCCACTCTGGTCCTGCTTACTCATCGTACAGTGCCCCGGCTGTGTCTGCCTATAGTGCTCCAGCAGTTTCTGCCTACAACGCCCCAGCTGTCTCTGACTACAGTGCCCCAGCAGTCTCAACCTACAGCTTACCAGCTGCATCAGCTCAAATTGATTCAACCTACAGTGCACCAAGTGCATCAGTACCAATTATTTCTTCCTACAACGGCCCAGCAGTTTCGACCTATGGCACTCCAATTGCTTCAACCTTCAGTGCCTCAGCTTTATCTGGATATGCCTCTTCGTACAGCTCTGCGCATGCAGTACCGGCTATATCTTCATACCGTGCTCCAGCTTTAGAATCTTACGGATCTTCTTGGTAATTAAACTTTGTGTAAATAAAATATCGTAAAATGTGTTTATTGGTTTTAATTAGTTTTTAATAGTGAGTTTCATCATGAAAATAAACGTTCATTAACTTGGTATATGTCGGAAGAATATAATAATTGAATAATAGACAAGGTTTATATAATTGATGGAAATCTCCTATGAACACTATTTAAATTAATTTCAAAAAAAGTTTGATTCAAGAAATCAAATATAGTGAATCTTTGAGGAATTTGGAAAAATCTCAAACAAATCCAAAGAATTTTAAGAGTCCTGAAAAATTATTACACTAACAAAAGAAAATTCTTAAATAAGAGAAAAAATACCCGTCAAATATCTTGAATTATTCATGGAAAAAAAATGTAATGATTTCTTCAGCGAAACGTTAGTTTCAATGAGTCTATACTATTCGCCTGTAATCGTCAAAAAAAGTTCCGAAATTTCAACAAAATCTTTATTATTAAATTATGTAACTCGAATAATCTAACAATCAGCCACCGTAGAGCCATAATCTGTAGAACCTAAAGTTGGAGTTGAATAAGTAGAAAGAGCAGGAGCAGCCCCATAAGCCGCTACTGCAGGAGCAACATATGCCACTGGTACTAGCGCTGAGTAACCTACAGGAGTTGCTGCATAATTAATAGACGATAGTACTGCATATCCTGTAGCAGGTGCATAGCTAATGGCAGTTGAGGGATATGCAGGAGTTGTGTAGGCTACTGGATCCGAGTAAGCTACTGAAGCTACACTGGCGGCATAGCTTGAGACAACTGCACGGTTGACTCCAGTAGTTACTATGGGATAGGTAGGGGCTGGGTAGGCGGAAATGATCTCTGGGGGGGTTGAGATTACTCCTGCATTAACTATAGTGAGGATAGCTAATAGAATCGCGAACTAATAAAATTTAAATTATATTATGATATTTATTTTTTTTAATTATAAATTTGCTTACTTTCACTGCAATTTTTTTTCTGTTGCTATTGTTGTTTTTGATATGGAACTGATACATTTTGAGATCAGGTTCGGGTATTTTATATCCTTCTGCTGTAACAGTCGTCATTAAGATTAATGCCTCCAAAATTTGTAATCCGTAAATGTTACGCATCTTGAAACTTGATGACTTAAAGGTTTCTAGTTTTTTAATGACTGTTTATGTAATATTAAATATTAAATCCCTATGTAAGTTACTTTTGTTCCATTTCATGAGAATAATTCTAATAAAAACATTTCATAAAAACACTGGAAATTTTAGTTTTGTCAGTAGACACATACTAAAATAATTATACCACATGCAGGAAGTAAATTAATTTAACAATTATTATCATTCAATTGATTATATACAAAAAAAACTTAAAATTTACGCTTCCTGTTTAACGAATTACTACCTAATTAATCAACCAATAAAACGATTCTTTTGTTTAATTACTAAGTCGATATGTTGGCAAATTGATCCAGGCTATATCAGAATTATATGTAAGATGAATTCTCAGTAGCGCTGCCAAATTTTTTTTTGTGAATATAAATTATATTGAATGTTTAGTATTTCGACCCAAAAAAACTGGGTAAAGAGTGCATATTAAAGTGTAAAAAGCATACATTAGCAAAAATTAATTAATATATCACCGGCTTTTACGATTAACCAGTAACTCTGTAATATGGGTAGTACCTATATTTTTAATGAACGAGTCGACCGTGATGCGTGCTCTGCTTTAGCCTACAAGATTTTTTTGGGCGAAAGTTGATTCCACGCCCAAGGAGATTTGACTGCTGTATCCTTAGCAAATTTTGTATAAAATTCGAAGATTTGTGCGGAATTGTATCAGTTTTGAGAAACAAACCGAACGATCAACAATGGCTTTCAAAGTAAGTGCTGCGAGAAAATAAAACATCAGACTACACGATAATTATAGACTCAAATGATACTAATCAATTTTCTCCACTAGCTTGTCGTCCTTGCCGCCACTTTGGCTTTCGCTAACGCTGGGTTTCTCCACCAACCCACTGCTCTTTCCTACTCAGCTCCAGCAATTGCCAGTTACGCTGCACCTGCAGTAACCAGTTATGCTGCCCCAGCCATAACTAGCTATGCTGCTCCAGCCGTAGCTGCCTACTCAGCCCCAGCTGTAGTCTCCAAATCGGTCAGCTCCACCTACCAGAGCCACCCAACTCAAATCGCCACCAGCTACGCCGCAACTGCTCCCATCATCACTAAGTCCATCGTCGCCCCAGCCCCAGCTGTAGTGTCAACTTACTCCGCCCCAGCCCCCGTTTTGACTAAAACTTATGCTGCCCCTGTAGCCACCTATGCTGCTCCCTCAGTTTCCAAATCCGTGGTTTCAACCTACACCACTCACTCAGCACCCTCTGTAGTCTCCACCTACTCTGCCCCTATCTTAGCTAAGGCAGCTCCAATTATCAGCAGCTATTCTGCCCCAGCTGTAGCCTACAGTGCCCCAGCTGTGGCCGCCTACTCTGCACCAATTGTAGCCAAGGCTGCTCCAGCTCTGGCTTACTCCGCTCCTTCTGTAGCTTATTCTGCTCCCTCAGTAGCCTACTCCGCTCCATCTGTAGCGTACTCTTCCCCAGCTGTAGCTTACTCCGCTCCTGTGGTAACCAAAACTATTGCCCAACCTGTGGTGTCCAGCTACGCTGCCCCCGCTTGGTAAAGAAGATGTGATTGCGTTGTAGACAATTTATTTATTTATTTGTAAACACGTTGGCAGACGACTTTAAAAAATGATTGTAAATAAATTTGAAAGACATTTGTTGTAAACTATCGTTTTATTGGTGTTGTAGCGTTAAAGAGAAGTTTTTAGTTCAGTTCGAAATCCTTTGCAGTTTTTCAAACTCCTGGTAAATTTACCGGTAAGATAATTTCCATAGATACAACGAAATCACAACAGGCCGTTGATCAGTTTCTCTATTTCCATGAAAATTATCTTGCTATCAAATTTACAAGAAATTTAAAAAACCGAGTCTGCTTACTCTATTATTGGAATTATATTTCTCCTGTACTTATTATTTATTTACCAATATCTTCAGTTTTACGTCTCAGCATACATCCGCAGCATACAGATACGTCCTAAAATTTTCAGGAACTTCATAGTTTTCTTTAAAACTTCTACGCATATTCAGAAAAACTTTTATGTACACCGAGAGCTTTATTCGGGTTTTCTCTAGGAATTTACGTAAATTTGCCACGGTATTCATGTTTGAGAACTAAAACCGTTTGAAAAATTTTTGCAGATTTCAATGAAATTTTGTTTTCGAATAGAAAAATATAGTTTTAAGAAATATAATTTGATTTCCAAGGGGTGCTCAAGGTTTTCCAATAATTTGATAATCAACAATCTAGTAATATCATTTCATTTATTTGTTTCATTTGTGATGCAACAACCATGAAAAAATCAACCTAATCGGCTGTTTATTTCCTTTAATAGATTATACAAACTTTCTTGTCTCAAATTGGTCAAATGCAAAACGTGATAACCCCGCACTTTTCATTTGTTCTTTCACTATCTATCAATGTAAGAAAGAGGAAGATAAAGTTCTGAGGTTTCATTCTTTCCACTCCTCGAGCATAACAATTAGAACAATATATTGTTACCAGTAGTAAATAGAATTGTTCCATAAGTTTCTAGAAGTTTTCAAATTAAAAAAAAAAAAATTGTTCATTCGGTTCCTCCAGAGAGAAGGAAAGAGAGAGAGAATAAATTTTGCTAGAAGTTTGGAGTTGCCTCTAAATCTCCTAAAGTTAACATATTACATCATTATATGTTTCATTTGGCTTCATATTTTTCAACTGTTTGCCACAGTAAAAAGATGAAATAATAGTTACTTAATTTTTTTTTCTAAATTAGGTAAATAAATTAAAAGTTTTTGTTATCGAAACCGCTGACTAAACAGGTGTAATTTCGTAATTAGTTATAAATTGAAAGCAAGTTAGTTACAGTTACATTAAATATCATCATCCTGCTAAAATGACACCAGTAACAACAATAGTTTGTTATACTTCTTCAGATACAAGATGGGCTCCCTATCTAATCTGAATAATCCCAAAATCGAAATCAATAAAAACCAAAAAAATAATTGAAAACACTATATTAAAAAAATAATAAATACAAAACTACAAACAGCCAGTCTATTCCAGCAAGTCTATTCTCCTTTAATAGTGATATTCAATGCCATATCCCTGGAAATTAGTGTGGGCCACTAAACCAGCAGGAGAATAGGCCACTGCAGCCTTAGCCACAACTGGTGCAGAGACAGCCTTAGTTAACAAAGGAGCTGGAGCTCCGTAAGACAACACTTGGGCGGGCGCAGAGTAGGTTTTAGAGATAACTGGAGCAGAGGCGAAAGAGACTACTGGAGCAGGTGTTGCATAAGTCTTGGTAACCAGCGGGGTGTGCGCACCATAAACAACTGGTCCTGGGGATGCGTAGGATAAAATCGAAGCAGGCGCAGCATAAGACTTGGTAATCACTGGGGATGGTGCTCCGTAAATCACTGGAGCTGAAGCTCTGGTGATATATTGAGCTGGTGCACTGTAGAGCGCGGGAGAGATGGCATCGTTGGTGATCCTGGTGTCGTATTTGCGTACGCTAGAGTAGGCACTGTCTACAGCTTTCGAGTAGGTGGAGAGAGACTGGGCTCCTCCAAGGGATCTGGTTAGTGATTGTTGGGTGAGCCCTATGTGGGGTGTTTGGACCGCTACTGCAGCTGGGGCAGCATGGTAAGCGAGTGGTTGCGCTGTGAAAAGGAAAAATTAATAACTTAGTGATGGTTGAGCCATGAAAAAAGTACCAGCAATGGTTTTAGTGACAGTCAAGGGGGCTGAAGATTGTTGGAAATATGAAGAGCTAACAGCTGGGGCTGGAGAGTAATGGAGCTGTGGCTGAGCGAGGAGATCTCCTGCATTTGCACAAGCGAGGGTAAATGCGAGAATAACGAACTAAAAATTTAAAAAATATGGATTAAAATTATACTGAAAAATTAAAACTTACCTTAAGGGCCATGATTGCTGAACAACTATAAAGGAGTCACAATGAAAATCTCAATAGGACTAACGTCTTGCTTGAAATTTCACCCATTTTATACTGGCTAATCAAAACCCGAAATTCACTCATATGGTTCCCACCCATCATGCAATTCGGCACAAGCATCTTTCCCTCTCTCAGTTGTAACGGTGACATATCACTTTCCCTTTCTATATGGTGATCTCGTTACAGGTTACCCAGAAAGAAAAATGAATAAAACAATAATTATTATGCAACATCATACATTACCGCTCGTCTCGTTTTAAGAGTCATTCTCCAAAGGTATTAAAAATTCATGTACTGTAGAGTAGACTGTGACTGACTCCCTACTTTATGGAAGAACCTCATGGTCCATTTGAGGTATTCTGGGTTAAGGTCTAGGTTAGGGCGGGTTTGCGTTCGCGATAATCGGTGTTCTTTTAATTGAACATTTAACTCGACACAATTCTTATGTAAGTTCTTGTAAATTATTCGAATGGTATGCAATAATTATTCCTCTTGTTGCATGTAAGCCTAGATCATTAGATTTTTATCTATTTGACCCAAACTTCTATTCGCTAACCTAGGATTTTAGCAATGTTAAGTGTATTTTAATTGCCAAGGCAATTTATGATCAATTTATTATTTTGTTAAAACATAAAAAATAAATGTCACTCTATCACCAAATGATGGTTTTATCACCACAATTTCTTGCAGACACCACCCAGAATTTTTACCATACTTACATAAACCGGTTACCCTAAAACCTTGGTAAAAATATTTCACTCTCGAAGCCTCTCTCCCAACACAAGGTATCGTAAAATCTGTGGAACCGCCAACATGTATAATCGATCCCAATTTTAACATAGGTATAATAAATCAGACCCATAACTTTTCAATACGTTCACTATAAATATTTGCGGCCCTCACTGTTTCGTTATAATTTCAAAATGTGTAACATGATTTTGTAATAGATCCCAAATTATTCAAATGTATGTTAATAGATCGTCATTGAATGCGAAATTAATCGATTCCAATTTGATTCACTTGTAATCTCTTAGGTGATGTAACTCTTGTATATCGATTTATAGAGTGTGAGGAATCTAGGGTCTAAGTGCGAGATAAGTTTATTGCTTGATTTCAAGGCAATAACATTTGATTGTCATTTTCGCAGAAGTTAATGGAGCATTCAGTATTTTAGTATCAGCACAAAAAACCGATAAATGGGTAATAGGAAAAAACATATTAATAAGGATTAGCTTTATTCCCTTCAATAGCAACACGTATCAAATCGTTCCCCAAAAAATAATCACTGGCTACGATATTAACTTCGTTGAACCACTCGTCTCTGACCCATTTGGTCACTTCTTTATTGACCTTCTGGGCCAATTCCCTCAGGTTGTTTTTTCTGAAAATAACATCCCAAGGTTGGGGCGTTAACTCGGCCATCAAGGCCCACATGGGGTTGGTGTTGCTTTTGTGTTGGTACAGGGCACTGTAGAGATACTCTTTGAGGGTTGGTAGCTGGTTAGTATCTCCCCAGAATTGTTTAATGGGATGCCAAAGCCAGGGAGTATCTAAAAGTGAAAATAGGGATATTTTCTTGCACAGATGACTAGATAATTAATATAGTGTGCTAGAGCGAGACGTGTGGGAAAATAAGTTTTCCAGTAACATTTCCAGTCACCATTATGTCCAAAATCTATTAGAAAATTAGTCAAAAATTCGAAAAGAAGTTTCTTGTTGATAATCGTATTCATCCATGTTTTCAAACAGCATTTGAATTATAACGCCACGATCCCATTCCACGAAAATGTGGAGTGTTAAAAATTAATTGTGTCCAATATTGAGTTGACGGTTTGCATTAACTTTGTTCATTCCTGTTCAAACACACCAAACTTTAGGAAACGATTTAAAAACAGTCATGTGCGAAATCAGCAGTTAACATAAAAAAAATCGATGTTTTAAACCATTTAAAATTGCATTAACAAGAAAAAACAACTTTCAAGACTGATATTTCAATTATCCTTCGTATGGATTTTTTATTCAAATAAGCAAAAACCCGTTTTAAGCTTATGGAACAACTGTTCGTAAAATATTGGTCCTATTTGTTCTCATATAAAGTGGAACCTTTTTCAAAATTTTATAAACATAGACCCTCTACATAGTATTAACACTGTTAATTAACTTTGTAATTGTGTTTCTCTTTGTGTACTATAATACGTATCTTACGATTGACTGTTGATCTATCCGCATACGAGATTATAATGCTTTTATTCTGCGACCAAATTTCGTTCAACGTAGGCCCACTCCCCGCCTGCAATCCTGACGGAATAACTGCGAAATCTCCTAGATAAGCATGTAGAATTTCAGTAAACCTATTATGTAATGCTCTGCTAAAATTAGTGGGAAACGGGAATCTGTGGAAATCAACAAATATGACCTCCTGTGGCGCCAATTCTGCAAACTTGCGAATTTCCTCCAAAATCGGCTCTATTTTCGTCACCTTCACGTGATCATGGTAGATGTAGAACCTGTAAACTCCTATGCATTATTAGAGTCTCTTTCAATATTAATAAGCCAGGAACTTACCCTCCTTCTGGAACGAAACCAATCCGCAGGTCCAGATATCTAATTCCGTAGACTAACTGCCGCCATACACTTTGGTCTTGATTTAGAACGTATCCTTCAAAATAAGAGATTATCCCTTTGTGAGATCCCGAATTGTGTGTGCCTGGAATGAACAAGTTTCCTATTTTCTTCCTGCCAAGATATTGCCTGGAATTGTAATTATTATAAGTTCTAATAGATATTAATAGGTTGTGTAAGACCTGTTGTCAAACATCCATGTGGGCTGAATTTCCAGACATCTCGAATCTATAATCATTTGATACTTCTTGGAAGATATCCAGAATGGTAGACAATGGGGTCCCTCATCGGCTCTCACTTCGTTTCTGTCATATTCCCATTTACCTGGTAGCCATGGGTCTCTAAATTTGATCCGGGTTTTGTAATATCCCCCAGGATAGTCCAGAGCTCTTATTTCCACCAATGGTCGCTGGTCTTCCTAAAGGCAGAAGTTCTATAGGAAAAAAATAATTATTGGAAAAAATATGTACATCTCTAGTGTTTCTGTTAGTCAACAAAATATAATCTGGATAGGTGAAATTGTTGCAGTTCTTGGTGACCCAATTTAGTTCTAAATAGTTGTCTTGCAGAGGTGAAACCGTGAGGTGGACTTTACCGCAAGACGCTAATGTCGTTTCAAGGGCTGAAAATGAGGAGTATTAAATAAATGAGTAAGATCAGAAACCGACAAACATCATTATGAAAGGAATTGTTTTTTTAACATTCATTGAAGTGCAAGAAATTCTTATATGTGTTGACATAACTAACAGCAGCTAAACCAGTTTTGGACCAATTATGCCGATTATTTAATATCATTCGTTGAAAATTAAAAAACAATTCACACATATACTGTCTGGAAGTTATAATTAGCTCTTCTTATCGTGCTATTTCATATTAATAAATACAAAATTTCACGAGTAATTTTGATGATTAGAAACGTTTTTCTTGTGACAAATTGATTCTATGTAGATATACATATGTACATATTTGTATTTTTATGTGTTGGTTTAATGTTTAGTTGGATTCGCCTTAACGGAAAGACAAAAGCAGAACTTCGTAAAGCTCTCTGGACATAATGAAAGAAGATTGAAGAAATTACATTTTTTATTGACGACGTGAAAATATAAAAATTAACTTTGTTATTTTTCTAATTTTCAAAAAAATTTAATTTTAATAAAACAAAACCTTTTTTAATTAGCGGTCAATACCTACTCTCCGGCACTGAAGCAAACACCTTGACCACTTGCACTACCAACATATAGTATCCAATGAAATCAAAAGTGCCACGCATTCTGGCTCTGTATCAAACGACATCACTTTCTTCAGAGTCTAATTTTGATTAGAAACAAATGCACCAAGTTCTCAAAGCTCAAAAACGCGTATTTCTTTTTGAGAAACCGATTTACAACACGAACCCAATGGTCAACCTAGTGTCGAGGACCTAAATAGGTAGATAACTAAACTAAGTGAATTAGTATAGTTTTATTCATTGTTTGTTGCGTCGGGACTGTACGGAACTGAGATGAGTATAAATTATACCGGGGTGTGAGATAAATTAGTGTGCTTACTATAATAGTTTCGATATCCTGAATTTGGAATCTTCGTAGAATTTTATTTTATTGAGAAATGTATTCTAGAAGTACCATAAAATGCAGTGAAGTAATACGCTAATTTCTTCATTTGTAATCGTTTTTGTAACTTGTAAACTTGCGCAGGTATTTGCCATTGAAAATATGCTTACTAAGAATCGCGTTCTCCTTTGTTTCCTTCCAATCCTTGCTGCGTGCGAAAAATTACTTTTACCTATTCTAGTAACATTACTACTTTTTACTGTTACGATTAGAGGTAAACATTTGTGTAATAATTAAAGATTTATCATTGACCGGATATCTTACATGATGGCCGAATATCAAGTGAGTCATTATTCATTTACAGCGAAGTGTGGAGTCGAGAGACTACAAAGGAAATTGAGCGTTATTAACTCTCGCGAAATCTCTATTATAGATAAAATTGAGTTAATCAGGAGTAGGATTTGATTCAGGTTTGATCAGAATCCTTTAGGGACCTCACACTCTAACATTAGAAATATGTCATGATTGGTTATTTTAGGTATAATGAGACCACAGATAGTTGATAAAAAATTTATTTGCAAACCTTACGTCCGTTAAACTTATAAATTGTTCATTTTCTTAAATAGTGAAACAAATCAATACAAAAAATAATAATCTAAAAAAAAAAACAAAGTTACACAGCCTTAAAACTAATATTGCAAACACTATGTACACTGGCAAAAATGCGCAAAACAGACTTTACTTGGTAAAGAACAATAAAATCTCTGCCTTTTCCCTCTTTGACAAATTTAAGACAAATTTTTGTCTTTGTGCTAAAATTATGAAAACAACGTTTCGATTTCTATATAATTAGGTCACCATCACACATCAATTCTCATATAGACAAAAATGTGGAAAAATGTTTTGAAAAGATAAGGAACTATCATAAAATAAATATTTATCAATTTTCTCTCAAGCATTCAACAGAATTTCATATTATTAATATAAATCTTTCACCCTAATCACTTAGATACATATATCACAGACATGGCACTGTTTTGTGCTTTATCCTCCCCCTCCTCTACCTCTACATGATCAATAACCAATGAAGTTTCGCCAATGGGAGCAGCTGCATCTACTAAAAATTCAGCGCTCAGCGACCCCACTCCATGCTCAGTAAAATCCTCCTCCTCTTTATGATCTCCGGGACTTCTCGATGGAGACCGAATTCGACTCCTCCTGAAGCTACTTCTCAAAATTGAAGCAACTTCCGCAGCGGTGAGGGCGTTGGTGGAGGCCTGCAGATTCCTCAATCTCTCCAAAGTGGACATTCTGGTGTTTCCATCCAGAGCGTCTGGCACAATATTACTGGCATTCATTTCCACGAATACAGCGTTATAATCTGGTGGAGGTGGTTGAGTTACGCTCTGGACACTGGGTCTGCTTCTAGATGTTCCAGCAGCAGAACTTCCTTCACCCAAGGCGTTGGCTATTCTGCGCATGCTGCGGTGAATACTTTGGCGTAAAAATTTTGCAAGACGGGCTCCAGTGGCTGTGGTGTAACTAGGTGGGGGGGTGTATTTAGGCGGCGGATCTTCAGATTGAACGGATGGTGAGTTGGAGTTGGCAGACGGGTTGGTGATGGGTGGGTCCTCCATGTGCTCCCCGATGGGTGGTCGGTAGAGAAGCTGGATTCTCTGTTAGGAAAAATTCAATTTAATGTCAACAATGAGAAAATCTCGCAAGATGTAACACGAAATACTAACATTAAGAGATGGATCTTCCAGCTCCTGTATAGTGAATGCATGTAAAAGGAATTCATATAAAATCGCGTGAGGGGAAAATTTTCTGGTGCAATACATACCTCCAATATATCCGAAGGGCCATTGTTCAAGTATCGATAGCTCTGTATGACAGCCACAAAGGGTATACAAAGCACAGGCAAAAGCTGCATCATCGATCCTACTTGACGGGCCCACAATGGCCAATAATCCAGAAATGGAGCGTGATGCCAAACGAACATGTCTCGGAAGTTTCCATTTTTGAACGTTGTTATGCATAAAATCTGAAATTGCCAGAAAAAAAATTAGTTACATTCTATAAGCAATTTTATAACATTATTACCATTAGAGCTACTGGAAGAATTACATTCCAAGTAAAAGATAACAATGGTGGAGCCCAACTGATAAGACAACTATGACTATTAGGAGTGAAAAGGGCAGTCACCACAGTATCACCACTATAAGGCCTACCCCTCACTAGGAATACCGCCAATATCTGCATTATTATTACTATGGTTAGCCACCATATACTACCCAGAGTGTAATCCATGAAATACACCACATAAATACCGAGCTGCAATAAAAAATTAAACATAAAAAATGTTTGGGGAAATTAATTAAAGTTAGTACCTCCGTAGCCATGGGGAGTCCCAATATGAAACCGCAAGCACAGCTGAAGAACGTAATGGTAGATTCCCATTTCTTCAAAATTTTGGGTTTGATGGCCATTATACCAGTAATGAGGCAATGCCATATTGCTAATTGCTGAGCGATGCCGAACATAATGAAAATGAAGTAAGTGAGCACCGCCCAGAATGGGGAAACTTGATCGGCGCCCATTACAGCAAAAGTTGCCGGTAGTATTTCAGTGGCCAATCGAAGAACCTGAAAGGAGACATTATCAAAAGCTTAGCCAAAATGAAAAACAAAAAACCCAACAGCGTGAAAAGAAATTGAGAATACAATATCTCTTTTAGTTTTTAAGATAACGACTCTTTTCGTCAATTTGAAAGGGTTCGTAAATTAAGGGATACTCTACTGGAATAATTATATATTAAGACCCAAAATCCATGAATCGAATTTTGAGTATAAAAATACTATAACTGTGTTTAAAAATAACTACGTTATTGGTCTTTGAAGACATGGTAGTCTCGAGTTTCGTTTACAATGCCTACAATTTTTAAAAACTGGAATTTTAAAAACCTATGTTTACAGGCTGTTTGTATAAATTATATAAGTCTATACAAACCAGGTAATAATGTCTCTTAATTTCTGCGATACACGTATATATTTTTATCTATTTTTGCAATTTTAAAATTGACGTTAAAATGAAGACGCGCCAAACTGTATTTCCAGATATCCAAGACCTCAATCGAGTTAATCAAGTTGAATATAATATAAGTATTATTGAATTCAACCGAAAAATAACACTTCGAACACAATTTTTTCTGAAAATTTCTAAAAGGACCTCTATGTACTTGCTGTCACTTTTCACATTTTGCGTATATGTTGAGGAATTACCTAAAAAATACCTCAAACCATCCATAACCTTTAATATAACTATAATATAACTATAACCCTGCACAAAATTCAAATTGGATATGCAGTTTGAATGTTCCATACCTGATATCCACTTTCATGAGCGCCATCAGAACCTGGTCGAATAACTTTTTCTCCCAATATAAAAGAATTGTGTCTCATATATCTCACTGGCGTATTTGATATTGTGGGTGGCAGCGGATCCTTTACATATCTGAGGAACTGGTACGATGATATTCGCTCTTAAAGTGAAACAAAATGAATGCAATAGTTGCATTAGTACATAGAACATTATTGCCTACCAAATGAACTAGGATAATAACTATATCCATAAGATTTGAGTATCTGAACGCAGGTGTTGGCCAAAAAGGCAACGAGCAGCAACACTGAAATGGTCATCACAGCTATCAGACTAGAGTCGCGTTGAAGCAAGTGCTTGTGCTTGTTGTGTGACGCTATTTGCATGGTAGCAGCCCCTAGGAGGCCCCAAGTAAGGAAAGTTTCTTGGGCTGCAGCTAACCAACTCTATAAACCCCCCATAATAGCACTCTATAAAAGTAAATTTTAAAAATTCTTACCCTAGAATTCAAAAAAAACTCGCCCCATGAAGTCTCGGGGAATATGATATTAACAAACTCTGGAGGCATCAGTCCCAAGATTTTAGCACAAAGCACGAAAGTACCGAAAACTGGCAGAAGTGTGAACATGTAGATAACCTGATGAAGAACACATTTAATAATTAAATCTTTATAAATAGGCTAGAAAGTACCTTTCCATAAGAGCGCAGTCCTTTGCTCAGGGAGACAAAGATGATCATCCAAATAACAGCTAAATTGAAAGCGGACTGGAATTTGATGGTTCCATATGCAACTCCGCTGGGCAGATGATACCTTTGCAACACAATTCCGCTGAAATAATCCGGTACAGTCTCCGTTAGCTTGTAGGTACCATTAATGGGCGTTTGTATATCTACAAAACCAAAACACGAAGAACGGTTATCATAAGTAAGCACCTTCAGGTGAGTTTTGGTTAGTTAATCTAATAGTAGTAACTAATTAATCAGTAAAAGTTAGTCATATAAAGATCATACCTTTTCTGTAATAAAGAAACGGCTCCGCCCACCTGTACTTATCCAGAGCCGTAATGAATGAGTCCCGAAAATACACGAACATCCATGACACGCCTATGATGCTATACAGCCCTGTAAGCGCCTGTGTAATTAGTAACGATACTCCAACCCCTTGGAACAAGGGCGATATGCGCCACATATCGATGACTCCCGTGCCCAATTGCTGCCCCAGGCATAGCTGAAGGGTGAAGAGTGGTAAGCCGAATACTAGGGATAACAGCATGAACTGGAAGATGAAATTGGCTCCAAAATGGATTGTCAGTACTGCGAAGCGGGATATGTTGAACAAGCCCAAGGTACAGCCGAGACAGGCCATCATTGAGCTCATGCTGTGGGGCCATTTGCCCAAGGGGCTTTCGGCCTCCGGGATTTCGTTGGTGCGTTGATGATCACATGACCTGAAACAGAGGGGATATGTCAGGAAACTTTTTTTAACCATTTGGAAGTGAAATCGTGATGAAATAATAGAAGCTATGAAATTTCCCTGACATTGTTTTGCCGTCGGAAAGCGACCTCACTTCCTTGGATTTCACCGTTATGGATTAGTGTCTCATTTCTCAAAGAGGGATCCTAAAACTTTAAAAAACTATTCTGCAACCAATTTTTTGGAGTACTGGATTTGGCGTATAATGATGTAATTCACGTTTCCTGTCGACACTGTACTATATTTTTTCCTACGAGTGTGTGATAAATCATCTTTACCATACGAATTTGCAAGCTAAAAAAAATGACGTGTCAGTGAGAAAAATCCTTGTGTGCAATGTTGTAGACTCAATTTTGTTCAAATTTCTGGATGCCACAATTTTCGTGTTGGTTCTTTTGTCCAGCAATTTAATTTCCCTCAACTACGATGCATCAATAAAACCATTGTATGTTCCCATATAAATTTAATGGCCGTACTAGCTATCACCTGATGCCATAATTAATTGTCAATCCAAGCGTATTGCTTGGCATTCTAACTTACCTGGCATTTCCAGCTAAATAACACGTAGCTTGGGAAAAACCTTTTTCACACAAATCGATTACTCAATTTATTCTTATTATACTTTCCAGACCGACGCACAGTGGGGTATTCCATTAAAAAACATGGACATGTGTCGAAATAAAAATTCTATAATTATTAAAAAAAGGTAGAAATGTCAGTTTTCGTTTTATCCGAAGTATCAACGCTGACGCCATTGGCTTCTAACATTTTTTTGCTACATCACTGAAAATTGGCAAATTATCAATTAAAAATTTCAACTTTTATGTCTTATTCTGCAATAATTCAAGAAATAAATTACAAAATTTTATAATTTACTTAAGGTCAGTGCGTTTAGAGTTTGTATAGAATGGTAGAAATAAAAAACTAACCAAGAACCTCTAAGAGAAACGCATTCTAAACTCAAGTTCACAATATGTTTCACATCTTAATTCTTTTCCTCATATTTTTACTTTCAATTACTATTTTAGTCAACTTGATTTTTACAAACTCAATCCGATAATTTACGTAATAATTGGTCTGTCTCATTAATCGTTACCAGAAATTTACATGTTTTGATCATTGTGTGCTCGCGCACATTTATCTCGTTAGGAAATACATACTTATTTAAATTGCTAACAAGGTTACTTATTGTTTTAATGTAAAACAAGATTTGCGTTGCTCCTACGTTTCTTTGTCCAAGAAAATTGATTTTTCAAGGGTCTAAAGTGGCTCAAATCCACAAAGCAGGCCAATGTCCAGTCACGCAATGTTTTTTCCCTAATAGAATCAATAATGCTCCACATACATTAACACTCAAGAAGTTGCACAAACATGCGAAGAAATTGTAGGTGTTTCAAAATGTCGTGCATTTTCCTGTAGGAAAAATCTTCTGGTTTCTGTGACCTCCAGGAATAATATCACGCCACCTGATCTTGTGACTTTTATACCTGCTAAACGAACAACCTACATTTGATAAACCGCTGTTTACTTCTCTTCAATGGTACTATTAAGTCATGTCAGTATTTATAGTTAAGCTGCAAAGCCCAGTTACATGTCGCAGATGGCTGACGAGAGGCACTTAAATGACCACATTAACAGTTATCGCATCTATCAACAGAAATGTAATAACATCTTCTCATGGTGTTCAAATCAATTTGTTCAACACATTAATTTTAACTTACGTTCTCAGAAACCTCCACAAGAACCTCACCCACTGCATCTTCCTCAAACGTCCTCATGCAGCATTAATTTTTCTTACTACTGGCATTTTTCTGTTAGCACGAAATCTCACAATAATTGTTGTAGTACTAACCCATGATCATTCATGGTTCATCGCGATGGTTCTTCCGTTGAAGAAATGACGTGGTACCGACACCGAGCAACATACCGTATTACGAACTCTATAGCAAATAATAACAAAGTCGGTGCACCAAACAAATCGGGTACTACCTACTATGGTTGGGTGGAGGAAACTAACCGTTATGAGATCGGTGACCCGGTATTCCACTATTCCAATGTTTTTCTCTTGTTTTCGATTAGAGTGGTTATTGGTGGTTTTTTACGTCATTTCAAATTGGGGCAAAAAGAAACGAATGCAAATTTCTTCGAAAAGTTAACATTTTCTGAAACTCAAGGAAATGCCTCTAGGCATGCAGCTAGCAACACTATTCTTTGCTTTTGTTTTCAAAATAATGTATTAGTTTGATAATGCATGACACATTTGTCTAAGTTCTAAGGCCATGTTACTAGGTGGCAATTTTAGTTTCGACCTATAAATTTTATTTGGAGTTTCATAAACTTTATGATACTGCCAGATAAATCTGCAGGTACTAGAGTTTTCGTTATTCAAGTGATCAAAAATGGGGTGATAATTAGGGCCTTCGAGAGAACTTCCAATAACTATTAATGTGCCACTATACAAGACCAACTAAAAGTATTTTTTTGTAAAAAATAATGGCTAACAGTGCATATTTCTTTTGTTAAAAAAAATCACAATCCTAAATGAATGACGGCACTGCCACATATCTAGCTACATTGCCAAATCTAGAGAAGTGCTGGAGTTTGAGGGAATTCCTGGCCCATCCTTCAATGGAATGAACAATCAAAATAATTTTTTCCTAAGAAATTTTCTTTCAGATAAAACCAACCAGAGAGCCTTTCATTTTTGCTTAAAAAATATTAAGATCCTTATATGAATAACACATCTGTCAAAGATCTGGCCATATTGCCCACCCCACAGAAATGTTGTAAATTTAGATTTCCTTCTCTTGATGGATTTTTTGGGAATGTCGAAAATTAAAACGACCGATCTAATTTTATCCCCAAAGTTCCAAAAAGCCAAAAAGTAAAAGATCCACAGAGGTGATGCAACTTGAGAGACACAATGGCTCATTTTTGATGGTATTTTAAGCCTATTTTTGAGAAAATAAAAACACAAAGAGGTAGTGATATTCTTATATGGATGGTGCAACTATCAGGATCTATTTAGCTATTTTGTTAAAAACACAGATTTGCTGGAATTTGCTTTCCCTTAGGTAGTATTCGACATAAAAGGCCAATTTTTGATAAAGCCCTAAAATAAAATTGTCAACACTGCGTTGTTTTTGTTGAAAAAAGTATTAAATAAAAAGAAGTTGCAAAATAGATTGAATGCAAAGTAGTAAATAGTAAAAAAAAATAGATTATTTTAAACATTAAAACTCAATTTTTGAGAAATGAAAACGACAACAAAAAAGCCTTCACCTTCCTTAAGGATGAAACAGTTATGTTTTTGATTCCGAAATCCTTTCAAATGAATGTTTGAATAGGATCTGGCCCATTGGCAAATATTTATCTTTGTACACAGGTTTTAAATATTCTAATGTTGCTAGTAATATTTATAAAAAGATTTTACTATAATATTCAACTTAGCTTGCATTTGCTAGACAATCTGCGCAATGCAGAATTAAGTGAAATTGGCACCATATTAGTTTATGAGTAAAAGGAGGACAAAAAGGAGAGTAATGTGACGAAAAAAGACGAAAATTTAAAAGTAAAACTTAAATCTCAGTTCCATTCATCCAACCATCGTCATGCTCAAACACTGCTCGACGTTCCTCATTGCAGAAAAGTAGTAGTTACAAATGTGGTTTTCAACACTCTTTGCATCAATTACACATTTCCTAACTTTACGTCTGGTTGCATCCATTCCAAACCCTTATGTCAAGGCTGTATAATTACAAGATCGAGTTTCAGACAATCATATTCTGCCGATATCATCTTACAACACTCTATGGTCATGTCACGTAACGAACATTGGTGGTTTAAACCTTGAAAAGCTGAAATAATGAACGAGATACTAATGTGTAAAGTCACTGAAGCGTTTCTTTTATGTTAAGCAACAGTAATACTGTGTGACTACAGCTTTAATATTGTCACCAAAGCGTCAAATCAATACGAAAAATGTCAAAAGGGAACAAAATTCCAAATCTTCCTGCTCCAGTAAATGTTTCTCCAACTATAAATGTTTATACCCACTTAAACAATAAAGAAACCCTAAAGAGCAACCCTTTCAAAAGTTTTTTAGGTACGCCTACCTTCTATCGGGGATTCTATATGGAGCTGTCAAACTTCAAATGTTGAAAGTTATAGAAGCGAATAGCGCTGATAAAAAAGCGAGACGTAGGACTGAAAGAAATATAAAACTTGCAGAGGAAAAACATCTAACTGCTGAAAAGAGTTTGAAGCAAATTGTGGAAATATTCTTTCCGCCCCGTAAGTTGAAGACTCTAAGGGAATTTGATGATGTTAGGGAAGAATTACTGCAGATGAAATAAGTACTACATTGTTAGGCAAAAAATTATCGATAATTTCACACTTTCTGTGCGGATTAGCGATGAAATTGTCAGCCATTGTTTTACTAGTGATTTTGATTCACTATCAGATTGGAAACATGCGATGAAAGCATGTTTTTTTTTTCAAGAATAAAACTTGAGAAAGTTGGTTTGCGGAGGTGAAATTAAGGCGACGTAATGAAAAAAAAGTTCTATGATTTGATCTCAAAGTCAGTTAAATATTTACCGTATAGAGCAATTGTGTGTTTCCAAAACCAATGAACTAACCTAACGTATTAAATCAGGTGTTAGTTTGGTTTGATAAATAAATTAAATTGTTAAATCATTAGTAACAGAAGTAGGTTAAAACCTACCGGAGAGGATAGACTGAGAATTGCATTCATTGAGAAGGGCTGCTTCCAGGGAGGCAAAGTGTCAATAAGTCACATAAGCACCAACATCTGAAGACAAGGAAAAGAGACAATTAAGTAGAGTCGTTTACCTAACATCCAGATTCATGTTCTGGATTCTGCTAGAAGTAGCTCCCATTTACTATATATTATACTATACCACATTAATTATTAATGACGCGTATTGCGCTGTAACCTCTGAGGTGAAAAACAATTTTTGTACCATTGTGGATGGTAATTAGAGCGAACAATTAAGCAATTTTCTTCGGCCGGCAGATATTTGCCTTAATCATTTCACCACCTACTTTCATTTATAATGATTTAAGTAATTTGAAAAATGGTTTCCAGAGATAAAACGATGTAGACGGCAGTTAACGAGGCAGACTTCTGAATAGTAAGTAGTAAGTGGTGATTATCACATACAAACTCTCTGCTTCCATCTTATCATTTTTGTATTTAAATCATTCGGTCCTCTGTCTCGCCACAGTTTTGAAATAATTGCTGGAAACTAGAATCTGGCACACCCTGTATTATAGGCATTCTAATACGGTGAAAAATTAAGCGAAGAACATTAAGCAGTAAACTTAAATAAAACCATTTGTTCATATACCATGTTTGGATTTGTGACCTAGTTCGATGTTAAATTGCCAGATGGCGGCACATTAAATAAGAGACTAAGCAGTTCGTATAAATTTTGGTGTTAAATAGCTCCTAAACCTATTGGCCGATTTGAATATTTTTTTATTTAATTGTAGGTCAATTCTTTAAGAATCGCATCATGTCTGTCCCTATTTAGAGAAGGTCTATTATCATTGCATACTGAGGGAAACAAATATACAGTGAGTTTTTCGTAAATATTGGGCCTCTTAAGGTTTATTGTAGAGAGTTAAAATTGGAACATATTAAATCACATTTGAGACACATTTCTTACTAATATTTTATTTTTTGGTCGACTTCGATATCTGTGATAATAAAGAAGTTATGGACTACTGGACAAAATAACGTATTTTTCCTCGTTTAAATCGCATTATTTTTATACATATTGCAAGTGGGCTTCGACATTTAATTTCATTTAATTCAACATTTAATGCGACTGTTGTTAAGGGAGATGTTATTTGGAGATGACAATTCTCCCATTTACTAATAATACTTTAATATAATTTTCTTGTGAATTCAAAAGTGTCCTTGACCTCATTTGCATTAACCCTAAAATACAAAGGTATCGTAAATATTACAACGCTCGATTTTCTTTGTCTGAATTCGTAAGGTTCCGTTTGATCCTGAGTCGCCTAACTTTCAGCACTTTCCTGATTATTACAAAGCAGAACATCGACGAAATAGTATCTTGGTAGGTAATTGTTTCATGAGTGGTGTGAGCGTCGTAAATTTACGACCCATTAGTATTAACGTGTGATAAAAACACATTAGTATTCTAGAGTTAAATGTAAAACGAGTCAAATGTCTACTTGCAATAAATTAAGAAAATAACATTAACTTAAACAAAACAAAAAAACATTCATTTTGTCTGGGGATTCGCAAACCCTTTCTTATGAGCGACATCAAAGTGAACTAAAAAAAGAAATGTTAGCAAAAAATGTGCCTCGAATATGATTCAAAATACAAAAATTTTTAGGCATTTTAGGCAATAATCTACAGGAATCTCCAAAATTTAGGAGAAAAGGTATGTTTGTTTCAACCGGTATGCAATAATAATGCTCTTTTGCTAAAAATCCAGCAATACGGTGTAATTCACAAAAAAGTGACTTTCTCAATAAAAGGATAACGAACATTAGACAATAGATGTAGAAGTCAATTACCATCAAAGTTGTGGTATATTTCCAGTGGTGCGATAATTTTCTTCAACAATTTATATTATAAAATGTTCACTCGAATTTTTAAAATCACCGTACAAGAGCAACTCACCGTCTTTGAGTATTATTGTTCGCTGACTCCTCCACCTCATTATTTGCTGCGTCTAAAGGCATGCGGCCTAGAGTTCCACCACCACTAGAATCCGCACTGGTACCACTGGAAGACACACTTCTACCTCTCCTAGAACGTGACGATTCCGAACTGCTCCTCGTCCTGGAATTTGATTGATGAGACTCTGTGTTTCTTGACCTTGCCCTTGATGTCCGTCCTGAAGACACAGATATTATATTACATTTACTAAACTTCATTGAACTAACTTACCACTTGAGCGGGTCAATGGTGGCAGCCTCGAAGGAGCGCTCACAGGCCTCACCACCGTCCCAGCCTCCAATTGACCTCCGCTGTCCTCAATGCTAACAGCGACTGCTTCAGCTCTATCCACGTTGGGTAGAGTGAGTTGTTGAAGTCTTCGCATTGAACTCCGCAACCAAGTACTCCTGCCAGTACCGCACGGTTCCGATGATACCGTTTCGTGCAGGTCTGAAGAACTGCCTGCACCACTTTGTCTGCGTAGTGGTTCAACAATGACCGTTCCAGTACAGCAATCGGCAGATGCATGGGCATGACGTTGGCGATTTACGTCGTCATCGGACAATGGGTAGCTTTTTGGGGCGGTGGACCCAGCTGAGGCGGACGTCCGGACGAGGGTGGATGTAGAGGGCTCGTTCATGGACTTCCGTCTGAAATTTATACAGGTGTTAACGAAAAATGATAAAAACTCTCCTTTGGCTTGCAGTGTATTAATTTGTGTTGGTATTACGGAGATTTTAGATGTTCAATTTTCGCACCTAATTAGCCGCGACCTTTCTTCCTTGCCCAAGTTTACAGAATTGCTTCTAAGTGCTCGTTTCCTTTGCGTCAGCTGGGCGGGTAAGGCACACGCCGAGGAGGGTCTAGGCAATTGCTCATGTACCATGAAATTACCATTGTTTTCGGTGTCGACGTAGCCCCGATTCACGATCCCGGCGGCCACAAACTTCCGGTAGTTTTCCTCTATTTGTCTTAGTTTGCTGCGCGCCAGTTCCTCATCAAATTCTTCTTCCTGCTCCACCTTAAAAACCTTATGAATTTCCTATCCGTACGTTTATTTGAAACTCACCTTAGTAGCATCCTCACTGGAATCCAAAGAGTCGTCAGAAGCACTGGATTCGGAGTCATCGATGGCGTCATGAAGATAGTTATCCAAATCTCCTAGACATTCTTCAATGACATATTGAGTAGCATCATCTAAGCCATGAAGTGAGTTCCCATTGGCCACATCTTCACACTCTTCTAAAGTGGCATTGAGCAAATCATCCAAATTCTTCAATACTAGCAAAGCCTCGAAATTATCGGCTGGTAATGTATTTCTCTCATCAGCATTTCCATTATCATCAACCCTCTGACAAACATCCAGAAAATCATCGCATTCTACTTCCTCCCCATCGAGACTATCTCTGTCATACTCATCTATGTTAATGAGAATATCTTCAACATCCACACTCTCTCTTCTAGAGCGTGGAGTTTTGCCGTTGCACTGAGTTAAGAGCTTTTGCTCAAGTGCCGGAAGCTCTGTGTCTATGAGATTGTCAGTTTCGTAAGTTTCTGTAGCTGCAACTTGGGCTGGAAGCACGGATGGAGGTCCCACGTGAAAGTCGATTAAGTCATTCGAGGACATGTTGGAGCAGTCCTGAAATAGACAAGTAACATCCTTGAGTTTCTAAACCGAGGATATAAATTTTGCATTACTTTAATAACCTGGATTGTACGGGAAAATCGTAATTGCAAATACGTCGTCTTCGGGTCGTAAATAATTTATTAGGTTAGTTCGGGTTAAAAATCTTGTTGTTTGTGTTCCCGCGTATAGAACAATGAGCGTTTTCGATGTAGAGGTCATTAATAATAATTTGGACAGGGTTGATTCATCGTTTCATTCAAGTTAATCTACCTAATACAAGATACGGAGGTCATATTTATACCCATTTTCGCGATTTTCAGAGTGTCTCTAAATTTAAGGGTGCCTGAAAGTACATAACTCCATAAATACTCTAATCGGACAATACGGATTCTGTGTAGGAATGAGTTAATGAATGAAGATGGCTGGAGGCACAAGAAGTGCCTTTGCCAAGTATATGCCTCACGGGAAGGAGGAATTGTTTTTAAAAAATTCTCAAATTAATCATCTTTGTTAGCTCGATAAGCTTTCACAAACCGTGTAATTTGTAATATCATTTTTATTAAAATTTTTCAAACTGCATTTTCAAGGCTGCAGGGTTTCAAATGATTCAAGTTTAAATTAGAATTCATATCAATAGAATAGAGCGGATAACGGCACTTATAAAATATAAAAATCATCTTACAAATTTTCAATGCTCAGCAACTTCTAGAAAATGATGAAGGAATTTTGAAAGTTTTTGAAAAACTTTTAAAGCTATTAAGCGAATTTTTAAATATTTCTTGGAGTGATTAAGAACTTTATGATGCGAGAGACCAGCGAGGCTTTTGAAATCTTCTATAAACTCTTTTTAGCAGCTTGGCAATTTCAAAGTAATTTGCTTTTATTGAAAGGTACTCATAAATTAATGCACTAATTTCATCCTCAATCAACTCTCTTCATCATCAACCATAACAGCAAGGAAAAACAATATTATGACGGCGCCTTAAGACTGGTGCCACCTGTAGATCTAACCCGACTCTTCATGTCTCATAATTTAATAACAGAATGACACGCAACGATCAAGTTGATATTGTGTAGTAATATTTTTTTGGCGCCATTATCATGGTAAAAACAACTCCTCTCTCTAATTTAACAAAAATATCTACCTAATTGGAAAGAAGGAATCTCCACTAGGTAAAAGCACACCTGATGACTCTTAATGCAGAAATTTGGTAAGATCACGATTGAGATAAAAATGTTCAATTCCGGAACTAATCAGATTAACTTACGAAATACGTTATGCATTAATGTCACGCTCTGTGAATTGAATCTTTAGCTTATACAATACCTGTAAAATGTTAATATTATTACACCTAATAATGGGTTTTTAAATTATTTTTGCTCGACGAGGAGTGTCTGTAGCTCGAACATTTCCTATCTTGACTCAAAATTAGTGAAACGGTATAATTATGTGTGGGTCCCTATTATTTGTAGTTAATTTGTCTCAATTGAGGCAACAATTATAACCGTAAAATTCACAGACAACGGGGCCACTACAGGAGACAATGAGGTAAAGATCTTATGAATCAGATAAATATTTCAAGGCTGTCGGAGAAAATCAATCCTAAGCATGAATTTCCTGCATCATTGTCATTATACCATCGATACAGTCGATTAATTCATTGAATTAAAAGGAACCGTTAGTGTCACATCACACTCAATCAGTGTCAGGCACCTTGACCTCCATTAAATCTGAGAAAACTTCTGGAAAAGATATAAATAAGTAATTTTTTGCGTGGTACCCTCTATGGTGGATGCACTGAAATTGGAAAAAAGGGACTAATTCAGATTTAATACGTTCCTATATATTTATTTATTGCAACAGACAGTCGTTCCTTTAATTGTCCAACGCGAATTGTTAAGCTGAGTCGTGATGAGAAAACAAAAGGGGTGTCCCATCCGACATTTATTGTTAACATAAAATTTGAATATGGAACGTGATGAGCAACACTGCAAGTTAAACAACTGGAGAAGAATTTGCATTGGTAATGACGTAAATTTTTTCTCTTCAGACTCATCAATAATAATAGAACATTTAAAACGCGTCTAAATTTAGATTTTAAACAATAATTTTGTTGTTTTTTATTCGTGATTTTATACGTTTTTGAATTTAAATTGAAGATGATTTCAATTTAATACATGCTTAAAAGTGTGTCACCTTAAAAATAGAACTAATAGTCAACAAAGGTCTCTCACATTGTTGTTCATGCAAATTATAGTTAGTTTATATTCCCAGACAACAGGTTGTTTGTACAACTTCACTGTTTCAGTGTTATTGGCCGTAAATTTGTCAGAATACATTCCTCCTTACGTCCTTGACTAATAAGAGTGTAAAAACACACATGATAATCCAGTCAGTTGCATTCTTAAATTCTTTTAAATTTTTCCAAATAATCCGAAAAATGTTGGTAAAAAATAAATCGCATTTTAAAGTAAATAGTTGGTGTGCAAACTATTAATTAAATCGATTCGATTCGCAAGTAATGAATTGTGAAACTTTAAAACTGTTGCAAATTCCATTGCCAATAACTACAGATTTCGCGATTGGGAGAAAGATCAATATACACGAACGTAAATTGTTATAAATTAAAGTCTAAATTAAACGCCATAAATGAAAAATGCTTCTCAATGTACCTATGATACATGACACAATATATTGGCAGACAATACTCCTCGACTTTACCATTATGTGACTGCAGACTAAAGCTTAGGAGAAAAAGTATTCATGAAACCACGATATGAAATTGTAATGGGGAAGGTATATGACCTCGTTTAAAGTGTATGAAGGCGTCTATTGATTATTCCGACGGTTTATTATGTGGGCATGATAGCCCTAAAAACGTAATTTTGGTTTCTCTTAATTAAGAAGAGCCTAGAGAAACTTTTTTTTTATTAATATTAAAACAAAGACATTTTGATTGCTTGAACTCGCATCGATGCTGTTAGTCTTGTGTTCACAAATCTAAACAAACGAGGTACATGCCCGTTCAGTGACCTAAAAATGTTTCTATTATTAGGTTTTAGAAGCTTTCATCTTTAGAAATGTATCTATCCTATATTGACAGCAACTTTTGTAATTTAAGTACAAATTATTTTCAGGGGGCGAAAAAACGAAGTCATAGAAATTAAAATGAAGAATGATTGCATCGGGAAGTGATAAAATAAGAAAACTCATCAATAATGTAAGTGTTTCTATAATTGTAAGTTAAAATTGTAAAAAAGTTATTAAATGAAACTGACTAGGAAACTACCAGAAAAACTGGCAACATGATGATATTCTTTCGTATTCCGACAGTACATTTTATTTGCCAATAATGTCAAAAATGACCAGCACCTGCTCAACAAAAACCATTTTCGTGTCTGCCCTATTTTTTTAACCTCGAATTGATTTTTTTCTTTGAGAGCGGAAATTAACCATCAAATTTGTGCAGCCAAATTTTACAGACTTTCCCCAGGACTATACGTTAGTTTTGTTGCGTGTAAATTCATCACTACACGTCTCTATTTCACATCTCGAATTTTTCAATTTTAAGTTTAGTGGAAATATCTTTTTGATGCCTTATCTAGCTGGTTTGAAAACTGCGTTCATATAGACTCCCAAAACTCCGTTCTTTTTTTCAAATTAAGCATCCTATGTATGGACCACTAATTTCCAAATTCTAGAAGTCAGTGCCATCAATTCGTTGATACGTGCTCAAATATTTATTTCTTCCATCTTCCGTAGGTAGTTATTCGATTTTTTTCATGAAACGCCCTATAGATATTTTATAAGCAAAACATTTATGGACCACATTTGTTACTTGAATTTAGTTATTCCTCAAGTAGTTTTGAGGCTTGGATCTCCCCCGTTTTCCCTGGATTTCCGGTTTTTTAGGTAAATTTTGCATAATATCTAGGAGCTTTAGCAGCTTAGCCATGATCATTTATGTATAAAAAAGTTATGATTTCATATTGCTTGGTTGCTCCATTTTCAAGGAAAGTATGCTCTAGGTAAACTTATCAGCACTTTAACAAATTAGGTCCCCAGTCCTTATTTTCCTTAGAGCCAAATAATTAATGTGCTATTAGCTTTAATTTCAAACGAATTTCCATAGAAATGTTGCTTTAAATTAAGCATTGGTTATATGTATGTGTCGGAATAGCGTTTGATGCGTTTTCCATTTTATAGGAAAGGTATCTCTTTAAAAGTCAAAGAATGAAAAGACAGACTAGCGAATTCACTACCCCACGACCGATCTTCTGCTCGTCAATCTATTAACTGCCTGTTCTTTGTCCCTGTTGTCTTAACTTTTCCAGTTCTGGTGAGTCCTTCAGAACCGTGGGAAAAGTACCTGCTAGTCCCTATTACAAAGGAACCAATAGTTTAGTGTCACCCAAATAATTAGCACACATGGCCACTTAAGAGCGTCGTGGTATTAGTGACATCGCTCGACAATGCTTCTTCTTAAGAAAGCTGTCAGCCTGCCCTACATCTTATTGTCTCTTCTAATATTACACTTACAGAACTAAAAAAAACTAATAAATCTCCGACATATGTATATTTTAAGTGGTTAATAGAAATTAGCTTAATATCAAGGTTAACCACACATTAATAATTTGACCCTTAGGGCCAATAGGTCAAAGTTCTGACAATTTTATCTAAAAAATTTTCCATGGAGACCAAGAAAGGTAACTGCTCCAAAGCAGTTATCTGCACTTATTTCTTCGGTTATTCGAAAACCACATCTTCTTTGTGAAGTTACCTGACTTTGATGTTTCGACATTTAGAGTCTTTAGTTCAATAAACTGAAAAGATTACCTGAAAAATAATTTTAATGAATTTAGTTGAAACCACGAAACTAACCAATACTCTATCTGTATTTCAACTTTTCGATGGGTATAATGCTTTTGATAAAGTTGTCACAACTTTGATCTATTACCCCTTAGAATATTCAAACTTTTCAGACAAGAGTATTTAAATAAATCTAAATTTTAAAACTGATTTTGCGGATAATATCTAGTTACTGGTCATATTATCTAAGTTTTTAAACAAAAGACGTAACAACTCGGAAGGCAAATGACCAAATATGAAATTAATGTCTTGTCAGCATAAGGACCAATAATGTACCTGTATTCGACGTGTTCATTTTTTGCGATTGATATGTTTTATTTATTATAACGCGCCATGATATTGTGAGTAGGACAATTCATGTTTAGTTATTGTTCGTATAATTTTTGTAAAAGATTTGTGCCTACAAAACAACCGAAAGCCTTTTAAAAAGCTGGGTCTTCATTGTGCTTTAGTTAATTAATGTAATAAGGCTATTGAAGATTCGTTTTTACAGAAGTTAGTAATTTTTTATTTTAATAGCGTCGAGTGCTTATGATTTCAAGGTAGATAAAGTGTTTTTTATGTGTGGTTTCATGAATGTTTTTCAACTCGAATTATTAAAAAGTAGTTTTTTCGGCATTTCTGATAAACATTCAAGTTCTTAGCTTATTTTATTCTAAATTGAGAGTGCCAAGTTATAATTAATTATACAACTGTCGCGACTGTTAAAGTGACAAGCGGGAATTTAGTGGATGACCTGTAATGACCACTGTTTATTTGTTTTATCATGGTGGTATTTGAGCAGAATAACTTTTTTGGCTTTTTCAATTCAAGAAAATATATCATCGTCTTTAATTAAACTAATTAAGCAAGCTTTTGTATTTAGGGGTTTTAGAGGCGACAAATCGATCAATCTATATTTTTATTATGTGGATATATCAACGTAAGAATACTCAATACATATAATACGTTAATATTAAATTCAAAAATGCACTTTTCACTGTGCAGTGCAACTTAGTTGACCCAAAAATTTTATCAAAAAGTGAGGTGCAGTAATTAAATAATCTTTTCTATATTTCTAGTAGGTTAATATTTTTACAGATTCTTTTTATCCGACATAAGTTAAAAATTTCTATTATGCATTCCCAAAATCAAGTTAACATCAGACAGTTCGTGCCTTGATATGATGTCTTGGCACGATATTACCAGTTAGTTTTGCTGTTGTAATTTGTTCACAAGTGACAAGGTTTGGGCCTAAATATACATATGCAGCTTATAAATGACACCTTCCATATTCCATATTCCATATACAGGGTGTTTCCTAACTACGTGTAAAAAATTTAAAGGCGTAATCCTCGACTGATTTTGAGTCAAAAAAGTTTAATAAACATATGTCCGCAAATGCCTTGTTTCCAAGATACAGGGTGTTGAAATGTGACAAGAAAAAGAGATTTTATTTCCAAAATGACTCAATTTGGGTGTTTGAATTTTAGAAAAGACAATTTTTTGGGAGAATGCTTTAATGATTAATTATAAGAATTGCTGAAAATGACCACCATTACTCATAATGCACGCTTCCATCCTTCTTGTTAATGATTGTCTCACTCTCTCGAAAACTCCTGGTGTGTTGCGTATCGTTTCACATCCGGTAATTATACGTTCCTGAAGTTGATCTAGAGTGTTTATTGGGACAGCATAGACAAGTCTCTTCAGATCAACCCAAAAGTAGAAGTCCAGAGGATTACAATCCGGGGACCTTGCTGGCCACGACTGATTAGGCTCTGGGACACCTCTGCCTATCCATTTATTTGGAAAAGTTGCATTTAAGTGCTCGCGGACGCGTAAAGAAAAATGTGCTGGCGCACCGTCATGCATAAACCACATTTGAAGCCTCTGTGCAATAGGTACTTCTTCCAGTAAAACTGATAAAGTATTTTGCAAAAAATTTAAATATGTTTCTCCATTAAGATGATGCGGCAAAAAGTAGGGTCCAATCAAATAATCTCCAACTATACCGGCCCATACATTTAGAGAAAATTGATGTTGGAACCGCTCGTCCACAATTGAATGAGGATTTTCATCAGCCCAAATGTGATTATTGTGGAAGTTGATAATTGCACTTCTGGAAAACGTCGCTTCATCTGTGAACAATACACGAGAAAGGAATTGTGGATCTAATGCAACTTTTTGTAGGATCAATTGACTAAACTGAATACGTGGAGGATAATCTTGAGGTAACAAGGCTTGTACTCTTTGTATGTGGTACGGGTAAAGTTGTTGCTCTTTTAAAACAGTCCACACTACTTTATGACTAATATTTAAAACGGCAGCTATTTTACGAGTACTCGTTCCGGGGTTTTCTTCAATACGTCTTAAGATTTCTTCCTCCACTTCTGGTGTTCGACGTGTTATTGGCTTTCCTCCTCCTGGAGTTTTCAAAAGAGATCCTGTATCACAAAGACGTTGAAAGAGGTTTTTAAAGGTTTGGTGGTTGGGAGCTTGGTGGTTTGGAAACCTTTCCATGTAAATGCGCCTCGCTGCCAAACACTTACCATCAGCAAGGCCGTGAACAAAAACCATATTGGCCATTTCTTGATTAGTGTAATTAAGCATTTGAAAAATTTTCAAAACTGAGGTATAATCTGATTTTTGGGACACAGAACTAAATTCTTTCACTTTAGAGAGTAAAACACCAAAATAACACTGACTATCTTGTTTATAGTAGTGGAAGTAGCAAAAAAAAAAAACAATAAACAAATTAGTAAATACCACCAAACCTTTAGAAACCTTTAAAACCTTTTTCAACGGCTTTCAGTCAACACCCTGTATCTTGGAAACAAGGCATTTGCGGACATATGTTTATTAAACTTTTTTGACTCAAAATCAGTCGAGAATTACGCCTTTAAATTTTTTACACGTAGTTAGGAAACACCCTGTATATATATACTATATATATATATATAGTATATATATAACATATACGTATATATCGCGTTGGTCAGTATGTGAATTGCACCATCCTAACAAGTTTTATTGTACCCTTTAAAAAATTTCTGAGGTTTCCGAATCACATCAAAAGCATTGAAAATTCTTCCAGTTAATTCTTCAACATTTATTACTGGTTATCACTTTGAACATTTATTGTAATTAGATAGTATTAAAAGCAATGTTAGAAAAATCTCAGATTTTCTTAAAAAAAGCGTTTGAAATCGATATCATAATAATTGTTATTTTTCTGGACAACCGTTCAATTTAGGGTATTTTACTAAGAGTACCTTTTTTATGCAGAATTGATTGGTCTTTAAAATTCTTGAACTCTTTTACCGATAAATCTAAATTTAAAAACGTTTTGGGTGAAAATATGTAATGATACACTTATAACTAGCGCCTTCTATAATGCACAAAATTTTAATTACGTCCATCAAATTTATCGGATTTAGAAACAAAGGTACACCGATTTTCATTTCAATAGTTACAGTAGTTTTAAAGTAAACTAAAAAAAAGAATAAAAAAAGTTTAACTTTAACACCCTGTATCTCAGAAATGACGGGTCTTAGGACAGTCGTTTATTAAGTAAACTATACTTATTTTTCAGTAATCTATTACCTGTATCGATTTGTCACCACAGTTCCGAAACACCCTATATATATGTATATATGAATATTAATACACCACCGCATGCACAAGTGAATAAGGTAAATTAATATCGGCAAGGAATTTTTAATTTAGATTAGCACATCCATTGATAAACATCATTTAACCATGTATATCTTCCTCGTAAGTACGACACAGTATCATCCTTGAACGGTCGTAGTTATGTAGCTATACTCGTAGTAGTTCCGCTCTGCTGATGAGGTATTTGAAACGATTAATAAGAGCAAATATTGATTTTTATCATTAAGCAGCCTGTGATTAAGATTTCGGTGTTTTCAAGGAAAACCACAGTCTAATACCTCAGATATATGTAAGTCAATACCCACGTGAATTAGTTTTCAATCAATTACGTGTTGATCTATGATATTTTCCTGCATGCCCTTGATGCCTACGCCCGGTAAACACATAAATACCTATCATGTTTCCTAGTTGCATATAACTCTACAAGAATTTTGAATAAAGTTGAAAATTGCCTCATATTATTAGGAGATTTACATATGCTTGGTTTCAAGGGTTTCCCTGGAAATGATGTCATGGCAAAAACAAAACCACACAAGACTTTTTGGTAGCTTTCAACACATAGATCTTCTCATATTGTAGTTTATATGAGGTTGGGTTATTAGGTATAGACACTGACCTGACTAGCCGAAAAATGTGGGTTACTCGTATCAGCTTATTGGGTTTCTTTATGACTCATTAGGAACGGAGTCGACCTAGAAACAACCGTCATTGTTATTATTTTTATTGTAGAACATTTTTAAACAAACAATGACTGTTTTTCATATTCCAACGTACCTTCGTTAATGAAAGCTTTTTAAGTGATAAAAACAAAACATAGAGGCATTTGAAAGTTGAGCGAATTTAGTGCACCACTATCAAGTCGTGGGATTGTAGTTTTATATAGGAAAAGCGTGTCAATGGGAACAATGGTAACGTGTGGGTGTATTGAAATTGCTCCCATGACAATTTATTTTTAGCTTATGAAGTGATTATAAAATTTTTGAAACTTCAAAGAGTCATTTAAGTTAAAGAATAATCAGAAATATAATCTACAGAATCACGTAATCATGGGCCTATGAAATTAAAATTGCATCGATTCAATCTATTTCCAAGTACGCGGTCGAGCTAGTAATTGACCGAAACCATGAAAAATTTCGCCCTATTTCATAAAAAACTGTATGATTATCCATCGCATCATGTCTGAGAGAAAATAAATACCAAATTTTTTTATAATCCCACATCTTTAGACATAAATCTTGATCGATTTTCAATATATGGGGGTTTTCCGAGGGAATCGCCAAAATCTAAAATCAATTTACTTGTAGAATTATGAAATCGATTATATACCGGGTGTTCCCTTCAAATTTTGTAGACATTTATTGACCTCAATTATTTGCCGATTTAGGTGTTTTAAGGGCCGACATTAACTCCGTTAGTGACGGAGTAGAATTTGAAGAATTGAGGCTTAAGGTAAATAGTAGAAGGTATTAAAGATGTAAGCGAAATGTTTTATTTAGTTCATTACAGAGAAGGGCTTACTTTTTTGCTAAGAGATAAATTCCGGCAAGTAATTTTATGAAATTCGATTAACGTATTTTGTATATAGTTTTTTCTGAGTTAAAACTATGACTCCCAAATTCCCAGAAATATACAGGAAGACGTTAGGTCACTACTTAGTAACCATTTCGACTAAAAATAACGTAAGGCATGTCAAAAACTCCTATTAAAAAGCATGGAAAATGCACTATTATTAATCCTCCTATAATTTGAAAATCAATAAAGATGGGTATAGGATTTTCTATAGATAAATTGACTTTAACGAGTAGTAAATTTAAAAAATCGTATAATATATAGTGCTATATTTAAGAAGAAGTAGAGTTTTAGCGCTTCAAACGTGTTAAAATAATTATTTATGTAACCAGTTTTGACCCCATGACTGAAATTACTTGAAATCAGATAAATATAGTTAAATACGTGAGAGTAAACATATCAAGGTATTGTTTTTCGTGGCTGATAGGTTCAAAGTATTTAATAATATCCAAGGTCTCTAATAGAAAAAAATGAAGTTTCCATATCTTACACGAATATCAAAAACCTCCATTAAAGAGCATAGCAAACGTATTCTTTAAATTCCTTCCTCCTAAAAACACATTTTTAAATCATAAACATCAGAAAGATCAAAATTGACACAGATAGATATTCTGTACCTCAGGGGTAAACTGTACTAAATCCAATTTCTCTCGAATATGAATTTTCTATACTCAGTCATTTAATGTTAAATGTTATTGGAGTCACATTCGATAGAAATTTGACTTACTACAGTTTACCCCTGAGGTACAGATATAGAATAGTGTATTAAGAAAAAGTTCCGTATGATTGATGGTTTCAGAACAACGCCATAATATACGCGGTGTTGCATGAGAAAAATTCGAGTTTCCAATACTTAAAGAGCATCAAGATTAATACTCTGTTTAGCCAACGTATGTACCTTATTTTAATGAAATATAGCAAAGTCTTTGTTAAATAGTAATAGTGTCAATTAGAAATATACTTCTTATTCTCACAGATGTTCTTATTTTTTTCAGATTTAATAGCAAATTTCGACGATTCGAGAATAGCTCTGCTATGCCATAATACCTATTTTTCTTTCCTTGACCAACAATGCCCTTTATTCGAAATTTGGTGACTCACCAAATATACTTATACTTTCAGCCTTTCAGCACGGCTGTTGCCTTAGCTACGCGTGTGAATGGTAACAGTTACTATACACACACCCCATTTTACACCCAATAATAATAATTATGAAATGCATTATGTATTTTAGGTTTATATTATTTTCTCGTTAAACAAAAACTTACATTAAAAAACCAAAATTCCTCGAAAGAGTTGTTGAAAACGGTCAAAAATCAAAACCCAGATGAACACTCTTGCAAAGTTCCTGCACTCTAATGGTGCAGTCACCAATAGAAAATGTGGGAAAACTACTTTTTTCAAAGTTTTCTTGTAATCAAACGCAATCACGCGAAACTCGAAGGTTTTCGAACGATTTTACCTCAGCTGGCAACCGAGTCTCCGATACTGAAAATCATGTAAACGAAAGACTCGCCTGTAATAAAGTTGAACAACGCGCACTGGGGGAAATAAACAATCTTGGTGGGACATAAATCTAAACAAAATGCATCAGTAATCATCTCGTTATCACTTATCACGAACGAAAAAAAAACATTCTTTAAGTCTAATTATCCGGTTTTCAAAATATTTCTTCTTGAAGTTGAAGCACATATTTAAAGCGATTTATTTATTTTAAAAAAGACATCTCGAGTAACGATAACACATAACTTTGTCCTAATACGCAGAGTACATGACCCTCTGTCCTCTATATAAGTTAACTAAAGGTTAACGTTTGGCATCATTGGGGAAACTGGCTCTTGTCCGTTTTCTTCGTTGGTCCGACCGTGAACCCCGCAAGAGCTGAGGCCTAAGGCGGTACCGCATGGGTTTCTTTTAAGGCCTGGGTGCTTTGATGGAGGTGCAAGAATTTTTGACACGGAAGCGTTTCTCAGGACGTTGTTCTATAGCCTTGAAGATATGGATTTCTTTTGTATTGACACCTTCAATACTCGATAAAATAACCATTTCAATATTACCTTTTGAGTGATGACTCATATACTTAAATACATATATATTTTCATTTACTAAGAAACAAGTAAATTTGTAACAACATGGCAACATCTGTTCGTTCATAAAAACAGTCGTATACAAGTTTAAAATAGTGGTGGTGAGATTCAGGTTAGTGATGAAATATAGGTAAATACCTATATACCATTTGCAGAATGTCTATTTTCTGTTTTTTTTTATTTTTACGTCATGAGTCTTTGAACCAGATTGCCCTTTTGCCCACAGATATTGAACAAATTCCATTGAAAATATGCCGGTACACATAGTCGTGGCTTAGTATTGGTATACTGTTTACATACGGTGGTATACTGTTTAATCCGCAAATTGGTATACCTTCTACTAAACGTAAAAGATCTGTTTCGAAATCTTATGAAACTTTTTCCTTACTCCTAGCTTTAAATAAAGTTTAAAAATTTGCTTTAAATTGAGCAAATTTCTGTAAGATTTGTCATTCACCTTCTATCAAGAAAGATATTTATAATTTCTTGCTATATCGTATATATAACAGTGCTCGACTTTTTATTCATAACATTCATTGTCACAACATGTTTTAAAAAAATGTTTTGTATGTCAGGTGCAAGATGCAAGGTACCCCACTAACTTACATTCCACGTGCTAAACTCATGCAGTAATATGCTGATACAGATATACTTCATATATACAGCTAAGCTTCCTTATTAAAACATTAGAGGGCCATTTTCGATAAGAAAGTCTTCAAATTCATTTTTTGAACTAAATTCTGGCAAATATTTGACGACCCCGCCAGGTAAACGGTTTTTGGGACTTGCCTTGAATTAATTTTTTCTTGATACATGTAGTTTACATGTCATAGGCGAACGCACACAAAAACAATGTCAGGACTAAATTGTAAAATTACAAAAACTACATATAGTTTAGAAGAGATATAAGCAGAAAATCTTTTATTCAAGTAACAAAAATAATAGCTATAAATAAGAAATTCCTTAAATGCAATATTTATTAATCCAACAGCTGCACAGGGCTGTTAAGAAAAATAAACCACTAACTTTTCGGCCTTCTAATACAGTAAGGAAACATACCCTGTTTCAACCATTTGCGATACTAACTTATATTATTATATTTGTTGCGTTTTGTGATGAGTATTATAAAAATTTGCCTTTTATCAACAATAACACGCTAATGCAATTTTTTATTTCTATGCAATAGGGTTTCATAGAATTCAAATTTTCTTTCAACACGTTAGAATACATGGCTAAATATAACATTATGTTAGACATTATTTATTATGTTCCTAAATCGCTTCATAAGCTGTATCTACAGGAGGACTGCTGGTTCCGTTCAGAAACTCTTCAAGTTCATCCCTAGAAGACACCGCTTCAGCTCTGGATTTCCGTCTATGCTTCTTCTCACTTTTCTCTTTGTCTTGCTCTTTCTCCCGATCCTTTGACTTCTTCTTCTTTTGTTTCTCCTTCTTTTCACTCTGAAAATTATCATCAAATTCTGCACATAACAAAAAATCAGATTACTTTATCTCTGTGCTTTTTCTCTTTTTTGACAGAACTAGACGTATGAGTGTCTTCACTCTCGCTCTGAATGCTTAAATTTCCGGAACTCGGGGATTTTTTGGACGTTAAGAGTTCCATGTGGACGTTGGAGGAAGTTACAGACACGCTATCGTCGTAAATGGCACTGGCACTATTATCGAAGGTCTGACTAACCATAGACGTGTCTTCGCCACCTGAGAAAATCTATTAATTATTGTTGACTGATTAAAAATGATGGTTACCTTCAGGAGAGCGACGCCATTTGGAATCCGGCGCCACCCAGCCGTCATAAACGTCTGAGGTGAGTTCGGATATTTCAGAATTAATGGTAGAATCAAACTCGTCATTTGTTTGCTTCATGTCATAGTCCTCAGGTATTGTTTTCTCAATCTGAAATGCAAGATTTTTTTTCTTTAAGATATTCCCACTATTTTATCACCTCAAGTTCACTGCTGCCATCAGACTTTCCAGCTTTTGCTGCATACAAAAGTTCATTTTTTTTTACAACTCTTGCCGGTTTTGATAAACAGGCTTCATCAGGCTCAAAGTCCTCCTGCAGCTCGGAAACCAAAGGATTTCCTGTATCTGTGTCCCTGTGGATATTATTAAATTTATACTAAAATATATAGGACAAAAATACTCTTATTATTACGAATCAGTCTCTTCAGTCTCTGCAATTTTAGAATTATTGAAATGCACATCATCCAAAAACCCTCCCAAAAGTCCACCATCAGGGCAAAATTCATCTACTGATGTTATAGGGACGTCCAGTCTTCGAATGTCTGAAAGACCATCTACTGCTTCTTTAGACTTTGAAGGAAACCCGCTATTCATGCTAACACTTTTTGAAACCTGGGTAGAGGCTCCAACAGGTGATTTAGTGGGGTTTTGAATGGCGTTGCCAAAAGGAATGGGTTTCCCTAATTTATTTAAAAAAGGAAGTTTAATTAAATAAAAAAATTAAAATCATCTAACCTCCTCCAATTACAATAGAGCAACTCTGAGATCGCTTCATATCAATCACACCAGGGGACCCTACACTTGGCTTTTCTATCACAGTTGGAAGAGGAATGTTGGCATTAGAATCTGCTATTTCCCTACGTCTTTTCACTAAATTTTCTAAAAACTTAGCATAATTGGCCTCATCAGATTCTGCATATGTATCAAGTTCCTAAAACTGAATATGCAACACTTCAATATAAGACATCCAAGAATCCATACATCAATTGTAGCAGTAGTCTCCATCTCATTCCTTTCAATCTGCCTTAGCAAAGCCTCTTTTTGAAGCTGTAGAAATGGGAGATTAAAAAACTTGTGCAACAATTTCAGGCCAAAACCATTTCTCATGGATGCTTCTGTATGTCTGACTGGCGCAGTTCGGTCTCTATAATTTTAGATATTAAAATAAAATTGGTTTTTAAAGAGTTATAATTAACATACCCAATAATTGACTCAATATAAAAATGAACATGGTCAGCAGTGACAGTTCGATGATGAGACATATCGCAGTGGTTAGACAAAATTATAACAGGAATGTGACCTAAATTAACTTTTTTTACATACACAATTTTTGGTTATATAATACAATTACCTGGAACTTTTGGTAATTCTCGCTGAATATAATCAAAAGTCCAACTTTTAGTTAGATCTAATATCATAATTACACCATTAGTTCCTTTATAAACATCAAGAAACTCAGCATCTAAAGCAGCCTCTTCAGGAATTTCTATTTGTACATTTTCCAATTTTAAACCATCAAAATGCTTTTTCTTTTTGCCTGTGAATAATTTGAATAAAATCCCTTAAATGACATTTTATTTACTGAAAAACGTCACCTTTATCCACTACGTCCCATACTTCGACTTTCACAATATCATCAGTTGCCTTATAATTCCACTGAATAGATGTAACTTGAATTTCATCAGTAGGGATATATTCCTCTATAAATTTCTTGCCTTGAAGCCTGTGGAACAAGCAAGTTTTGCCCACATTTCTGTCCCCTTTAATAACAATTTTCACTGAAATAAAAGTCTCAAATATAATTTGTTTCCCTGGGAATTCTGCTTACTGTTATATTGCACTCCTTTAGAAAATTTCTTCTGTAATGAAGATGACATGGCTTGAACATTAGGGCTTTTTAGGGGCCAATTGTTTGCAGGCCCATCACCTTTGCTGGTGAGACGTTTAATGGCCGAAAACATGTTGAGTTTATTTGTAGGAGTATAGGACTAAATGTGGCTTGCCATATGGTCACACAAATCGGGGAATAATCTATTTTATTGCGAGTTTTATATTGATTTTTGCAACCTACACAATTTTGTAAGGCATTCCTATATTTATAATAGTCATTTATAAACTGTCTGTTTAAAGGTAAGTTAAAAATATAGTAAACAAGCAGATAAAGGTATGATTTATATTTTTGGTAATAATTTGTTTATTTATTTAATTAGTTGTAATTTAAGAATTATTATTTTCCCGAAGAAAATACAAATTACAAATATTTTGAAAAAGAGACTATTAGCACATGACAACTAACGTCAAAAATTGATTGATACGTCAGCTATCAAGTTGAAACAATTAATTTTAATCCGTAAAATTAGATCTGGCAATATTGCGTCTAATGTTTGAATATCTCTTATATTTAAATTCCTGTTATATAAAATAATTATAAAGTGTGGGGAATCCTTCTATCAACAAATAAAGCTTCTAAAAATAAGAATTTTTTCCTTAACACTTCAAAATATCAATACCAAAGTAAATACACAATATTGAAGTTTCATTTAGAAAATTAAAATTTATTCATTTAGGCGAATTCATCTGAAATATTTGAATGAAATTTTGTAGGTGTTGTTTTTCTACCCAGAGACCTAATAATATACCAAAGGAAATTGTTTACTTTTTTAAGCCTTATTAATGATAGAAGTATTTCTCAATTTTGGAAGCACCTTATATAGCCATTTATCGTCTATATGTATTAATTTCGTAGACAACGCAGTTATCATTTATTACATCGGACACAACAGTTTATATTTAAAAGATTTTTATTGAGAACTTAGGAGAAAATGGAGCGCAGTAAAATATAATGCAACATCGCTGCATTTATTTTTCGCAGTTCATAATTCAATACAGGTGGTTATGCTGATGACAATTGACAAATTTGTGGTTATGTTGAATGGCGGTAAAATTGTCAAAAATGTAACTTCTTTATTTGCGCATTAAAAAGTGAAATTCCAGATTTAAGCTTCTCAGAAAATTTATTTAATTTTTAAACGAAAAAAAATTGAAATTGATAGTGTACAAACTAGAAAGGACTGGTAAGTTTGGGAGCATACAGTTAACCCACCACACAAGTTTGCTTGCGTTAAAACTGCATTTACTAACTGTTGGTCCCGTTCCTCCTTTGCTGCTGATATGTTTTCTTTATTTGCCAAGATTCTTACATACATATTTATGTTGGCGTATGGCTCAATTATCCCAACACAAAGCAAAGGATAGGAACAACAAAACTTAACAATCAAGTTCAATTGTCCTGTCCTTATTTCCTACAACAATCCCCTGACTTAGAAAAGGTTATGGACATAAATTCGAGGGCTTCAGAAAGGGGTCTCCACCAAACCTCCCAAATCTTTCAAATAGACATAAATATGTAGCATAATACTTCATTATAGTACATATCCACTGAAGACAACAGACAATTTATATCTGATGACAATGAGACCCACCAAGTGAAATAAAAAATGTAGAGAATACTAAATAAAAAATACAGTGGGAATCTTTTTCAATAGCTCCAAATCAGCTAATTTATTTCTTGAAAATCCAGTTCCTCTTGAAAAGGAAAGACAATGCTATATCCCTGCATCCAAGGTCACAAATAAATAAATTACATGAGAAATCTCATTTGATCTTAAAAATGAAAATGTAGTTTATATAGAAAAACTGTAACTGGGATAAAGCTTCAAGAAATTAAAATGATGTGAAAGACAACCTTCAAAAACCTCACAAAAGGGTGAGGTAACTTATATGAACACAGAATCTGTGATCATAATTTTTTAAAGAAAGATAATATCAGCCAGCATTAAAATTGAATACTAGCCTCCTTTGTCCTCTGCCTATTTTGAAATGTTTGGATTTAAAATAGCTTTAAAACCAATCCTATATCCTGCATGAGAGCTACATACTTTAAGACCTAAACATGTTACCAAAATAAGCATCAAAGACAATAAACTGTGTAAATGTGCATAAATAGGTAACATTAATCAGGTAGTTTTTCAGTACTCTATGGGAACTCTTCAAAATCAACAGCTGTATAGAAATATTAACATCATAACGGGAGCGTCAACTAAGATAGAAGATATTATCAGCAAACCACTGGAGACGGCGATCACCATTTTGATCAGATTTATTAAGAAAAATAATATTAAATTATAAATCTGACAATACAAAGGGGTAGAAAAAACTTCTAAAACTCAAGTAACCTGAGGAGGTCACCCTTTGAAGAACACTCTTGAGAAATTTCTCAAAAAGGGAAAATTGGCGATAAAAAGATAAACTCTTAAATAAACCTGGTGGGATCTTAATGCCTTAATAATCACAATCTAAAAAAACATTTGTTGTTCTTACGTTTCTTTTTAGAAAATTGCTTAAAATGTCTGAATTTGCCAAATCAAAAAATACGAAATTAGTAACAACAAAAATTATCAATCTTCATACCCTCGAATCGTTCATATCAGAAAGAGATAACTTTCAAAATGTATTTTATATGTCCCCAATCCCCAAAGTGTGTCAAGAGTATCCCTGTATTTTGGGCATTGACGAAGCTGGCAGAGGTCCAGTACTAGGTAAGAACTTGCAGTGCAATGAACTTACAAAACAAGAAATTAATTTGTATCAATAATGTTAGGCCCCATGGTATATGGAACAGCCTTCATTCCAATAAACGAACAAATGGTCCTGGAAGAGTTGGAATGTGCAGATTCTAAGGCTTTAACAGAAGAAAAACGTGATCAGATTTTCGATAAAATATGCGAAAAATCGAACAAAATGGGTTGGGCAGTTGAACTTATCGCCCCTAATTCAATTTGCAATAGTATGCTTAGCCGATCAAAACATTCACTTAATCAGGTGATAATAAGAATTTTAACTCTAATGTCTGTGCATCCTATGAACTGGTGTTTAACCAAAGGTTTCAATGGATTCCGCAGTGGGTTTGATCAAAGCAGCTTTAGAGCAAAAAGTAAACGTAGAACATGTATTTGTCGATACGGTGGGAAAGCCAGAGAAGTACCAGGCATATTTAAAATCTCTATTCCCTAATTTGAATATAGTAGTGGCAAAAAAAGCCGATTCAACTTACCCTGTGGTGTCGGCAGCTAGTATTTGCGCTAAAGTGACCAGAGATCATGCTCTTAAAGTGTGGAATTTCACAGAAGGAATTGACGTAAAGGCGTACGGCAGTGGTTATCCTGGAGGTGAGTAAGAGTTGGATACTATGAACTGTTAAACGTGATTGATTTGAATAAATTTAGATCCAGTTACAAAAAAGTTTTTGATCGATTATTGCGACCCAGTGTTTGGGTATCCTCATTTGGTGAGGTTTAGTTGGTCAACTGCTGTCAACGCACTGGAAAGTACTGCGTACCGTGTCGATTGGGAGGAGGTAAAGTTTAAAAAACCTTATTATTATAAATATTTACATTAGAATTTCTAGATTGATGATGAAGAAAAACCACCTCCTCAAACCACTTCTATAACATCATTCTTTAAAGTGGCAAATAATAAAGAGAAGGAAAAACCAAAAAAGTTACACGAGTTTTTTACCCAAAGATCCCTCAGTAGAGACGTCCAGTTTTAGTTTTATTTCATGATTAAGGGTTTGTGTGAAAGTTTGAATTATGCACCACATTGCAACAACATTTTAAGCTTCAGAATTTGTTTTTATTGTGTGAAGTTCACACTGAAGCACTAAGAGGCAATATTTGTCACTGACAAGGTTCCCTAACTTCTTGTGGTTGAATTGAGACTTTAAATACAAAAAAAATCTTTTTAATATTTAAGACATGTTAATTTTAAGAAATATATAAAATAGTTCAATAAAATGAGTACTGTACGTTGCTTCTGTATGAACTAGTGTTTACAAATCTCTTCAAGAGAAGAAAAACAATTTTATTATTAAAACCAATTCAAACAAATCACTTCTGTTCTTTTAAAAATCGGTGATACTCCTTCAATCTTATCGCCTGAATATTGATAAATCCTGTCGCATCCTGAGGGCTAAACCCTGAATGTTTGTCCATAGAAACTAAATCCGCGTTGTACAATGAAGTTTTCGAAAATCGGCCTAAGATGTAGACTACAAGAGCCACCTTGTTAGCTTTAATATAAGTTCATAACTGGAACCTTTACCTGCACCTCTAAACACTTCCAACTTAACAGTACCTTCCACAATCTCTGCGGCCAAATCCAAACATTTCCTAGTGTATTGACCCTCAGGGGAGAACCAAAACCCATTGTAAACATAGTCAGATAGCTTGGTTTCCAATATTTGTTTCACCCTAAAGACCTCTTTGTCCAAGCAGAAAACTTCCAGGTCTGTATGGGCTTGGTGCAGTATTGTTACTCCCGGAGTTTCGTACACTCCTCGTGACTATAAAATTGTCAGAATTTTTTATAAATTATTTTGTTAATAAAATACCTTCAGGCCTATAAATCTATTTTCAACAATGTCAATTCTTCCCACTCCGTGTTTTGCGCCCACTTCGTTTAAGGCTAGGAAAATGTCTAATGGTTTGTTGAAAGTTTTGTTATCATCTATAGTTAAAAGCACGGGAATTCCTTTCTTAAACGTTATTTCGAGTCTATTCATAGAGAGAAAAAAGTAGCGATAATATTCTTTATTTGAGATGTAAAATACCTGCTGGGGGCTCCTACAGATAAACTCGGATCTAAGGTCATTAAATATAAGTCCTTTGGGGGTTCATGATTTGGATTTTCTAAAATCCCAGATTCATAGCTAATATGCATCAAGTTTGCATCCATACTCCAAGGCGCTTTGGGAGTTACAGAAACTGGTATATGGTTCTCAGCTGCAAACTTTAAAAGATCTTGCCTGCCTTCGAATTTTTTGACAAATTCCTCGTCGCGCCAAGGAGCTATTATCTACAACTACTTTTTAAAACTTTAAATACAGTTATTGTTTAATTACCTTAATTGATGGTAACAAACTATAGCAAGACAATTCAAAGCGAACTTGGTCGTTTCCTTTGCCAGTCGCTCCATGAGAAATATAAGCCGCCTGGTTTTCCTTTTATATAAATTAGAAAATTTAATTTTCTCTGTAATTTGATTTCATATATTTACTAACCGTGACGCATTTAATTAACCCTTCTGATATGGCCGGACGAGCTAACGACGTTCCCAATAAGTACCTGTTTTCGTAGACAAGTCCATAGCTGATTGCAGGCCATACGTAATTTTCAATGAATTCTTTTCTGATATCTTCCACCACCACCTTTGAAGCTCCAATTTTCAGAGCCTTTTCTTTCGCTGCCTCGAAGTCCTCAACTTGCCCGATATTGGCCATATAACAAATTACGTTGAAGTTTTTGCTTATCAACCATTTTAGAATGCAACTAGTGTCCAAACCGCCCGAATAAGCTAGAACTACTTTCTGTTTGGTCATCTTGAAAGAGGCAAATTATTAATGACAATATTTGAAATGGAGACTTAATTATGAGATCGAAAAAGGTTAATGTGGTTCGTCAGATAATGTAATCGCGCTTGGAAACATAATGGGTAGGGAGAATAAGACATTGATGCGAGAGTATTATTATTGATTGAGAAATTTTGGTAATAAATTTCTGTAAACAGATGCTTTGAAAGAAAACGTAAACTTAAGAATTCTATATTTCTTCACCTTTATTCAAGGTATTTTTATTTAAAAAGGTGATAAATCAGACTGCCAATTCAGACACGTTATTATTTAATTTATTAAACATTTTTTAAATTGACATGATTTATTGTTAACAAAATAACAGTAGTTTCCTAAATATACATATATGCGCTAGAAGAACACAATTTTCTTCATAACTATAAGAGATGAACTACGTTCTAAATTTCTATCTACCTTATTGAAAACTTAAATTAGGGACCTTTAGGAGTGCCTAGAAGTCCCTTTTTGGTTGTTCTTATACCCGACAAAATTTCGGGTGTTGTTGCAACGATACAGTTCACAGTATAGCATAGAAAGGCTGACTTCAATATAGTTAAATAGTCACGATTTTTAACATTAACGCTAATTTTATTATTGCAATTATCTGCTATAATATTAAGTATATTTAAATAAATTACCAGAAAGCTACTTTTAGTTATGCCTAGGAATGATAATAGTTCAATGAAAACAAATTATATAATAGCTATAGCACTGCTAATAGAATTCGTAAAAACACAAAATAACAGTAATAACAAACTAAGTAACTCATAGAAGAAATATAAAGTTATATTTAGAATTTTTTATTTACATATTAAATGTGGATGATAATTAACAATTTGTTTGCTATAGTGTAGATGGATTTTTCGAGTCGAATTAAATCAGTAGCAAGTAACGATAAGAAACAAAACGTTGATTAAATGGAATCAAGTGTTGATTTTGTTAGCCACACTTGGGTTCAAGATTGAATATTCGGATTAGTACGTAATAACGAAGAATTCTTCTGCAATTATAATTTATATGCGTTATCGGTGCATACTTTGAATTAAAAACAAACACAAATCACTGAAACGTTTTTGAGTCGCATGATTTAAATACTTATCCGTTTCCAAACAGTTACATCAAATCAAAACACAATTTCTTTATTAAACAAGCCCTATAAAATTGGTCTTTCGACTAAAACTGAAACACCAAAATCTAGTTTTGCAAACTAGTCAAAACACGTCAAGGGAAGTTGGTAATTGTCCATGTCTGTAGGATCAGTCCATCAAGTGTTTTCGGCAAATGAGACTAGATAGCTCGACGAATCATAGAAACACTTCAACTAAAGCCCCGAAGGAAGAACGTGCCGATTGCTTTTATTTTCTGGTATTTGCACTTTTCTCAAAAGAATTTAACTAAAGAGAATTTAGTTGGTCGTAGTTTGTCTGACATACTAACTTAATGGAAACAAATAAATATTTCGGTAGAAACATCACAATAAAACAAAATACTGGAGAAACAAATATTTCAGTCTACCTTCTGAAAGGTGACTTTCTTTGGTGTGTTCTAGTTCGGAGTCAACGCGGTTAGCTGTTCGAGGAACGCCCTTGGTGTCAAAATGTGTGAAGATCCTACTATGACCTCCCAATTTTTCAACGCGTTGGAAACTTCATATGCACACCGGATTTCTGAGAAACAAACACCTCCCACAATGAAGACTATCAAACGAGGCACATTCTTCACTGTCGGCTGGCTGCGGTCTTTGTGCCAGTGCCCATATCGGGCGCTAAATGAATTTTAGAGTATTCGATTATTGCACACAATACTTAAAAAAGTATTACCTGGCTGGTGGATGATAACCAGTGCTTTGAGCTCTCCCGGCAAGGTAAGGGAAATGTTTCTGATCCAATTTGTCCTCGATACAGTCCTCCATGACGTCCTTGACTACCGGTGTCCAGCGCGACATTTGGTAAGTTTGCTCGGTAATTCGTTCCTTACGCGGGACTGCGTAGGGTTTTTTCCTATTGCCTCCCTGTTAATCCGAAAATAAATCTGCATGATTAAAAAAACAACAACTCTTACATCGTTGATGACATTGACGCCCAAATACTGAATGTTTGCTATAGTTTGCTTCTGTGTGATTTGTGCATGAGTGGCAAGTTTCTGCAAGTTCTCCTCAGTAATCCCATTTTTTGCAATTGCATACAAGGCAATTATTCTCATTTTGTCGTATTGGTCCGTGATTTTCGGGTCCAACAAAATGGGCACGATGTTCCGCATATGATCTTTGATCTTTTCGCCTTCAGCATCAGTTCCCATCGCCAAATCCTGCTCCACTTTGCACAGTTTATCCACATAACCCTGGTACTGCTTCATGCAGTCCTCCGCCAATTGTAAGTGGGTGGCATACTTAGACAGCTCCTTCTGGTACTGCGGCATTTTTTTAATCATTGTGGATAAATCCTTCATCGACTGCTTATCGCTAGCAGTCATCCGTTTTGAGTCTGTGAATTTTTTCAAGTTCTTCGTCACACTTTGGGAGACCACAGCAATATGTTGATGACGCAGCTCCACCCACATTTCGTCATTTTCATCCAAGAGCACTTCTTTCTTCACTCCACCAGTTGCTTCATATCTAATAGGTAAATTCAAGAAAATTATTTAAGTAGAATATGATACACTATAAGCCCTTACTCATAAACATCATTTTGAATATTAAGCAGATCGTAGGCCATTGCTTGGAATGTCAATTCGTGTAAAAGTGGAGATACGCAATCGAAACCTCTGTCGAGGATTAATAGTTGTGATCTTGCTTTTTCTGGACCTTCGCCCATGGTCGGCTCGTCCGCTTTGTAGGCGTCCAGTTTTTGTTGTATCAGTTGAGCCAATTCCACATTCTTGTCCCAATCACTAGCAAAAATATTCTATTTAGAACTGCATTCACACAGAATTCTCTGCATTTTCCAAAAACTGAGGTCATAAATACCTAGGTCATTCATTTTAAGATATATGGCATAAACGGCATTTTTAAACCAGAAATTGAAGATGTTTAAAAAATCTCTTTAGTGTATATAGCATCGGATTTACTACTACTGTAGGGTGATTATCTTATTATGAAATCACAGATCAGAAAAAGAATTATAAATGTGCGTTTATTAATACAAAATGAACAGAGGACAAAGTAACTTATGAATTTGTGATCACGGACGCGATTCCTAAGTTGCCAACGACCAACCGAACCCAGAAGAAAAGAGAGCTTGTACATGTCCTGCAAATCCTTAAATACTAAAACCCATGGTGATAAACCATTGGCGTACCCTGGCTAAGGTGCCATCTACACTACCCGCCACATTAAACTGTGGCGTCTTAGCTGGGAATTGGAACTGCAAATATAGGGCCAATGGAATCTATCATGGACAATTCAAATGCCGACAAAGTATATTACAAGCAGTTCCAATGCCGATTAAGTTTATTGCGAGGATTTCCAGTGCCGACAAGACATAGCACGGGAAGTTCCCACGCTCAAACTAACGCCTACCAGGATCGTACCTCGGGGGTATTTCGATCTTAAGAATAATTCCCACTATCAAATGTCTACCGAACTTAAAGTTAATGCCCATCTACAACGGTACACCAAACAGTCAACTGCAACTTAACTACAAAACCCTACATGTTTATTTAGCTGCATACAGGTGCTACATTTGACGAACAAAGCCCAAAACATATCAGATTAAATTCGCAAAACATCGCAAACTTATTTTCACTCAATGGAATAAAATATCTCTTTTGAAGAGCAAAAATTGGATATTAATTAAACATAGTGGAAAAACGATTTTAAAATATCATAATTTTCCGAATTGAATTTGTTAATATTTTTTAAATTAAAGTATCTATTACCACTTAAACGGTTTTCTGTTTAATTATCTGGACGGTTCTCCGGATTTTGCTCTACTGTAAAAGATACGAAAAACTGCATAAGATATCCGAAATTCGAGGTTCACCACTGGGAATTCGGCATCTCTGAGACATACGGTCTTGTTTAAATGGGTGTAAAGTTGCTTATTTAGATAGTTAATTAAATTTCAGTTTGCGAATTCCGAATACTTCCGAACAAAAAAAAATCCTGAAAATTGCAATTTTCAGTTATTTATTCCTGGCTTTATTTTTGTACCTCCCAAGGTTTCCAAAATCATAATAGTGAAATCTCGCATTTGGGACAACTTATATATGTATGTATACAGAATGTACTAAGTTAGAAAACTTATTTATTTTTACGCAATTTGAAGCCAAAAATAGCCCTCCAATCGTACTTAAATTTGCAAAACTCACCTGCGATAACGAACTGAAGGATATTCGCCCAAAGTAGCGCACAGAGTGGCAATTTGTTCGGCCATTCTTTCTAAATTAGCGCTATATTTCTGCGAATAAGCTGGATTGTAATAGCACTGAAAAGTTTCCGCGCAATCGAGCGAAAACACCTGAAAACATATAATCTAAACATCAACAATTTCTTGTGTAATATCTGCATCTCTACTACAAAAAACCAATTACTATTGGTTAACATTTATTCTAAAAGCAAGACATAATTCGCACATTGAAGCAGTTAAAACACTACAAAAACCCTAAGACACACACCTGTGATTCATAGGGCAAAAAGGCAATGTTGATTTCCTTTAGAGTCTTAATTTTCTTTGCTGCCATAGACTTGCACAGCTCGTTGAATAATTCCTCAGGACATACTGATAATAACAATATCAAGTTTTAATTTATAAATTTACAAACTATGATCAAAATAAAAAACCAACAAAAATCGGGTCTAATTGTCTTTCAACGAACGTCGCTCTAGGGAGTCTTGACCTGGATCCAGACATAAAATCAACACCAATATTAATATACATATGTTAGACAATTGCTTGTAAAGTTAGTTACTATCCCAAAGTACCAAGCCACAAAGCAGTTACAAAATAAAATATCAGAGGACATGTACCTGCGCCTCATTTGGAACAAAGGCTATGTTAATTTCTTTAAGGGTTTTTATATACTTGGCTACTCTGTGATGGCTTAAATCGTTAAATAACTGATCAGGACAGGCTAAAAAAATTAACAAAAGAGAAAAACCAAAGAAAATATAAGAGGAAAATCAAAATTATATCCTGCTTAAAGAACTTACCTTCAGTGAAGAAAACATGTGCTGCTTTATACATTATATGCTTGATCCCATCAAAATCTCTCATAAGGGCCTCCACTGACTCTTTTGAAGGTGTTATAAGATAAACTCCTTCCATTGCAGGTAATGGTTCCCTTGTTTTGAAAATATCTTCTACCACTGAAAGAAAGATTCAGTTTGTAAGATGTTTAAGAGATACTTAATCAATGAAATTGGTTACATGTAATGCCTTCAGCAGAAATATCGTGCATCTTGCAGCAGGCAGAAATCATTCTCATAGCTAATTTATCAACCACCAAAACCCTCCACTCAACTTTACCCCCTGCAGGACCATTTTTCTTTTGTGGTTTGTACTTGATCACTTCATTCATGATTTCTGTGGATATAAAAAAAATGCAAACATATATATATATTGAAGAATGGAATACCATTTTGATTTTGACAAGATATAGGAATTTTGACCAAGTCTTAACTGATAAAGTCAAGTGAAATGTGGTAAATGCCTTAATATACTCTCCAGTACTAAAAATGGAACACCATAAACTTATACAATTTTTTTTCTTGATACCAGTGGCTGCCATGGGGAATTTTTAATTAGGAAGTCAGAGCAAATATATTTTGTACTCATAAATAATGGGTTAGGCAGGCTACATGCAGACAATTTCGATGAAGCAAAATTAAGTTTGTACAATAGAAAATACCATGTTTGAACTTTCTGTGAGTGTTTCATAATTTTTAAGTGGAGTTCTGCTATGGCTCTGTGATAATAAACATGTTCACATATGTGGTAGAAACATTTGTGGCACTACAATTGTGTCTTCAAAACAAACTAGTACAATTGTATGGGCACATGTAAACAAGTACATGTTTATTGCTAGAGATGTTGGTGTTCTTGGTGTGAATATACCCTAGAAAGTCTTTAAAGAAATATAAGTTAATTACAGAGCCATAGCAATCCCAAAGGCAATTATTAAAAAAATTAGGAATTTTATGATGATTTTTTACTCAACTCAAGTATAAGGACATATTTTACTAAACTAGAGCAGACACCAAGATAAATTTTACATTTACAATTTGAAGCTATGCCGCTTAGTACAGTAAAACATTTACAAACACTGGTATCTTTTGTAACCTTATATAGCAAACCTAAAATAGTGTTTACCAAGAAACACAATTTATGTATAACAAAATTGGGATTATAACTCATAGTTTCACATTGTTCCCTTTGGCTTTTTATACATTATAAAAGAGTAGTTATTATTATATATCATGTAAAACGCACATAATAATATTTTAAATTTAACTCAGGTTGCGAGGCCCCAATAGAATTCGAAGGGCATTGAAGCCAGTCCTACTCTGAATATTTATTGATGTTTCTGACGTCACATTTACATGAGTCAGCCAGTGAATCAAAGCAAAAAAGTTTCAAAAATGATCGAAATTAGAACTTTTTCACCATTGATACAATTTTATCATAAATTTTCAAGAAATTATGTTATAAAATTATTGATGATAAATAGCTATCATTTTATTGATTTGATAGCCCAGATTTTCACCATAGATATGCCTATTAAATGGGTTAAAATTACTTACTCTGCCCCACTTGGCTTTTCAATGCCATGGTTGGATATTAGATTTAATTCCTGCTGATTAATTAATTAAGAATTCGTATAAAAACCCTTAAATTTTAGTCAACTTTTGCGAAAATGGGACAAATACAAATATCGATTATTTTGGTTTTAGCTATTTGACATTTCCTAGAACAGACAGATGACTGATGTCATAGGTGACTTTTTCAATAGAAAGAACTTTCAAATTCATCCATGTGTAGGTAAAGTTTATATATTATTGTCGATATCGATATTTATTATCGCTTATTTCACATTTTATTAGAATTAAAGTTTTACTTCATAATTAATCCCTTAAAAAAGGCTGCTGAAGTTTTCGGATTTCTTGTTTTGGCCGGGTTTTTGAAATCCACTTGATACAGTCCAAATTTAATTCTGAGAATAAAATTATAAATTATTAACATATTTTCTAGGAAAAGTAGCATTCCACTCACGTATACCCGCTGGTCCATTCCATGTTGTCCATCAAACTCCATACTGTATATTTAGCAACGTTACATCCTTCCACCTTAGCTGCATATACGGTAGCATTGATATATTCCTAAAATTCACAAAATGATCTTCTAGATATTAATAATACTAGGATCTTTACCTCAAGAAATTGAATTCTCTTTGTGTCGCTGATATTTCCTGTAGTATCACCTATTCCGTTCTCTGTAATATAAACTAAAGGATTATTATATTCCGTCTTTATCCAGGTAAGCAACTTGATAAGCCCCCATGGCAATATTTCTTTGTCTGGCCAGCTGGAATTGGTCTCTTTTCGAATGCCTAATTAATAGCAATATCAATTATAAATAAAAAATAAATAATTAATCAATTAACTGACTTTTATCTGCATCAAACGAAACTTGGTTCAGAGGGTACTGTTTATTACTGACCATCCATGTATGGTAGTGATTCAAGCCTAGAAAATCAGCAGAGCCTTTAAGGAGCTTTTTCTCATCATCTGAGAAAGCGGGAAGTCGGGATTCAGTGAAATTTTGCATCAAACTTATTGTGCTTATTCTGTGGCTCATCACTAAGGGGTAGTCTCCGGTCGCAGAGAAAATTGGGTGGACAAACCAACCAAACTAAGTTTTAGTTATACAGGGTGTAACATATCATCATGGAGATATTTCAGGGAGCGATAGAACTTTATAAAATAATGAAAAAAATAGACCTATGATCAAAAAGCACCATTTTTGATATACAAAGGGGCAAAGTTTCACATTTTTTCTTAAATTTTGTGTTTTTCTCATATACATCTTGAGTAAAATTTTTAAAATTTCATACACCTACTTTCTTGAAGATCCTCACCACATGATGTCAAAATCGTCAGTAGCCATATACAGGGTGTTAGTTTGGGTCATACACTATTTTATGCTGTGTATCTTCTTTTGGAATGCTATGTATGAATTCTGATACCAAATTTAAATTCCTTCTTCGATTCTTTAGCCTTTTACCCTCTTGCAGTATTTTTGTATCTTTCACCGTTCCGTAGAATTTGCAAAAATATTTATCGATGCAAATTATGAATGTAAAGGAAGTACGAAAAAAAAATCATCGTATGCAGTTATCAACTATGTGAAGTGTTGTGATACCCAGCCGGGGTTTTGTACGTGAACGACACCACGATGTTTTCTTGTCAGGATAGAAAGACCTCACTAATTATTCTTCATTTACCAGTATTTCAAATGAAGGGAAAATAGAGTAAAATGCTTTATGCGGAACAAGATGATGTAGAAATAGTCCGTTTCGGAGGATGTGAAATGAGAAAAGCTACTATTCTGCCTCTATACTCTTTTGTATTTTTATATGTAGGGAGCCATGTACATGCAACTGATAATATGATTTATTATTAAGGGTTGTTGGAGTGAATGGAACTTGGACCTGATACATTGACTTAGACCTTTGGCCGAAGTTAATCACTCTTAGATGACTTACACACACTGATAAAAGGGCAGTGGTTTAAGTACAGACAACGTAATTGTTTTGTATTATCAATAAGAATAAAGAGGTACGTGACAAAAGCAATTCGTAACATTTAATCAAATTTCTTTAAAAAAATAAATAAATCTAAACGAAAACAAAATCATAAAAACTGTTGAAAATATGCCACCCTGTATATCGAAAATGTTGCGACCATGGGTCTATTAGCACATTTTTATTATTTTGCAGAGCACTATTGCTCTCTGAAATATCTCCATGATGTTATGTTATACCCTGTATATGTGTAAGATGGGTAACAAAATTTTAAATTTGAGAACATGTAGCACTTACCGACATTTGCATTTCCCTATCAGCAGCATCCTGATCATCCATATTGCCATGCCTCGGCTCCGCCCAGCCGGAATCGATCGTAATTCCCACTTTTCCTGACAATTCAATAATTCGATTTATTGAATATAGCTTTCATTGCTACTTTACCTTGCTGAGAGTGTGCGAATTCTGCCTGATAGATTCTATAAGCCTTAGCATGGGCTATCAGTACTGTTTTCCCACAGAGATAGGAACCAATCCCTGGCGATATAATTCCTGGGGCTCCATCGTTGTATTCATAAGGGGCCACGCATATGCTTGCGGGTTCGTTTATTGTTATCCACGTTTTGACCTTAGAGCTTAGAATTTTATTGTCTTAATTAATATTGTGGGAACATTTTTACCCTATTGCCGAATAGTGCGAAGGCCAGTCTTGCATACTCAGCAAAATAGTCGGCAGTTTTTGGATTGATCCATCCTCCCAGGTCCTGGATAGGCTGAGGAAGGTCCCAGTGGTAAAGTGTGACCTTAAATTTTCCCTTAATTAGTGTTCTTGATGGTGTTGTATATGAAAAATCTCACCATAGGTTCGATACCTTTGCTTATTAGTAAATCAATGAGGTTGTTGTAGTAGGCAATGCCAGGTTTGTTTATTTTATTGTGGAAACCATTGGGCAGGATTCGAGTCCATGATAAAGAGAATCTGTGCTTTGAATCTGTCAATATAGAGTAACGTATATTTAAGAGTAGTTAATACCTGTAAAAATCGACTCCCAAATATTCCAACAGCTCTACATCTTTTCGCCATAAATGATAAGAGTCGCACGCCACATCCCCATTTGTGCCATCTTTTATTTTCTTGGAGGTGTGGGTAAAGCGATCCCATATATTTTCGCCCTTACCTATTACTATGGGGGTTAGCACAGAAGTTTATAGGTATATAGATAAAATACCTACCGTCTACGTTCCACCCTCCTTCAATTTGATACGCCGCTGTGGCCACCCCAAATTTGAAACCGCTCGGACGCGTAAAGTTGAAATTAGCCGAGCTTGGTACGCTCAGAAATATTGAGAATAACATCCAAAGAATGTAATTCATTATGCTGTAGTTATGTTTTGAATTAGAAAGGATATAAAAGGTTCTGTAGAGAGATAGTTTTGCATAAGTAATAGACGTTTGTCAGTTCAACTTAAAGAAGGCTGATGATTAAAATACGAGTAATCTTCAAATGATAGCATATATGTAGTAAACAACATAATTTTGAACAAAACAATCATATATTTGTAAGATGAAGATATAAAGGCCATGACCTTTAGCCTGTTTGTGTTTGCAGGAGAAACACTTTCAGCCTTTATAGATATAATATTCTAGTGGATGCAGAATTGTGATTATTTAGTTTTGAGACATTTTAAACATTAGTCACTTTAAGGTTGCATTAATTATTGATCATTTTACCCACTATCTTACCACTGAAATTAAAGAGAGTGTCTGGTGTAAACGTAGCCAATTACTGTGTGCGTCTTGATTTATATACCTGTTGACCAGTTGGCATGTATGTTGGGTTATCTACATCACTTGTACAAGACTTTTCTTAAATATAGACGCAAATTTAATATTTTCTCTGGACCAAAGCAAGAAGAAGGTTTCGAGAAACATATCGTCAGAATCACATAATTTCCGAAAGACAGGGTGCTGAAGTTTAAAAAAAAGAATCGGATATTACTATTTCAAAAAATTGCTTATGCCCATTAATTAAAATCTTCACCGTTCAATAACAATATTATAGTAACGAAAATTTTTGGGACGTTTTTGATTTTGAATACTGTATTCCAGATATGAAGGGATTCCAAACTTAGGCTTATCGGAACGATTTTTCTTATTTTAACCCAAGAAATATGTATTATTTACAAATCGACATAGATAAATCTTGTCTATTTTCCCCTTTTCGTTTAACAATCATTTGATGGAGTAAGTTCACCCTTCCATAGGATGGTTTAAGAAAAGCACTCATGCACAGGAATGGGCTGAACCTAGATGAAGCGTATGGAAACAGGCGGGATGGACTAAGAAGTCCGATATTTACATTTTTTGGACTCCAGAGCTCTTCCAAACTCTCTCAGCGAATAAGAAAGTTTAACTTTGACATATTTTTAGGACTATTAAGATCGTACTTTAAATCTCTAAGCATCTACATGTGTAATAATTGAAGAACAGAAATGCGAAGTATAATTGTAAGATCAAGTTACTTACGTGCTAGGAAATTTGATCGAAATTATACGAACACTCCTGTCCAAAATTATTACTCTCGTGCCTGTTGTTTCCTCACCTACATGCAATCTCGAAGCCCTCCTGAACTCCAAACAAGAATGACTATTTACGTGGACTGAGAGTGAAACTACGAAGAGACCAATTTTGAATATGATTAGGTTGAGAATTCCTTTTTTCATTTTTTCTATAAACTCTGTAAGGCTTTCGAGAAGCAGACTATGCCACGCATGTAATAATTTCGGACATGAGTGCTCGTATAATTTCAATCAAATTTCTTTACAGGCAAGTCATTTGGTTTTACAATAAATTGTAATGTTATAAGTACAAGTTTTGATGATATGAGACGACAAAAATCCACATTCAAACTGCATACAAATATATATTATAATAGCACAAAACTCGAATTTTCCGTAATATGGCACTCTATGGAATTAGAACTAAAACACCTACATGCACATAATATAGACACTTAGCACTACTATTCCTTCATTCCGTAATACTCCAAAGTGATATCTTCGTACATTCTATCATCTCCCACGTCCGTTTCTGCAAGACTCAACCCTAATTGATTAGGATCAATATCAGTGATAAAGAAGTCACTGCCTAAACCGCATTCGTGCACTATGTCTTCCTTGGGCACTGGTGGGGATAAGAATTCTGAAAATTTCATAATATGTAGATATGATTATGCTGAAAACTGATCCAACCTTCTAGACCAGTAACTCCTTCGGGAATGTTCATATATTCCACATGAATATCATCGTTCACGTGGACGTTTGGGTGAGAGTCTGCTTGCACTGGTTGTTCGTTCTAAGGGAAGCTTCGTTAAAGAGAGTTATATGACTAAAGAATTATTATTTACTTGGTCTTGTGATTGAATTTCCTCTAAGATACTTTCAGTCGCAGCTTGTAGCTCTTTGTCTAAGTTTTCGGTTTCGTTATTGGATGTGTCTGCTGCTTTCGATAAACGAAGAAATTCGTTTATACGTTGTCTCTAACAGCATAAAAATAACAACATATACTTCTCCTCCACCATATTATCATGAAATGTATTTACCATTTGCCAGGACTTAGTTACATCCCTTTGAGCTATAGTCCAGAAGTGCCCAGCTCCTTGAACTGCTCTTTCGCCCTTACGAAAATGCGGGTTTATAGACAAGTTGTGCCTTACCGAGTTTTTCCACCTATCGTCATTTGCCTTGTAGAATGGAAAATGATATCTAAAATTCAAATTACATGTGTGTTATGGGCATTGAAACAGAACAAATTGTATAAGGGCTGAAAGGGCATTTATCAGCCATGGATGAATGGGCACAACTCACAACTGACTTCCTTTAACTATTTCTTTTACTTTAAAATTTCGGGGAGAATAAAATAAGCGTTTTGCCTGGTTTTGATCTTTGATTCCCCCAATCAAATATATTCGCCGATAATAACAATTTCAGCCCTTTTAAGGGCACTAGAAGGAACGCAGCCATGCTCGTACCTGGCACGGTTTATTGACGATCTCGGGAAAACTATTAACACGACTTTTGCCCTATTGTAGTTCAGGGAAATTTATGTATCACCTAAATGGCCGGCACAAACGGTAAGAGCAAGAAATTCATAAGATTAAGTAATAACAAAGGGTGTTTTTGGCCAATAGAAGTTTGTACATTAGTTATTATGTTCTTGGGGATGGTAAGGCCGTGGGATCTCGTCATCGATATGGTTGTAATTTCTCCCCTAAAAAAGCTTTTTTAAACGATTTCTCCCCTCGTTCGGTGATCGGTCACCGTGAAATCGAACAGAATCGACCACCCTGATAAAACAATTACGATAATTGCCGGTCTATTATCACGTCGTGTGTGGAGTTCCGGATCGCTGATCGCAGGTGCGATGTTTACTTCACTAAATTGAAGGCGACTTTACACACAAACCCCCTTTTTCGTAAAAATAATCAAAAATTTCCATTCAAGTACCGTTTTACATACAAAATAATGTTTTTACTTACGAAATCCAATTGTATATTCCGGACACTGTAAGCTCTCCTGTTTCGCTCAAAGCATGCTCTATCATTTCCGTGTATGTGAATGGCGGTTTTCGATGTAAATTATTTGCATACTGTTGCATGGTTTTGCAGTTTTCCTAGAAACAAAATAATCGTCATATATGAAAAGGTTGGCTCCGCAGATCATCATAAAATCACAAATTTTCATTACTTTTCCAGAGGTGACAACTACTAATTCTGTATAGTGTTACCACATATCAGAGTATTTCAGTAAAGCATTAAATTGCTTTGGAAGGTTCTGTGGCAACAAAAATTTAAAAAAACAGATTTTTTGTTAAGACCTTTCTAGACCTAAATTATTAATTCTTCGCGAAAAATATTGCAGTTTCGTATTATTGTTTAATATATCGTTACGATTTCCGAAGTCCGAATGAATTCAGTATAATCGTTTTTAACGTAAATACTATTTACTTACTCGACAAATCAGCACAACTGCAAATCGATAATTAATAGCCCACTAACAAATCAGCTATTTCGCTATTAAATACCTTAATATCGTTCGTTACAATTACTTTACTCTTATGGCTGTACTAGTCTTAGACTAACTCACTCTTAACAATGCTCCCTTTATTGTATAGCTAAAGATCCTATGACTAGAAGAGTCTACAATTACATCGCCAATTACCACACAGTTACTTTTAGTATATCTCAATTTGTTGCGATTGAAACACTTAATGTCCCACCTGTCCGTTATAGTGGCATTCTGTTCACTAAAGTTGGACATTGGCTGCGACATCCCTCATCGCCTTGTGTAAGTTTGCTACAGATATGTATATCTTCATTGTTATCGCAAATTGGCATTCTTACATATGAAGAACCAGATGCCACCCGTAACGATTCGAATTCGAGGACGTAAATCAGTGAAGCACTGATTTGATCCTTCGAATCTGAGCCTTATTGCTATCCTTGGGCCTTAAGAAACATAGGTCGTTTCTGAATTATATTTGTTTTGCTTCGCTACTGACAATGATTGAAGTAATTCTGCTTCTTTATTATGAAGTCCTACCACCAATGAGGTTGCTTTCTGCTATTTAGACCAGGCACATTGACCTTAACAGCTGCTTTTAATTGATTTTTGCAGATTTTCCAGACTGTAGATTCATCATAATTAGGTGGTATCATGGACTGTGCTAAAACTCTTTCAAGAATTGCCACCTTCAATATAGCGTTCCAGGAATTTCCTTTCCAGTTTGAGTAATTTCTTATTAACTGTCTTCATTATTCTGTTTTCTAGCTATTGCTCTGTAGCTATGACATGGTTTATTAATTCCTCTCTGAATAGTTTCTGTTCTTTGATCAGCTTTATCTCTTTTTTTCTACTGTTGCATAAGGACAAGCAGCGCAACAAGTTGACCTGTAAATGCTTTATGCTGGCTTCTAGTCACTAGCATAAAACACGCGATGTCCGGGAGATAAGCATGAACTTACAATTCAACACAAGCAAGTCCTCGAATTTCCTACTAAACGTCTACTTCATACCATAGTACACTCGCTATCATCAGAAACATTATTTTTTAACTCGATAAACAAACACATTTGTAGATCGTTAACTATTATAAAAATTCACTAATAAATCACTATTTTACTCTAATCACTTTAATATCGCTTGCTATCGATTCCTTCTTATAGCTGTACTAATCATAGACAGTTAGTGTAACAACGATCTTAACAACGGTCTCCTTATAGTCACAGGTCTTTAGCCAAAGATCCTCTGACTAGAATATTCCATTATCCATAGAATATTAACATAAACAAATATACCAGAATATTTAAGATACTTATAGGAATTAATCACTCGGTCGTGCCCCCACGATAAATTCTTTTTTTGCCTCTCTCTTATATCTACTGTGACCATATATCAGTAGTAACAATATTTTTAGTGTATAAAATTTTAACACTTACGCTAATAACTACTTCGTTTATAGAAGTCTGAGGGGTGGTTATAGGAGGCTGAGGAACAGTACTCGGCGTATTGTTCAAGTTATCTGATGAAACGCCATCTGAAAAATACAAGAAGACTGTGCCGAGGTGACTTCAACTTTCTGATATAAAATATTATACAGAACACATGCAATTTTTTTTGAAAGCACAAAATATTATTTTCAAGGAGGCATCACAATCAGATGTTCGGATTGAATATGGCGGCGCAAGAAGCATTTTCTGAAAATTCAAAATGGTGTTCTCTTTTAAAAAAAATTGAAAAAAATTGAAATCACGGCCATCCTTGATCAGCCTGACAATCAAACCTTCTTCGAATAGGAACTTAAGATCCATTTTGAAGATTAAGAAGAGCTTCTGCAGAATGTAGTGACTCTTCTATGGGGTCAATTGAACAATAACGCCTCTAAAAGTATTTAAAAAATTTAAAAAAAAGGCTGTGCATGTTTATGACATTAAAACTTCGCACGATATCGGCTAAGCTCGCATTGACCTCACGTTTTTCGACAGTGTATTAAGAGTTTTTGCACAATAATAAATAATTTTCAATTGCAGCCATTACCTAGAGTCTGGGTCAACGGCGATTGCACGGTAGCATCGTCGGCCATTGCACTCAGCGTGGTTTTTTTTTTTCGCGTTTATTTTTGGATTTAGTTGTGTATTCTGTCTGTATAGTTTATTCTCTGGTGATAATTTACATATGTGTTTATTCTCTTTTGCTTAAATGGCCTCCCAATCACAATGACCACGAGCCGCCACTGCATGCGGGTGGGTTTAATGAAAATGGTGAACTTTGTAATTCCAGTTATCCAGAACCCTTATTCCCAAGTGTCATTCAGAAACTTACATGTGGAAAAGGTATCATAAGCACTCAGAAAATTATCGAGTTTTGCGTTTCTGTGCGCATGTTCTTTTTATTTTCACTTCACGGAAATTAAACTCACTTGATATAAACCAGGCAAGACGAAATTTTACACGAGTTCTTTGGTAATTATCAGCACATATGCTCCACAGAAGAGTCTCATATGGCAAATGAGAATAATGCCTCAGGGCTTACGTTTTAGAAGAACACTGTCAGGATTTGCGGACGAACATCCGAATTTACGGACGAAGGAAATTGTGAGGATTTGTGAAAATCTGTTTAAGGGTTAAAAAATTCCACAGGATAACTTCAGTTCGGTTCGGTAGTCATCTTAAGAAAAATTATTGTTACACGAAGAATACTTCTCACGGTATATGCCTGTCTCTCATTAAATAATTTCAAAATTTTCTCCGTTACGCCACTGATTTTCAGAGAGTGTCTGTAGATGGTTTGGAGCTGAAGGGCGTTTAAAAAAAATGATTGAGCTTCCCACTTCGACCCCTCTGAGGGCGGTGGAACAAGGCGCGTGGAGCGGCAAAGTATCAAAGTCGAAATTTATCATTTTTTTAAACGCGCTTTCGTCAAAACAAATAGGTTGTCACGACCTCTTAAAAATGCCGAAACTTTGGTCAGTTATAGATTTATGTGTGCAGATTTCTAGAGTTTTTGGGTGATGTGTGAATTAGTAAAAGTAAAAGAAAAAGTTCGGATCTTCACGAATGAAATGCCCGTTTAAGAGATGTAAGTCGGGGTTCAAATTTCAATGTAAAACTCGGCATAATTTTAAGCATTTTCTCTAAGTTGTATAAGTCGTCTAAGTTTTCGTTCGTCGTGGTCGCATAAAATTCAAAGGAAAGGAAAAAACTTATTGAGAAGTTTCATAAACCAATCGAGTTACATAACTTTGAATTTTTTAATTTTTGAGGCCCATTTGTGGTCGTTTTACTACGTTCCACCCTGTACCTCCCAAACGCACTGAGCTATGAACTTGGAAAAAAATCTGAAAAGCTCCATATTCGTCTACGCGAAGCTGCCAAAAATTGGAAATTATCAAATAGAATTTTAAATTGTGGCAAATTTTTGAGTTTCACTTTGCAAATTCTGGTTTTACTTCCAGTATCCGAATTCTCCGTAAGAGCTTATTTTGTATTGAAAATCAAGTTAGTTCCAGTTAGATTTTCCAAAATATTGCTATACTGTGCTGACATATAGATGTATATATTGTTATTTTTGCTAAACTTTCATAAAAATACGATTTTTAAAAATTTTCCTGTAAGTTTTCTTGTGCGCCAAAAATAAAAAGTTCGGAGCCCCTAATTGAGATTACAATGAAAGGTCAATTTTTAATTTCTAGAGTCATGCAAGCACGATTAATGTAAATGAACCAATTTTTATTTTATTTTTTACTTTTGACGACCTCGTACGATACTGAATAGTTTTTTTAAGCATTATATATCACTGATTCTGCGAGAAATAATCTTTCAGATACAATATATTTTGTTTTAATAGGGTGAGGTGTTTCCTAGATACAGAGTCATTAAGTAAAAAAAAAAAATTGAACAGTACTCTGCAAATTTTTTTTTATTATTGAAAAAATGAAAACTCGCCAAACACGTCCCGAGATATCGGTCGATGCAGCTAAATGACAGCTCTGAAATAATCGAAGCTTCCAATTGTTGTGAACTAAATTGCTAATTAAAAAGTACTCAGTTTCAATTAGTAATTTTGAATGGCATTTTTATTTACCCTTTAAGACATTGAGATTTTTTCCAAGATGAGTGATCGTCAATGATTCTAAAAGAAACGACTCAGAGTAGTTTTTGTTTTGACTAAAGCGTTTTTGAACTGCCAGCGCTCAAAAATGACTGAAAAATTTGCCCTTTTGGCTAAGCTATAAACATGAGTAGCTTAGATGCACGTCCTTAGTCGGTGCCATTTTCTCTTCTGCGCTCCCTTTCTCTCTCTCTTCTGCGCTCTCTTCTTCTCTTTCTCTCTCTATTAGCTCTTTGAGACATATGAAATTTGCCGCCCGCAAGAAGGTTAATACGTCGAAAAGAGTTGCAAATGGCGTATATCAAATAAATTTTGACGACAATTATTTCCTGGAAAAAAGATTATTCGCCTCTGTTCTTTGCCCAGGTCATCATGTTGGCACTGTTGGCAGACATGGGAGAATCACCGAATTTATTTATCAAGATACGGTTACGGTAACGACGATATGGAAATGAAAAATAAACATAAACAACCATAAAAAAAAAACAACTTCAAGCTCAGTTTTTCGCATTCCCCAGTAAAGCTGAACTCCCCACTTCTTCACACATTCTCCACTTACCTGGAACTGGGGGTAATTCTCTGATTTTGTAGTTCAATAACCAGGACAAACTCCCATCCGCATAATCCGACTCGATGCCGCTGTCTGATCCCCTGGGGCTGACCAAATCTTTGGATGACTCCCCATTGGCACCAAATTTTTGAAGATGGAAAGAGGAGAACTCCTGACTCTGATGGATATTATGCATTATTCCCGAGGACGCATAATTGCCCGGTTTGTCCCAGATTCCATTCATCAAAATAACCTGTTAGTAGGTAAGTATGAACGATCGTAGTTTTTAGAAGTTGAAATTAGGCCTAAGGGACGTACCTCCCCTTCGGACTCGCCGGAAATCCTTTTAATTGCAGTCCGGGGGAAATTATTCCCGCTAGTTTCTACGTGGCTGAGGATTTTTCGCGCTTTGGAAAGGGGTCTTCCGTGTTTTTGGGTAAAGGTCTGCGATACCACCCGACCCACGTCAGTGGGGTCGTGGTACTCGATTTTTATGTTACCATATAGATCCGAGTCGGACATGGTGTGATCTGTATAATTCATCGTTTCGCGAGGAGAAATAGGCGCTCAGAAATGCACCTGCTTATTTTGACAGGAGCGCGTTTGCAGATGCGTTGAATAACGCGAGATTGACTTCAGGCTGTAAAACTAATTTGTTAGCCCCCTGTTTGCGAGTTATTGCAGATTTAAATTTAATAAAATGGCGGATTGTTTCTTCGGAAATTTCGTGAGAACCATACTCTAAATGTTGCAGTTTGACAATGTCAGAGGTGGCCCAAAATGTTCGGTTCTAACTGAAGGGTTATGTCAGATTATATGTCTATCACAGTCACACGGTTTGACGCAATCGCACATCGGAGGAGCTTTTCATTGGGGTAAAAGTGGCGCTAGCTCCGTTATATATACTGTTGTTTTGATTTTTGCCTTTCTGCTACAGAATTTACGTATGAGTATATTTGAGAAATTGATGTGATTTAAGTAAATAAACTAACTCAAGATATCCATAAATATACACACAATTTTGCACAAATTAAAATAATGACATTCAAAATTTTGGAAAATGTTTAAATCGTTAAATCGAGGATTCTTCGGTTGAGGTTTGTCAGGAATAACTTCTTGTTATCTTTGTTCAGCTTACACAGTAAAATAAGACACGTTGCGTACAACTTGCCGGTAATTAATCAGGAAATATCAGTCGAACCATAATCGTGACTGTAACTCTGTGACAGTACTGCTTTTTTGTCGGTGCAGTGGCGGCATCTACCTAAAGGTTACCGAGAAGTGCGGCAAAGAGAAGATAACGTGTCGCAACTTAGTGGAAGCGAGATGCAAAATCCGATTTACGTAAGACAAAATCTCTTCATTCATCTCTTATTAGGTTTGTTCTTTATTCCTGAACTTTTTGTGCTATCTTGCACCTGCTACATCGAATGTTCTCTATCGCAAATTCAACAGAACTGAATGTGTTTTCTTTTACTGCAATGCGTTTGAAATTTACCGCCGTACTGTACTGAACTTGATGCCTTAAATATTCAGGTAACGTATCTAATTCAGGAGATGTCAATATTGTCAAGAATGTACACAAAAGCCGCTTTGTAGTACGTATGATAGTGTGATAAAGTTTACATGGTCTTAAAAGTCAGTATTTGAAATACAACCGCATTATAAGCCGCTTTTCCGCTGTAATAACGGATATAACTCCCAAAGCGTTTCATCTATACATATTTGAAATATTTCATTTGGAATGGCTTTTTTAACGTGAACGGCACAGTTTCCATTTTTATAGAAAATTATGAAATGCTTTTTTGTTACAAATTTTAATTCAGGTCCGTTCCGAGTTTACAATTTATAGTTTTTAAGTTAACGGCAAGAAATGATATATGTGTTTTATAGGTCGAGAATGAGCGCATTTTAATCTGGTTGCGTGTCAATATCTAACAGAAACTTAGCAAGATCATTGGATTGATCGAAGCAATCCTCATCTATGGTCTGCTAGATTCCCAGACTTAGATTCATTTTTTCTTTGGGAACATTTCAAGTCGTTAGTTTATGCTACTCTGGTAGAAAATCAAAATGTCTGGAGAAACGAAAAATGGGAATCCTTTGTAGATATTTTAAAATTCTATAGAAATCTTGTGAATTACCTTTTAATTAAAAGGAAAAATTCTTAGAACTTACATCCGAAATATCCATGCAGTCCATCGCAACAATACGCTTTTTTTAATTATACACTGATAACAACACTCCGTTACACTGCGGTAAACCTAGTTCTGAACGAATCAAAATGTTGCTAAAAAGATTAATCGGATTTGAATGCTGTTAAGGGGATGAGACTAGACGCAAGCGTCTTTGGAGACGCCCGCCCCTTGACGAATAAGGTTCGTTAGCGGCAATAGTTAAGGGAGGGACCGCCCTTTTGTTACCCTTATTTTGATCGAGGGGTTGCGGCAACTCATCAGAAAAATAATTTCAGTTATGTTAATTTGTTAATTAAAAGTACGAAACTACGCTTATTGTATTTGATATGGCGTAAATGTTTTGGCCCTAATTAAACAAATAATATTTTCTAGATTGTTGGATATTTTCTATTAAAACTACAAGAAAATTTGGGACACTCTATACCTGTGTTAAAAAATGAAAGAAATGTAATTTTGAGGGAGATACGCTATTGAATTTTATTAGAAATTTTGTCTAGTTATTAGAAAAATTGTTCTAATAATTTTCCAAAATAATATTAAAATTTAATGACGTAGATGTCGATAGTTGTATCGATAATTTTCAAGCATATATTTCCCTTGCTCTAAAAGTGTACTTCGAGCAATTTTTGTACGCAAACGCCTATATATTACCACTAATACAGAGAACATTTATAAGGTAGTGACACAACTTTAGTCGATTATGTCAACATCCTGTTTAGTAGTCAAACGAGAAAAAGAGGCAAAGAATGTTACGTTATTTTGAACTCGTTTTAGCTTCTTTGTTGTCAAAGTCACAAAAGTAAACACAAATCAGCTGAATTTGTTTTATTTTCTTAATTTTTTTACAATATGTGCTTCTTTTTACAATAATTATTAACAATCTTTTAATGGGATTTAATAAACAATTAACAGAAATTAGACAATAGTTCCATAGTGATGGCTGCAAGTAGGGAAGGTTCGCCAACAACTCCAGCTTCGAGTAGGAGCTCACTCTTTTCTCGAAGCCCTTCAGTGTCTTCGGAACTTCATTGGCCCTCCCTTTTGGTAGGGAGGCCTACGAAGAGTAAACAAAGACCTAAAGGTAACAAATAGTATAATTTTTGTCTTAAGAGATCAATTATTATGTTGATTGCATTTAGACAAGTTTGTAATGATATTAATATAGTTCGTAGTTATAATAAATATTAATAATTAATGAAAAAAAATGTAATGTTCGCTTATAATGAACCTTAGGAGTCTACCAGAAAATGTTCAATTAATATTGACTGTGTCCTCATCCTTGAAGCTTCTACTTTACACTTAGTTTTTTATGAGGTTCATATCAACTTTAAAAAATTCTCCAATAATTTTTCCCCTGGTTATATTATGTCTTCTGCAAAACCTCTTGATCTAACTTCTACTATATTTAGGTTTCTCATATTTTAGAAACTTCATCCAAGTTCTTTAGCTTTCAACTGCCATGTGACTCTACTTATAGTTACTGATGATTTTGACACCCTACAAAATATTTCAATTATTTTTCTTTATTTTTCCAAATTATACACACCACAAATTATAATATTGAGGTAATTTTAATTCGTTTGCTATTGAAATTCAACAAAAACTACATATGCTACCAGTTTAAATAATGCCTAAAGATTTTAAGCAACACTCACTGTTGGTTTATCTCATCCCATTTTCAAACACATATTGCTTTGTTTTTGTACTTCCCTGTGGTCCCTTGTCAATATAATAATTATTATTTAAGTACCACATTTAAGAATTTTCTTTGATATAGCGCCATTTAGAATTGCAGTATATAATATAGGGCAAAACTAACTCCTGTGCACCTGCAAAGCCTTTTGCACTGCATGTGCGGACGAGCGATTTTGAGAAATCCCGTGCATTCTGGGTAAAATACCAATTTAAGTTCGCAAGAACTGAAAATTAATTAAACTGATTAAAGTTTATTTTATCGGAAAACTCGGCATACTAGGTACGTTATTGGAGAAACATCCAACATATGGTTTAAAGCACTTTGGTAGTTTACAATTTTCCAGTCGCCCGTACCATCATGGCATCTTCTTATACACAAGTAAACTGGAATCAAATCCCCCCCTTGTGCTGTATCATCCCTGCACTTCGTCCTGACTTTTAAACCTTTTCCTTACAAACAACAGATATTAAAAAATAAGGAAAAATGGAAGAGTCAGCAATTTCACATTTTCAAACTTAGGCGTAAAATCATCCTTGGAAACTAACAGCCTTTCTTTGTATATCAAAAATCCTATTTTTTCCCACCCCAAGTCCCAAAACCAAGAATGCACAGACTATATGGGAATGAACAGCGACAAAGTTGACAGTATTCAGTACATTCGCAGTTAATGCGTTTCTCAACATGTAGAGAAACTTGCACAAGCTCCCAGGAAGGGCTTCAAAATACTCACTCTATTATACAAAACCTATTCCCAAAAATTTAACTTTCTAAACTTTCAGAACACTGAATTCACGCGGTGGGAAGTTAATGATTGGAAGATAAGAACTTATATATTCCGAGGTATTTCTAAGGTATTTTGGGGTATTTCTAAGCTATTTCGAGGTATTTTCCAAGTATTCTTAAGGTATGTTGATATACAAAAATTTCATCAGCCCTGCCTTGCGAAGCTTGTTTCTCCGCAATTTCATTTATCAAAAAGCAGTAGACAATTTTGCTTCTAGTGAATAAGCTACAGGTCTGTATGGCGGTAATAATAGCAATTATTATATATACCCTTAGAACCAACGAATTGCAATAGGTTTTTTTCTACAGAAACAGAGCTGCAAGAAAAAACCAGTTGAGTTATTGATTAAAACTGCAGGCCACCGAAGGTAAATACAGCGCGTAGATGCGCGGTGCACCCGCGCTGTGAAAACTCGCGAAAATCAATATGAGAATGATTGTAGTTGTTGCAGCAAAACATTCCCATTTCTTCCAATTCGTTTGTATCTTAAGCTTAGTGAACTAGAGACTAATTTGAGACATGAAGGTTCAAGAACTGCCGGACAATGGTAGCGCAGCCGTTGCTGTGGAACCGGAAATGGCCGGTGCCCAGGACACCATTTACCTTTGCAATTTCCGCGTTTCCGTGGATGGCGAGTGGCTATGCCTCAAAGAATTGCAGGATGTTGAGTTTAACATGCAAGAATCAATTCACAAGGTCTTATCACCTCCTAGTCCGGAACCTGTGCCCCTTTTCGGTAGAGTCTATTCTACATTTCTGCGTTGCTCCATTAGTAAGTAAACATTGTCAGAAGCATTTTTATTTCAGGCCGAGACCCAGCGGTAATAGAGCGAAGCAACTTGGTAAACATCAGTAAGTTGGTTGTGAAAGAGCTGATTGAGCAGTCTCTGAAATATGGACGAATGCTCGATTCTGATCACATGCCTTTGCAGCATTTCTTTATCGTGCTAGAACATGTGCTGCGGCATGGTCTCAAGCCAAAGAAGGTAATCGACGAAGACTGTATGAAAGAGTGTGCCAATTCTCTTTTCTAGGGTTTGTTGGGACCGAAAAAAGAGTTATGGGATATTTTGCAAATGGTTGAAAAATATGCGCCTGAGGCGCAAGATATAACTGCCAGTGTTAGGGATTTACCTACAGTAAGGTAAGTTAGATGGTCCTGGTTTAAACAATACTAAAAAATTGTGGTGTTTTATAGGACTCAAATGGGGCGGGCCCGTGCCTGGCTTCGCTTAGCTCTAATGCAAAAAAAATTAGCCGATTATCTAAAGGTTTTAATTGACTACAAGGACGAGACTTTGGTAGAGTATTTCGAGCCTGACGCCCTCATGTTAAGTGATGAAGCCATTATCATAATCGGACTTTTAGTGGGCCTCAACGTTGTCGATTGCAATTTATGCGTCAAGGTTTGTTATTTAGCACCCAAGAAACTCAATTGTGAATCTTTCAAACATCCCAGGAAGAGGACTTAGATTGTCCCCAAGGAGTAATAGATTTTTCCCTTTACTTACGATCCTCCAATCACATCTCCAACGATTCCGGCAACGACGAGCAGGGCGACAACATGGTCACAGTACTGGATCAAAAAAACTATATCGAGGAACTCAATAGACACTTAAAGTATACCTTTTAATTGTCTAAATTCCCATTTTTGATAGATATATCTACAGCGCTACTGTTGCAAATCTGCAAGCCAAAGTAGAAGGTTTGACCACAACTAATGCCTTAATGAAGGAGGACTTGGCCATAGCCAAGAATAACCTCATGGCTTTGTATGAGGATAACAGGCAGTTGAGAGAGGAGTGCGGCAAAGATCCTGCGGGGTGAGTGTTGCGAGAATATTAAATAGAAAGGTTCCTTTTTATTTGAGAGAAAACCACGGACTTGCGTTACGTCACCGGGACCCACAAGAGGCTGCCTTTTAAGTATTTTAACAATGCACAATTTAGCATTATTAACAAATCCTGCTTCTTTAAAAATGGAAAAAGAGGCACGATATTTTGAAATTTTATTAGTTCAATTAGTTCAGGTTTAGGTTGATCAATTGTTCTGTTGACTGAGTATTAATGAGTTCTTTTAAAATGCGGTACATAGTTTATAGTCTTAACACTAGTAATCACTCCAAGGTTGAAGTAAATCTCTCATTAATTCTAGCAGCTGTGGTGAAAATATTTTTTATAAGAGATGTTTTCCTTAATTGGAGAAGATTTATCACCTCTCGTTGAGTGACGAATATCAATAAAAATGTTAATTTTTGGCTCCCCATGACGTTACAATAGCCTTGACTTAATGGAGCGATCTTTTGTTTAGTTATCTTGAGCCTGTTGTGGTCTGGTTAACTTAGTTAAATTTGAGGTAATATAGGTATTCGATGAGTTTGAGCGGGGCAAATATAGTACCTGCCAATGTCAGTGAGAAGAAGGTGGCGACTGGGGAGATGGAGGAGTTGAAACAGAGGCTGGAGGAAGAAAGGAAGTTGAGACAAGAGGCTGATCATGAGCTAGAGATCCAGGTGAGTGTTTTGTAAGATTTTCCATAAAACAAAAATTTACTCAAATCCGTATTGAAAATACCTGGAAAAATACTATAAATATTTTTAACTGTCATGGCTTTATCTGGACTATTACAGACATGTTTGAAAGCCGAAATGGAGGTTGCAATGAAACTACTCGAAAAAGATATTCACGAGAAACAAGACACTATTGTTTCATTACGACGACAGTTGGATGATATCAAGTTAATCAACTTGGAAATGTACAAGAAATTACAGGTAAGTTTATCTCGTACTGATACTCTCCAGAACCATTTCATGATCTCGAGCATATTTTTCGTCGCTTAAAAGTAATTTGGAAAATTATAGGAATGCGAAATGGAGCTGACCCAAAAAGGCGAAATGGTCAGCCGTCTTCAGGCCAAGGCGGGCCAAATCGGGAAAATTCTCAATAATCTCGAAAAGTACAATCACTTGCTCAAAGACGACAAACGGTCGCTGGAAAAGCGACCTGCCGAAAGGCGCGTCGTCCCAAAATTCGACAAGGAAAACTTTCCTAAAACCTCCGAAAGCTCTAAAAATACTATTGAAAAGGACAAAACCAAAACTGAGAATAAAAGTAACGAAATTATCGAAGAAAAAGATGAAAATAAAGCTTTGTCCAACGATGTCAATGAGGCCAGATTGTCTTCAGACTCAACAGATTCCTTTGTGAAGCTCGATTTAGAGTCTGAAGAGAAAACTGCCGCCTAGAAAGTGTTGTGCTTGGCAATAGTGTTTTTACTGTTTTCTACCTTGGCGGTTTTGTTGATGTTCTTGTTGTTTGTGCATTTATGCGTTTATGTTTTAAGGGAAAGCTTTTAATTAACGCGAAATGGATCACTTTTCATTTAAGAAATCCAGAATTTCAATAATATCTTTAATTGTTAAAATCTACCAAAAAATGGCAACATGTCAGCAGTCTTTTGTTTTAAAATAACCACGGCTCCCAATTGAGTGACGCCGCCTGTCAATTTATGATCCACGTTGCCAAATGTTCAAAATTGTTTGTAACATCAGGGATTTGCTTATTACCATCCTCCACTTTTGTTATTATGTGAAACTAAGAATTGGCTTATTTCAGGATTGTGAGGCGTCTTTAAATCATAAAACTGAGTTAGTAGGCAGGCTAGAGGCTAAGGCACAAACTTTGACAGACACTGTACATTCTCTCGAGGCTAAGTAGGTACATTTTTTTCGTCGTATATTAACTACCCTCGAGTGGCAGCTTTTGTACATATTTACTGCTTTAACGCACAGGTGAGAGCTGCCTTTCGAGAGCTGTGCGTAGCTCGTAAGTGTGTAATAATTTATTCCATAATCATAAGCCAAAGAAGTATTTTATAGTAGACTAATTCCAACGTTACTGATGAAGAACTGTTGGCAAACCTTCACTACGGCAGCTATATGTTAGATCATAAATTTCAATAGTGATATTAGAGAATTATACTTCTTATAGCTCATAGAGTATTTAGGTAATATTTTCGACGAATGCGATGTATTTTGGCATTGTATTATATTCTTGTATTATGTGATCCAATTTGGTGATGTTGTGCGGCGAAATACGGCCGAACTCAAGCGTCAAGACGTGCGCTTAATAAATGATATTCATAATTCCAGAGATACTTTTATTAAACTCCTCACACAACACACAATTTTTGTTATATACTTTAGTTGCTACTAGTTGTTGGTTTGCCAGTAGTTTCTTATGCATCTAACCTTTCTTTAGAAGCTTATTTATTTTCGCTTTTTAACATTTTATTTCACACTTAATACGAAATTTAAGATTAAAAGACTGCGAAGCAACAAGATTGTCCATGGAGCAGGTGAAACGAGACCTTCACCTGCAAGCGGCGGAGGTTGAAGAACATTCCAATACTGTAGAAGAAGACCTGAAAGTGGAGCGTGAATGGAGGATTTCGTTACAGGATACCATGCAGCAAGATCGGGAGAGGATTTCGAAACTTCAACATGAAAATGGCCAATTGAAGATCATTGCAGACGTACTAATTCAATTATTAAAGATTAACAAGAATGTGGGTTTGTGTTTGTTATAGAAATACGCAAGTCTGCAAGAAGAGTATTATACCTTGAAAGATAATTGCTTGGAACAGGAGCGTACGTTAGAGGAACTGGGGGGAAAAATAAGGGATAGTAAATTGCAAATTTCTGAGCTGAAAGAGGAGGTGAACAAGACCAAATCGGATGGAGCGTGGGCATGCGATAGCACTGCCACGCACTGCAAATCCTGCAAGAAGGAATTTAGTCTAACTCGCAGAAAAGTAAGTATAAATTAACTTCGTTTTTCTTCTTGCATAACGAAAGGTTTTAGCACCATTGTCGTAGCTGCGGTGAGATTTTTTGCAATGCATGTTCTGATAATTCCATGTCTCTTCCGTCCTCCGCAAAACCTGTGCGAGTTTGTAATGAATGCATAGTGATAGCTGGAAAATATGGATATGGTAAGCAGCCCTAATCTACCTACTTAAGATAGTGTCGTTTGCCTTGAAGGAAACACGTGTTGAAATTAAATAATATTGTGAACAGTTCCATAATTTTGCAAATTTAAATGTATAAAAAATATAAGTTCAGTGACTTGTACATTATGAGAATGATATAATATATTAATTTGTATGTTACTTACTTAAAGGTTTTTTATTTTGTGGCTCTTAAAAAGCGATTGGTGCTTACCCCCATTCACTAACTACTATTACATTATCCAGCTTTTAATGTGTTACTAGTATGCGTCATCAGCACACATTTTGTGTGATGTAGGCTACTTAGTGCAATAGTAATATTGCCAAAAACCGTCGTTACAAGATATAGAAATATCTTTTCTCACAGAATGTCGAGATTACAGGATTTTTTTTTCATTGTAAATTTACTGCTTAAATTGCTGTAAACAACTGCTTCCTTCAATTAGTAGTAAATGTAGCAATTTTAAACTAATAATTATTGCTAATACAAAAACAATAATGTTTCTCTTTATTTGATAAACAATCCTAATTTTACACATTCTAAATGAGGTTTACTTACAAAGAAATAGTGCAAACGGGTCTAATGGACTTAGAAAATTATGAATATTAGCATGGCACCACTTATACTTCACTAAGGCAAGAAAACTTTTTAATATCTAAATAAATTCCTATTTTTTTTGTGACGCCTTCTAGACATAAGTAGCTAAATTAAGTTTTGGGTAGTTACTGTCTCTTATGAGTTATGGCTGACGCCACCAATCAGTGCAAAAAGTAGGGTACGCGTCCTCTCTGGCAGAATATCCATATTATAAACGAAGGCATCCTGATGTGCTTTTTGTAAGTTTAATTTAATAGTTTATTATTATTATCGTAATATATTCGGATGGTGGAACGTGTTTTCTGTCATTTGGTAAAGAATGTAAGACGACTAGTATTCATCTACAAAATATCAATTTTTATTAACTTCGATTTTGTGACTCAAAAATATTTATGATATATATCGGACAAAATTAATTGATTAGGAAAAATTTTCTAAAACTTCTTATTTATAAGCTCCTTGTTAAAATGTATTTACTTATCTTGTACATAAGCAACAATAAAATGATTCGAATAAAAAAGTATGTTGTTAGGCTTGGTTCAATATTTATTATTTGCAAATGTTTAAAAATCCATAAGTTCTTCTACGGCAAAATTAAATTGATCATTTTAGTTTACCCATGTTTTCCTGAAATTCGCCGTCGAAAAATTGCGCATTAATTTTACACCTTCTCTAAAATGCCTAGTGGAAAACTTTTTTCTGTAGATCTCAAAGAAAAAATTATTGAAGCTATAAAGCTGGAAGAAGTAAAAAATTAATAAGTGAACAATTCATTGTGTCGAAACAAGTTGTTTCACTTATTATTAAAAAATTTAGGCTTCGTGGTTGTGTAGTGAACCTAAAACGGGGTAGTCGAACAAAAAAAACTACAAAAAGAATGGATCGCCGGATAAAAAAATTGAGCCAGTAAAATCCATAGTTATCAACATCCCAAATTTCAGCCGAATTAGTGAACTCTAATATGTCATCTAGAACAATTCAGCGACGGTTAGTAGAAGGTGGCTTTCCGGGAAAAAGGTCAGCAAAAAAACCTTTACTCTCCAAGAAGAATAGGCAGGCAAAAATAGGTATTTGCTATGCAATATTCAAATTGAAGAGTGGAGGACTGGAAGAAAATTTTATTTATTGATGAATCAAAATTTAATTTATTTTGAAGTGATGGCTCAAGATTTGTTCATCGTCCAGTTAATCAAAGATTACGTCCCAAGTATGTTTTGACCACAGTAGCACATGGAGAAGGGAGCATACTAGTATGGGACTGTTTTTCCGGATTCGGCGTAGGTCCTATTAACAAAATAGACGGAAACATGGATCGATTTATCTATTATAATATATTGGAAAATGTGATGCTTCCATATGTAGAGTCGGAAATGCCTCTTAAATTTATTTTTCAGCATGATAGTGAAAGAAAGATACCGCCAAATTGGTTAAAAATGATTTGTGGACTACAAAATTAATGTTTTAACTTGGCCTGTTCAATCTTTGGATCTTAACCCAATAGAGAATCTTTGGGAAATAGTAGAGAAGGAAATTCAAATAAAAACCATCACTAACAAAGATCAATTATTCAAAGAAATATAGTCGACTTGGAACTCAATAGATAGTGAAATAATTTGGAATCTCATTTCTTCTACGCCAAAACGATGTCAAGAAGTTATTAAAAACAAAGGTTATTGGAGAAAATACTAAAATTATGTTTTGTATATTAAGATTGACCATAATTTTGTAATATTTTTAGAATGTTTATTATTTTCATTTAATAGTAAATAAATAGAATTATAATTTAAATTGAATTAAATACTGGCTATGTGAACAATATAATATAGAGAAATTTAATATTTCCTTGTTAAATTATTTGCTTCTTTTATTAATTCATAGTCAATTTAATTTGTCCGGTACCGTACATATATCAGGAACACAGAAATACAAAAAGGTATGATTAATTTTTAACAGTTTTCGACCAAACTTTTGAAAGGCCAGTGTGGCACATACACGTACGGCATTGTTTAAAAAAAACCAGTGGCGTACATAACAATTTTACGCTATAAAAATTAAGTGAAATTTATATGGTTCGATTCTAACGAGATATAGTTCTCCACTGATTTTTTGGGGTTTCGTGGTTTCCATGAAAATTACCTACCAGGCAAATTTGCCAATACATTACTTTATTGCTCTTTAATGAAATAAACAAGTGACTCACTATTTTATACTTTATTTTCATAATTTCCATACAAATTATAAACAGGATCTTTAAAATACTGTACAACATACAGAGCAAAATTTTATATACTTTCTGATATGGCATTTATAGATATGAATTAAAACTTCACATTACGTAATGACAGCACACGATTGAAAAGTAAAATAAATCGGGATTTTCTATACTACGAAATTTAAGAAAGAACTTTGCATATGAACAATAACGTCTACATCTTTTCTAGATGAAATACTTCATACTTCCGAAAGGTAAAATAAATTGGGATTTTCTACGCTACTAAATTTAAGAACTTTGCATGTGAACAATAAAGTGTAAATAAAATACTCCATACTTCGGATTTTGTCACAATAAATAAAAACAATAAAACTGAGTTACCCTGCCTAACTTAAATCGTACGTTTACCATCACTAAGTGTATAAAGAGTTCGAAACGAAAATAAGCCATACTCTGATTTATAGAAATATAGTACTATGTACAAATTTCGCATATTTACATTCTGACACAACTTTGAGTCGATATAAAATAGAATCTTTAATTTTACTTATTGTTTATAGAGAGTCTTATAAATTTAATTTTGATGGTCATTCTAGCTGCCCGAATGTTAGTTTCAATCTTGAAGAAGCCAACGAAATTTTATTGGAACTAGTACAATAAAAACAATGTAATAGTGATTTACCTTCATAGAAGATACCATACAGAGGCTTCATAAAGTGAATACAAACTACGTGGGCAAATTGAAATTAAAAATGTTCATCAAAGCGCGCGTAATATCCACCGTGTCCTACGCCTTTACCCTTGCTGGAGCAAACTGATACGACAGGAACAAATTTCGTTGACTTACTGAACATTGACTCTATCAGTTGTTTATAGTTTTTACAAGACAGATAGCGACAATATTTAACAAAATAGTGCCCGCGCAGCTTGTACTCATTTCTGAAGATTTTCTTTACAACATGTGTCAGGCTAACGGGTGAAAATAAACCACGAAAATTGTCCTATCATTTAACTTACCCGATACATTTAATAAGCTACCAAAAATCGCTCAACATTAGGTACATTACAAAAAAATCTTTTAATAATTTCATTTCTAAGAGATCAATACATTGCCACCTGAATTTCAAATTAGAGAGTGTATATTTTCCTAATTGCACGAAAATTATAATCGGCGAGAGACGTAAAATATTCGGGAGGTGCTGGATGTGAACGCTAAAGAGTTGTTGCATATTTACTGCATTTGCATAGCGTGGACCAATATAGACCAACGGATAAATTAGATATTTGATACGTGTGCACTATAGGTTGGAGTATCTTTTTAATTCAAGGCGGGACCAATTTTGTTTAATGTCTAACAGAAAATAGCTGTTAATGCAAAATTTTCACGAATCGACATGTGATCTAAGTCCAAAATAATTTTCTTGAGAGATACTCCTATTTTCTCTCTCGTTACGATATAACTAATAATGAATGAAAATAACGCAACTACTCGACTAAGTGTGGTTAAGTTTTATGGTTCTTTATTTTTGAAGATTTTTAATGTGCTGTAAACGGTATTGTCAAATTGTTTATGGTTTCCTAGAATGAATACAAAATGTAAAATTTATCAAAAAATGTTTAATCCATCTTTTCTGTTAGTTTCTTTCTCTTTAAAATATAAGCTCATTGTTATCCCCAGGTGGTTCAGGACAATCTATACAGGAATCTTTTAAGAAAGTGTAGAAAATTAGCTCATGATCGTATAGAACGCTGAAAACTTGATGTTTCCACGTATTATTACGAAACCACTTTCAGTGTATGACTAGCGTGAAGAATAGCTATAGGAAGTAAAGTGGCATTTTTTGTAGTAGCTTTTGATTGTGAGCTGTTCTGATGCGTAATTGCTTTAGGTCCAGTTGTACATCGCGGTTCAAAAGTCGATGCAGTTAAATCCGACTGGTACTTGAACTAACCTGAACTGCACCATAAGAACAGCATTATTGTCACCCAGTGTCTCAAATGGTATTCTTATAGGATGGTTAAAGTACTTTGGAATCTAATTGCACACAAGTGCAAGTTTTAAAATGCAGGTTTAGACTTAAAAGGTTCTTCTTACTTTTCCAGTCTCACTCATTCACACTCACATTTGATGACTTCAGCGGAATCTTCTTTCTTCAGTTCTTGGTACCATTCCGAATCATGTGTAATATATAGATCATACATATTTTGGTAATCAATTTATCGGTAAGCAGCCAACTCCGTATTTAAAACAATGTTAGCATGCACCCTTTCAAAGAGGGGCTTATATTAATAAAATAATTTATTAAAAATAAGGAAACTGACTGCTCTACCTGGTAGCAGTCTTGTAATATTTTTGAGAGTGTCATGGAAAATCAAGTAATCGAGTGCTTTTTATGTACTTAATCTAATTCTTAAGAAAGTGCTACAATTGGGCTGCAATGCAAACTAAAGTGTTGTTTAGTGTTAAATGTGGTGAAAACCATATTTAGTTAACTCTAGAGCAAATTCAAGGTCCAAAAGTTTAATCCCCAGTGTTTACTTACACCACAAAGAAGTATTAGTGACATCATTTGGTTTTTGGACTAAATATTTGATCCACGCAGCAAACGTACTGATTGTAAATAATTCCGATTGAAAATGACAAAAACTAATTCTGGAAATTGTCATCGAAGATGTACCCGTCATCTTCATCACCGAATGTCGCCCTCACTCTAAACTAAACTGTTGACATCAAAACTCTCTGGATAACTGAACCTTAAACCAGGAAGCAACCGCTTTCCATAAATATTTAGAATTTGAAAATACTGCGTATTTCAACTTCATCGATTACCCTATCAGTATTTTATACACAATATAAAATGTTAAAAATTATCATCACAAATAGCAAACTCTTAATTTACCTTGTTAAACCTAGATAAATTCTTTGCCTAATATTACTGAAATCTGATTTCCTCGTCTCGAAGACTTTTGTAAGTAAATTGTACGGCATGAGTGGTTGGAAATCAAATTTCAAGTGTACGAAAATTATTGCAGGGGTACAAGTAGTTTAAAGTTCAGAGACGTACCTAAAAATTTTCATGTATGAACTAGTATGTATAATACTTAAAAGTAAAAAATAAATAATTTTCCTTTGCTTCTACGACGGACCGAATATAATTTCTGTTATTGCAACAGCCACGAAAAATATAGATTGCGGGGACACACACGCGGGGCTCGGTAAATCCTGAATAATCGCTATTTGGAGAAATATTTTCCAATTTCTTCTTCATTCGACATATTTTACCGACTTCAATCGGAAAATGATGACTGATACCCCAAACAACAAATATTTGCCTATAGCGATTCATCTATACCAGTTAGCATTTGCTTAATGCCGAATGCTCGCTAATTGAGGCTCGCCGAATCCCGGATGTGTGGAGCCGGCTTTACAGGAACGAAATAAGTTTTAAACAAACTTTTATACCCCCCACAGGAAAATACTTTCGAGGGAGACACACATGGCAAAAATCTCGAAATTTCCTTAGCTAAAACTCGCTACAAGTAACCGACATTAATACTAATATTGTAAGTGTGTAGGCACTGAAGTGAAAGGTTACGAATACGGTCCGGCGCACGCGCTAGTCCTTCACCAGTCGGTAAATGTGGTGCTGCGCCCCGTGTTCGCCTGTCGCCACCTCGAACACGTATGCCGTGCAGAGGAGGGTCTCTTGAGTATCTCTGTTGCTGACCACCTGAAACGAAACCCAACAAGCACGTGAGACGTCTCCATAATCCAATTATAGTCTTAAGTAAAGGCGATTGAACACTAACGTCAAAGGTATGTCTGAGACTTTTTGCGTCCTCATTGGTCACTTCAAATAAAGGGCATGGCATACAACTGCCGCGAGGATAAGTCCACAGAAATAGCCCATAGAATGTGGCCACTGAGGACGACAATAATTATTGGCGGTCTTCTTACCTGAAGAATTGTGAAATTCTCCAAGACGCTGTTCATCATGTATTTCTCAGGCAAGTGCTTCAATTTGTGAATGAAATTGATCATGTACTCGCACATGGGACTCCTGTGTATCCGGTAAACGAATCTGCCGTTCTCATACCGCGCATATTCCGTCTCCACTTTCTCCACTACTTGTTTGCCGAATGAACACACCTTTGTCGAACACGTGATAGTCATGTTTTCGTTGCTTTCGTACCTGAAAATTAACAATTATTATTTACAAATATATACATATAAAGATAATCCGCATAATCTGGCAATACTAATAAAGCTATTTAAAACCCGAAGTTAAAGCACAGCAGTCACATTTACTTCGAAACAAAAGAACGGTGTCTTGTTGCCATTTTTTAGGGACCGAGGACGTTGATTTTTAAAGTAAACTTTTTGTTATGGTGAATTTTTGATTATCCTCTTGTGTTAAAAAATAAATTTTGTGAAACCTCTTCCACAACACCAATAATTGATTTACCACTTGTTTGCACGGTTACAAGAAACTAAATTATTCAATGAATTTAATAAATTTTTAGACTATGACATCGGCAAAATTTTTAAACCGAGAAGTTTGACATCTTTTGTAATGGAAACGTCGGAAAAAATGTCGAAGGGTACATAACATAAGGGAGACAGACCGTTGGCAAAGATCAACAAATATAGGGCAAGGGGAAACCGGCAGCAAAGGCTCTCAATTCGGTAGGGCACAAAATAGAGAAGTCAAACTCAGATTAGTGGTGTTAGCACTCTTCTTTGACATAAAACAAGTATGCAATAAGGCATGAACCGACAACATTTGAGATGACTTTATAGCCCCTAGCGCTTCAGGATAACAAAGTGACAGCAATAGAAAAAAAATAACTATAGCACGGTAATGACACTTAATTACAGTATCGCTATCGGGGCTATAAAGTCGAACTAAAGACAGCAGGAATAGATAAAAGTAAAATATTTGGTGGGCTTGTCTCCTCTTTTTGGCAAATTAGATATGGCTGCAAAATTGGAGGAAGTGATGTTATCAGGACTTCTGACGTCTTATATGTGTGCCGATTGCGCTGACGCATCGCTGGCATCAAAATGACGTAATAAGAGTATTAACACATGGCAGTCCTTTTGTCAAAAAGCATCACCATTTTTGGTGGAATGTCGGCAATTATTTGCTCTATCCAATCTTTCTAAACCATTGGTTTGAGTGAAATGGTAGGGTTAGAAATTCAGTACATTCCTAACAAAATTTTACTGTTGAATTTCTAACTACATTAATTTGCCGAATTTAGCCTGTCCACTGTCCTTTATATAGATAAAATTACATTTCTGCATTCAATGGCAGGCCAAAATTATAATAACTTGGATTAGCACATAGGTATATTTACTATATCAAAGAATTTTTATATAATTTTTGTAGCTAGAAACAACCAGTTCACTGCACTATGTCTATTTTTCATTTGTTTTTCCTAACACACTTATGCGCTAACATTTATTTTCACGCCTACCAATTTCGCGTGTTACGTTTGCTTTCGTAGGCGATTGTGGGAAAAATCTATATTTTTCCTATTTTACCAGAAAAAAGTCCAAAAATTCGGCTATTTCTTTACACTTAAGATATTCAAATTTGATATATCGAGAACAGGATACTCAACAATACTAAACCAATACTTACGAACTAGTCACTCCATAGAATGCCCCCGCCTCGTCCTGGATATTGGAATTAAGGTCTGCCCAAAATTTGACCAAAAAGAACGCGTTCTGTGGTCCCTTGTCGTACAGTTCTTTAAGGCCGCCTTTTTTCTCTGGGAATTTGTCGTAGATTTGTCGCACGTCCACGGCTTCGAGGAGGGGATCGGTGTAGGAGAGCGCAGGCCCTCCTATGTGGACGAACAGGTGTTTGGGGTACTAAAAAAAATTACAAATTATGATGGTTTTTCTAAGATGCTAGAAACTTACTGCCTCCTCTCTATTTTGAGACTCCATGAAACCTGAGAATTCCACCAGCCTGAGCTTATGGGTGGCGATTGCCCGCCCTTCCCAAACCGGCGGAGGAGCCGTCTGCAGAGCCCCAACATCAGCAGCTGAGACGGCTGTGGCTGGTTTCCCAGGGTAAGCTGCCTGTCCGAAGGGCTTAACACTAAAAAGAACACTTTTAAATACCGTTACAATTTATTACAAAAAAGTATCCTTACTCTTGCGAGGTTCCGGGCTGCAAACCAGGCTGCCAGAATTGCTGAAAAGGGCAACAAAAATTCTATTATTTAACTTGGCTGATGTTGCCAGCTCAGTTAATTTTAAAACGGCACAACCATAAGGTTAAGTGGGACAAGTGTGGGTTTCCACAAATGTTCACTTTTGACATTAATTTGCAACACACAGCAAGTAAGCGTATAGGCGAGAGCCCTGGTTGTTATTATGCGATAAGCTATTTAAACTATTCGGCCTGTTCCAACCCCAGATAACAACAAATAATGTTTTCAAGTCGGCCTAACTATACCGAGTTTTACTATTTATTAATCCGCCCATGGTAATTAAAAACATACATAAAACCTTCGGAATAGGAGTAAATCGGGTCCGTTCATGTGGAACCCAATCTTTCATAACGTTATTCATTTTAGTATGAATTAAGGCTTGTTGCAACTTTCCGTATTAATTATCTTAATTGCGGTTGGCGCTTTTTGAATGCAAACGAGAAATAAATTTTCAATTTTTCTTCATTTTGAATGCGGCTTTGAAATAATATTCAAAGATCTACAAGAATATTTTCGCATTTGGCAACATTGATCACACTTTGGAAACTTCAAGCCATATGCAGACATGTACATGTTGAAACAAAAGAATAGTGCCTTGTTGCCATTTTTTGGCATGAGTAGATTTCAAAGATCGAATCTATAAATCAGAGCTGCAGGGTGTTTTTGGAAATTTGACAGCTGAATTGTGTTTCTGAAAGCATAATACATAGAACAGAAATTTTGATTTACGCCAAAGCTCTTTGCAGTAACAAACGACAAGATTTATTGGTATCCAGGCCTCAACAGTCGAACACAAGCGATCGTAGCAGGGCAATAGCAAACACAATTCTGAGGTTTTCCTCATGTGAATATCGCGTTTAACCAGCCTTATATTGCGAGCGGAGAAACGATATTCACCCCCATATTCACAGACAACTTACCGCCCCTCCGTGGAACGGCATGGGGTGTGTGTTTAACCCTAGGGGAAGCCCGGCCGACTTGCTGTGCATTGCAGTAGCCGAGACTATCTGCGCACTAGACATGTTTGACATGGTTTGAAGAGTCTTCTCCTTGACCGCATGGTCCTACCAAATCAAAGCCATCATTGTTAGGCTCAAATGGCATTAAATAATGCGAGAAATTAAAACACTGTTATACGACCACTTTACCGCTGCAACCAGTAATGATAGTGGCACAACAGAAACTGCATTAAAGGTGAAGGTACTTCGGTTGAAAATGGCAATCAATTTCGAATTATTCTGAAGTAACTTTCAAGCGCATTTATTGCCTTTTAATTTGTCACTATATAATAGAAATATGAATGAAACAGAGCGTGCAATTATAAACTATTATTAAAGCTGCAGATTAGGTTAATGGGAAAGCAATAATAAACGTGTTTGATCGGTTTTTAATGAATTGCTTGGAGATAGCTAACAAAGATTGTAGGTATTTAATGTCTTTTCGGGACATCGTCAATATCATATCAAATTGGGAATTCCACAAATGTAAGTTAACAATTTTGTTCTTTACGACCATATTGATGCTTTAAATTATACTCCAAAGCAGGACACCTACATATAGTCATATTTCTATGGCCAATCCTATTACAGATTATTAATTACCTCTGCACCATTAGCATCAATTAATGTGAGCACAAATGTCAAAAAACAAGCATAAATATTTATTTTTAATAGAAATACTTTTATGGTGGATTTGGGCACTCGTACCAAACTCAATTATTATGACGTGTGGAACCTGTTGAAAAGGCGCAATACATACTCTTTGGAGTTCCAAAAAGCACATAAAACAAAAGCCATATCAATTGAATCAGGTTAGATATAGTTCGTACAAAACTAAATTCGTTGTATAAAAAAACTTGCAAGTAATATCGGACCTATTCGTTTATCAGTCTCATCGGTTTTGTTACTACTTATGTCTTTGTACAAAAATACGCATTAGAAAAAGTTTAATATATAGTATGAAGCGTGTCGTTCAATAAAAGAACGCCCAGTATTTAGTCAATTTTAGCTTACGAACAGGTACGCCATGCTGAAGATTGTTATTGTAAGATATTCAAAAATATTTGAAAAACTAAAAGAAGCATTTATTTTCATACACGACGTTTTTTTTTAAATCTAATTCTTTATCTCATAACTTAACATATTGACAAGCGACATTAACAAATTTGACAGGATAATTCATTGTTATTCATTTTTGTTTATTTTCCGCGGCAGGTGACGCTGTAGACACACGCGGCTTGTTGCATTCAAAAGGCTAGACCTGAGACTACTTAACTTCGAAATTTCAAATTTTTTGTTTTATTCAATTTTGACCTGGAAATTTGAATAAACTATAAAACATATAGAAAAAGAGGCTTATCTCTTGAATAAGTATATATATGTGGACATGCGCTGGATACTGTATGTAAGAGACCAAATTTGAGAGTCTTTAACGTCAAAATTTCAAATTTTTTATCTTATTGATCTTTATGATCTGTATTTTTTTAAATCATTTAATTCAAAGTAAACTACGATTCACATAAAAAGAAGAGGCATATCTTTTAAATAAGGACAGACAGACATTCGTTGTTTATTGTATTTAAGCATCACATTCGTGACTTCAAAATTAAATTTTTTTTCCAAATTCAAAATGAAGTACAAAGCAAATAGAAAACGAGACATTCCTTGAGTAAGTACAGACATAAACGACCGGCTTATTTCATCTGGGAGACCACATTCGAGACTACTTAAGAATTTAATTTCAAAATTTCAAATCTTTAATTTGATTTTTCTCTGCTTCAAAAAGTTTTTAAAATTCTTGAAATGAAAAATAACAAACTACAGATCATATAGAAAAGGGAGCGAATCTTTTGAATAATAGCAGATATAAAACTGTGCTTATTGTTGTACCTGATAGACCAAACTTAAGGCTATTTACTTGACTTGACACTTTTAAAATTTTCACGAAGCTCAGTGATAGAAAACAAATAAAAATCCCTTCATTGTTTTCCTATTGTTAAAGCGCCATTCAAAACTGTTTCGGGTGTGTCTGGTTGCATACAACCGATTCACTTGCAACACTACTCGGCAAATTCCATGTCGCACAGTGAGAGGAAATCTATTTTGTAGGGCAATCTCAGGTGAATGTGCCAAAGGGCTAAAGGGAAACTAATGGAAATTAGAATTTTACTTAAATTTTTTACATCTGTGACTCAGGGACTTGCTAGTTAACGACAATGTCGTTAAACGATTGAATTATTGCTTTAAACTCCCACTCAAAAAGGTGATTTATTTGAAATTTGATCACCGTATGCATTTTGCTTTTCGGGGGAATTTTTGAGTGTTTTCCAGTGTGAACAAAATGTTATTTCATAACGACCAACGACTTACAGTATGGGAATACCTTAGAAAAAAATCTACAGTTAAATAATCGCCACAAAACAACTTGTATTTACATTGATGGCAACGACTTAGTCCCCTTTAATGCCGTATCTGCAAGCCATTGCATCACTGGTTTTTATCTGCTCGAGCCCGTCAGCAACTAATTACGGACATTAACAACAAAGAACAACAGGTTTTTGTCTCATATCAGTCATTTAGCTAGGTCTTAATGCGATTTAGATACGTTTGCCTTCGATGAGTATAAAACTTCGAGTTTTACTTAAAGATTTAATCGAATAAACACAGTAATTGCCGCTACATAAATACTTACAACTTTAAGCTTAGCCTGGATTTCCCGTAGCTTCCGCCTCGCTAATACTTGTATGTGCGAGCTGACTTGTTTTCTTGTTCTCGTCTTTCCAGTCCGCAGTTTAATATATCGGGCTATAAGTTCGTTTCGACCTAAAATATACGCAACTGTTTATCGCAAATTGTTATTATCAAGTCAGTACTGTTAGCTGCCCACATAAAGGCGAAATTTACGCAAAAAAACACTTCCTAGTAGGTACCAAGTCTGTCCAGGTTCATTAGGTTCGTCTACACATGACCGTTAAATACGTGATCCCTGCCAGCAAATGGAAACATTAAAGTTAATAATGCAAGGTACTTAGAAGGTACTTAATGGCGTGAGTCAGGTAAAAATTTCAAGCAATGTTTGCTCGTATGTCAGGCAATTGTAAACAAACCCATGGAACACTAATGAGGGTTTGGAGAAAGGACAAACGTAGAAATTGTGTAATTTAATCTTGCACAAGCCTATAGCATAAAATCCAGAACTTAACAGGCCTTAACAGAATCAATTGCATGACAATTTACGCAAATATGGGAGAAAATAAAAACTTGACCTAAAACTATAATCTGTTTGTACTCAAAGAAGCTAATATGATATCTGAATATTTGAATTGGATTTATCTGTATGCGCACGTGGACCATCATAGACGACTAATAAAGAGAGGTAATTAGATTGCAAGCATTTCAATTAAACGATACCTGCAAAACAATTGTATCAATAATTTAATATACCATCGACAAAGGCTGTATTGTTCGCGATATTTCAATTTTAATTATAGCGCGTAGGTCAATTAGGGATAATTGCGTATTGTTAAAATTTTATTGGAAATATGTTGGGAGCTTATTCAAGTGATATTTGCGGTAGCTAGATAGAAGTACCTACGCACTTCAGTGAAAGATGTAATTTTGCAGAGTTTTGAATTTTTGTTCATTCGAAATGGTTAGAAGCAACGACAGCCTTCACATGTGGCGATAGAGGAAATCAATTTTTAAAAATTTCTCATGTTTTCTAGAATTATTTTTACATCCTCAAAACAATTAATGCTGTTCGACTTCTTTAGTCAGGTACGCGTTAAGGCTCTTTACCTGCTACTGTATTTTGCCATTATCTCTTAAGAGGCCCTTCCCATTAGTCAACTGAGGTGGTCCCAATCCCTGATATCTTCATCTTCTAATAACGCGGCAGCGTAATGGCGAAATCTACCCTACTTTATATTTTCTTCGCCGGCGGCGGTGGCGACCGAGCGCCCCTCGCTCTCTCACTAATTGCACATTCTTGGCATAGTTTGGGGCTGCGCCGCCCCCCTTCGGCCGGGGGAGCGGAGCGTGACATCCCTTGCCGTGCTTTTGTTTTCAAATACATATCCCGGAATTGAGGTTGTTTTCGGTTTATTTTGCGCTGACCACATAAAATGAACACAAGTTACGTGGACGTTGTACGGTAATAGAATGGGTCCATTTTTCTTCGGGGCCGGACTTTCCAGAATTGCTTTTGTTTATTTATCGTCAGTTTGTCTGGAATTGGTTTGCCATGATGGAGGCAAATGATACGAGGCCCGCCTCTGGACAGCTGTGATAAAGGTTGACCTTTGGATTCAACAGCTAAATGCTTCACAAAGGGACGAACGTAATTCCCATTAGAGGAAAATTAAACAGTCATGGAATAACAGTTTGGATTCGAAATTCCAAACGAACGTCCACCTTAAGTGTCTACCCAAAGGAGTTTTTAAGACAATAATATTTCTTCAAAGATGTGTAGCAATGTACTTTTTACAACGCAGCAGGAATTTTGAACCAATTAAAGAATAAATTTGAGGACCTATTTTCTCTCCACATAATCGATTATTACGCTTTTGGATTTTTTTGAGTGAGAAGATGAAATTAATCCAATAAAAGAACTCTTAAGCTATTAACCTACATTAAGTCATCGGCGGAGCGCCAGCACTCTTAATATTGTGGTTTTTTTAAAGAAAAGTATGACAAAACTCATATTTATTTATCGATTTACAACGGATTTTACGTCTCTGGGTTATTAGATATAAAACAAAGAAATTTATTCCGTTTAAGAAAAGCTTTGAAGCTATTAAACTCCCTATAGAAAATCATTGGCATAGAGCCAGTATTTTTGTTTTGATTTTTTAAAGGAGCCGGTCACAAAAATAAAATTTGGAATTCCAATATCGGTTTTAAAATATACATGCACGCCTCTGGAGTTTTATTACACAAAACACCAAACGTATCCAGTTGAAGAACTTTGAGACTACTAGAGTTCGGGGAAGAGTAACAAAACTCGTATTAATTGTAGCGCTTTGGGAATTTACGTCTACGTCTCTGGCTTTTACTGAGTAGAAAACTATTTTTTCCTGTTGAAAAAGAACCCTCGAATTAGTAACTCATGCAAAGGCATGGGAATAGCTCAAACAATTTTAAGATTAATTCCTTCTGATATAAATAAAAACCCAACAAAAATTGAATTGCGTATGCCTGGTTGCCTATCTTTGGCTCACTTTCTAACGCTGACTCACTAAGACAATGCTGGGAGTTGCACCAGTAAAGATTTAAAACGACACAGTGGGAGGAAATCTCTAAGACGTTTTCAAGTGATCCTTTCAAAAAGTACGGGGATATTGATTGACATAGTTTTTTTCTGCGATCTTCTGAGATACTGATGCATCTTGGATAAGAATAACAAAAAAAATGTAACACCTTTTTTACTGAAGAAATATTTCTTTTCGAACTTTGGTTCTCTACATAATTTTTGGGGCGTTTTTGCAAGTTCTTAAAATTTAGGTTTTCTATTGTTCATTAGTAAATATTTAGTTTATACCGAGGCGAGAATTAATAATTTAACCTTTTGAAAAAAAAAAAACGCTTACAAAATACCACCTCAACAAAGGAAGAGAAAAGTAGTTAAAAAATAGCTATTACAACATAGAAAGAAAGAAAAGTTGAAGCATTTATCTGGAAAATGAGCTAAAAAATATATTGGTTCAAGCTTGAGGTACTTCCTGATGCAGCCTCAATTAGATCAAGGAAAATAAAACAGAAAATATATTTCAAGGGCGTGAATACCGTGAACTGAAAGCAGCCTGAAAAGTGGAAACCTAAAGAAATTTTTTATTAATTTTGATTTATTTTTTCAAGTCCAAAGCCCCTGCTTAATGTAGAAAACACCTACGAGCCGCAGTGTCGGGAGACACATTTCCAATGTAGAAAACTAAAAAGATATGTAAACTACCGTTAAAATCGATGGATTTAATTATTGACTAAGCGGCGCTTTAATGACGTAAACACAGGTAAACATACACGAGTATTAAACTAGCTCGTGTTACATGCAACGCACAGGTACCACTTTGCTACCGTAGGGACTGCAGGAGTATGAATCAAGATTTTTAAACCTCCGGGCGGAAATTGACGCGAAGTGAGAGAAGAAAGAGGAGCCAAACGGCTATTAAATAGAGCGTCATTATTAGAGAGAAAGATGTAAAATTATTGATGTTTTAATATTTTTTTAAGCGTCAAAAGCAAAAAAATCATATTTGCAATAACGATTATTAAATTGCACGTTTCCAGATGGAAATTACTTCATAATATCCTGTGATAGGGCTTTATCGATTACATGAATAGTTTAAACTTGGCTTGTGGCAAATAGGTGGTGATCGATGAGAGAAATTGAAAACTATCAATAAAAAGGCTGAATTGGTAGGTAGAAGTGTTTTTATGCTTATTTATTAGGACGGAAGTTTATTTCTTAAAATTATCGAGTGATGGCAGTACAGCAAATCTGTTACTCACCGTACATTTTTCCTTCATCAGATAGAATAATTTTCCGTCGTCCACACGGGGGGTAGATGGCCAGGGCTTCTTGGAAGCTTTGTTCGATATCCGGACTCCAGACGCCCTCGGCGTCGGCGGCCGCCATCTCCTTTTCATCCTATAATTACGATAAATTAGGACAACATTTAACGCGACGTTTCCATTGTCCCTGGGGCGAATATTTACAACTGCGTTTCGGATTTCTAGATTGCTTTTTGGCTAAAAATGTACTACTTACATCGCTGAGGTCTCCCACGTCCAGATTCTTGGAATCCGGCCCGCCATTAGAATCGGCCGGCGGGCCCGCCACCGGCGTCCACGGGGAGGTAATGGTGCTGCCGGGAGTCACCACGCTGCCTGGAATTAAAAAATAACAATAAAATAATAATTAGGAAAAATTCTGGGCGATTTGGCAAATGTATGCCTATGCAGGAACTTTAGTCGTTTTGTCACTTCCAAAACCTTTACAGTCTCACGTAAAAACATTCGCTTTGAATTTAAATTTTGGTTAAAAAAAAATCTGGTAAATTTGGCGAATGTGCGACTTTTGCTATTGTTATTAAAAGAACGCCCGCCATTTCATCGTAGCGAGAATCTTGACACTAACTATAAACATCTTTAGTTCAATTTCTGTATAGTATACTTCAAGAGAAACCTTAACGACAGCAAAGTTATGGCGGTTTCGATCAAAAATGGTTAATAAACTTATTTACGATGGCTCGAAAGGCTTGCCGCTCAGGTTGCTCCCGAATCCGTCGGCGTGGCGCAACTCCTGTTGATATTAACTTATTACATGTTCCAGGAATTTAATTTCTTACCTTACGTAAAAGGCTTTATGAAGCCCGCTCTTGTTGCCTGTTCCCCGCACAATTTTGCAACGAAGACGAAACTTTCTTGCTCTACCAGCCATCGATCGAAAAATTCATTATCTATTGTGTGTTGAGTTAATAACAATTAATAATGCGAGTATATCTGTTCGTTTTGCACCAATATCATCAAAGTAGTCAAGACCGCACATCCAAGCTGCAACGTTGGAACATCTTTGACTGATTAACAATATGAACCACGAAGCATCCGTGGTGAGCTTTCAATTTGACCCCGTCAGGGTGTTATTGAAGTTTGTGGCATATTTGCACAATAACTGATTAACCCCAGCATACCGAAAACAAACATTCCTATCGGTTAATACATGATATAATAGCCGATGATTACATCGTTTCAGTAATTTTATTATTGGTTTGATTTAACTAATTAGAACCTTCGCTTTAATTGAAATGTGAATGATTCATTATTGCGGGAATGATCTAAACACAAACACGATGTAAATATAGAAAATTTAATTAACGGTTTTGTAAACATTGTTAAATAATATGAATCTTTATTTATTCAAGTGTTTTAAAAGTAAAACAGAAACTAATGGAATTCAAAATGGTTGCTGATAAGAGCAATGCCATGCATAGTGATTGTTAAGGTATTTTGTGTCTGTGTATTGATAGTGACATCTCTCCCAGCCACCATTTCAGTTACACAAATAAGTAAAAAAACGTTGACAATGTCATGACAGCCCACCGCGGCCATATTTTCTGTTCATTATTTTGATTGAAGCCGTAGCCGCCGTAGTTAAAATGGCGGACAACACACTATGATGAATTCATATTTATGTAGTTCTCATGTCTGAGATGCTACCTATGAAATGTTAGACCCGTTAAAAATCAACATTTGGTTGTGCATCTTCGATTCTTTGGCTCGCGTCATAATGCTGAATCATGGAGATGTTACGTTGGTAGTGATGTCAGTGACGACTTAAAGTTACACGGTGGGAGGAAGTGTCTATTTCGCAGATCATCTTTAGGTAATTCTTCCAAAATATACGGGGGATTGTTAGTGAACATAGTTTTTTTAATCTCGTATATCGAGCATGTCCCTCAGCGGCCTATTTGAGCGTCCGCATAGTATAATAATAGTCACTATTGTAACTACAATTTTAATTATTACACAAACAAATAAAAGACCCTGACAATGACGGTGGCATTACTCCCAGCGGCGATTTTGAATGTTCATATTGCCATTGAGGTTGTAGGCAAAATTACACTCAACCCGGCCCGATGACTTTCTATCTATGTAAATGCGATATATGAGAATGTGTACAATGAAATGTTAACCCAATAAAAACTCATTTGCATATGCCTTCTTGTCTGTCTTTGTCCCTTTGATTCACCTCAGAACGTAGGATCATTGCGATTTCACGTTGAGAGTTAAGTTAGTGAAGACTTAAAGTCATACAATGGGAAGAAATGTTAAGTCATCTTCAGGCGATTGTTTCAAGAAGTGCGAGGATATTGATGAATATTGTTTTCATCAATCTTTTGCGTCAGTTACTTATGGACTTCGGATCAGAACTGAAAAAACAGCTATTAGCATAATATTTTTTCTTAACCCTATGTCTCGTTTTATGATTGTTAACTTTATTTATTTCAGTATGTATGGCAGTGAAATCTTTGCTAACAGTCGTTTTAACAGCGTTTGCAGCAATTTTTGTAGCCGTCATTTTGACTAAGGTGTTGATTACTCAAATAAATAAAGAACAATGACGTTTATAATGACAGTGACATTACTTCCAGTGACCATATTGCAAGTTCATTATTTCCATTGAGGTTGAATTCAAAATGGCAGTCAACACGCTATGATGATTTCATATCTACGTAGAGGCGATGTATGAGATGCTATCGGTGAAATATTATCGACTTCTGCAGTGGACCGAGAGCGAGGCAGAGGAGCCCCCAAAAAAATGTTTCGGAATCCGGGCCCGTTTTGGCTGGCGGCGAGTCCGAATCCCAAAAGCGGCCTCCGAGCCAGGGAAACGAGAAACGCGTGGAATGACGCTCCGCCAGGTAGAACACGCCCGGGAATTCAATCGGCCGCCATTATTAATACATCCCAAAACAATAGTGTGCCAGTGTATACCAAACACAGGAGCGTACCTCCAAAGGACTAGCAGACATTGCCATTGCCGTTACGACCGACGTTTCCACCATATCGACAGCCACTGGCAACTGACTAAGTTAAAAGCACGGCTAGTTGATGTTTTCAACCAATGTTGCCAGATATGATATAATGTTAATTATGTCACTGACATGTCATGTCTAATAAAAATGTTAAAAGTAAAGTAGTGAGAAAAGTCATTTTCGAGTGTAATTTATTAAAACAATTGTTTGTTTTCATGTTCCTCCAATAAAAAATATGATCAACTACGTTCAAAAATGTGCGTTCTAAGATCCCTATAATAAAGCACGCTATATGGGACATACTGCTTATTCCCAAAACTAACTTTATACAGGGTATTTCAAATTCGACCCTCACCATTGGGATCTCGGAAACTAGAGGAGATACGAAAAAGTTTAAATGGGGGCAAAGTTGCGCAATCTAGTGCTTGATCGAATACGGTTTTCAAAATTTTAATTTTCCGAGTACTTCCGAAGATATCCGAGGAAAACTAAAAATTGGAGAATCCATTTTTATTTTTTTTAGCGTTATTTGACAAGAAAGGTTAAATCCGTAAGCACATTTTCATTGTCACTTTTTCTCAGCTACACAATGACATATTCAAATTTGCGATCCGACGTTTCGTCTTTCGGCTACCATCATCAACTTTATTTTTTCTTATGGGCGCCATATTGGATTTTTCGACAAAAAAATAGTGCGTTTCATTCTGATTTCATTGATATAGAACTTCTTATAATTTACTTTTTTAAAAGCCGAAATATTTAAATAAAAAGAAATATTACATAGTTGGCCTTGACTCCATCGAAAGACTTTCTTTTGTTCGCGTTATATGACAGAACTTCTCAAACGAATTTAGAGCGTGTGCAGATTTCCAATGAAAATGAGTTTCCGAAGTGAAGAAAAACGAGATATGTTAAGACTTTATTACAAATTTGATAGAAACAGTACGAAAACAGCTCAAATGTATTTTGAGTTATATCCGGAAAGACAACAGCCGCATAGAACATTATTTAAAACTTTGGATGAACATTTAGCTGAGTTTGGTGCTTTTGAAAAACCTAAGATGAAGTATGGAAGCAGAATGAAAGAAGATACTAGAAATAATCTACTGGCAAAGACAAAACTAAATTATTATTAAATGTTACAACAAGTGCTCAAATTGACGACTTTTTTGTGGGGCACTTTGAAAAATAGAATATATGAGAATCGAGATTATAACACAATAGAAGAACTTAGAGAAAACATCATTACACAATGTAGAGTAATCAGAAGGAGAAATATTATTAGGGCTGTCACTAATTTAAATAGACGTGTTCGTTTATGTATGCAGGAGGAAGGTCGTCAATCTGAACACTTGTTGTAACATTTAATAATAATTTAGTTTTGTCTTTGCCAGTAGATTATTTCTAGTATCTTCTTTCATTCTGCTTCCATACTTCATCTTAGGTTTTTCAAAAGCACCAAACTCAGCTAAATGTTCATCCAAAGTTTTAAATAATGTTCTATGCGGCTGTTGTCTTTCCGGATATAACTCAAAATACATTTGAGCTGTTTTCGTACTGTTTCTATCAAATTTGTAATAAAGTCTTAACATATCTCGTTTTTCTTCACTTCGGAAACTCATTTTCATTGGAAATCTGCACACGCTCTAAATTCGTTTGAGAAGTTCTGTCATATAACGCGAACAAAAGAAAGTCTTTCGATGGAGTCAAGGCCAACTATGTAATATTTCTTTTTATTTAAATATTTCGGCTTTTAAAAAAGTAAATTATAAGAAGTTCTATATCAATGAAATCAGAATGAAACGCACTATTTTTTTGTCGAAAAATCCAATATGGCGCCCATAAGAAAAAATAAAGTTGATGATGGTAGCCGAAAGACGAAACGTCGGATCGCAAATTTGAATATGTCATTGTGTAGCTGAGAAAAAGTGACAATGAAAATGTGCTTACGGATTTAACCTTTCTTGTCAAATAACGCTAAAAAAAATAAAAATGGATTCTCCAATTTTTAGTTTTCCTCGGATATCTTCGGAAGTACTCGGAAAATTAAAATTTTGAAAACGGTATTCGATCAAGCACTAGATTGCGCAACTTTGCCCCCATTTAAACTTTTTCGTATCTCCTCTAGTTTCCGAGATCCCAATGGTGAGGGTCGAATTTGAAATACCCTGTATATAGTGATGTTGTCATTCCCTTTTTTCTGCGTTTAAATCGCATGTAGTCATGGGGGGGGCTTAAGAACTAGTCGGGTCGTAAGCATGTTTATGCTCAATTTTGAAAATCTAGTTAAAACCCTCTTCAGGTCATTTTTAGGCACACTGACAGATATGATGGGAAACTCTTCCGCAGGCTAAATATAACCAGTGGCTGCCAAAGCTCAGATCCAATATATGCAGGTTTGTTCCCCACGTCGCCACTTCAGGGAACATTCAGATGAAGGCCCTCTTAAGAGCAACTCTGATATGATCTAGACACTTACCGGTCCATTCTCCTATGGCTGGACTCCTTTTCTTGACCGGCAAAGGCACAATCATGTCTCTAGTTCTCATATGTTCACACGATCTAACCTCAAAAATAGAGGTATGCGAAAACTGAGAAGGTAACACCTTTACAGGGACTGCCATGTTGGTAGCTACATGTACGGAGTTGGAGTTCAAAAAGGAAGATCACAGTCGAGGGGTTTGGGGCGGTAAGCAGCCCCTTTGAGTTGGAGTGATTCCTACGGGGCTGATCGTTGAGACTACGCTCTGAGAGGCTATCGGTAGACGACTTGCAGATTCTGGATCGAGGCGTTGACAGCGATGGCTGTGTCCAGCATGCATTAGAGCTTCCGTCCTTGATAGCCGTCTTGCATGAAAGTTTTTAACTCGAAAAAGTTCGTTGATAAAAAGTCGGAATAGGAACAAGTTTCTGACGTGATTAAATCCGCAATCCACTACAAATTTAACTAACATTTAAGTAATCAAGTACTGTGATATTTTTGGGTGGTTATTTATTTAGTCATATAAATAATCCTCTTTAGAGATTGAAGGATTTTAAATCTTCCACTGTGACCCCAAAGAAATGTGAGCGAATTGCCATTGTGCCAAATCTCCAGGTTCCGCTAGGGATAATTAGTTACTTAAAATATGTTGAAGGTTAGGATGGACATTAGATCCTAAACAGTCTCAGGTACAGACAGCTAGTGAAGACAAAATATTCTCTAATGTCACTCATGAGTCGAATAATCGTCATTTCAAACGACGTAAACGAGTAAAAAGAGAAGAATGCACTACTCGACTTCTTTGAAATAACGACATAAATAATAATAATCAATGCATAGTTTTCCCATCAGTTCGCATAGGAGCATTAGACCTATATAGGAAATACACGTAATTCTTGTAGCCATTTTCTAAATAGCAATAAAATACGCGTTTTTAAAGCCAATAAACAGTTCGTATATCTCTCATGTTTACAGTTTCATGCGTAATTACGAGAAATGTAGGGCTTAATTTAGAAAATGGCCTGCTAATAAGTATAAATCTCCGTATAAAGAGACGCGGACAATTTGATCGCCATGCCTCGTGTGTACTACCGGTAGCAAGTAGAAATTAAAAAAATAATAACACAAAGATATATGGAGTGTAATGTAATTTACTTTCCGTATAACGACAATGTAAATGTCGCTAACTGCTTAGAGCATTAAAAATGTAGGTACATAGACGTCATTAGCAAGCATTATTCTTAGAAGGAATGATGATAACTGCAATCAATAATTAAATATATAAAGTTTACAACACATGGAAATCTTGATAGGAGTCTCGTGTGTAATGTACCTAAACCCACCTTGAAGGAGAAAAGAAAACAATGGTTCAGTTATTTTCGGTCTATCGCTCAGTGCCTACACCCACATCTTTCAATGTTTATTATGTTAATGTTTCATCACATAATCACTTATAGGTAATACGGAAAACACAGTAGAAATATGTATATTTATATTTTGATTATTTAGATGAATCAGTTAGTGTTTACATATGAGGTCCCCTCCCCAGATCTGAATAATTAAAATCATGCTAAAATTTTTAAATCAATCAAAACAACGGTAATTCCCTTGATTCGTTTTGGATTCTGGATGTTATGCGAAATATTTGCACATTGGTCCGATATTGACCAGCAGGTCCAGTTTGTTCATATCTCCCGGAATTTCAGATTGATTCTCCGATCACTTGGGCTGAAGCCAACTCATGCCCGTTGTTGCTATTAAATGCGTGGTATCAGGATTGATTCATGTGCCTTTCGGAGTACTGTTAAAGCGGGAAATCAAAGAAAGGAGGTTCTGAAGAGGCCACATTGGAGGGTTTAAGGCGGATTATCCTGGGGCAATAATTAGAGATTCGTTGGTTAAAACCCCTCGTTTAAATCTGTAAAAATCCACATAACAGAGAACTTTCTATAACTGAGTTATCAATTTTGTTAATTTCCCCAATCAATCTAGTGCCCAATCAAATTAAACAGCCAGCAATTTTGCCCGTTATTTTTCCATCCTCTCTTCGATTCTTTCAATTTAAAAATTATTTTTATACATTTTTACGTGTAGGATTCACGAAATTCATTCACAGGTATTTAATTATTATGCCCCTTTGAAACCCTATCCGCACTGCGTTTAATCAGTTCTATGCGAATGCACAAAGAGCATCTCTCTCTCTTTCTCTATCTCTCTTTCTCTCAATGTAGGATTTAATTGCAAGAATTAAAAGGTTTTGTTGTCGCAAAACCGCGATTTTTGCGGCTTTAACACGTGAATTGAAAAGGGACGAGAAACGTAAACTCTCGGTCAGAAACAATGGCGTCTCTTATGGAGCCATAAACCGACAACTCCCTATCATAATTCAGGTTTAAATTAGTGCTTAGGCGGTTATCCATTGTATGTTAACTACTCTTTATTAATGCACGGGTACATGTTAACAACGAAAGGCACACGTGTTCCGGCATTTGGACAGTTCTTCGTTAAAAGTTTCGGCCTACGTTCCCTTGACAAGCCGTTCTCCATTGGGTTTCACTCTTAATGGTCAACTACTTAATGGATGCGAATGAACAACGCAAATACGTAGAAATTTTGGTTTTATTACTCAATCAGATCAGCTTAGAACTTCAGACTGAGAAGAAAAACTGATTTTAAGAACGACATGTTCCTGGACTTAAGGAACTCTGGGATTGGAGTTTTCTCAAAACGATTTATCGTGTTTGACAACCTGATAAAACTATGAACATCACGAAAACGTTGTATCAATTAGTGCATCTTTACCGACCTGATTTTTTCAGAAAACTCATAATTTTTTTTAGATGGTTGAAAGACTTGAACTGTTCAGTTTAATCGGGCAATGCAGGGGTGAACACTACACATTTGGCGACCATGAGAGAACAGAGAATTTTGAATTCTAAAGATAGAAGACTGGGCTAAATGACGTTGCTTTTCCTGGATAGTAAATAACCAAGAGTAGTTTTGTTCGATCGAGTTAAAAGGCCTGTTCACAATGGAGTCCAAAGGCGAACTGAGGAAAGTTCTACGTGCTGCCTTTATTAAATTGCAAATGAGTTTAATGTCTGTGTGATATTTTTCACTGAGTGTCAGTTGATTTTAGTAAGGTGAAAGTATCCTTTAATTCACTACAACATAAATTTGCGAGGCTGAAGTCCATCTACAGAACAAGATATGAAACTCTGTTAAAAGATTATGTTTCAGAAGATCCACTCGATGACATGGATACTAGCGACGCTTATGAATCAAAATCCTTTAGTATATTCCTGCTGTAGCAATATCTATTTACCACGACCTCGAAATACGTATATGTAGACCAAAAGGCAGTGATTGTGCCTAATATTTCATCGCAATGAATTTGCCGTTAGGTGTAAATCTACGCTCCCTATACCATTCAAGGTATTTAACGGCGATGTTTGGGATTGATTGCCTTTTTAACCACACTTCTCAACACTTTATATTTGTCTTAATTCTGAAGTAAAATATTTACACGATTTATCTGTCAAGTAGTAAGATCCAATCTTGAAAAATTTGGAGCTACATACAGGGTGATTCACGTAATTGTTTCAATAGAAACTTTTAGACTTGTAACTATTTTTAATTTTTCATATTTTGGGGTTAAACTAATATAAATACACTCTATTTTAAAAAAATATATTCAAAGATATATTACTTCCGGTTATACCGGAAATCAAAGTCAACTTCTTTATTTCAAATAAAATACCAGATATATTTTTGCAATTTTGGAATTTAGGGATTAACCTGATTAAACTCTTATTAGATATTCTTATGCCTAAACATAATCGTTTCGAAGATATTTTGATTTTTAAAAAATCTTTCTAAAACGCCATTTCTTCAAAATATAAAATTCTTAACTATTATTGAAGCTAGGTTTATGAAAATTTGTTAACATTATAACCAGACATGGTAGATTAGGTTAACGAGAAAAGTTTTTATAAATATTATTATTATTATTATTATCTTTCGTTAAATGTACGGAAAGTTTTCCCTAAAACTTTGTTACGCTCTCCATGAACAAAGAATACATTTAAAATATCACTATTTGAATAACTACTTTTAAAGTTCAGATTCTAAACTGCTGAGCAAACTTCAATGGCTAGTGTATGACAAGTACATTGACACATTTTAGCAAGAAGCAGCCATATTCTTTTTAACGCCAACTAAGATATTTCGAATTATTAGTGTCTAATATTAAAAGATCGCAAATTACAGCAAAAGTGTTAATTTTAGATATAGGAACACTTAATAGATATCGATTCAGAATTAAATTTAAAATCTAGACATATAAAAATATGCGGGGTATTCCATTTAAAATAAGCGACTTTTTTGCTTTCAAAGTTCTTTAAATTTGACATTATTTTTTGGAGATCCTGTATAATGTTTATAATTTTTTTTATTAACCTAATCTATCATGTTTGGTTAACATGTCAGCAAATATTCATAAAGCTAGCTTCAATAATAGCTGAGAATTTTATATTTTGAAGAAATGGTGTTTTGGAAAGATTTTTCTTTGAAATCAATATTTCTTCGAAACGATTAGGTTTAGGTATAGGGATATCTAATAAGAATTTAATCCGGTTAATACCTAAATTCCAAAAATGCAAAAATATACCTGGTGTTCCATTTGAAATGAGGAAGCTGACCTTGACTTTCGATACAACCGAAAGTAGTATGGTCTTCAAAATAATTTTCAAAAATAGAGTGTATTTATATTAGTTTAACTCCAAAATATGAAAAATTAAAAATTGTTACAAGTCCAAAAATGTCTAACGAAACAGTTACATGAATCACCCTGTATATATAGGGGTATTCGCATTGATTCGTACATGTTACGGCATCTAACACCATCTGATACTAGCAATGATCTGTCGTTCATTTTTACATATAAAGACAAGTCATTCGTTACCAATCTTTTAAAAGGTAACAGCAAAACTAAGACTTAACCTAAAATGACCGACATCATCGCCGTATGTCTGCGACCGCCCAGTACAGTACCTAGACAATTCCGTGTCCGAGGTAGCTGAGTGTGCAATAGATGTGAGTACTAAGAACAAAATTAATTATACGACAAAATTTGAATCATTAACATTTTTAAGAATGTTGTTTCACGTTGGATAGGGTAGACGCCACAGGATAATGTCTTAAGTCAATTTAATTCTAGAACTTGTGATTTGGCATATAAACACATTTAAATTTTGACACGGCAATATTTCTCTTGAAACGTGATCTGTTCACGATTCTAAATAGTACTTCACATTGCCGTGTAATATTTATTTGTACTAACTTTCATTGAGAAAATTTAAGAGTTGAAAGTTGTTTATCCAAATTTAATTAGCTTTCCAGCATATTAAATTTTAGTTTTAACAAAAATCACCTCATATCACCTTCGATTTTCCAAAATAACGTTTTAACTATCACAATTTACCATTAGACGAGATTGTCTTGATGTCAGATTATATTTTTCTGATGTAGAAGCAAATTTATCACTTGAAACATTCTGACCGATTCTTCGGCCCCTCGAAACCTACTCTAAAGTATTTAGATCGAAAAGTCCAAGAAACTGTATATTTCTTTTAGTAATTTTAGTATTTAAAGAGTGATATCAGAAGTAGGATTTCGAACGCAGTTATAGAAAACAGTTGACTACCGCTCTATACTCGTAGTAACAAAATATCTCCAACTACATTCTAAATTTCATATTTTTATTATGATTTTTTACTGCTGAAGAAAGCAATTGAATGATTCCTTATAACGCCATTCTAAAAATACATCCAGCTGCGATCAAAAATGTATTTTTTTTATTAGTGCGTTCATGATTTTATAATTATGCGGTTGACCGAACTAATCGAGATATACCATGACAATAGTGTAGATCGTAAATTATATCAATCAAAAGATTTTATACATAATACGTTACTTCAAGGTCTTAGAAACATGACAAATTCTGACTTTTTCCCTACAAGACATTAAGTGGAATTTTTCATCGAATAGAACATCTGAGCATTTTATTATATAATTCGAATAAATCTAGATTACGTGATTTGGATTAACTCTTATTAATGAAAACCAAGAGCAAGTTTGATCTGAATTACCAATTAAAACGCATTTTGTATAATTTCAAGTTACTTTTCCAATATTTTCCACCTCAAATAACAATGTTTCGACTATTTTTTAATTTTGTGTATCCTTCATCTTAACCTTTTGCATACTAATTTCGCGTATAATCACAAACAATGTCCATAAGGACCATGTCAACGCAACTGTTTTTAACTGTTTCACCTTTAATCACGCCTGAACATCTAACCTAACCAGAATAGATCTTAGCTAACTTGACCAAACATGTATGAACCTGATAATAAAGAATTTTCACTACTGGAAAATGCTTGACATTTTTTGTCAAATGGTTGGAGCGAATTTTCCTGATTAATAAATTAGCTCCTTATGAATGAAACTGTGGTTCCTCGTGTGAATCACGTCAACGGCCAGATTCCCGCCGAGTTGAGTCGTAAACAAACCCAACGCTCTTTTGCCCGTCTCAAATCAATGTTGCCAATTGCCACATTATTAGCTAAATATTAAAGAAAACCATCACAAAGGCTCATTAACTCCTAACCTATTTTAATTTACAGTAATTAAAGAAAATTCTTAATTAATGCCATAATGCTTTTTGAGTTATAATTTTGTGACACTCATTGGCAACACTGTTTAGTACCCCGAAAAAATGAACAAAGCAGAACCTGATTCGCAGGTGAGTTTAACTACGCCACGAAGAAATGACGGACAGTTCTTGTTCCAGGTACAGCGGATGTTGTGTAACGCAAGCCAGTGGTGTAGGCGCCAGACAAAAAGGGGGCCAGATTTAAAGACGATATGTGTTAGTACGTACCTACAAACCGCTCTGTTAGAGTGCTCGTTATGCAATGCACAATACCGAGATAATCTGCCATATTCCATCACAATGGTAAAGGTTAATGGAGTCAGCGTGATAAAACAAGACAAACGAAGCGAGAGAGATGAGACGCCTTCGGTGAGAGATTGGTTGGACAAACAGCAGCAGTACCAACAGGAGATGGGGAGAGTCAGGGGCGTAGTAGCGAAAGCAAATATAACAGAATGTAATTCTATATTATTTAACGAGGGTTTATGACTTATGTGCTTGAACAGCTGATGGAGAAGGCTACAAGACACGCCAATGTATTCCATTAAAATCGTAAAGACAAAACGAGTTCTTGCATGAGTCACTGGCTCCGTTAGATCTCGAATGCACCATTGGCTGTGGGTCGACCCATGGGGGAGGTGGCAACGTCGCTGGATGACCACCGAACCCGGCACCGTTGAACCAGCACGGGAGGTGTCCACTCTTTCTTTTCCGCTTACCGTTCGCCGCCAGTACCAATATCACTTAGTTCCTACTGAAATATAATTTGCACTGGAAATAGTCGAACCTGTTCTGGCTTTGCACGTATTCAATCAATCGATTCGCCAATTAAGTGGCTAAACGATTATTATTAATGACGTTCAATTTGATCGATTAACGGTTATATAGGTCTGTTAGTTTTTATTTGTCGATTCAAATCCAAGATGGGGTGAACAGCAACGTTTGTATAACTTATGGGAGTTATGGATGTAAAGGGTTACTAAAATAGTTCACTAATTTTGCCCGATCATTTTTTTAAATTTACATACAATGAATTGAAAAACAAAATGTTTGCTAAAAAGAGCACTTCCAACAACTTTTAAAGATCTTAACAAGTGCTGTATTCATGCACAGAGTGATTAAAAAAATAATAAAGAACGTGAACCTAAATTTTTCTATTAACTTCCATGAAGAAAGAAACAAAATCTGTTTCTTCCATTTATCTTAATTGTCAACGTCTATAAGGTTACAAAGCGTCGACAAAATTATTGAATTCAAATAATTGATATGAAAGTTATAAAACTTCGAATTTGACAAAAAATCGGGTGAGCCACTTTTTTGAAACTAAGTGTACATACTTAAAGAAATATTTCCTACAAATTCATTGATGTAGAAACTCTACTTTGATAATTAGATTTTTTCAAAATTCTCACTTCTAATAAGGTATGACCTAATTGTGGCTGTGCGAAGTCGTCAAACCTGTCTTCACTAAGCAACTGTATCTACACAAATTAATTTGAAACTTTTTTCATTTGTGGAAAATACTCAGAAGTGTATTTTCTTAGAAATTTAGTGCCGTAGGAAATCTATTTTGCCAATCATCAGTTCCTATGATACTACTTCCTTTTGTTTGAATAATACTATACATATACATATATTCATTTAATTGAAAAACGCTACACCTATCTAAGTTATCCGTATGGATTATGGAATACCAATAAATGACCAAAGTAACATTGAACCATTTTACAAAAAATGGAACAGATATACAGTCAGCGGCAAAAGTGAGTACACACTTAAAAGTTGTACAATTTATCTCGTAGTAAAAAATATTTAAAAAACCTTATTTAAAGTTATGAATACGGTAGAATGTTCGTTCTATTGTCTTCATAATTACCGCTTAAAAACATGTTTATATACAATTGGCAACAAGGTAGACTTTGGGGAATCACAGGACTCCATAAAATACGATGCAAAAATGAGTACACAGTCTGTTTATTAGAGATCAGTTAAAATTAAGTGGCATGCAGTGAAGAAGTAATTCGTACGATTTGTTAATTGTTTGGCTGTTAATACAATATCCAATAAGTAACAACATGGCAAAACGTAATGAAAATCATAAAAGAACTGAAATATCAGAAGATTTACGCAAACTTATAGTAACATTGCGGCAAGAGGGCAAGTCTTTTCGGAAAATTGGAAATATAGTGAAGAGACATTACAGAACTATAAAAAAAATTTGGGATAAGTATGAAGCTACGGGTAGTGTGCGCAATAAACCTCGTTCTGGACGTCCACGGAAATTAACACCTTTTGATATACGCGATATAACAAGGACGGTTAAAAAAAATCCTAAAACCAGTGCAGTTCAATTAGCCGCGGATATATCAGAACAGAAGGGGACTTCTATAAATGTTAGTACTATTCGACGAGCACTCAATTCGCAAGGTTTCCATGGTCGTATACCCCGTAAAAAGCCAGCTATTAGTGCTAAAAATCGAACCCTCAGAGTGGCCTTTGCAAAAAAATACTTATCAGAACCACTAGAATTTTGGAACACGATTCTTTTTACAGATGAAAGTAAATTTGAGATATTTGGTCAAAAAAAGAGGTCAAAAATATGGCGAACGAAAAATTCTGAGCTGGATCCCAAAAATCTCTTGAGCACCATCAAACACGGGGGTGGTTCCGTAATGGTTTGGGGTGCAATGGCAGCCTCTGGAGTAGGGCAGTTGGTTTTTATTGACAAAATAATGGATAAAACAATATATATGAATATCCTAAAAGCTAATTTACAGCCCAGTATTGTCAAATTAGGTTTACAGAGGTCATGGGTATTTCAGCAAGATAATGACCCCAAGCACACTGCCCATGTGGTCAAGGAATGGTTGTTATACAACGTTCCAAAACAACTCTATACTCCACCCCAGTCTCCAGATCTCAATCCCATTGAAAATCTGTGGGAAATATTGGACAGGAAGGTGCGTTCTAAACAAATTACAAGCGCAACTTCTCTCAAAACTGCACTACTTGAAGCATGGGATACAATTTTGCCTACTGTTACACAAAATTTAATTAATTCTATGCCCAAACGATTAAGAGCTATCATCAAAGCCAATGGTGGACCAACAAAGTATTAATTTTTATCGTTAATGTTAACAAAATGCATTGGAATACGCCGATTTGTAATATTGTGTACTGACTTTTGCCTCTATTTTAAAGCTCTGTTATAAGACAATCATCTATAAATCGATTTGTAATCCATTTAGGTAATTACAATTATTACCATGTTTTAATGTAACCACATATGTACCTATATTTAATGTTTATAAAATCTTTTTCATTATTTAGTTTATCTTAAATACATTATTCTTTGAATTTCTATGGTGTGTACTCACTTTTGCCGCTGACTGTATTATTTCGAACGCAGTTGGTTAAAACAATTGACTGTCTTTGAACATAGTTAATGCAAAAAAATGTTAATTACATTCCAAAATCTAATTTTCTGTAAAAGACACATATATTTTTGTGATTTTTGGATAAGAAATTTATTAAGTATTTAGATAGGTATAACTTGGATTTCTTGATGTCTGTTTATATCGCATTAGTTTCTATTTAAATCCACTGAACGTACAAATTTCAGAAAAGGTGGAATTTAAGACAGTTTTCTGTCCAAATTTTTGATTGGAAAAAGAATAGTACAAGAAGAAAATATGATGTGAGAACTCTGAATCATCAATGTTTAATGAAAGGAAAAGAAAAAGTTCCAATTGTTTAGTTTTAATCACACAGATGTAGCACGTCCCCGAGTTGGCTATATTTTCCTTTTTTATGCTGGACAACTTAAAACTATTTAAGGATGTAATGGAAAATTTCAATAAACAACGATCCCTGACAACATCCTTACGAAAATACAGAATGTGAGAATTTGATTAAAATTTACACACACAAAACGGTAATAACTACATTAATCAATTCTAACCCGAATTAACTTTTATTAAAGTAGTCACAACTGGCTTGTAAGAAATAACATTAAGCAGGACCTTACCGTAACTCATAAGAAGAAAAGAGACTAACCAGAACTAGTTTAAAACAAACCTAACAGAACTCAACAGATAAAACATAAATTAATCAGAACTATTCTGAATTAATCAGATCAAAAAGAGACCGAATGGAACTGCAAAACTGATCTTAAGGAACATTAGGAACTAATGCTGACTTGGACTGGACAGGACAGAACTGGAAGTTAAAACAGTTCCAGATTCTTGTTTAAAGTGATTGCAATAAAGAACAACTGGACTTATTGTTCCTTTAATTTTTCATTTCGTCCACAGATATGCACAGGTACATACTTGAAATGATTATAAAGAAATTATGGGAAGCCTCTAATATGAGCCATAAAAATCTATGAGGGCGACATGTTGTCTGCCAAATTGTTTAAAGTTGAAACTGGAAATTTCGGGAAATTACATTCCTGGAATGAAAAATAAACCAGATCGTTTATCCTTTCAAAAAATAAAATTCACATATATACGGGATTTTCTACGCATTAACAGCTCTCTTAGCACTAACTAAAAATCTAAGGCGAGTTTTAGACGTGCCACTTAACAGTCCTCAAGATAACAGTCTCGAAACGGAAATTGTGTGGGTTGTTTACCGACGAACTTTATTATTTAGTTTGGCAGGTTGTTCGCAGTCAGGTGGTCTATTTGATAGATGAAGGGGTCTCTTTGAAATTTCGAATTCTGTAAAGTTTATACGTGTAGCAAGTCGAGCGTATCATCACCGCAACAAAGTGGAAAACCTTTGTGTAAGCAAAGAACGCGGTGCTTCTAATGTAAACGAGTCGACATTCTCTTTGCCGAGCTCCCAGCCCCCGAACTAAACTGCTTTGTAACTCTCGAAGAAACTTTGATATAGAATCATCTTTAACGTTTATGGGGAATTTACTGAATTGCGCCCTTTTGTTCCCTGGAAATCCAAATGGTTCGTCTACTTCATTACCTTTTAGATTAAAATGCAAAGCAAAAACCAACTTTTGCCAGCTGCGCTTTGTCTCATACATTTTGGGGTAATTGGAGGAACGTTTGTCTGTTTGTTTTGACAGGAATTAACCTCGAATACGTACGACCAATAGTTTACAAGTTTCTAAACTTAAGTTGGTTTATTGGCACCTCTCAGGCAGCCTAAACGCTTTCCTAAAGCGAACTCCATAAATCTGTAAGAGTTGCGATTTGTTTCGCCGTCCTAGTTCAAAAATATAAACCAGACTTAAAAGAGATATACGCACGTATAGTTTACCAAACTATTATCGTAATCCAATTATTTTGTTTCAAGTAAATATAATGGCGATTGCAATGCATGTGTATTTCCTAAAAGTGAAAATTATACGAACGGTGTTGCTCAATGTTGAATCACGAAATCAGGACGATATTATTTTAATGATGTTGCGGGGAATTGTTGATTTACATACATACACTACTATTATTTACCATAATCTACACAAATGTTTATTTCTCCGACTAAAAACTGGGACTTCCGAAGAATACGCTTTTTCGAGAGCCATTGCCCAACAACTTCAATCACTTTACGTAGCGAACATCAAACTACCCAGATAATCCTCGACACCCAATCAGCTGTTAATTACGACTTTCCACCCTAGTTAATCTGAGTGGAGGTCAAACCGGATCGCAGATTATAGTGGCCACGATATCTTGAACGCATTGTATTAAACTGGTTCAAATCGCGTCAAATTATGTAATGAAGCGAACGCGCTCGAGTGGAAACTTTACCGATGGAAATTTGAAGTTAATGTATGTATCTGGAGAAACCAGAAGTCACTCAATCGGCCATATTTAGAACTATGACGTCAATAAACTCTAAAGAAAATATAATTGAAAATCTCTTGTAACGTAGTTGAGAAAAATTCTTCATTGCTGGTATATATCACCGTCAATTCTTTCTGACGGCTGCGTTCGAAAATTTCACTTCCACCACTATCTTTTGAAATTTTAACCATGAGTGGAAATTTTGTCGATGAAAATAGGAAGATCCTGCATGTATCAGGATAAATTAACAAACTCCGAATCGATCGTATTTAGAACTGCGACGTCATTAAATCCAAAAGAACACATAAGAAAAAAGTGCCTTGGAACATATATAGTTGAAAAAAGTTGATAATTAGTGAAATATCTCAGTTGTCAATTGGTTCTGGTAACAGTGTTCGAAAAATCACTTTTGCGAATTTATGAGATTTTGATCATGATGTATCTGAACAAACTAGAACTCACTCATATTTACAACCACGGCATCAATAAACTCAAAAGCTGTCTTATTTAAAATTAAAACTTTAAACTGAAAAACATTAACTGGAAAGTGGAACAGTCGGAAGAAATTTTTCATTGCCGGTATATGCCAGCTGTCAATTGTTTCTGATAACTGTGTTCGAAAATTTCACTTCCGATGCTAATTTACAAATATTTAATCATGAGTGGACACTTACCAATGACAATTAGAAGTTAGTGTAAGTATCTTGTGAAATTAACAATAATTGAATCGACCTTATTTAGACACATAATGTCAGTAAACCCAAAAGGAAACATAATAAAAGAGGCATCCTTGAACACAGTTAAAAAAAAATCTTCATTAGTGAAATATGCCAGTCGTCAAATATTCCCGATGGCTGTGTTCGAAAATCCCACTTTCAATATTACTCCAAACAAACATCCAGATATTTTCCTTGATCATCTTTTTCCTTTTTTTTTCTTACAGATAGAAAACGCGTTGTTTTACATACTTTCACGGCAACATTTTATACACACATAAAGCCCTAACCGCAAAGTCGGGTATGCATGTCTACCTTGGCGCAAATAACGCTGAGTTGTACGCGTTTCCTTTTTTTCATCGTATACATGTAGGTTCGTGCAGTTTTGAAATTCCCTCTACGAAACGGGCACATAAATTGCGGTTTTCCGCCCCCGGGGGGAAAGTTGCGTTACCGATACGGCACTGCACCGGGTCGAAGTTACCCGGAAAATTAATATTATCAACTTTTAGTCATCGGCGAACGCGAAATTCCTGGTTATGGAACGATGTAAATAATAAATAGTAACGACAGTGCTGGTCAAAAGTGAACTATCAAATGTCAACAATGACTGGGGAATTGATGTTCACATACCGACGAAACATGTATACTAAATATGTTCGAAATTACGCATTCTTTAAGTATTCAAATTCAACACCCTGGACAACAACATCCTGAACATATGCAGTTATATTTTCCAGGTTACACCGAAATAAATCCAGTTATAAGGTTCACGTCTCGGATATCGTGCGATAGACACAAGGTAAATGACAAATGAAAGGTGACAAACATAGAAATGTTATAAGGGTAAAAAATAGAGTCTGAAAAGTAGAATCTTAACTGGAAATGAGAAAAATATCAACGAATAGCCGAAAACTTCTGGCCATTATTCCTATAAAAATAAACGAATTCAACTCAAATTCTGAATTTACTTTAGTAGCAAAACTATCTTTTTCCGAAGATTCAGTTCGTAACATAGAGTGCCGTAACGAGTATCTACAACCTTATGAAATATGCGAAACACAGAAGAAATAAACAAAAATACTACACACTAAGTCATCCATTGCAAATTCCACTTTCCAAATCGAACACTTACCTAAAACACAAAGATAACAATATAATTAGATAAAATTTATTTACCACGGTGCAAAATAAAAGTAATCGCTCGTATTCGAGTGGTTTATTTAGTCTGAACCGCCTGGCCAAAGCTAATTAATCGTCCTTTTGTTATTTAATACCCAACAAACCGAAAGAGACGTGTTTAGGTTCCGTTTACACTTCGTGTAGATCTAGCTTAAGCATTTTAGAGGGAAAACGATTTTCAATTAATATTTTTGGTATTTACCATTTAAGTTTTGACATCATTTGAGTATTCTAAAAATCCATTATTATGAGATAATAGATTTAAATGCCATTTAAAAGCAGCGAGAGATAAATATGTCTTCCTTGGTTGGCATGACGCGCAGAACAGGGAAGGGCATGACGATTTCAAGAACCTGCGCCCATATTGCAATTAGGTTAGGTAATGGTTTATTTAAATAAAGATACTTTGTCATGTCATTGACATTTTATCAAAGGAATTTCGTTGCAGAAGTGTGCTGCGTGGAAAGGTCTTGTATACCTATAGTGCAGATACCGTCACATCGAATTTATTCGAATACAGCATAAAATTAATAATTCTTGAATCCAGACGGATTTAATTTTATGAACTTTAAAGGATAATTAGATTAAACTATAAGAGAAAAAAATCAGTAAAAAAATTACAACAAAAATATTAGACTTGGAACGCAGCTGTCGATATATTTTCATTGCGAGTATAGAAAGGATCTCCATTGTTTTGCATAGTCACGTTCGGAATTACATGTGATATGACTTTTTAAAATTTCGATATTTAAAATTTTTTTATCTGACTTTTCGATTTTTAAACTCTCGAGCTTCCAAAGAAGGGCAATAAAGCTGCTAAAATATATGTGAGAGAGTTTATACGCAAATTAAACCTAAACAGGAGAGTATGAAAATATACAAAAAGGCACTTCGGGATTAATTAAAAACAACTCTTTTGTTTTAAAGTGGTATCGCAGGTTATACTGTCTCTGTAAATTCAAAATGGCAACGCCTTGTCACCATACAAGTAGCCAATCAGTTTAAAGGCCTCCGCCTCAAGTTACATACGGTAGTTCCAGCTCTACCTTTATTCTTCGGGCAAGAACCGAAATGGCTTTTCGGCACGCAAATCGCATTTCGTAAATATTTCTTGGCAATTACGGAGCAATCCATTCCAGCCCGCGGTTTTATTTTGCGTTACTCATGATTAGCATTATAAACGTTTTACCGGCCCCCGATAAGATTAAAACGAGCCGTTTCTCTCTCTCTCTCTCTCTCTCGCTTTCTCTTTCTCTCTGTCACACGCACAAACACTATTACTCGATCAATACCTCTTATCTCCTCTTATGGCTGTGATTAATTATTGTTCAAATCGGATTCATCAAATTTTTTTACAATGAATATCGTATGTGACACATTTTTTAAAACAATGATTGTGGAAGGCGTTAGTTCAAGTTATTTAAATTTAAAATATTGCAAAATTCCGTTTTTTTATGAAGCGCTATTTTACGCAAATTGTATGCAGTAATATTGGCAATCAAGGTAAAACACACAGCTAATTTACGGTTTTCTAGGAAGTTGCACCAGCAAATTAAATTACTCGTAGTGGATCTACTGCACTAGTTCTATACAATTAGCTATCGCAATTAGGCATCCCATTTTCTTCATTGTTTTTAAGACCGCTTTATTCTTAGAGTGCAATATCCGAAGGTCAAAGTTAGCCAATGGATAAGCAACTTACCTAAAGCTGGTAAATTGGTAAAGAAATCGACAAATATAATCATTTAATTAGTGTTAATATCCTGAATAATGCTTATTATAATATTCTGGGCGTATGCGTTTACTATATATAATTGGTATATAATTGGAAAGTTTGAATAGTACATTCAACGGAATTATCTAATTTTTGACTTTGACTAGTTTGCAACCGTTCCCTGGGCGTTTTTTGCCAGCCAGCCAATTGCCGACAATCAAGGTCATAATTATTTAAGAGACAAAGTTGTAAGCAATATTAACTGAATAATTGATTCTAATCGACAACAAGAGAGATGTCCTAAATTTGGATATTCGCGAGTAAACAAAAAGTTGAGCATTTTGTTATTACTTGGCAATAAGATATGCTAGATGGGATGTAACTGCATGGGAAATCGTAGAACTTCACTCAGAAACTTGCGAATCTTCCAGAGATTTGACTTAAATTAACAAAAATATTCAAATATTAATGTTCTTCAATTGAGAAGTCTTTTAAACACTAAAAAGTGTGTTATGAGCTCAATAGTTTAATGAATTTCCCTATATGACTTCAAGTCTGTCCTGAATAGCCGAAATAAAAATTCTAGTGCATTTTTGGAAAATATTTTAAACATAGGGAAAACCGTATAAAAGTTCTACTATTTTACTCCAATTAGGAAACCATTTGGAAACCTGCAAAAACTCCCTCTGGAAGTTCTCGCAATATGTATCGGAACTGATAACTCTCAAATCCGTACCTAAAACCCTGTTAAAATTCTGTAAGTATATAAACTGACTTCTCACAATCTTAAAAACCACCTTAAATTCTCCAAAAAACCTCACGAAATATAGAATAATGTCCTTGGAATTTTAAAATTTTAAAATCGGTACTGCGTTTCACTTTCAGTTCATTAAAATAGAATCTCAAAAAATCTTTAAGAACTCTAAATCCATGGAAGCTAACAATATCAAATGTCTGCTGAAAACTTTAAAAGAAATCTTCCTGAAATTCGTAGAGATTCAATCTCCAAACAGTCAAAAAATTACCCTGAATTTTCTTGACATCTGAAAATTCTTCTTGTCTTGAGAAACCTTGTAGAAATTGTTAATGTTCTGTCAAAAAATACGATCCACTTAACAATTCAGGACCAAATCAGATAATTAATTCTATCAGTTCTTTCCTCGACTCTAATCAACAACATTGATTCAATGCGTTCATTTTGGTTCAGGATTCAGTTGTTCAGTTTTATGCGTAGTACGGACACAACTATTCACCTAGAAATTCTTCGAACTTGATAACTCTGAAATATCTCTTACAATCGCTGAAAAATCCACCGAAAATTGGCAGTTATCAAAAAATTTTGCACAGAAACCAACATGCGTGAAGAGATTTTGAAATTCTTCAGAACTCTTAGAATAAAAAACATTTCCATTCATCAAGCAAATGGCAGAAAAGCCCATAGAAACTTTACAGAAAAAGACCTAAAATCCGACGCAAAACACTAGCAACGGCTAATTAAAAAACTCCATTTAATTAAACCAATGAAAAACCAAACAAATCAGCAACCCTTGTATTTGAAAGTCCCATTAATTTAAAAGCTAAAATCATCGAAACAACTTTTTAAATTGCGTATTTCTTGACTCTCGTTCGTAAAGAGAAAAACTCGGATCGCCTGAATTATGAAATATTAAGAGCCCTACATTCATTCGAATCAACTTTCGACAAAAGCAATTGAATTCAATGAGAAGTTTGCAAAACTGAAAATGCCAGTAAAAGTTCATAAAGCTTGAAACGGCTGCGAATTGTCGATGGTCGTTGAGGGCGGCGGTTGCAACCCTCATGACAATCGAGACAAAATTAGTTTTTGCGTTTTATAGATTTAGAATGTTTGCTCAAAAAAACCTCGACTTTCAAATTCAAACTATCATCAATTTAACGACATTAATCTTTACGACTAAACCGAGGATTAAACATTGGCGTTATGAAATAAGATCTAATCGACAATTTTGCGTACGACATGTTAAAGTAGCAAAACTGAAAATACTTTCGTCTATATGCACCAAATGTTTTGGCCCACTGTCTAGAACTAAGTAGTTCGCAATAGCAACAAGTAGTCAATTCAATCCGCCCAATTCTCTGTGGAATTTCAACGTTTCCAAAAAATGTCATCGAATAACGGACCACTGTTTTAAATGGAACTTTGCCATTTTCGACTTTATTATTTCATAAAAGCTCCGGACGGAAGCTCGTTGAAGCTGCGGAAAGTTGAATTTAACGAAACAGTAACGCTTCCATTGGACTGTACTTTCTGTTTATTTGTTTACATTACTTTAAATAGACGGTTAATCACTGATTACTGCATTAAATTTAGTCAATTTACGTAAGCTCGTTTTTACACAATGATCCATTAAATTTTCGAAGTCTCAGTTTCACGTTCGGATTGTTTGAATGCGTCAAGATTTATTGGCGAGTAAGCGGTACTTTTCCGCGTTTTTGTTCGTGAAAAATCGATTATTATTGTTTATTTTTCGTAAAAATAACGTTGAAGTCTACGTAAGTGCGATAATGTAAATTAATCGATTTTACATAAAACGTTAGTTTTGGTAATAATGGCGTGAATTGAAGGTAGGAAAACTAAAAAACGTTAAAAAAGTTCTACTTGTGTGAAGAAAAGTTAATAAGCAGGTGTCTATATAAATGATGTAGACTGAACAATTTCTGCCATTAAAAGGCCAATTCTTCATATTACCAAAGTATATTCAAAAACTTGAAAAAAAACCGGCTTTTTAGCAAATTTTAAACTATTGCTGTGGGTATTTACATTTTTCGCCAAACCAACATACCAGAGAGTAGCATTTCCTGATAATGCCGATAAGTATTGCTAATTGATGGTTTTCCGTGCATGCTAAATACACTGGAATTTGGTTTAAAGTCATTTCTAAAATTGTTTTCACTACTATGACCCAACTTTAGTCAATAAATTGAAGTCAGGGAAAGGGATTTCACATACCGAGGTCTGCAGTGATTTTATGTTGGCTTTGTGACAGTGACAGATATGTATTCAATATTGAATCGTATGAGATGTAATAAAGTAAAAGTTTGGCCGAATTTAGACATGGAAAAAGGGCGCACTCAATGTAGCCTTCGAAAGTTATCTGCATTAGTTGGACGTTGCAAAAGGGAATGATAAAACAAAGACAATGGAAACACTCGGCCTTTTTGTTACACTTGGTGCGCAGTTTCTGGGTACCCAACTACCAAGGACGTCACATGGAACTTGTCAAAAGTCATATCCTTCTACTTCTCTCAAATAAGTTATTACAGCCGATACATTATGATGTTACGTTCCACAGATAAAACTTATGACCTTGTTTTTTTATAGTTTTAGATATCGGCGAAATCCGTTCTTCCCCGAAATTGTCGAAATGATTTAAAATGACCACCGAACAACTACAATTACCTTTACAAGGAGAGTAACGTTAAATTTCAATAAAAAATCAGTGACATAACTTACTTATGTATAGGAACAACAACATTTTAAATCGTACTAAAGCCGCGTGCTGGAATTTAATTTTAATGTGTTTTTATTTCTTTTCAGCCTCGCATGGTACGCCCAAATTTTTTAATCAACAGACTAGTAAATTTAAGAATTTCGAAGGATTCTTATAGTTTTAAATATCAGTGGCGTAACTTGACTATAAAAGTAGTTATAATTTTTTTTATAACTGAAAGGTAAACGAAAATTTTTACCTGCTTTAATCTTCAGCTGATACGCCCCTGTTTTCGAATTAACGTATATTTAAGAATTTATAAATTAAACTTAACGTTCGATAATTTGAAATTAAGATTAAAAAATAATAAAACTGGACAAATATGCTATTACCCCTGATATAGAGGTCTAGTGATGGTCAGCACCATTTGTAAAAGAAAGAAAGGAAATGACCAACTGCTTGTGTACAGGGTAGCCTTCTTTATAATAATTCCAAGACTTTAATAAACGATAGATAAATATACAAATTTGGCACATTTCTCCTAATTTAATTCTGTACAGATAGAGATCTTTGTTCCATTATAGTACCTAATTAACCCATGTCAAACAAAGACAGACAGATGCCAGCAGCCTCATTCTTTCACCGTCAAAATCGCTAATATTGGTTTCATCGTAGCTTAGCAATTTTGCCTCCATTAAAGTCAAATTACCGATTTTCTGCTAACTTTATCCCAAACATAACTGTTACAGAAGCATCTCTTTTTCTTTGCAAATACACCAATTATTGTGATCAACAAATACGCCTGTTGGTTTTAGTGTAGTCGCAATTGCGACTTGACTAAAACCGCAATCAACCAATTACAAGCAAAAATATCGACGTAACGAACTTCCTTTAATCTGGTTGTAGTTGCAACGCGATACCCAGAAGTGGGAACCAGCATTTGGAACAGATGGTTATCAAGGATAAAATCATTACGAGCGGCGAACCGCTCGTTCGAGGTTCCTAGGAAATATCCGAAGAATTTCGAATTAAATGGGGGCCTTTTGATTTCAGCCGCCCCTTCGTTCCAACTGCCCATCTATATGCAGGTAAAATTGATTGCGTGCTTTCAACAGTGGGAAAAGCTTGGGATATTTATTAAACCGACCATAGCGACGCTTTTGTCAGAATGACGTTTTCGTGACCATGCTATCGCCCCACGAACAATCCAGGTGTCTGGTTATCTGTTAGGCGACCACAAATTCCCTTTGAGAAATTCGAGAAGATTCATGTCCATGGAAGCAACCTACACAGTTTCCATCCCAATGGAGTTCGAAGTAGATAGGAAAATTGGGGTCTCACGTAGCCTACTGATGAAGACCGTAACTAGCAAATACTGGTCAACTTAAACGTCAACATCACTTCCACACTAGATTTCAAGATGAAACGAAACGTGGCGTGCAAGATGGCTAAAAGAATGTAAAGGTTACTTAAACGGCAGTTTTAATTATCAATAATTGAAGAGTATTTTAGAATCAATGAAGAACTAAGAATTCATGGAATTTTCCACGACCGTTTTGAATTACGTAAGAATGTTCTTTTGTAGGGTAAGTATCGACAGTCAAAATTTACGAATCAAGCACAGAATGCATTAGATTTACATATTTTTGTGCTAATAAACCATAAAGAACACTCACATTTTACTTTTCTTGTAAATTCACTAGAACTTCCCAGGAAACATACGAAATGTAAATGGAATATTAAGGGATCAGAATGGAAACAATGTCCTGACAATTCACAATCTCCGGCTGTTTAGAATGCCATTAATTAATATTTGTTTTCTAAGAATAACTGGATATTATACCTTCATTTAATTAAAAGTTTTTATAGGGTCGGATTAAGGACGAAATATTTTAATGGCGCAGTTGATTAAAGCATTAGCGTTATTCTCCTTCAAAACTTGCTTATTAATATGTCTGACACAACCTTTTATTGGATAATAATGTAGATGTGAAACAAAGGTGGCGATTGTTCTATGATCTAGAAAAACTAGGACTGTGTTTTAGAGTTTTAAGGTATCTTTTAGGTGTGGCGTCACCATGATCTGTTATATAGCAGCATGGTACATCTCTGAAGTTAAAATAACGTCATATGAAGGACACGAATACATGATACCCTTTCGATCAAAAAATTGCCTCACTTTTAGTACGATGCTGACAGTTCCCTACTACATTCAATTCTTTTAGTTTATTGACAGTGACAGAAAAATCGTCGCTATCTTAATTTCGTAAATAGAGGACATCTTTAAAATTCAAAATTTTTCACAAATTCAGGGGTGTCACATATTTTCTCCCATGTCGTATCAGCTACATGTTTCTCACATATCCATTGTATAAAACAAAAACTTCATTGGAATCGCAGTTTTTCCTTACTTCTGCTTCATGTTTTCGCGAATTCCAAAAGTAAATTATTTTTCATTTTAATTTGAACTATTTTCCCCATTATATTAGCCATTGGTTCTAGATCTCATAACTGTGTTTCGGCGAAACTGGTTTATTTTGAAATTTAATGATTTTTAGTGTGTGTTTATGAGACGCAAAAATCGATACATTTTCAGATTATTGGGATTACAAATTCTTTATATTTTTTTACATACGTAACACACATTGTACATTCATTTTCATTTTTAGCCTGGAAGAATAATTTTTTCTATTTCTGGCCGGACATCATCCACCCCTAGACGAAAAACAAACAAACAGAGACAACTAATGGGTTGTGTTACGAAACCGTGCCACTTTGTCAGTCGCTTTCGTATAGTTCAGTCCATTTCCAGTGGAAAACCCTGGGAGGGTTGAAACTGAAACAGAAAACCGTAATTTTTCTTCCCGACAACACGAGATAAAAAAGGAAGAAATCCCATAAGCCGGCACATACGCCATTCTGGAAACGTATCGCACTTTAGTGTAGAAAATTAATTTCTGGTAATTTTTAGTCTCGTCCCTTTCCAGCGGGTCGCGAAGCGGGGGTGAAAAAAAGCGGTGATTTAGTGGAAGGGTGGCGCGTAATAAATGTCGTGCAAGTTTTAGGACTTGATCAGTTGTGAAAGAATTTAGATTTAAGGGTTTAATAAGTGTTCCCGAATACTTCACGACCTTTTTCAATTTAGACTGATCCGCAGGGGCGGCGGGATTTACACGGAAAGTTCGCAGACGCGCTTTGAACATTATGTCTTGCACACATTTACATTTTATTACCTTCCATAGATCATTAATTATAACGGATCTTTTATAATTAAAATACGCTTTCAATTGAGGCTCAAAATGTGGAGGCACTGTTAGAACAGCTATAGCTACCCCTCTGTATTAAACCCTACACATGTTTTATGATCTTCGATCGAAAGTGCATTCATTATAGTGCGTATCGGCGTTTTAAAATGATAATTTTATCTGTAAGCCGCACCTTTCACTGCCAGTGGAATAAAGTAACGGTGTTGACAAAAGACAATAATTACCTCATAGGAATAACAATTACTTGATTGGAGCTGGCTGAGTCACAGTATGAGGCGAGTTTTCACAGTGGCTTCGGATCGTGTTAAGCGATGTTTACACTAATGCGATCTGTTTTTCTGAGGGAATGAAGTGTTTAGGAATATTGATTTCCTATAGAAAGAACACCATCTAACACTAAAGCGAGGTGGAACAGTATTTTGGACACTCTGTAACAAGTTTAAATTTGATGTGGTACGAAAAGGAGACTATATGTTGATATATGTAAAGCTCAAACTCCTGCTGTTACGCTTATGTGTTTGAGAATATCGAAATTGACATATAAAGGGTGATAAAATTTCACATACAGGTACTTGAGGGGGGAAGGTACACGTTGATATTTCTTACAGTGTTGCCAGATTGCTGTAAATTTCAATATGTAACCGGTATTTCGCACATTGTCATACTCAGTAGTGTATAAATTTAAATGTAACAAGTGCAATAAAATCTTTTTGTGCTTTGTAGGTTATAACTCTTTGTAACGTTGCCCAAAGCGCCCCCTTTATTATCTGTCGGACGACATGGAGAATTAAATCTAAGTTAAAGAGATGGCGGAAAGATACATAAAAGAAAAACACACAGATTAAATAATAATAAAATGCGGAATAAGCCCGGCGATTTTATCAAATTGTGCCCAGGCAAGCGTGTGGGTCAACAAATCAGATTACGAGGAACTCACTGTGTTCGCATGGAGCTTTGTAATGCATTTTTCCTTTAAAATTAAAATTACAATTGCAGGAAATCGGAGAAATGCCCTTTCCAGGTTTTGGAACTTTCCATACTCCAGAAATGGACAACACACTGACTGACCCGCATAGAAACGGCATTGACAATGCAGTTTCTATTAATACCCATCATGAATAATCGCTTATTCATTTCTGCTTTTGCTATACGTCAATTAATTAAAATCGGCCAGGATTGACTTTGGGCGTGATGTATTGTTTAAACAGAATTCAGAACTGATGGGTTTTGCAATACGTTATGTGGTCAAATGGCTTGTGGATGAAAAATGCCCATGTAACGGTGATTATTACAGAGTTTACCCTTAAATTTCAGAACTGTTAAAACTATATCCAGAGTGTTCTAAATAAACTGAGCAAATAATTCATCATTCAAAAGCATTTCTCTACATTTTTAAGCATAGTGAAAAAACTTGGGACGCTGTATAGATGAACTTACTTACGTAGTCAATACAACTGTTTAGGTCTCGTGCAGTGTGGACGTATGGACTTACCTGAAAAACAAACAAATAAAATGTTACGAGAAGTAAAAATCTGAGAAGTTAATTGAAATATTCTATTTCTTACTGTGAAGTTGGATTAAGAGTAGACATACTACCAGTGTTAAAAATAAATAAAGTTGCATGGTACCATTCTTCAGATTTCCATAGTATTTTCTTGAGAGCGGCACTATAAAAACAAGGTTTCTTTCAAAAAAAAAAAACGAAAAAACGTCATGTAAATGTCTAGTAATTTCACACGTAATTTCCCTTATTGTAGGTTGAGATAATAAGCTTAATTCACAACAGTTATACAGGTCAATAAATCGCATTTAATATTGCAAAACACGCAGTAATAGCATTTTACCTAAAAAGGTTTTATCACCTTTTTGTCACAGGTTTTGCATTGCAAATGGAGTTATACTACTTTCTTAGAAACCTTGGGTTATTTAATAACTGCGTGCCGTATATGCGCATACAGAAACGCTTTGATTATTGAATATTGTTCCTAAGATTGATGAGAATTTCTACTTCAGGAAAGCGCCTAAAGTAATTACGCAATTAAACCAAAAATAAAGTCAACATTTACTACTAAAACAAACTACCGGATTTCTAATAATAACAATTAACAGGAAAGTGAATAATGCGTAATAAAATACTATTCTAGTAGTTTTTTTGATTAGTGAACATTAATGGCATTATTTTGGTTTGCATACTGCGAACTAACTAGTTCATTAGAAATTTTACTTAATTTAAGGTTTGAAGCGAAGATAATGCTTAAATAAGTATAGCAATTTAGCATTTCTCTAAGTGGTCGATAAAGATTTTCGGCGCCATCTTTTTAGGGCACTAGAAACTTGGTGCAATGACCCATCATAGATGGAGTTTTTCAGGGTCTGTGAGACCATTAGTTCTACGTTTCTCCTGCAATCCTGTCGCTTTTGCTCTGGAGATTACCGTGCGTCACAGTCCGAAAATAAACCTAAAACTCCTTGAACAGTTCGTAAGAGCGATACCATCACGAATTTAGCAGTGTTTTAATACAGTTTTCACTACACTCAAGTCCTCAAGTGTGGACAAATCTTCTATGCATCAAAACATAAAATCGCTTTTCCTGCTACGTATTGATTTAACTCAACATCCTATTTCAGGTTCATAAACGTAGGGTATTCAAGGGTAAATCAATCGAAAATATGCAGGGATTCGATTTAATGCCAGCAGTGTTCCATTATTAGATTTTTATTGTTCCATTGCGATTGCTTGACATTTGAGATATTTTTAAGGCGACTACTTGGGCTTATTGCTTGTTACTGTTCTGTAGTTATAGTTTGGCATTAAGCAAACATTTTGTGCTGAAAACTGCAGAAAAGTACCATTATCTTAAGCGCTGTTTAATTGTTATCATGAATATCTACACTGGTAGCAATTAAAAGTATTAGAAAACGTTCATATCGATGGTAATTAATAGTAAATGTCAGTTGATTAATAAGAAGGATAAAGCTGATCATTTTCTCAGCGCGGTTGTAATATCCTGTGGCATAACGGTACGGAAAATAAAGGCTTATAATATTATTAGCATTAGTATCAATTAATAAAAACCAGTATGATAAGTAAGACCTACCGGAGACCACCTGTTGAGCCTAAATAAATCCTATATACCCGTACGTTCAGACAATTTATTTATTTTCGATATCTATTATTATTTATTGGATAATTATTTACGCGAGGGCTTTACAAATCAATAAAAAAAACTTTTCAGTAATATTAAAAGGACGATAACGGTGCGATAGAAGAGCGGAAATTGGCAAGGGCGCCATCTGCAATCCGGAAATGCACTTAAACATTTAAAGAGGTGATAAGAGATGCCGCCGCATTTAGAGATTAGAGTTTAGTCATAAATATAAATTTAAAAAACTTGGTTAAACCAGTGGCAGGACGGTTTACATTATTTTTTGAGGATATTATGGAGACGTATACGTAAAGAATATCCCTAATGCACGTACATCGACATCGACGGTGTGAATAGAATTATTCTATTAAAATCAGTGGCGTAACAAGTTACATTTGAGAGCTGTCTCTATAGTGGTTTTAATATTGCTCTTATAAAAGAGTTCGACCATAACATCCTTTTGAGTTCATTACACATTTTTGGGCAACAAGATTTAAAATTTCTAACAGTACGCCATTGATTTCAGTACATAAGTTTGTTAGTCGTTGGTGAAAAAGTCAATAGCATAGTTTCGATTCTAGACATGTCATTCCAGCGGTTCAAAAAAGAGCTTTTTGTTAGATTTCGTTTTCTTCTAAACCTACACAAAACGCCACTGATTTCAAGGAAATAGTGAAGACAAACCAGTGATGTTTCAGACCCAAACTTACGAGAAACGTCACTGCAAAAATATTAATTTCAGCTGCAAAAGCATAGCTATTGCAGGAGATATTATTAGCTGATCAACAAGGAACAAGCCAACTGAATTGTGGATTTGCCGGAGACCAGCAACGGACACAAAGATTCTATCGAAGCGTAGCAGCCATTGATACTTTTAAAGGTTACCCGCGAGTGAAATTGATGATTCTGATGCTGAGGGAGACAATTTGAATGACAATTATATCCCAGATGTGGTAATTCCTGATGAAACTGAGGCAATTATTAATGAAACATGTGCAACGAAAAAGCTTGAGTAGCTTTAGGACTACTACTTACCTTTACGGGGACGTAAAGGATAAAGATAGCCCGATGTGAAGAACATTTCTAAGCGTGTGCATCGATATCAACGGCATGATTAAAAAAATATTATTGACGAGGGGGTGGAAGTTTAGGATGTTTCGTGGAAGGGATGGAGTCCAGTTTAGTAACAGATATTCAGTCGATTCTGGAAAATGACAACAAACACTATAACACCTAACGGAGATGTACCTAATATACACGGTGTTGATTTGAAAACTTCCCACCCCTATTATCTCGAAAACGGAGATTTTTAAAATTCGCTAAAACACGACGATTTTGTTAGTAAGAGGCAGTAATTTTCATATAGAATTCACTGCGCCTCTTTCAACACTCTACTCCCTAAAGCCACCCTCTCGAATATCTTAAATAGTAAAGACTGTTAAGTGATACATCATTTTAAAGCGCTTTTTATTCTCTACATTTAGTACTGGTACTTGGTACCTCATTTGTTACGTTTGACTGTTGTGTTATCAATTGAGGCGTATTTGATTATTCTAAATTCAGTTTTCCTATTAGTATTTTGATATCGTTGAAACTAAAAGTTTTATTCAAGCACGTCTCACGATTAGAACATTGTTGTAATAAACTTCTGAATAGTCTTTGTAAATTATAAAACAAATATTTTTCTTATTACTAGTCTTTAAAAAAAAACACGTTTAAAATTGGAATTCCTCTTTTTAACACTTTTAGTTTATTAAATGTTCGAAAAATTCTCCATTATTTTCCAAAGAGTAATAAAGCCTATGTTGAAACTCTTCCCTGACATTTTCAATACTGCTTCTTGAATAGCCCTGCTTGCCTCTGCGATTCTTATTTTCAAATCGCCAATATTATCAGGTGGGGTTTTATAAATAACTGATTTAATATGCGGCCGTAAAAAATAATCTAACAGCGTTAATTCTGATGATTTTGCAGGCCATTCTATCGATATCCTTCTACAAATGTATTTGTTGAGAAAACGGTCAACTAACCATTCTCGCGCTAGGCGAAAATAATACGGTGGAGCTCCATCTTACTGAAAATGTATTTGGTCTTCTTGCAAGATGTTACCACTAACTTATTTTTCCAAATAAGTTATTATTAAAGAATCAATTACGTTTTGAAGTAGGTTTAAGTACAGTTCTCTAGTTAAGTTTTTATCAATAAACAATGGTTCTATAACGGTATTTCCGAGAATACCATCTCAAACATTAATTTTCTCTGATCACTGTTTAGCATCCTCTCCAAAAACGTGAGGATTTTCATCATTCCAATATCGATAGTTTTGTTTATTGACTCGACCATTAAGAAAAGGGGTGCATTCATCACTTAAACAAATGTTTATTTAAAAAAATTGGCTATTATTAAGTTGATCATGGTTTCGCAAAATTAGATTTTTCTATCAAAATTGTCGTCAGAAAGTTCCTGTAGACTTTACATTTTGTAGTGATGAAATTTATATCATTTTAGTATATTTCATACAGTTTCATGTGACATTCCAGTTTGACTTGCGACCGTACTCAGTGGATTGTTTGGTTTTGCAACGAAGGTTCCCAGAATCTCTATTTAAGCAGCTTCATTGAAAACTCGCTGAACAGCCTTTTTTTGTTTGCAATAGAATCCGTTTTAGTGATTTTTTTATTAAGTCTAAAACGTATCTGTGATTCATATTTGAATTAGGATTTCTAGTATTAAAAACTTCCGCTCTTCTTGCACATCTTCCTTACTTCTCATAAATAAAAAGAATTCCAGTTCTTTGCTGTATTGTGTAAACCGTTTTTTTAAATTACTTATAATGACACACGAATTATCGCAATAAATTTTAACTGATTTGAATACATAGTAATATCGACCAATACTACAGGTAAGTAAATATTATCCATGCGAGATAATATCAAAATTTACCGAAACAACATTCCATTGCAAACAAAAATAAACAATAAAAAAATTCATATTCTACGTAGATGTTTCTTTTCGAGGACCGAGGAAACTTATTAAATTGATAAGCATTTGCTTCAGTGATTAATACATCTTTTCTTTTGATGGTCGTCTCGGCAAACAATAAGTCAATAGGTTAATAAATAAATTTATTACAACAATTTTCTAATCGTGAGACGTTTGAATAAAACTTTTAGTTTCAACGATATCAAAATATTAATAGGAAAAATGAATTTAGAATGATCAAAGACGCCTAAATTGATAACGCAACAATCAAACGTAACAAATGAGGTACCAAGTACCAGTACTAAAATGTAGAGAATAAAAAACGCTTTAAAATAATGTATCACTTAACCCTCCTCTTTACGATTTAAGATATTTGAAATGATGGCTTTAGGGAGTAGAGTTTGAAAGAGGCGCAATGAATTCTACATAAAAAATATTATCTCTTGATAACAAAATCGACGTATTCCCACAATTTTTAAAAATGTTCTCCCGTTTTGAGATAATAGGGATGGGAAGTGTTCAAATTGACGCCCTGTATACATAGATTATTTGATTTTAAGTATTTGCATTTTAGATCAAAAGGAACAGTTTCTTAGAAATATCGCGAATACAATATTTGTCTACATTTATCACACTGACGCAGCTGAACAGAATTAGGTATTTATGGAACCCTACCAGCGTCAAATCTAGCTATGTGACACTGGTAGTGGTGTTTTATGGTACCAATTTTATAAATATTTGAATATTTACGTGCAAAAATGCAAATATTGAGATGTTTCAAATTATTTCGAGGTTAAAATTATTGTCCACTATGGTCACAGTAAGAAAAAAGGATTTACCTTAATTAACAGAGATACTGCACTTATCTGCGAGCTGAAAGTACCAGTTTACAACACATGTGTAGTAAGAATTTTTGTACATAAAAGATTTGATTGCATTCTAATATTTAATTGAACTTACCGAACGTAATAAAGTTAATACAAATATCCTTGTAGGAAAATATTGTACCTAACACGTGCGAAAGTGGTTTTACCGCGCTCCATTGCGTTTCGCATCGTTCGGCCAACTGTAATCAGCCTGCGGTAAAGTATCATTTTCCACACTCGTTAGGTAACTAACTATTGAATGTTTCTTTATACAATGTAATCTTTAATTCGTATAAATAAGGGTGTTATTTGGTTTTTAAATTACTGTTTTAATTGCCCAGGAGCCCTTTTATCAGTTTAACACATGTAAATAATACGGTATTTTGATCTCAGCATCAAGTTTTTTTGTTATATTTTGAGATTCGTATGTTTTTATTTGAACAATAAAAACGCGGATTTTGGTTGGCAATCACCACTACAACAAATTATGAAACAGCTAACTTGAACCATTAGCTCCTGATTTAGCTCGCCTCCTAGTTAATATTTCCAACTAAAAATATTAGAGATACTCATCGACAGTTCAAGTTTAATAGTTCTCGTACGCAAAACGATGCCGTGAGAACCAGAAAGAAACGTGTTTGGTCTCGTAATGCACAGACAGTGAACCATTGAGTTTGTGGTGTTTGGAGAGTAAGAAAAAATGTCGCGTTTCCGAGTAAAAGGCAACAAAAAAAAACAGTGAAAATTTATCTAAAAATAACTAAGAAAATTATTTCATTCACAATCATCGGTTCCTTTACTCGAGTGTTTAGGCGAAAAACCGTTGCCAGATTAGATTATATTACAGATACATACACCTTCATATTTACTGCCTTGAAAAGGTTTTTAGGATTTCGCGTCGACCTTCATATGCTTTTGTCAATATCATCACGTGTAAAAGCACTTGAAAATTTTTAAACGTTTGAGCTCGTTGTCCCGCACCGTCAAGCAAGAATACGACAGGTGTAAGATGATTCAGATAGGTAATGGAGTAGAACTGAACAAACTACTTTTCCGAAGTGCATCAGGGTCACTTTTTGCTCGCTCAGTCGGATAGTTATAGAGCTTTAGTCTTGCTGACTTCGAAGGATAACAATTATTACCTTTCGTGTCAAGCCTAATAGACCTCTTGTGTTTACACACGAAGGAGCGATGAAGTTAAACAATATCGCACTATTAAACAAATTAAGAATTGTTAATAAGGCAACTTACCAGTAAAATCAAGTCCTAGTGTTAATACCTATAGAACCCGAGAGTACCATGCACCGCTGCAACTACTTATCACTTCCTGGAATTGTTGTTGCCAAATCTAAAAAGGGGGGTTATTGAAAAATCAAAATTCCTCAATATCCAGATACAATGCAAAACGTGTTTTGGCGCTTTCTATCGTGGGGAATTCATGCAAAAATAGAAATCAATCAGGCCAAACAGGAAATGTCCCCGGTTACAAAATGTCTTCACTTGAAGATGTCCCGTTAGCGCCAGACCGCAAGTAGTCAATGACGTAGTCCGCAACGTTATTATGCAAATTTGACCTTTTTTCATGGTGCCAACTTAACCATAGCCCAAACGACACATATTAAAACTCAAGCTAATTTCTGATAAAGTAAACACGCACTTCATACGGGGAAGCCCTTTAATGAATTCATCGAGGCGTCATAAAACCCAAAGCGTGTCCTTCTAATCCCTTGCCAAAAGACAGGTGGTTGGCGTACTGCTGTCTTAAATCTAAATTTATGTATAAAACTAAATATCCTGTCCGAGGATAGAAAATTTCCGCATTTAATGCATGACAAACTGAATCGAAACCGACTTAATCAATAGCAACTAAACAGGCACTCAACTCGAGCTAGCCCACAAGAAACAAGAAAAAAGAAAAATAGAAGCGGATAATTAGATCATGGGTACTTGAAACGGCTGCACCTGGACGTTGCGTAACAGAAGTAGTACTTTGCTTATATGCCTTTGCAAATAAACCACAAGAAAAAAATCTCACTCCACGTTTGCACAAAAACTGGTTTCCAAAGCGGTATTTGTCTATAAAGAAGGGAAGCGGACGATTTATTGCGGCAGTAAATGGAAAATTGCAGGATAAATCTAGCCGTCAATAAAAATGGAAAGTATTACCGATATATCGACAGTTACAGTGTAATTTTATTTTACAGATGACGTTGCCTGCAATGTGAAAACTTACGTTATATTTGTATCGAATGAGATTGAGACGTGCGTGCGTGAACATCGGAGTTTTCGCAGAAGCACATTCAAAAATTGTTAGGAGTGTTCACTTTTTGTTTATATACATAAATTTTAAACGCTTTGTTAAAAATCACACAGCACCAGCTTGATCTCTGTAAACTCCCTCAACCACTAACCTGAATTAATTACTAATGACACAAATCATCCCTAGGTGATATCACAGAAGAAACGTTATGCATTTCGCAACATAATACGCAGGGTTTAGGAGAAAGACCATTTTGACGGCATTTCGCGAAAAAGGACAACCACGTAATTAGCTTACAGTCTTTGATATCATGTCATATGCTCTTTAGTGATTGCAGTGATTGGAGTCAAAACAGTTTTCCTCCTCAACCCAGCTCATACACGAACATTTAAAATCCAAAAAAATCTCCTAAAAAATGCTTCTATATCCAAGTTCAGTCGATTTTGGTCCGGAAATAACAGCGCTGCAGCGCTTTATTGCAGCAGCTGCATTGTTGCGCTGATTTAAAGCAATAATCTTCAATTTTCTCATAATCGAATTAACATCTGATCGTTAAATCAAATTTTCAGACAAAAAATAGCTAGTGATTTCAAGCTTCAAGTCCTGCAGAACTCGACCGTTGCAAACTTTGAATGCGCCCATTAAGGATTATTCAAAATGCGTCATTCTGACGTAATTCGAATATGAAATTGCGTGAATGGCCTTCGTATTCGAACCAATCGAAATGTAACAAAAACTTGATGGGATTAAGAGATGGGTGCATTCAGCAAATCACAGCGCCTTATGATAATGGTTGCATTTCGTGAAGCCTTAGTAACTAAATTGAAAGTTACAGCTGCAATTGAAATCAAATTGTCAGGCAAAAAGCAATTAGCGAATTCAAGATCCAAGTATCGTAATTTGTTTGAATGTGACCATTAAGAATTCTTCAAAATTCAAATTAATAGGTAAAGAATAGACCCCTGGGAACGACAGGGACATATATTTGTATTCGTTTCTGAGATTCTGGGTCATTTTGTAACTATATGTATATCTCTAGACATTCCTTAACCTGTATCACTAAGATTCCTAAATCGCAAATATGACATTCAGAGTTTATCTACAGGGTGTGCCAGCATTATTATTGCCATTTATGCTATAGCAATTATTTCAAAACTTTGTTAAAAAAGAAAACCTCAATAGAAGGAAGATTTAGACATTTTTGCGAACATTTTCAGAAAATTTCCAAAGGGGTATCTTTCCATTAATTGCCGTTTAATCTTTGATTGTCGACATTTTGGAAATTTTAAAAATGTCCCATCAAAACCCAAGAGCGTGCAAAAATCGCAGAGAAACTAAACTCAAGTTAGTTCGTATAGGTATTTTCGAAAGGTAAGAAAATCATGTCAAGGGACTATACTACGCCAATGGAGTTTTGGATAGTAATGTACCTTGATAAAATGGTGCTCTAATTCAGTTGAAATCAGAGTTCTACATATCTGGAGCAATAATCGGTTTAAGAATTTAATTTTCTCTTAATTTTATCAATAAAATAATGTGCACTTAAAACAATCATGGTACGCGAAAGAAGTTTTGCAAGAAAGTAATTCTAAGTATCAATTCAAACCTAGAAAATCTGTGACTTTAATGCAGAAAATCATAAACCTACAACCTACGGAAAGAACTAAATTTTCCCATAAATTTGCCCGTAACTTAGAAAACAAAATTTAAACAATGATGTCAGTGCCAATGAAACTAATTGGTAAAATTGTGCTTGAACATGGTAAAACCCAGAAACATATTAAAAGTGGGGTTAGTTCAGATTAGCTATTTCGGGCTTGCAAATAAAGTATCTAGGATGGATATAGAGTGCAAATCATCAAGATTTAATTGAAAAACAACACTTCGAAATTTTCCGCAATGAAAACAATTTTTCAACTTCCAAATATTCAAGCACTTCTCTCAGCAAATGAGGCGATGGAACCTCAACGAAGGACACATCAAAACCCGACTGCATTTAATGAAACTGATGATGAAAACCTGTTAAATCACTCTTATATCAATGATCGTCAGACTACTCCAAAGTCTCATTGAATCCACTCTCCAAAGTCCAAATAATTAGATGCTTCATCAGGTATATGTAACACGTAACGGAGATAAGCTTGTTACGATTTATCCACAGCAGTTCCATAACATTAGCAGCATTGGCCGCAAGTCGTTTAACAAGACAGTGCTAAATTTAGACTAAATATCAAGACACTCACTCAAGGCAACAAACACAAATAATTGCCAAGAAAATAAAACGAACCCGATCCTATTTTCAGAGTGGAGTTTAAAGCTGGATAAACTCAGACTAACGCGTTATAGGTGGATGGGGAAGGCACTGCATTTGATTATTGTGCGTGTAGGCATGGATGGATATAATATTTTCAGGACAAAGTTAAATTTTTGAAACAATTTGATTAATAATAATAATAATCGTTTTTTTGTAGCATATAAATATATCGCGTTGATGTTTACTTCATTTAATATTAGTGCAAGTGCTTTTCTCAACGTATTTCATTTTATTTATTTATTTTTTTTCGTTATTACAATATTATGGTGTAATTCGTCAAATGACATACTTCCTGATTACGGTTAAATTGAATTAAAATAATACAAAAAGTAAACAACACTGAACCCATGACACTACCTTGTGGTACTCCAGCAATACTCTACTTCCATCCCCGTCCAGAGCAATACCTTATTTTCTGTTGGTCAAGTAGGATGTGATCCAATTTAACACAATTCCTTTTACTCCGTAAGAGTTGAGTTTATCAAGTATTATATCAATATTCCATGTATCATAAGCTTTTATTAAGTCTAGAAAAGGCTCAGACCAAACAAGGCATTAGACGGCAGATGATGCATAAGTGATAATAAAAACTACGCCGATGACACAATCTTCTTTGCAACTGACAGATACTTGAAGAATGAAATTACTTTTTCCGAGTTTAAAACGCAACGTTCATTCATGTCACTTTGAACAATAACTATTATACTCCCAAAACTGCGATGGTGTGACATTTTCGATGAATTTTTCGAACTGGTTGTGTATAATGGTCGATTTGGGTAGGACGACTTTTTCGGTCCATTCCTTTTCAGGTAATCGCGTACTCTCATTTAGCGCACCACCCCTTTTTTTCTTCTTCTCAAGAGCGATGTAGCAATGCCGTTCGTATAAATCTGTAATGAAGAATGCCACCGGCTGCATTTTCTGCGAGTTTCTGCGTCTGAAATTCTCTCAAAGGCATCTATTCCGTTCCTTTTTAGCCTGCTTTTGTATGTACAAGAAAGGAGTTTGTTTCAGGTAGCGTGGTAGGGACTTGTTGCATTAAATTGTGAGGGAAAACAGGTTATCAACCCTATGAGTGCGGGCGACCTTGTTTCAGAAATAGGGCAAATAATAATAAGAATTGAAAAAAGCAATATCGACTTGGTTGACGGAAATTTATGCTGATGATATTCAAATATCAGAGGTAAGAATTCTTCAAGCACAAGCAACTTAAAACGGGCCTCAGAATCGACTTTTTGCGGTCAAAGCGCGACTCTTTACATCTTTGCCGACCACTTAAGCACATGAAGGAAATTTATTACCTTGATTCTGATGAAGAGAAAAGGATCACTAAAAATAGGAAATCTACTAAAATACTTATAGGTCATCTAATTATGAACGCGATTCTTGGCAAATATTGCAAGCTCGACTATCAGAGGCTTCTAAAAAGTCAATTGACAAATGTTTTAATTGGAAACTCCATCATATAATTTATTAAAAATGTTTGCATTGGATATCAACTTCTGGAATGAGTAGAATGGTTTGGTTTCACGTTGAAGAATTATTAACTACTAATTGCAGGTGTAATTTTTGTGGGGAGAAAAGGGGGCAAAATTAAAATTTCACCACTCAATTCTACAGACTAATTGTCGGTTTATAATCCAAAAGAAAACAGTTCCGAGGTGTATACAACGGATCACCGAAAGTTTCCATTTGGGCGCGCTGGCCGCGCTGATAAATGACCTCAGAAATAGCCCGAAACTATCAACAACCCGCGGTTTTATTTTACGTGTTGTATGGCCTGTTTTATGTTTCGAATGTTGCGAACTAAATGTGAATTTGCCATTTTTTTAAGCGTCGATTTTGAAAATTTATTCAGCTTCTCTTCCGACACGTTTAGAAGCCAAAACAATATAAACTGGTACTGAAGCAGAGGGCTAAAATTGTATTGAACTGATACTTAGAAAAAAACAGTCAACAATAAGGACGAATATCGAAAAGTACCTGCGTATATATATATATACATTATAATGGACATTGCATGGGGCAGCGTGCATAAAACAATACTAGAACTTTCAATTCCCGCATATCTAAACATTCTGATCAATTCGTAATACTTCTTGACGTCTAAGTGTTAATTAGTTGTAATACTGATGCATTTGTAATAAAAAATATTGTATAATATTTGTGTATAAGAGCCTTCAAAGCCTTTGCACCATACAAAACACTCCACTGGGCGTCGTGTTTTACAATGTCGCACGTGCTTTAAAGACCTTATTACACATTTATACATATTATAAAATACTATAAATGCGAAAAGTATTACTTTACAACACAAACCTATAAATAGCGAAGTTTCTTCAGCAAGACAAAGGAAAGTTTTCCATGGCGGTAAAGTGACTTTGCTGCACTGTGCTATTTATCAATGGCGGATGGAGGTTTACTTATGTAACAATACCTTACATTGATGTTGTCAATCTCACCTTGTGTTACGTAAAAACGCTTCGATTAGATAAAAAAAAATTCGGATTACCGAATTTATGTGTGACAGTTGATAATTCACAAATTACTTTAATTTGGGCTTCAATTCTTATTTTATCATAAAGACATCATCAACATCTTTATCACGAAAGTCGGCAAACAAGAGATTAATTTGCCAATGTTATTAAATTAGACTTAATACCATTGCCGAAACATGTTTTAGGAATTTACTGGAGAATTTAGAAAATTTCATAGGTAGGAAGTTATTACTTATAAATTGAAAGGTGTATTTTTTTCATTAAAAATCAACAAATATTTTAAAGAAAGAGTGGCAAAAACGTAACCTTGCAGGTCAAGTATGACTGAACATACAGTGCTTTTAAGTGGAGAATTATTGAACATTGATGTTATCAAAAATTGCAACGCTGCAGCCTTGAATTCTTACTGTTTTTAATAACAACAATTACTCTTCTTATTATGTATAAGTAAATATAATCGCGCTGGAGCAAAAATTTGAACAATTTCCTTTTAAGACTGAATGCCTGCCATCTGCAATAATTACCATCATTGAATGCAAGTTTGAAGGCAGGCTTTTAATTAGGCTAAAACTATCTCATTCTGCCCTATAAACATGAGCCATAAACTTGTTCTACATAAAATCGGCACGAATGTAAAATATTCGATTAATTAAACAAAAAATTCCATTAAAAAGTTTATAGGAGTAGGGTTATGTGACGAGCATTCTTGGTTCGATTTAATTAAGATACGGCTATATACAGGGTGGTTGGGAGAAAATAGAATAGGTTGGTGAAAATTGCTGTGTCGAAAACAAAGACATCGATCTAATGAATATACACTGTAAACGACATCTTCTAGAGAACTACACAAGAATTAGTATTCTGCCACACATGACAAATATCATGGAAAATGTGACTCTAAGGAGGCTAAGCGAGAGTAAGAAAGGACTAAATACTACCGTAGAAACACAATTTAGGTTCCGGAACTACCATTTAAGGGAATTTGAGGTGATGAGAATGGTTGAAAACGTCACGGATAGCTTTAATAGGAACCTAATAGTCCAGGAGTAATACTTCTAGACGTCAGCAAAGCATTCGACAGAGTTGGCATAAAGGCCTACCATTCACTTGATAGACTTAAATTCCCAATCTCACTCGTCGAACTCAATAGATCATTGATCAGAAACAACAGGATCCAACCCAAAAATTAACTCTGAATCTACAGGGAAATGCAAGTATATCTAAACAAATATATTCGATAATCGTGAGTAAAACAACACATACTTAAATTCATTTAGAAATAAAAAAGAAACCTTCCAGCATTCTGGAACTAAACACTTAATTATCGAGATTTGTGTCGTAACAAGTGTTAAAATTTATAATCTATATATAGATGTTATTTAACCAATTCCCTTTTTGTCCCAGAACACTCAGTGCTTTAGAAAAGGGTGTTCCCTATAATGGTCATGAGGTGTGGTACCTTCTTCAGTATTTCTAATACCCTAATATTTTTTTAATTAATTTTGTACTAAAAAACTTGTGGGACCTTTCCAGAAACTGAAAAAATTACAGTTTAATCCAAAATATTGAGTAATAATAAGAAAGTTGAAAAAAAGGAAAATATTGTACCAAAATTAAAAACTTCGGAATATGTCGGTTTAGACGTATTAGAGAGAGAAATAGCGGAAATGCGAGGTCTTTGTCGTGGACATGGTAAAGGCCAGGGAAATGGAAAAAAAAACTGCATAATCAATCAATGCACCATATGGAGAGCTACTACCTTTACGAGGCAATGACATACAGTATCGGACAAAATTAGAGCAACTCTGTAAAATTGGTCTTAATTAAAAATATGTTTTCTGAAAATCAGATTTTTAATTATAAATGTAATATGAAAGGTATTTTAGAACTGATACATATAAATCAAAAGTTAATAACAATCCTTAAGGAAAAAATCAAAATAAACATACATTCTTTAAATTAAACCACGACAAAATTAAAGCAACTGAATAATTATTTACAATAATACGCTTTTAAATTATCACAAAACGGCTTTAAATTAATATTTAGTCCAGTACCCTTTATTCTGAATGACTTCTTCACATCTTCTGGGCATAGAAGAAATAAGATTGGTTATTATATGTGGATCAATAGACTTCCAAGCTTTTTCAATTTCTTGAAATAATAAATCTTAATTCGATATATTTTTTTCTCGAATTTTGTTGTCTACAATCTCCCACAGGTTCTCAATAGGATTAAGGTCTGGTGACTGGGCTGGCCACTTCATTGTTTCTATTTTATTTTGCGCAAACCAAGCCTTAATGATTTTAGCCGTGTGTTTCGGATCGCTGTCGTGTTGGAAAATAAATTTTAATGGTAGTTCCCATTCGGCATAAGGCAACATAATATTTTTCAAAATGTTTTGGTAGACGAATCTATCCATTTTGCCCGTAATTTTATAAATTGGACCAGTCCCAATAGCGGAGAAGCAACCCCAAACCATAACGTTCCCCCCTCCATGTTTAATTGTAGTGTTTACGTATTTTGGGTTGAGCCTCTGTCCATCTGGACGACGTACCCATTGAGCTCCATCACTTCCATATAAGCAAAACTTCGATTCATCTGAAAACAGAACTCTTTTCCATTGTTGCGGTGTCCAATCTTTATGATATGTTGCAAATAACATCCTATCATCTCTATTTTTTTTTGAAAGTTTGGGTTTTTTGGCTGGTCTTCTTCCTTTTAAACCCCCTTCCACTAACCGACGTTGTACTTTCCGAAATGACAGGTTTTCCTCCCCTACTTCTGATATTAGCTGGCGAGGGGACATTTTAGGATTATTTTTACTTAGTCTTATAAGGCGACGATCTAATTTTTTTGAAGTTTTTCTTTTCCGACCACCACGTTTCAAGTTTGTTATCGTTCCTCGCTGGTTATATTGTTTGATGGTTTTTGAAACCACATCTTTTCTGATGCCAAACACTTCAGATATTACTTTTTGTGATTTACCACTTTGATAGGCTGTAATAATTTTTTGTTTAAGGTCAACGGAATAATGAACACCTCGAGGCATATTTGCAACTATTACTCCGAAGATAAATCGAACAATAATGAAAAATGAACAAAATCTAAAACGAGTTGCTCTTATTTTGTCGCAAACAAATTTAGTGCATTCCATTTATTGTTATTTTTTTGTATTAAAAATTCATTTAAACATTTGTATTCCATGTAAAAAAGGGTAAACCACTTTAGATTTAACAATAATAATAAAAGAATTTATTTTGGCGAAAATAATCTAAAAATAGATTAGAATTTTAAAAGTTGCTCTAATTTTGTCCGATACTGTATTCTCAGAAGAATAATTCCATTGCCCTGACTAAGGTAAACCCGAGGTTTTTGGAGGGTAGGCGATTCGGAGAATCCCACACTACCCCATCGCCAAAAGACTAGGCCAGATGCCTTTAAAAGATTTTCCTCGTGACAAAAAAAATTCAGATTAGTTTAGAGTTTTCGATTTTCTTTATGACAACTTCTTCAATCTCAACTGTTCGGACTATTGCAGGCATTGGAAAATCTGTTATATCTTTTTGAAATTGTTAATTTCGCAAAATCTTACGTGTAAATTTTGAAGTTTGAACAACCTCAGTGGTGAAATCGTGCTTGATATATTCGTCTTGCACCTTAAGTATTACCGTGAGCCATTCCGCAGATAAAATGCATAACTACCATTGCTACATAGGTAAATCGAACTATTTTAAACACAACCTACAATTTATCACTCAAAAAACTCGCTATATTTAGCGATAAATACGAAGAGGACTTTTTTAGATAAAAATTAATTCAGAATAAATTTTCTTATTCAAAAATTAAATATAGTGAGTTGCAAAAAAGTCGTGACTGTTTAAATCACAGTATCTAACGCCCTATATCAATAAACAAAAAACTGGTAAATATTTGAGTTTCCCTTTATCAACTTTCCCGGTATACAAAATAACGTTAAAATGTCGCATTACTGTCCAAAAAACAAAATTAAATTGTGAGTTCGAATTTTTTGTCCTGAGAATTTACCTCTTGCAAATCCATGTTAATTTGAACTTTTCATCTTAAAATTCTTGAAACACGCACTCCTTAAAGTTTGTCTACGTACTTAATTAACACCCTGTATACAAACGAATACTCCTCAATACGTAATTTTCGTTGCCTTGAAACATTGCAAAAAAGAGCACAGGACTTATCGGTAAAACCTGGAAAACTTTCGTAAAATTCCGTTTTATCCAGTTCTGAGCCGTATTTTCGTAATACTAGACACCTGTTACGAAATGACATTAAAAAAAAACACACAAAATTCCAATTTAGCACGCTATTGCTCTGCCCCTCTTACCCGACCAACGTCCGAGAAGGTGCGTTGGAAAACCCAAACATTCCTCTTGTAAACATTCTTCAACTTGAAACCATCTACGAGCAACACCCCGCCTTCTACGATCCCCTAAAGCCCAAAACTACATAAAACTCTACAATTACGTGATACGTCTGAAAAAGGACAAAGGTATATAATCTTCCCATATCGATCGCAAATAGATAGTCAGGGCAAAGTTGTATTCCATGCTTAAGAAGAAATTCAAACTGATAAAGAAGAACAAGATCACACTGATCAAGACAATCATTTGACAGCAGCTGATATATGCATCAGCAGCATGGAGACATGCGACCGAGACGCATTCGAAGAAAACAGATATTCCAAGGGGCCACGAAACATCCAAATGAGCTAATTAATAGAGCATTGGACTACGATTTGTAAGTTGTCATCCTACACAAAGGACTTAAACATCACAGCCATGTGACAACAGATGACCAGGAAACTGACTCTAAGTGACATCGATTTAAGAACATAAAAAAAAATCAAAAGCTGAATAAAACCTGTCTGTGGCTAACTAGTTCTGGCTGTAACCTCTGGGCAAATCATTTCCTTTAGGATCAAGCCAAATCCTTACAAAGCGCCAATAGTCCAAAATACTACCATTGGTGTTTCAGTATCAAAATTTGCTCCACCCTATACTTATAAGTCAAGCCAAAGTCTCGTCCAAAGATTCTCAGAAACTGGAAGAGATACAAAATTGATGAAAAACAAAAGACAAGGAAATGTGTCCCAAATTCAACAAGCATTAACTGAATGCAGATTTTGGAAACAGGACTAAAATTAATTAAAACTGCGACTTGGCGTACAAAAGTTTTTGATACGTCACTGATTTTAGATAAAAAAATTAAATGAATAATTCAAAATTCGTCCTTTCTAATTTTGAAAGGCTGCGGACCTAGGAATTACTTACTGGAAAATGGAGATTGTTTCCTCTTACTAACGCTTTTGGTATCACTGATTTCAATATATTCAACTCAAAGAAAATTTCGACGCGGGGGAAAGTGGGGATTTTTAACAGAATCATTTTCGTTTTTAGAAAGAACCTTGCTATCGTTTTGAGTTCAAAAAGCCAATTAAACAGTTCATAACTCGAAGATACGCTGAACTTAAAAACACTGAACATACAGCTTATTTTTGCCCGAGATCCTGAGGTACAAATTTGGAACTGTCTGTATGTACCTAGCTCTGTAGCAAATTAAATATTATTGACCAGAACCCAATGAATGTTTTAATATTATGAACTTTGTAACGCCTTTAAAGGGTGATTATTGCACCCAAAAAAGGCATTATAGGGACAATAAAGAACTTGAGCCCTAGTATTTATGGTATTCAAAAGTGATAAATCATACCCTTCAGAGACAATTACGACTAGTGTATTTGAGGGCGGATGAGTCAAGAAAAAGATATTTTATCGCAGGTGCATGCTGGGTATACAAAGTGGATTATAACTATGGATAGGAATAACAACCATAAGAAATAAGAACAATCAAAAAATAAATTAAATAATAAATTATAACAGTTTTTAAAATAAAAAAGTAAGAAATCATTCAAATACTTTTATTATCAAATATGAGTTTTCTTAATTTCAAATTTCACGCGACTAGCTTGGGAAATTCTTGCTTAACTTGCTCAGTTAAACAAGAAAAAACGAACAAAGTTCAATTGAAACATTGGTGTCCATGGGAACGACGGAGCTATTTCAAAGCCTGCTCATTATATTTCTCAATGGTAGATTTACCATTGGGTCGTAATAATTTGGTAGAAATAATAAGGGGATAAACGTCGAATAATTTAAATATACCTAAATACATGCCTCCGGTGGCAAAACTCCGGAAAGGGTTTGAATGAGTTGAATAATCCACTTTGACAGCTTCTGGTAACTTTTCTACCTCATCACTTCAACTGTTTGTATCTGTTTTTGTTGTTTTTATACGAAAATATTACACTACACTTTGCACTTGAACAAAACCACCGTTTAATTTAATGGAATTCTCGAAAATGGTCTCAACAACATAATTTGAACATAATCGCGACCGAAATTAAAACGTAACTCAGCAGCAAACTGAACCGCGATTTAAAAACAAGAATAAAATAAAACAAAAGAGGAACAACCATAATGTCCACTACCACTGCGATATTGTCCGATTCCACTGAGGACACATTACAACTGAGATTAAAATCGCGTCCGTAATTGCAATGAAAGCACCGAATCGTTAATGCGGATATTGCCAAAAATTCGTCCGTTTTCTAATTACACGGAAACCCACAAATTAAATAAACAAATTCGGGCGCTACAATCAAAATTCAAGTGTATTCGCCGAAATCCACCGATGTTGTCAGTCGTCAGAAGTTCCGAACGGCAAGCACGACAAGTATGTAAAGTATTGTAGGAATTATAGGCACATTGCAGGACTTTCGGTTAATATTTTTCCAAAAACACGCTCTGCACTGTATGAAACGGACGTTTATATAAAAGGGTACTTACCAAAATTGAATCTTGGGCCCTCTGCGGCGATTTTCACGCTAATTAGGACGGATTTTGGTCCGTTAATACGAAGAGTTTGTCTGTTTGTGGTATGCCAGGAATGGTACAAAGAATCTAGACAACGCGAACGCTACGGCGCAACGGCGAGCGCGCATAGCAAAGCCTTTGGGAAGCCAGTTCTCGTCATCCATCCCACTCTCCTGACCAACCCAAATGATTAAAAAAAGGAAAGTACAAATACTATCGACCTCTGCTAGCAATTGCATGAAACACTAGAAGTTTTTCAATAGAGTCCTGCTGTAGACAATGTAAAGATTGATACTTAACCTCGTTTTAAATTTTATTATTTGTTATTCACAGGTCATACATCAGTATCGTATTATAAATAGTTATTCTGCTGTTGTTATTAAATTTTACTGTAAAAAAAAACTAGATACAACCATAGTTAAATAGTTCTTATTAAAATTCAAAATGAACTTGCATCAGGCCTCTGTGGCTGACGTCTTAAGGTGCACTCAAAGAGACCAGGCTTTTATTGATGACTTGGAAAGTAAATTGCACTCCTTCCTGAAGTTTTTTGGAGCTCCTGTCTACCACAAGATCAGTAGATTAGTCCCCTCAGTTGCAAATGTATGGTATTACTACATGACCTCACTGGGGAATCTCCAAACATTGGGAGAAGAATACACAGGCATTGTTCGGTTTACTAATGGACAGCAGACACCTTCGGGGTTAGTAAGTATTATTACAAATTAAAGGATAAAGAATCTACTCTGTTATGTTTGGTTGGAAGTAGGAATTGATATCAATTGTCAAAAAGAAAAAAAATGCTTATTTACTATACATTGCCAAGTAGTTGAAATATAAATACATCAGCTGTTACCTATTTGTAATGTGTTTGATGATAAATAGGAAATTACTTAATCAAGGCACAATTTTTATAATTAATCACTTACTTGGAGGGTTTTTTAATGTTCACCAGTTGCTATGCAACTAAACACAGTATAGCTAAACTTACCTTATACAAATTTTGACATTTTGTCATTAATCTTGTATGGATTTTCATGCCAGATTTGTCAAACAACATAATGTCTTAAATTATTATATGCTTCAAGCTATTCTTATTTTTTTTACAATTCAGGATAAAATTTCATGTAAAAATGATGAAGGATGAATTATTTTCTTCTGATTAAAGAGGCAAGTTACTCAAGTTATTTTAGGCTATTTTCAGTCCTTAATTTCTTTACAAATCAAGTTGAAATATGTTGTCAAAATGGCAAAAAATACAGTAAGTTTGAGAAGAATCAGTTAAGTCTAATGCCTAAATTATTAAAGAATCAATTTTCCCAAATTATTTAAGTTTTTTATTCTTTTTTTCTTTATTTCTCATCAATTTAGATTCAATTTTCATGTCAAAATGGTGAAGAAAATACAGTGTTCTTTATATGGCTAAATGGTGCTTTTCAAATTAAAAAAATCGTTGAACTCATTGACTTTAAAACTGCAGGTTTGGTGTTACTTAGATGGTTTGTCTATTCTATCTCCATGTTAAGCCTGTTTTGTACCAGAGAGCACACTGAATGCTCTAATTACTTTCTCAATATTAAATTTGGGGCTTTGCTTAAGTACAATGTGAGTGATGCTATTTTTTGTATAAAATGGCATTTAAGTGTCTAATCCTATTCCTGACCAAACTTGACTTAAACTGCAATGTTATCTCTTGAATAATCCTTAAATCAGGTTTGTAGATATAAGTTTTTCTTAACAATCCACAATCATCTTAATAATAACTTCTGAAATACCTTATTATTTCAGACGCAATTAATCTGGCTAATACTATACATTGGAGGTGAGCCTCTTCTAGACAGAGCCCTTGCTTATACAGAGATGCAGGTGGTTCAATCTCTGAGCTTGAGACAGCAAGCAAAGGATATGCTACTCAAGCTTATTCGGATTTTCAGATCCGAAAAATTAATTTTCAAAAGAATTCACCATTCATTTTTTTACATTAATAGGAAATATTATTATATAGCAAACCGACTAACAGGAATTAAATATGTGAGTTTAATTTGCATCTTTTAAATCAAGATTAATTTGCCTCCTTATAGGTTTTGCTAAGAGACTGGTTCCAGAATGATTCGTTCTCAGGCACCTTTAAACTACTAGGGGAACTAACGCTGTTCTATATTTTATTTAATACGGTGCAGAAAGTTTTTTTTAACGACAATCTTTCTGTAGGTAATGCAAGAATTTCGGAAAAATCAGCGGAGTCATCGAAAAATTGTATATTATGTGCGGATAAGTTAAAGAGCCCTACTGCCACTCCCTGTGGCCATATTTTTTGTTGGGACTGTTTGTGCGATTCTCTGAATTACCAAAGAAGCTGTCCTCTGTGCAGAATGGAAGTTGAACCAAATAGGATAATATTCTTACAGAATTATCTTTAGAATTAAATTAATAAAAAATTGTATATAAATGTTATGCAAACGAGGAAATATATTTTTAACTTTTTTCCAAAGAATGCTTTGAAGAAATCCTCTGAGACTTCTATCGGAAATATTATATGGGTTGTCCAAACACACAAAATTTTATGACAAACTCAGCGTTTTATTAGTAAAATATATTTACATAATAATTGATTACTTTTCCACGATTTTATCTTGAATCAAGCGCCGCTTAAAACTCAGTATCCAATGTACTAAATAGTGTATAAAAATATGGCATATGCAACTGTTTAATGCACAATATAAACTTTACACCTAGGAGACTGACAAAGTATATTATAATATCGTTGAGTACTCATCATATATTATAGCCAATAAAGGCTATCATGATCCATCAGATAAGGCCAGCACTAATTTCATTTCTTCGCCTGTGCAAATAAAAGTAATTTAGAATTTCACAGCCAGTAGCAAAACATTTAAGCCGAAATTCCGAAATTAACCAACTATAGACGTCTAAGCACTGTTAATTAAAATACGGACGGTATAAACGATTATTCAATCAAGATTGTAGGGTTATAGGCCCTGGTACTGAGAGCTTTTAATGATGAACTATATAATAAATAAAGCCATAAAAAATCCTTCAGAGCGACGTTTTTCATCTACGTAATTATGAAGAACTTCAACGGAGACTGCAATACTACCTTTATATTCGATATAGTTTAAAGTTTTATTTACATGAGCTAAAAGCTCTTTTATCCTATAAGCAGATAGTAATAAAAAGTACTTAAGTAGACTTCAGCGTAATTTGTTTAACAAAATAGTACGTATCTTCAACCTCTTCCATAATTCACTGTATGACCATTTGGACAAGAACCAATATTGCAACCAACTCTGCAAAGAATATTTAAATCTTTAAACTTTGAAAGCATCTGACGATTGCGGTTTCTTCTTCGGCTGGTACCCGTATAAGAATATTGAAAAAATCACGAACCCCGCTCCAAAAATGAACTGTAAACTCAGCTGAAAATCAAACAAATAAATCGAGCCGATGCATGAGATTACTATTGCCAAAGACGTAGCGAAGCCCTTCAGAATGTTATCCGCATATTTTACCACTACGGCTACTATAAGGCCTCCGCAAGCTTGCAGAACTACCAAATAATCGACAAACTTATCGTATCCAAAAAAGAAACCTTTTTCGAATATTTGCCGACCGTCGTAAGTGTAACACGAAATTAGACCCAAAGGAATTGAACATAGAGCTAATTGAACGTTCCGCATCCAAACAGTTATATCGCTGCCTTTGAGAATCTTCTCGAAGTAAACTCCTGCAAATCCTGAGAGGGCGCACGCAGAGAGAGCTGCCATAAACCCTGAAATTCCTCAGAATATTTGATTTTGTCAGTTTTCATCAAAGAGCAATCTTACCAATAAATCTGCTTTGACCCTCAGTGTTTTTAGAGGTACTTTGCTCGTGTCCTTGAGCCATCTGCACCAGTACTACCCCAATAATCAAAGTTAGCAATGAAACCCATTGTGTTCTCAGCAAACTTCTTTTAAGGATAAACACAGAGAATAATGCAGTTGTCAGAATTTTCAGTTGATATGTTACCTAAAGTATGCCTTAAACTAAATTACCTTAAATGCACTCAGTTGAGTAAATTACCTGATAAGTGGCGGCATCTAAATGCGATGCAGACACATATAACAGATTGTTTTGCACTAAATATACAAATGAAGGAACACATACTTTGAGTGTGTCGATAGGTTGCTGGATTATTTGCCTGTTTATTGTGTCTAGAAGACCTACAATACTGCCAGATTCTAGATACACTAGAGCTATGCAGGTAATGAATTTTACTACTTCGGACATAAGAACAGCTAAAAGAAAATATTAGGTAGTAGTACCTAAATATGTAGATTTTAAAAAGTACTTTGCATGAAATCAATTTTATCTTGCCATGCTTAAAATGGCAAAAAACAGTAATTACTGAAAACAAGATAAAGATTGTGAGAACAATACAAACATAACCAAATCTTTATAATACCCGTGGAAGTCCTTAAGCTCTTAAATAAACAGCAAGCATTGTTACATACCTGTTGATGAAATGAACATATCCCCATCGCGAGTTCTGCCATATCTCATACTAAGTCCTAGGATGGCATTTTGTAATGTTAGTGTCACCAAACTAACATATTTAAGGGTATTATTTGAGTCTATAGCAAAGAAAGAAGACATTAGAGTTATTTTATGAAGTTCTATGTGAAAAAGTTGACATTTGTGTGCCTAAAGTCATAGTTAAAGTAGCTCAATTTATTAGGAAAACAAAATTTTTATAATTTGCATACATGCATATATATATATATATGTGGAATTACTAAAATATTTGCACTTTACATTCAAATGCAAATCAGAGATACTATAAAATTTTGTTACAGAAATTGGCCTTAGAAGGAATAAAAGTATTGACATAGTATGTTTAGGCTACAGCCAGGAGGAAGCCAAATTAACTTTTTGGTTTTCAAAAAACCTATAGATGTATACCAAATGATTTAGTGAAGTACCAGGATCTTAAAGTGAACATAGAACTCTTACCTCGTTTTTGCATTGTCACAGCTTCTTTACCTAAAGAGTCTTTTCCTATGGGAGTAGTTTCCTGAGCAGTATTGGCCCCCGCACTGTTAAATTTTTCTTCAATTCCCTTCTATGGCCAAAAATTTAGAGAACAGCCCCAAGAAAAAAATGAAATGGAACATAGAACATGAATTGATACTTAAATTAAAAATTAAGAAAATTATTTTTAAGTGCACAATAGGTAAGATATGAGATTCGGCAGGAATTAAGAATTTAAGACTGTCGACGTTGCAGGGATTTGAATTTTGCCACACATTTAAAAACTAAATAAATTAGCACCGAAAATAAATAATAGTTGTTTACGTTTTTGACCTTTACCACTTGTCATTTGAATAACCAATATCAAATTCAGCTGATATTTGTTTTACGGCGAATTGACAAAATCTATTGCTATCCTTTTTTAAAAAGTGCAATTGAAAGAAATGAGCAGTGAACCGTTGATTGCGTATTTTTCCCCTAAAAAAACTGCCGTCTTTAAGCAACAATGGCGGATGAGCGATTCAATAATCGTACTCGTGTAACCTAACTTAAAAATTCGAACAAAATTGGTCTGGGAATGAAAATATTTAAGGGTTAATACTACAAAAATCTTTACAAAAATGATCCGTAGTGACCTTATAAGACGACTATTGCAAATAACCCCAAAATCCACACTAATTCGTCCCAGTTCATCCTCCCAACTCAACATTGAAAAGTTGGAAAAGGATACTACTGAAACGGCTATGGGTACCTCTTTATTTGCGTTGCACCAGGGCTTCCTTAACATGCTAATTCAATTTATAGTAACTGAAGACGAGGAAACTAGACAAAGGGAAGAGGAATTGCAAAGGAAAAGGAATAAGTCGAGGCTCAAGGAGCCAGACTACAGAATGTTGCACGAACAGAACCCTTACCCTGAGCCGGAGATTTGGCATCACGGAACCCTCAAATATATAAGGAGGACTTATGGTAGGTATGGTGCAGCCTCTGGTGTGAATCCTTCAATTTGTTGGCCTGTAAAGGTAAGTTATTTTATATAAAAAGAAATGTGTAATTGTCTTATAGAATTTTAATCAGAATTTATAATAACAATATTCACTTAAAAATTTAGACCCCTCCTAATAAAGCAAATTTATTACTGGAAATCACATCATCTTCATCTTCACTGGATGAAGTGTTTTCAGTTTCAGATTTAACATTCTGATCTTCATCACTGTCTTCGTTCTTTACTTCTTCATCACTTGATTCACTATTATTAGTTTCAGGAACAAACTCTCCATCTCCCTCTTCTTGTGAAAATGCTTTTATCCACCTTACTTCGTTCACTCCAACATGTTTTTCCCAATATTCCTTTTCCTTTAAATAACCAATAGGCCTCAAACACAAACATATCTTCCCATCTAAAGCCATCCTTAGTATACTATTGGCTGCTCTATAAGTGTCAAGCCGAGCTGCCCTTGCAGTCAGGTATACCCGTTTTTTAGCCCAACCATCACATATGTCCATTGGAGACCATGTGTTGTCATTATAAGGGTGTTCAATTCGCAACATTTTAATTAAGTCTAATCGTTCTGCTAAAAACCTGATTGTTGAATAGGGCTCCCTTAATTGGGCTATAGGAAAGCTGCCCATCAATACTTGTAGGGGTTTAGGAACTTTAGATGGAAACACTAATCCTGGACAATCACACAAACGCACTTGCGGAGTGAGGAAGATTGTTTGGAAATGTTTTGTGTGACCAGGAGTCTTTGAAATGCTCACTACTTTTTTGCCCATAATTGCATTCATTAATGATGATTTCCCCACATTAGGCTGTCCAATGCAACCAACAGTTAATATTCCCCCTTTGAATTTTTCATATTGATAAAAACCAGTTTCATTTTGTTGGTGTAAAGTTTCTCCTATTTCAACTTTCTCATCATTTTCAATGTCCTCATGCATTTCAGATTTAATTTTATTTTGCCAGGTAGTAAGATTTACTTTATCTCCCACTAAGCTTTGGCAAACATCAAATAATTTTTGAGTGCCTTCTGCTGCCATATGCAATCGTCCTTTTCTGCGCCTAATTTGAAGACCTCCTTTATCAGCTTTTTGACTCACTAAATTATAGCTAGGAATGCTAGTGAACATACACACTTTGAGCAAAGGATAGTGTTGTTGGAAATAATGTTTCCATGCTACAACTAAAGAAGCAGGAACCAGGTCAATTTTGTTAAGGACCAAAATGAAATCTTTGCCTAGGTCTTTAGTTACATAAGTGTATAACAGGGGTGGGAACATAGTGGCTGAAAATCTAACATCCACAATGAAAAGGATTATGTCAGATAATTCTAATACTCTCCATAGCTGTCGCCAGGTCTCTAAATTTAGCTCAAAATAGCTGAGATCTTTTAAGTCATAATTGACCTCGATTTTATTAAGATATTCATGGAAGTATCTGTTTTCTTGTGCCTCTAATTGTTCCTTGGACAAATTAAAGTTCCATGCAGGCCTCTTTGGAAAATCCAAGGCATCTTCAAAAAAATCACTGGCTTCAATTTCTAAGTCTTTCTCCTCTACTGGAACCAGTACTTGCCGGGAAAACTCTTTCATTTGCTTTATTTCCTCATTAGATTCAGAAAAGAACTGAAGTGCATACCTGTTGGGCTTGGAACCATGTCCTTTAGTTGGCTGATAGTTTAATTTTCTCACACTGGAACTGGATTCACTTTCATTGTCGCCACCAGGTCTTTGCAACAAAGGTACTTTGTTTTCGCCTTGTCTTCGCTCTCTTTTGGCTTTAAGTTGTTCTTTCTTAGCTTTCCCACTAAAAGGGGTCTTTCTACGTCCTTGAGGCATTATGACTGATATTGAAAGAAGAGATAAATAATTACAGAATAGTGAGAGAATTACGAATACATCGCTATTAGCAGCAAATCCAGTAAACGTAAAATTTCTGAACAGTTAAAAGGAAAGGCTGAATTCTAACCTCAAAATGTGAAGTTGGCAGTTTGAGGGAGTAGTTAGAGTAACGATACTTTAATACGTTCTATTATTACGCATTAAGAGCGCTTCGAGCTGTAGTTCGGTGTAATTAGAACAGATGCGCAACTGCCCGTATACAGGGTGTTCTGAAATTAATACATGATAATTTAACAAAAGTTTAAAATTTCATTTGATATTTTCCCCAACCCAGATAGATTTGTCAATTCATCGTCAAAGCTTACAAGATTATATTTTTTTGTAATCAGGGTTCTTTTTACCACCCCAAACTTCTTTATTGTACGCCACTACCTACTCACTTTTAAAAGCTCAGACATTTTTATTCAGAAAACTGGAAGTTTACGTACATTCTTGCAAATAAATCGAAAACAAGTGAAGACTCGAAGACAAAGCAAGAAGCCATTTCTTTTTTAAATTGAATAAGAAATGTCAATTTCAAGAACGGTTAGTGGCTTATCATAAAAAAGTTTAAGATAATGAAAAGAAATTTCACCGTAGAGAAATATGACTCTCTTATGAAGAAAAAATGATATACAGTTTTAAAATGTAACATCCCGTATCTTAGAAATGCAGAGTTTTCGCAATTATGTTCATAAATTATTTTATAATATTTTTAGTCTTAGTATACTCTATTATATTAAGGCATACTAATTTCAGAACGCTCTGTATAATAAATGTGTTGGGTTCCTTGCTGTAAAAATTAATTAAATAGGTGTTTGAGAACAATTGATTAAAAAATTATGGTACACGAATTGACAAACTAACTGCATTAGAAAGTTAATTAGAGACGATGCTTAATTATTATTAATGGGGATATTTCGCATTCCTGCACATATACGGGATGTTGCAAAATAAGTCTGCCAATTTCTTACTGTAGATTCTTGTGAGCAATTTCGATCACAGAACCTAAATTTAAGAAAGAAAGTTCGCACGAACGTAGATCCGTTCTCGCTTCATGTCTAAAATACAAAGTGTTAAAAAAATATGATTTTTAAAATTTTTTCCTAATAAGTCCATTCTAGCATTAAACATTTTTATTAAAATAGGGGAACTTAAAATAAGTGTAGAGGCTCACCTCTCGAATATTTTTCATAAAGTTAATCGTTCTCGTCAAAACGAAAACATTACTTGCTAACTATTATTAAAATTGCAAGACTAAATTATATAGTACCTTACATTACTTATAAAAGAACAATTAAATAATGTGTTAAAAATACCCCTCATCTGCGAGAGTCGCATCTCGGCTCTTTTTCGCATATATTTATATATACATATATTCTTTGATAACTTCCTGATGTATTTTTTTTTATTGTGTAAAACGAATGGATTATGCGATTTCTCAGTTGCAGATTGTTGCGTTTTATATTTTTCCATGAAAACGAATACGATATGAAAAATATTCAAGAGATCTTTTTTCCACAGAAATATGAAACATTCAGAAAATAATTTTTTTTTAACCAATGGCGTATCATATTTTTCGTTTTAAGTGTTCAGTGTCGCATCAAAGGGGGTCGCCATTTGTGAAATTAAAAAAATTATTTTCTCCTTAAAAAATGTGTATCTACACCCATTTTAGACTCCACAAATTTCATAAAAATATTTAATGCCGGAACGGACTTAAGAACAAACTAAAAAAATAATAATTTTTTATCACCCTGTATTTTAGGCAGGAAACGAAAACGAACCCTTGTTCGTATAAACTTAATTTCAATCACAGGAATCTCCAGCAAGCAGCAGTTGGCAAATTTATTCTGAAATATCCTGTATATATGTATACTACATATGTCATACTGTATGTAATTATATATTTTTTATAGTACAATTTTGTCCAATATGTTAAGGTTTAAGAAATTTGACAAATTTTGTATTTAATTTCAGCAAGAATTGGAAGATGCAAAAGAATATGAAAGTGTAAAATATCCATATACTATCCCACAAATTGTTGCCGAAGCCAAAGCCAAAAGGGAAGATAAAGAGCGAATGCGCCACCAGAGGCAGGAGGATATCGTTAAAAAGATGTTAAAATTAGAACAATGGAAACAAGAATTGCATGCTAAGATCCGGAAGAAGGAAGGTGAAGCTATGGAAGCCAAGGTAAACTGGGTATTAGATTAAGGGTGAGATTATGAACCTGGTGCTAGTTTCAACGGCAGATAACTGTCATGGAAACTAAGAAATTCTTTGATATACAGGGCGATTTTCTAAGGGCGGATAAGCGTTTTGGTACGTTGTAACATTGAGGAAGTTTTAGAAAAGTAAATAAAAAAAGTCTTTCTGCTTCCTTTTTTAGTTATTCTTTAAAAAAGGTATCGGAAATTTTGCAATATACATATTGAGAATAGTTAATATGATGCTGATATATAAATAAAAGCACTGCTTGTTTTACCGAATACCCACAATACCGTTTTTATTTTTTTATGAACATTTTCAAAACATCGTTACCAAATATATATTTACAGCGTCTTGATGGAAAAATTCCGATTTTTAAATATAAAAAATGAGTAAAGAAAATGTTATAAGCAATTTTTATTGCAAATAACAATTTAAGACACATAATGTTCTATAAAAAATTATATGAAAATGCAAAATTTTGAAAAATGGAGAAAATGTGTCCTCAAATTTACCTCTTTATATTTTGGTGGATCCTATAGAAGGAATTTTATTTGTTATTTTTCTAAGACTCTCTCGATAGCCTCTACAACGTACCAAAGAACTTATCTGCCATTAAAAAATCATCCTGTACATTATGACGAACTTTATCATTTAGGTGCGTTACTCACCAATAAGTAATATCAACATTTTAAGTCTACACCAAAAATCGTCTTCATTTCACTAGTCTCGCAATAGCAATAATAGGTAAGCTATTATCAGCTGGCTTGCCAGCAATGCAAGCCAAGTCAGGTGACTTTGAAGAGTAAAAAAACGCGGAAAGAGAAAGTAAAAGGCCAACGCGTTCAGATGATGAATTTTTACTTGTTAACACCGACGGAAGACCTGGTTGGCGTCGGATTTACTGATGTTAACTAATTCTGCTATATGGATTGTATTAATTTTTTTTAACTGATTGTCACCAACCGAAATATTCTCAAATTGCAAATTTATAAATTAAAAAATTTATCTTTTTGCTTCTTCAGATAAGGAAAGAAAGATTAATAGAGGAGGTTAGACGACATTTCGGGTACTCGGTTGATCCTAAGGATGATAAGTTCAAAGAATTATTGGAGAAGAAAGAGAAGGAGCAAAAGAAGGCGATGAAAGAAGCGAGAAAAAAGGCGCGGGAAGATGAAATTTTGAAAAAAATTCTTTCAAAGAAAGCTTCTAGCGAGCAAACCCAAGAGGACGCTACTGGAAACGTTGAGAAAAATTAGTTATTTTTATATTTCAGTATTATAAGAAAGAAAATAAAGTTGTTATAACATGTTTTTTTAGTTTCCAACTCATTTTTTTAAGGCACTAAGGCACTTGGAATAAAGTATAAGATAATCAGTAAAGTCAATTATAATGCACAAAATTTATTGTATAAGGTCATCATCTTTATATTTCACATCAACATTTTCTTAATTGTATAAACACACGGAATAGTAGTAAAGACTTGGAAGAAGCCCACATTACATTTACCCTGTTTTAAACAACCGTTCACAATATATTATCTAACATATCCAACTAAAACATTTTTGAAAATAATTTCTATAAACGAGAATAAAAGCCATTTGACACGTATCAAATGACCGTCCAAATAACTACCTTTATTCAGCGAATTCAATGAGAGTGCATTTACGCGGCTCCAGTGTATTTGACATCTCCCATTGAAATCTTCATTTTTAACCGAATGAATAGTACTGTTTGAATGGTCACATGTGTGGATCGACGCAAAATGGTGTTACAAAATAATATTAAGGAGTATTTAGGGCAATTAAAGCCAAAAATATAAATATAAATTCAAATAAAATAAATTATCATTCACATAAAAATAACTTAAAGTAAAACGTTTTTGTGCCAAATGTAAGAACTAATAATATTGCAGACATTGAGCTAATTGCAGCTCAAAAAGAGAACTAACATGCTTTTGGTCTTGTGTACATGGTGACAGTAATAATCAGAGTTTCATAATTAACTATCATGAGAGTACTCTCAACTATCTAGTCAATTACAATTACAACAGCAACTATCACAAAAACTATGATCATGGAAACGAGTCTCCAAATATACATGCATGATGCACAATTTCTCAGGATTAAAATATAGTATTAGCAAGTGTACATATAAAATTAACCTTAACCAGTAGGTGTATTGAACTAAACCTTTTCCTGATGCATTTTCCAGTACTATTCATGTCATACAAACACTGGCAACACTGAACATGTATTTAATACAGAAAGATCATTTAGCAAAATAGCCAAATATATTCTGGATAATTCGTTTGCTTCTAATTTTTACCTTGAGCACTGCATAAAAGCAATGAAGTAAAGAACATTATCTACTGTAATGTGCTATCCTATGTTTTTTGAAGTCTATCAGTTTTGCTTAGATCTAAGAAAATCAAAATGGCACAGCTGAGTAAACTTTCTATGATAAATATATGTTTGGTGTCCTTAACAAATATTTTAATATTTATTAATTATTAGATTATTTTATACATATACATAACACTTAAAGCATTGTATAAATAAATTAGAAAGAACAGCATGCATTGGTCTTTCTTGCTGTCTTATAAAAAGCTTTGGATTGTATACTCAACCCTTCAGATTTTGATACCAGATCATCCAACTTTTCTCCTCTATCTAAAACTGCTTGAATATTGTTGTGCAATATAATCTTGGTTTCATCCAATTCCCCTTGGATCTTCGTTAAAACATCTGCTTCCCTAGGATTCTGGTATTTGGCCAAATAGATGTTAAGTTGAGGAAAAGCTACATCTTTATCTTGCAAGTTAGGCCAGTTTACTGAGGGAATTTTCTCTGCAAATTCATCCAATATTTTTGTGAGTAATGTATGTGATACCCTCGAAGGATACTCTTGGTCAGATATGACTACACCTGCCAGGTTGTCAGCTCGCACATATACATGGCAAAAATAGTCTCCTTCTTTCACAGACTGCCTAGAAGCCGTCAGTGTTCTTTCCACAATGGTTTTCCCACAAAACAACATGAACTCTTGGACAGGACCTCTTTGAAAGAAACTAACACTTTGCAGATCGAACGCAGATTTCAGCCACGTCGCATTATGTGTTCCTTTGTACAACACAATGAGGCAATACAGTTTCACCATAGCTCTTTGTTGGAAAGTCTTAAATTCTAAGGAATATACTCTGAGGATACACTGTTTTGGGTTGGGTGTATGAGTTCTTACTGTCTTATTTAGTTCGCGACGTAGTGTTTGTTACGGGAAGGTTAAGGAGAAGTTGAATGTTGACTATTTATTGGAAATTATTAAAATCTCGATGTTTGAATGGTTTGGTGAAAGGAGAAACAATTTTGGGGTCGGACTTGGAAATGAGGGAGGAAAGATTCGTGAAGTGTGGGTGGTCAAAGGGCATCTGGTATATTGTCATTGTCAAATTAGGTGTTTTTTAAGTTTCAATAAGGTAAATATGGCAACGTCGCGGACTTAGAAATTGAACGCCATTTTGTTGTATATTTTTTAACTAACTTGTCAGAATCGTATCGTGAATATGAAGTTTTAACCTTTTGAGTCCAATTGTTTTGCCTCAGATTCAGAGCAAAATTCCTCTTTAAAATCGGATTTCAGTTAGGTACTCAAGCTTAAAAATCAAAAGCAATTTTTATCATTGAGAGGGCCATGTTTTATCTCTGTGGTAAGATACATTAATTTTTTTTATTTGCTCCTAGTATGTGTTTCTGTGCGTTAGTGTTAATAAATCAGTTTGATGAAAAAAATCAAGGTTTTGCATATTAAATAAATGCGCACCTACTTAAATCCAGTACCTAATATTAAATGTTAATTTCTCACATAACAATGTATTCGCAATACTATAGTATCTACTACCTCACATCCTGGGTGATTGTCTTGCAACTGAAGTTGGGAAGCTTATGAAATTCCATCCATAGTCTCTATGATATAACTCGACAGATCTGTAGTCGATATTGCAACGTGTAAGTGATAATAGTCCGTATCCATACTCAGTCATTTACTCTGAGCTAGTTTTCCCATTAAAATTCTTGCAATATTTAGAGAGAAACAACTTCTTAACATTAGAAGAAATGGCGACCATTACAAACATCGAGTTTTTTATTTCCACATAAGGTTTCATATTTTGTTTAGCACCTTCAGCCATTTTAAATACGTCATATAGATGCTAATAAATGGAACATTAAACGCGGTCTCCTAACTAAATTATAATTAAATGTAATATCACACCCGAACTATCGGTAAAACGAAAATTTTATTTTTTCTCATATTTTTACATACGTTATTATTATTATTTATTAACTTATTATAGGTATATTTCCTTATTACACTTATTTACTACATGTCAAACTCAACAGTAATTCAAGAAAATGTAAAAAATATTCGTTAAAGATGCAAATTTATGTGCTATTGGTGGTTAATCGTCGTGACCATTCTAATAATTTATCAAAAACCGCAGTTTAATAAGCAAATAAAAGATCTTTGCTATGCCCCAGCTTCTCCAAATTGGGGGTGCAGGCGAAATTAATCATTGGGGGAGGACCGCACATTAAAGTAATGGTGTCATTAGCAGCCGGGAATAAATGATCGCGAAGCATCTCTTCATTGATGAAACCACTGCTGTATTTCCAGCCTAAAACATAACAAAATCATCCATGAACTCAGTAAGAGAGGGAAGATTATACCAGCATCTGGTCTATCCAAAGTATACCACAATTTAAATTGATCAGGAAATTTATTGCAAACTTCTTCCAGTTCCGTCCTAAGCAAAATGTCATCCTCAGTTTGGTTAGCATATAGAGTTGAGATTTGGGTTTCATCATTTGAGTCCTTGGCAATGTGTCTTATCAATTGAAGAATGGGAGTAATTCCTTTAATATCACTTAGGTAGTAAAAAACATATTGTTGGTTTGACTTAATGGCAACTCTCACCCACTCCACCAGCAATGAGATTAACTTTCTTTGCTTTCACAGTAACAGGGGGATCTTTTCGCCCCTTTTTAATAGAGAAAGTTCCAGGACTGATGTACTGAAGCCTGCCTGAAGGTCCTCTGACATCAATAGTGTCTCCAATTTTCAAAGATTCCAAGTGTTGTGTCATCAATCCCCCATTGGGGAATTTTGGGTGGACGTTTTTGAAATAGACCTTTATACAGTCAAATTTCTCAATTATTGATTTTTATCATTAAAGAGGTTTACCTTTATAACTATATCCACATAGCCGTGGTCGTCGTCAGATGATACTGGTGTATAAGACCGAATTACCAACTCATTGTTGACTTTAGCATATAAGTGAATGTGTTGACCAACGGGCAAACCTGAAATTTTGCTTATGGGATTGCAATAATACTTGAGAGTTTTTGGGTTCTACCAAGAACATGATCCTTGGAAGGCAAGCCAAATCTGAAATTCCTGGTGTCATGGTTAATAATGGTTTTCTCTATGAGGGGTATTGAGTATTTAATTTCAGGATCTTCAAGTAATACTTTTCTAGGCTTACTACTGCTTTTTCCTATAAAAAATTATTGTTAAAAGTGTTTTTTTTTTAAATTCTTTTAGTTTACCTTTTGAGGACTGATTTGAGAAATACAATTTATAAATGACAAATGATGTGAGAACGATGCCTACTCCCAAGGCAAGGGGCAGCACCTAAAAAGAAACGTTAATTATTGCTTTAACTTATTATACCCTCTTTATTGCTCCATTAGAGAAAGTCTCATCATCTTGTATTAAATTAGTTATTTCTTGTGTATTCCCATACAAGAAATCTAATCTGTTCTGAATGATACATATTTTAACAGTGCAAAACTCTGTTCTCACAGAGAAACTAAAACTCAGTTATATCTTCATATCCGAGGCACAAAAAAGGGATTAAAGAGAATAATTACTAGCAAATATTGTATAATTTCGGCCAAATTTATCAATTTGGGTTTCAAATAACTCAAATTTGAATAAAACGTGCTAATATGACCTAAACGGACAGAAAAGAACGAAACCGGTTGAATGCAATCATTTCGTCACGAAATTTACTCAAATCGAACCATTTTGTCAAAATAAGATTGAAACGGCTAAAAACGACCAAAGTGAATGTGAAAGAGAAAGTGAACAATTTCTCCTCTGTATATCTTCAGTTGAAATACACTTGAGAAAAACTGGTCTTTACTCCAATAAGAAGAGCCTCCGTCTAGGTTCACATTTAAAACTTTATGAGTAACTTGAATTAAGGATCTTATGTAAATTTGTAAAACAAGAAAAATCTTTGACTAAATATTATTAGCCTAGTTACAGCATATAAAAAACAAATTAATGTATTTAGTTGAGCAACTGAATAAATTCTCACAATGTGAGATTATATAGATAATTAGGTGTTTAGTTTAGGAAAAGCATTATATCTATCATGCAAGTTAAGCCAGTGCACTAAGGGGATTTTCTCTACAAATTCATCCAGTATTTTCAAGAGTAATGTATGTGATATTCTTGAAAGATACTTTTGGTCAGATGACTACATTTGCTAAATTATCAGTTTGTACATACACATAGCAAAAATAGTTTCCTTGTTTCACAAATTAACTGAAGGCTGCCAATATTCATTCTACAATGATTTTTGTGCCAAATAACATGACTTGTTGAACTAGGCCTTTTTGAAAGAAATTAATGCTTTGCAGATGGAATGCAAATTTTACTCATGTTAAATTATATATGCTTTCATACAACACACTGAGGTCAAACAGTTTTGTCATAGTTCTCTGCACAAAGTTTTAAATTCCAATAAATGTAATCTTTGAGTGTACACTGTTTTGGATTGGGTGTATGAGTACCGTCTCATTTAGTTTACTGCATCAGTTATCTAACAACATACAATATTATATTTTAGGGACCCACTTGTCAGTAATGTAAAAATGTCTCTTTGCCTTGACTCTGCTTGATATAGTTGGCAAAAAATAATATTATTGTTATTATTATTATTATTATTATTATTATTATATTATAAAGGAATATTACAATATTTGACTATAACCAAACTCAAATTCCGTTGCAGAAATACTGTTAACTTGACCTAGTCCTTTACAAACAGTTTTTAATTTCATACCTGGCTGTTCTTTGGGTCCTCCTTGGTCATGTTTTCAACTTTATGTACACCGTAATTTGCAAATTAACATACACTCCGCCAATTATCTTCTAATACTACGTGTTTTAATCGAATTTATGGCTCTCTAGTGTTTATTGTAATCTTATCTGACCTTCAAACCTTCACATTTCGTATTATTACTTTAATTTGTGATCTCCAGGCCAGTGTACATTGTAGGACATTTCTTTATATATTTAATTTGTTCATTACACTTGATATCGATGTTATTTTTAGCCTTTTAATAGTTCACGATAAATCAGTATAATAAATTAGAGAATTGGAAGATTATAGCAGTTCAAAGCACAGGCAATACTTACCCCATTTAAAGAGAAAGGTGAAATAGCCATAATTAGATGATAATTAATTAGGGCAATTATCTTGATGTTAATAAACTCGCACGTTTTTAGGAGTTTTAAGCGTTTTAGGTTAGGAGATTTTTCCAAGTCCTGCCCTGCCTAAACATTGACTACGCCAATTACTCTTACTCAACCGCAATACTCGAATTCACACTGATGCATTCGTATTTTCTAGACAGTTCCTATTAGAATTGAGATGCCGTTTTTTCATAAAAAGTAGAGTTTTTAGTTATCTAATGGAAGCAACCGTTTTCGAATTAATAAACAAATGCATTAATAATTTAACATTTTTAATTAAAGAGAAAACTAAGAAACGGTTAATCGTGTGAAAAAAGTGCAAGATCGGCGTTAGAGATTAGCACCAGTGGTGTAGAAATTTTGACAAATAAAATTTGATTGGTAGAAATGGTATAGTACATAAATCTAAGGAGTACAGTTATGAACTCACTGATAGCATTATTGCCATATTTCTATATTCTTAGTTTATATAATAAGTAGAATGTGTCAACTGTCCTAAGCTTAACACGTGATAATTTCAAATTTATAAGGTTAAGTTATAAATGTTTCTGAATTTTAAAAAATTACTTCTCTCATCAAATTAACAAAGCCAACGTTTAAAAATGCAACACGACGACGTAAGTAGCATTCTCATTAGTCCTTTCCAAAATATCAATTTAGTTAACAAGCACTAAAACTTCTTATTTACAGGTAGTTTGGAGTATTATCAACAAGGCATTTTGTTCCTACAAAATAAAGTATGTATCCAACTACTACTTAGTTCCTAGGAACTTCCATTAAGTGACCTTAATGCCCCTTTGATTTGCAGTACAAAGACCCAAAAGCTTTGCCGGAATGAATATAATTTAACTGGTTTGTGTAATCGCTCGTCATGCCCATTAGCCAACAGCCAATATGCCACCGTAAGGGAGGAAAAGGGCATTATTTATTTGTTTATGAAAACGGCGGAAAGGTGCTTAATAGTAGAATAAAATTCTTTAAAGGTAATGTTATGTTAATTAAGAGCACTTTAGGTCAGCTTTTCCAAGAAAGTTATGGGAGAAAGTAAAATTGTCTAGGAATTTTGAAAAGGCCATACACCAAATTAACGAAAATCTCCTATATTGGCCAGGGTTTATTAAATCTAAGTGTAAACAAAGATTTGTTAAAATTACCCAGTATTTGATACGTATGAGGAAGTTGAAACTTCGTCGGCAGAAGCTTCTAGTTCCATTACAACGCAAGGTGGAAAGAAGGGAAAAGCGAAGAGAAGAAAAGGCTCTTATAGCTGCAAGAATTGAAAAGGGCGTTGAGAAAACTTTGTTAGATAGATTAAAAAAAGGAGTGGTGAGTTAAAAATTACTAGAGGATGTTTAAAGTAGTTGACTATCATGTATTTTTTGTGTTTTTAGTATCAAGATTTACACAATATACCTAAAACAGCATTTGAAGAAGCGGAAGAAGAAAATGAGGTTGAAAATGAAGAAATTGAAGAGGAAAAGGAGATGGAAATGGAAGATGACCGGCTGGAGTATGTGGCTGCAGACTCTGAGGAAGACAGTGATTTGGTAACATTGTTCATTTTGTTTTATGACATGAGATAAATAGTTTTTTTTTTAGGAGAGTAACAGTGGATATCCAGAAGAAATTGACCTTGATAGCAGCTTTGAATCAGATGGATCAGATATTGAGGTACTCTTTCAGAAAAGCAACATTTTCAAAATTATGATTACCATATATTGTTTGTTAGGACATTATGTTGAAACCATCTACGTCTTCATCTCAATCAAAGAAAGAAAAATCACCCATGAAACCATCGTCGCTCAAAAAGGGAGGGAAGCCAAGGGTAGAAATTGAATATGAAGTTGAGAGTGTGACCAGTCCTCAAAAAGTTTCAACTTATTAAAAATAAATTATTATAATATGTATATAACGATTGCTACTTTATATTCTTATATATATCTAATAATTAGAGTAGGTGCCCCAGAAATTAAAAAACAAATTTTATTATGAGTTAATTCAAAAAAATGAATTTTTCGTTATAGCGCCATCTGTTAAGCATTTATAAAAGTTGGTAGAACTTAGGATACATTTTTTAGTTTTCTTCCACTAAGACCTTCTAGTGCGAGAATCGCTTCTTAGATGGCGACAATACTAAAAATTAAGCGAAAAATTCGGCGATCCAACTTCTACAAAATTTGGTTCCGCAGTAGGTGTAGGATACAGTATTAATGTCTGGTCAAAACTGGAATTGGACTTCAACTTTTTTGCAAGAAAAAATCAAGTTGCTTCGATTTGGAAAATATTTGGTACAAAATCAAGGATTGTCAATAGCTAAATATATCACCTCGCATTTTTGCGTTCCTGTTATGAACTCTTAAATTTCCGGTAAAATGTACTATAGTGATTTTTCAAGTATGGATGAAATGTTAAGGGGCATTTCACTAACACCACCATATAGTTGAGGAATGGCGCATTCTCTATTATATTACAAAGGAGAAAATAAAACCCAACACAGATACAAATATTTTCTTAATAACACAAACCTAAATTTATATAAATATAGGTTGAGTAGGTAGAGCCGCTAAAAAATATTTTTTAGCGGCTCTAACTACTAGCATTATTAATGCAATTTAAGCAATATAACATATATGCTATATTGCTTAAATTGCATTATTATGCTATAATGCTATAGCATTATTAAGCAATATAATTAATGACGCTATTTTTTAGCCGCTGCAGCTTCATCCTCTTTCTGGAAATTCTGCAGGACTTCCTGTTTCTTGGTGGCAATCCTCTCCTCCCTTCTCTCTCTTGCTTGTTTGACCTATAGAAAACCAATAATAAAAAACTGAAATTATAAAAAAAACTTTAAAATGCAGACCTTTTGCCTCCTGGCATTAGCTTGATCAGCCAGCATCTTAGCGCGAGCCTTCTCTGCCTTTTTCTTGTGAATGTATTCCATTAACACCCTCTTGTTTTTGAAGACATTACCCTTGGCCTTCATGTACAGGGAGTGATACAGGTGCCTGTCAATTTTCTTAGCCTCTCTGTATTTTTTTAAGAGTCTTCTCAGTACTCTCATTCTTTGAATCCACAGTTCCTAAAAATTTTGTTTTTAATAATTTTTGCAATGACAAAACTGACAAGCTCAACAAACTTTTTGAGGCATACGAGCATTGGCAGTACCCTTCCTTTTACCAAAACCACAGTGCCTTCCCTTCCTGCGAGCCTCTGTGTTTTTACGCACTCGGGCCCTAGAGTGGACTGCCACTGGTTTCTTGATGATCAAACCATCCTTAATCAACTTACGGATGTTTTGTCCTGTACAATATTACAATGTTAATGGCAAAACTGCCTTAAAGAGGGATTGGTACATACTTGAGTTGGTATTGGCAATCTCGTTGATTTCATTGGGATCTAACCATACTTTCTTTTTGCCGCATCGCATAACCGAGGCTGCCAGCCTCTTCTGAAGTTTTAAAGAACTGCAAAAGTATTATTTTCAATGTAAGTGAAGGCATTAATAATAACAATAATAAATAGACCCAATAAAGTGTAAAAAAGGGGCAATGTGGTGCAATGGATGTTTGACATATCGATTAGTAAACATAGAACAATGGTTTTGGGGTTTAATTTGCAGTTTTAAGGGTAGAAAATATGTAGAAGAAGTGAAGTTGATCAAGGGGCGCCCTTAATTGCATTGCAATTGGGGAAAATTGTATGAATAAAGGAAACTTACCTCATTTTTACACGTCTCCCGCAACGTGCTAGATGGAAAAAAGAAAAAGAATTTGTATTGACATATGAAACTTGCTAATGACAAATAGTAATTGACAGCAAACATCTTTCATTTGTTGGATTATGTGGCAATGTTGCTAGTAGGGTGGCTAGATATTTTTAATGATATTTAATTTAATTTCAAAGAATTTATGTAAAATTTATTCAATATATTATTTCTGTATCATTAATTTCTAGATTTATTTATTTTATAATTGTTACACTATCCGTTTTTTTTGTTTTTTTGTCATACTAAAGCTGTGTAAAAATTCTTTTGTGTATGAATTTTTCTGGGGCTATCGCTTTCTACTTTTATTGTATACTCGTTGGTAGATTAATTTTCACATATATTGGTAGATTAATTTTCATGCAATGTATACATATTCTATCGCATTTAGTTGTTAACTTCACATGTAACGTAAAGTTAGTCAACGAATTAACCTCACAGTTCTGACAAATAAAAAAATTGTGAATTTGATTTAAGTTTCCCAGTTGATTCCTTATTGAATCCCAAGTTTAATTATTAATTAAGTTAGAATTTGAAGCTTTGCGAAAACAGGTAAGTCTCTGTTATCAGAACATTTACCGCCTATTTACTTAGGCCAATCAACAGTTGTAAAGTCTAGCGCAATATGCAGCATGTTATTGCATCAGAAATTTGGTTGGGTAAAATACCTACCTAAATTTAACATATGCCGGTAATTTTTAAACAAATATTTATAAGAAACCCTGAGAAAACGTCGGATATTCTTTTTGTTTGCAATTGTAACTGAACAGCACCGAAGGACAGTATTGTCTTAAGTATTCCTCATTCCAAGTATGTTGTCTACTCATGTCAGCTTTAAATTATTCAAACCTGGCCATTGGCAAATGCTCCTAAGAGTTTAATATATACATCTTCATTTAAGAAGCAGAGATATACAAGATTTGCATATGTACATATATACACATGGGGGGAAGTGGTAAAGTTTTACCATTGATGATTCCCCTAGTAATGATCACTATTTTAGATATGTAAAAACTAAGTTAAGATATGAATATAAAAGTAGTGTCTCTTGGTTTTAAAATGGCTGGCAGTTGAAAAGAATTGTCTTATATTTAAATCTAAACCTGTTAGGGTAACAAAAGGCCAATTCTGACCTATACAGGGTGGGTCAAATTGGAAATTGTTTAAGGAAATTCCTATATCTAGCCAAGATAGGACAAAAATGATATTTGTCTTACTGAACTTACTGGATAATATGCTGTTTAGTCATTTAAAGTGGCTTAATACCATTAATTCCAGGTTCTTGTCGAGCTGTACATGACATAAATTTATGACTTAATAAGAAATGTGTATTTTGATTTTAAATTATCTTCCTTTGTTTGCATATAATGAGTCAGGGGCTATATTGGATTGGTGTTGAATGATGTTTATAAAACTATAACCCATCTTAAAGGGTCCAGTTAAGTGTTATTGTAAAGTCAGTGATAAAGTTTTCCTGCATGTTCAATTTCAGTTTAAAGATTAATTAATAGCACTGCATTTGAATGTTACAATGGAAAGGCAGGGTTTTAGGTTTTTTCGACAAATTAGTTAAAAAAATAAGTAAAGATTTCTAGGCACTACAGAGGTTCTAATACAAATATACCAATTTTCCTTATTTTTCTACAGGTATTTGTGATCTTACTCATATTGTATGACCAGCAAATAAAATGCCAGGAGACGCTGAAAAAGGTATGAAATTGAATTATCTAATTGTAATTAAAACTGCAATGTAAACTGTTATCTATTAGATGTGACTTAAATGTTAATTAAGAAAGCGAGGAAACCAAAGTAGTTTAATTGCTCCTTTGATAATTAATGTACATTTCACTTTGTAGACGTTCCTTTATAAATACGGTTAAGTTCAAAGAATCAACAATTGTGTAACTATGAGAATTTCTGTTCCGTGAAACGTATTTGCCAATTTTTGAAAATTTAAAGAATTTTTGATAGTTTTAGGGCCTTCTGAAAAAAAAAATTTAACGCCATTTTTTCAGTTGCAAATCTGTTACATCTACTAAATATTTTCATTATTTGTTACACTAATCAATCAAAATCTCACAGCCATTTATACTTCTGAGAAACTTGGAAATGATGCTAACGGCGATGGCAGTGAGTCCTCACCATTTAAAACCATTTTGCAAGCTATGAAAGCTGCCGGCCAAGAACCTTTTCCTACCATTTATGTAGATGGCAAAGAAGAAGGGGTTAAATACGAAGTAGCAGCAAAATCACAATTAAAAAAAATTCAAAAGATATGGGTAGGAATTTAATTAATATACCTAATTGGAAGTTTTCTGTATATATGATTTGTTAAGGTTCGGGACCAGTATAAACAGGCCGATAAAAACAAACAGGAGCAGGAAGACGTTGAGAGGAGAGCCAAGAACTTGGAAGAAGCCAAGAAGGTTGTAATACAAGAGGACAAATCTTTGCCTGCAGCGCAGAAAATTAAAATCTCAAACGGTAGGAAATGTTGTATATTATATATATAGCCACAGTTATTAATTCAAACACTTTTATATCTAGGAGAAAAATACAGAGAAAAGCGCGTCAAAATTTATGGATGGGTCCATAGAATGCGCAAACAGGGCAAAAACCTTATGTTTATAACCTTGCGAGATGGAACTGGTTTCCTGCAAACGATCTTAAGTAACGAGTTGTGTAACACATACAATGCGCTTATATTGCAAACTGAATCCACAGTTTTGCTTTATGGCACCCTCAAGGCAGTTCCGGAGGGAAAAACTGTAATTAACTTTTAACAGGTATCCACAAAAATTGCAGCATTTCAATAATTTTTAGGCCCCTGGAGGACATGAATTGCATGTGGATTTCTGGGAATTGATTGGTCTAGCTCCGCCTGGTGGTGCAGACGCGATTCTCAATGAGGAGGCTTTGCCTGATGTCCAAGCGGAAAACCGACATATTATGATTAGAGGTGAAAATACCTCCAAGGTTTTAAGAATGCGATCGGTGCTTCTTCAGGCGTTCAGGTATATTAATTAACGTGTTATTAAAACCATAATATACCCAGAATTAAAGGGAACACTACTTGGATCGAGGCTATTGTGAAGTAACTCCACCCTCCATTGTTCAAACTCAAGTTGAAGGAGGTTCCACATTGTTTAAATTAGACTATTTCGGGTAATTAAAAAATGTTTCGTAATTTTGAGGTTAGTGAAATTGTTGGTTTTTGTAGTGAAGAAGCTTACCTCACACAAAGCTCTCAGCTTTACTTGGAAACTTGTTTACCTTCCATGGGGGATGTATATTGTATTGCTGAGAGTTTTAGAGCGGAGCAGAGCAGAACAAGACGGCATTTGGCAGAGTAAGTTATTTGTAAGAATATGGCAACTGGTGTTTTTGTAGTGGTTTGCGGATATTTCGCTTGCGAACTTTGATAAGTTTTCGTACAAAATTTAGCAGGAAATCACTTGGAATAAAAAACGATTTTTCGTGAAGTTGAGCACTTTTTTAATTTATTTATATAGTATATAGTAGTATTTATATCTGCTATGTTCCTATGATGGAGGATCGGATTTCTTAGGATTTTCATTAAATTTTTAATATATTTACCACCAAACTGTACCAAAAGCTTTGAAAACAATCCAAGAAGTTTCAAAACCATCTTTAATAAAAATTAGTTAGATACGCATTCCAATAGATTGCGCTCGCAATTTCAGCTTAGCGAATAACTTAACTTTATATCAGCGCTATCTAGGGAGTACTCAATAAAACTATTAAATTCACTTTATTGTGTTCCTATCTCAGGTATACTCACGTAGAAGCTGAGTGCCCCTTCATCAACTTCGAGGACTTACTAAACCGTCTTGAAGACCTCATTTGCGATGTCGTAGAAAGGGTGCTGAAATCTCCCTATGGGCACATCGTGCGAGAGCTCAACCCCGACTTCCAAGTTCCTACGAGGCCCTTCATGAGAATGAACTATTCCGAAGCCATTGAATACCTGAAAAAAAACAACATTACCAAGGAAGACGGAACTTTCTATGAATTTGGAGAGGTATTGCATTGCTGCTAATTTGCCCGAAACGAAACTTATTATTGGCATTTCTTTAGGACATTCCAGAGATGCCCGAACGTAAGATGACGGACCAGATCAACAAACCCATCATGCTGTGTAGATTTCCCGCTAACATAAAGTCGTTTTATATGAGTAAATGTCCGGAAGATGCGCGATTGACTGAGAGCGTGGACGTTCTTTTGCCCAATGTTGGAGAGATTGTCGGTGGCTCCATGAGGATTTGGGATTTGACGGAGTTACTTGAAGGGTAAGTTTATTTTTAATGGTAAATATGTTATAAAAAATATTTTTCGTAGTTACAAGCGGGAAGGAATCGACCCCACTCCATATTTCTGGTATACCGATCAGCGTAAGTACGGTACTTGCCCTCATGGGGGCTACGGCCTTGGCTTGGAGAGGTTCGTTTGTTGGTTGTTGAACAGGTACCACATTAGAGAGGTGTGTTTATATCCTAGATACTTGAATCACTGTAAACCTTAAATAACCTTATTCTCGGTGGTGTATTCGTGCATTAATAAAGAAAATTATATATTTCGTTGAACTTATGAATACGCACTTCTGATTATTACTCTAATAGCTTACATAAAATTATACACTTTATTGCTTAATTTTGTAAAAGAAATATGGCCAGGTATTAAATTATTGATGTTCTTTATATACTTTCTTATGTTTCTTAACTAATAAAGACACATCCTATATAAAATAAAATATTGTTTGATTTTCCCTCTCTTAAAAAACGCCACAACACTAAGAATTAACGGCTGGTAATTAATGGCTTTTGCAGCTTTAATAGTTGAGCGGTAGGCGGCACCTATTGGAGGCCTGTGTTTAATTTCTTTTAAAGTAAACAGTTTCGAATCGATTGCAGCAACGTGTTAAAAAGAGCCTCAAACGTTTTAAAAGTGGGTAAAAGACTTCGAATCATATCCAATATTAGGTAACATAGCTATAAAGCAAATAGTAAATAATACTAAACTGATTTTATGAAGAATTGAATTCGACGTATTTTTTACGTTACATTTATCAAACGTAACCGTTTGTCGAATATAACCATGCTAGATTTTAAACCCACATCTGACCATGCCAAATTTTTTTAAAGAACTGCTAAATATGATCATTATAAGACAAGAAACAGATGACACACTATATTATGGTAAGTAAATATTTAACTATTTACAAAATTTGCAGGCTGATTGATAGTAAATAACAACAAAATATTTTTAGAACAATCAACGTTCTTTGTCCGCCCTCTTCGTAACAACCGCGTCGTCAGTGTCCACTTATCAACTGTTGTCTTTCATATTGTGGTGATTAATGAGATTGACCAATTTGAGTTACCACTCGCAGTTCAACTAAATGAACTCACGGGGTATATTTTAATACATTCAAAAACAAATCTTGTAAGTGTTTTTCGATGATCAGATATTTTTATTGCAAAGGTTATTGTAGAGCGACACCTCATATACTGTCCATGCATGGTTTCCTGATCTCTCAGAAAACAGGTCAGTTTTAGTAGCAACCAAACATGCCGGACACGTTATTTCATGGACAGTACCAAATGTTGTTCATTTGGATAACCAGTTGGTCTTTTTTTTCTAATACCTCCAGAACTATGTAATTTGGCTCCTGATTCAGGTCTCCTGAAAGTGATATTAACATAAAATTTATTTCAAAGATTATAAAATAGATTTCGTGAGGAATCCAGTTATAATAACGATTTCATTGTTAATTAATATAGTGCGGACTAATGGGTCAATAACAATTGCTTTGATCATGATAATGAATTTCTCGGTTATCATGAATCAGGAGTACAAAATAGAGGTATCACCAGGACTCGTACAGTTTTTCCATTTCTCTTAAAACTCTTCAGACACAATATTAGTTACAATCGCTTCCAAGATGTTTGTCTATGTCAGTGCAGCGCAAAGTTATAATTGCCTTTTTCATGTTTAGATTATTTTAACATTAATTTTTCATCGGTGTCCAGTAATAGTCATTGTCGTTGTTCAAGCAGGGGAACTTATTAAGCGATCAACACGGAGGGAACTGTTTCCATTCTTGTAAGTTGCACCATCACTTTTAAGTCCAAAAATGTATGTAACTCACATAAAAACAGTGGCAGTCAACTCTTTTATTTACTTTAGTTACAATGATTTGCAATCGTTACGGCATTTGTACTAATAGACACATTTTTATGAGGAAATTTTAATTTTCTGATGGTGAACGTTGATTGAGTTGTGCGTTTTAGTGTTAGAGGATAAGGAGCTGTCTTTAGATGATAGTAATAGTCAAAAATACGTCAGAGACGATGCGACAAATCTTCGAGAAATAGAACACAATTCAGCGAATGATTACTCGCGTGTAGTCACTGTGGCCATTTTTTATATCATCCCATCCATACAATTTGTGCTCGCTGATTAGCGAGTTGATTGAAATCAACTGATGGTTGATTTGCGACATGTTAGTGACAATTGTTATTATTCTTTAGGTAATCAACAATACGGAAGATCAAGACTTTTGCTACTACAACTTCTAGTGTTCCCATCCTGCTTTTCGAGATTTTTGAATCCTAAATTTCCTGCAACATTGGATATATTATATTTAATTATATATAATAACTAAAATCTAGGTTGGGAAGATAATTTTGATCATTTACATATTTATAAATTTAGAGCTTTTGAGTTTTTTGAGATTTTTCAGGGTAGAAACATATCTACTACGCCATTGTTTTTAACGTTATTTGTTCTTTTATGGTCGAAAACGCTTCAAAAGTGAGTGTGCACAAAATCTCAAGATTTATTGAGGGACTAATCCTATTGAATTTGTGAGTCCTGAATTTGGTTCTCCCTGTATAAGTATGATTTTTAAAGTTAGAGAAGACTGGTTAAAAAAATTAAAACGTTAAGGAAAAAATCCCATCATTCATTAATCAAAATTGTAAAAATTTGTAGAGATTTCGAGAAACAAAGTAGGTACACATATTGATGAATATTGAAACATGAATCTCATAACTATTAAATGTTTTTTTTTTATGTAAAATCAGAGTTTTATCAAATGGGATTTAAAAGTTATAAAGGAAAAATCCTTTTAAAACAGTTGATTTTCAGAAATCGCATTACGCCACTGCTATAAGCGAAAATCAGGATCATGCCAGTACAATGTAGTAACAAGGGAATGAATAATTAACAAAATCAAGTTTTTCTTACTCATTTAATTAAATAAAATTAATAACTCAATTGTATCTTACTAAACTTGAAACATTTAAGGAATTTCTAAAAACGCTATTGATTTTCACAAAAATCGAAAAATTATAATGTTTTGAGTTGTAAGTCAACTTAAAAAATATTAGAGGTGCACCAGACGTGGATAAAAACGATCTAAATCATAAATTCCTCAACAGCTTTTTATTTTTCTCATTTTCGGTTTATGTATATTTGAAATGCTCTTCATCTGGGGTAATCCTGGGTACGACCCTAGTATTGGTAATACCACCAAAAAGTTCAAAAATTGATAGAAAATTTTATGAATTTGCATAGTCTATAAAAAACAGCAAAGCATTTAGGTTTTGAGTGATCCGAACGATTCATCTTCTCTTCACTCTTGTCAAACTTGACAGATTTTATAGATAAGTCTATGACTTTCATGTTATAAGAAACACTTTGGCGTACTTAGCTGCTATACAAATTTGCCAAAATGCAAAAATCAATAGTCACAATTTTTTCCAAATTTTTAGTCGCAGCTTCAAACTCTATTGAATACGACTCTAATTTTTATTAATACAAACATTTTTATTTATGAAATCTCCCATAGCCTGTAAAAAAATGACGTACTGTGGGTCTTCACCCATTTTTTAAGAACTAGAAATTGAAGAGTTAAAGTTATTTTTTATTTTACGACCCTGATGAAAACATTACAGATAATGTTTTCATAAAATTGGCAGTAGTGGAAATCTACTAGCGCACCGAAATTATCTGAGCTGTTACAAGATTATATTAAATTTGGAAAATTTGTGGAACTACTGAGAGAATCTAAGTACGCCGCTGATTTTGAGAAATATTGAAAGATTATAATTTCTATATAGTTTTTTTAACCCGATTTGAAATAAATCGGAAACGTACCTACATAACATTCAAAATGGTTGAAATGTTAAAGAGAAAGTTGTAATTATTCTTTCTTATGAAATTAATGGAAACTTTGAAAAATCCAGTACGCCATTGCTTTTCATGAAATATTTTTCAGCTAAGGTGAATCAAATTGCTAAACTCAACTTCTAAACCTGCCTTTGTATATTATGTTTCTCGTCAAAATGGACTAGTTTTGAATAGGCAACCAGGCATACCCCAAATTACGTTACGGACCATAAATTATTACGGCAGCAAATTAAAAAATAACGATGTTTAATCAGTTAACGTGTAAAATTTACTACTACTTTTTCTATTCAGAGATATGAAATACTGCTTCATCCAGGGTTGCATTATACAATGGACGCTGCTTTAATAGCTAAAGGGCTACTCTCTGGATGTTACCACATTTTTCCTAATCAATCAAATTTCCAATTTGAAATGTACTCCCGCGGATTCCTAATATTCTAGATACAACTTTCACGTATTTTACAGCCATCCTCATTATGGTTAAATTATACAAAAATCGTCATGCAGACATTAATGCTCAGGCACATGCCACCTTTGCAGTAGCAGGTTTTGCAATTTTATATAAGAAGGTAAGAATTTGATATAAAATTGTTGTAATTTTGATATTAGAGCATTTTCTTTAGGCATTATTGGGAGAATGAGTGGTTTCAATATGCTCTGGGGAATTTTTCCTTAATTCATACATTTTAGTTTTCCTTGTTTTCTTATCCCCGAATATCTACTACATGGGTGCTATCCGAGTGAGTCTACATCGCGCAGAAAGGAGCGTAGAGCCAGGCACGTGTGCATACCTCAACGAACCGGTACGTAAAATCTTATATATAAATAGTGATATATTACTTTATAGATATTCCAAGGAGAATGTTGTCTTTAGAGCGTGCGATATTAGTTTTATTGGCTAAACCCATGAATTTAGGCATTTTTATAGCATGTTTCGAACACTTTTTAGATAACGATGGTGACCCAAATTTTGGACCCTTCTTACTGAAGCTGTTAATAGCCAGTGTTCTGATGTATGTAACCTTTTACTCTGCTATGAAGGTACGTTTTAAACACAGTTAAAAACTAAAAAGGAAATTTGCAAAATTCTTCAGTTCATCGACAAAGAGAACATTGGCTTCGGACCGATCTTACATGCAATTCTCACTATTTGCTTTTGGGGAGTTACTATCAGTTTTTACCCGAATCCGGCCACGGAATGGGTAGTAAGTTTAAAATTGCTTTACTTTCATTTAAAGAAAATTGATCTAAAAGTGACCCCATCAGAGTCGAGAAAATACAATCAGAAATGCGTTCACTTTGGGTTTTTTGATACGCACGACGTGTGGCATTGCTTAGTGCCCTTGCATTGTCCTTTACCTTGTACTTTTGTATCTCCTTTCTTTGGACAACGATTTGACTCGTAAACACCGAAGCGGAATTCTCGTATTTTAGAAAAAATCAAAGTGGCTAAAGGTAGTCGAAGGAAAATGAAACCACATTCTAATGGAATTTTAAAGTCCACTTCAGACATATTTATTAGCCATCGAAAACTCTGTTTGCCAAACCGAAGTTCTCCAAACAGATTTTCCGAGTTGGGCAATTATTTTGATGATGGATATTTTGCGATAAACTCGTAATTATAAGTAAAACTATGTGTCGCAAATCGGGTATTAAATAAAGTGCAACTAGATAACTACTATAGGAGACGTATTTTTATCAAAATTTCCCGTGAAAAATTGTTTGGAAGAGTCGTGAGAAGTTACACATAACACTCAGCGCCATTTAAGGCCAGTCAAGTACATTCTATTGGACAGATTTCTCATTTGCTGCGGGAAATTGAAAATTAATTGCTCTTGGACCCTTATTAGTGATGGCAAAAAAATCTTATTTGATTATAGTGTTACGTGTAATCATAGCAGCTGCCCTCTAATATTTAATGTAATAAGGAATACTAAAACTATTTACATAAACTATTAAATTAGCAACAGGCGTATATCACAAGAGAAGATGTAAACCCTTTTGAAAAGACCTGTCAAATTTCTCTTCCGTTGTTTATTACATCATTGACCATATTGGTAGCTACTCAATAGTCTTATTAACAAAGTCATTAGTATTGCTTCCATACGAGGCCATGATTGTACTTTAATGGAAAGTTATGAAAATATGTTTATGTATTATGAAGCCCTCCCGTAATGCTGTATAAGTAGTAACATTGATGGCTTTTCGGTTTACATCCATTACAAAAAATAGTATTTATACTCTTTTATTTTAAAATTTAATTCTAGATTTAGATCACATTTCTTGCTACAGAACTAGTGAAAGAGTCGAGCGAGATTGTTATTTAAAAATGTACAAGTTTTGTTAAGCTTATTATGTCATACCAGCAAGATATTTTGACTCTAAGGTCCCTTTCATTGCTTTTTCACTACATATACATAATAAATATAATTTTAAAAAGGTTTAATAAACACTGAATATTTACAAAATTGCAATTTATACATTATAAAAGTCAGCAAACCTTAAAACAGTGCTATTAGTAGTAATTTAGAAAAAACCTCATCTAAGTTTAAAACAGTTTTTAGATTATCAAATATATTACAATTACTTTTTTATGCTTAACTTCTTACTATAGATCTTTGCTAATAATTGAAAACTGAAGGATTTTTTATATAGTTTTTAAGTACGATATTACATAAGTTAAAAAGTCTACTACTAAAGCTACGTCTTCAAATCCCATTTGCAATGCATGACAATAGACAAATTATAAATAAGATGGTTTGACATTTTTCCCAGACCGATCACTCAATTTGATTAAATTTGATGACAATAGATTGTTGTTTTTTAATAACAAAAATGTCGTGGCTTTGTAGGGGCTCTGCTACCCTGAAATGGCCAACTCTGAAAGTTGTTTTTGTGTGTAAGTGATCTGGGCATATTTCAAACAAATCATAAGTCAACACACAACACTTAATTTTGATTTTCGAGTATTTAATAGTTTATACTATACATTTGCGGATTTGATAAAAAAGAAAATTTCAGAATAAGAGCCTTTTGGATATTTAAGTAAAAAGATGCCTAAGGAAATGTTTAAACGAGAACGTTTTTATACACTGCTAAAAAATCGAAAACTCTACACAGCATCTAGACATTAAACACGTAATTTAATGTCAAAGTTTATTGCCATGTTCCTATGCTTATTCTCAATTTGAAATATTTTAAATACCAGGTAAGGAAAACGTTAAGGATAAGCAATAATTTCAAATCATTGTGCAAATTTAAGTTCTTTCGCTTGATTGATGATTTATTTTAATTTTAGATTGCTTTGTTGATTAGTGGCGCGATTCTATAAATAACCTTACACCGATATAAATTTATGGGCTCATTATTCAAGTTGCGATTGAAAATTTCTGGTCACGTGGACGATGAAAACGGGATTCTGTAAGTATCGATGTTAGCTGAGCATTTATACTGCTCATTTATCCTAACATTTATTTATTGTACTTAACTTGACATGAATGCATCTGAACTAACCACCAAAATTGAGTCCGAATGTCTTTGTCTAAGATAGTGATAAGCCTTGTTTGGACTATTTGCAACTTACGTCTTAGTTGTTTAAAATATCAGCTGAAAAAAATTATCAGTATCTATACGAAATATTAAGATAGTTTATTATATTTTAATTTTTCAATTTATTCGGTGTTATTAAAGTCAAACATAAAAGACTGCAAAATACCGCAGAATTTCAATATCAGATAAATTGAGGGAACAGAAAAATAATATAATCGATAGAAATTAAGCTTAAAATAGATGACGACTGATGTCCCTAAAAACTCTAAGTGAAGTAACTGCACATGTACAATTTGATTATTCCACGTCAGTAAATCAGCCATTTTTTAAATAGCTCGTGATGTGCAGTAGATATTAGGTTGGTGGGAATGAAATGCACAATTTTATGAAGTATCAAATTGAACAACAGATAACTGTGATATTTAAAAACAACTAATATCTCTTTTTTTTGTTAGAAAGGTACATTTTCCTCTATTAAATGTATCTTTAGATGTATGAATATCAGTTGATTTGTTGTTAAAGAAACAGTCCTTATAAAGCAATGAATAAGTCTAAAATTCGTATTAATTTGCGGACATATGTTTATTAGACATTTTTTACTTAAAATCAATCGAAGATTACGCTCTTAAATTTTTTACGCGTAATTAGGAAACACCCCGTATATTATTAATATGGCGAGCTGTTTGTACTGTATTTGTTTCATGACGAAATCCATATTCGAAAATAATACGAATTTTAGATTTATTCATTGCTTTACAAGAACTGTTTCATTAACAACAAATCAACTGATATTCACATTGTTGGATAATGTTTTCTTTCATAAGGTAAAACTTATGAAAGTATCACTTCCATCAGACACATAAATTATTTTTCGATAGATATGTTTGGTCTAGTCCCTCCAGGATTATTTATATAAACACACAGGTTCGATGTATGAGTGTCTGGAGCGATGCTTGATAAATTCATTCTTTTTCTACGTCTTGATATAATAAGACACTCTTTTAAAATCTATCGGACCGCGCATATCAGAAAATAGAAAATCATTAGTAATTAGTGTGTTTTCTTTTATCCTCATAACCCAATGCACATATCTAAGGATACGTTTAATAGAGGAAAAATGTACCTTTCTAACAAAAAAAAGAGATATCGGTTATTTTTAAATATCACAGTTATCTATTGTTCAATTTGATACTTCACAGAATCGTGCATTTCATTCCCACCAACCTAATACATGCCGCAAAACTGTTTATGGTTCTTTTTCGTATTTTACCCATATTATCAAAGAGAAATGTCCTCTATGTCTCCTTTTTAACGGAGCTTTAGAAAATGATTAAATTTTAAGTAGAGGAATAGTGAACTTTAGTGGGAGATAATTAATTTTTGATGAAATGAGATTGGTTTGCTAAATCTAATGACATGTTCTATATAATTTCATACTAATTAGGTACATTTTAAAATTAGAGGGCTGATTTAAAGTATATAGCCGCTTTGAGGCTATATAAGTTTAAAATGCAAAATTTCACTTTCTCTTATATTCTCTAAATTAGTCAAAATCACGACAATCCATTGGCTACAGCCATAAAAAATAATTATAGAATCGCACCATAAATGTCGGAAATGAAAAAAATAAAATTTATTTGCTTAATTTTTAAAATTTAATAATTGAAAATCGTCAGTACCATTGACAGTGTTGTCAATTTTATAGTATTATATCGAGTTTAGACGTTTTGGCAATTGTGCTTCCAACGCCTACTATTGAAATTGTGCTTGTAATTATCTAAAAACTGTACCTACAGCAAAAAAGCGTTTATTACGGTCTCTAAACTTAAAGGCACATATTTAAAACTGGTATTCACACCTATTCTTCAATAAATTAGCTATAAAGCTAACCTGAGAGTTTTGGATAATGTAGAAATATCTTCTGAAAGCCACTTAGCTCAATTGTCCCCAAATATCCCATAAATACCGCCGTTTAACCATCGTAAAGTGTGCTGAGTCATGCGTTAAACCTTCCACGGCACATTCACTCTGACTTTTTTTTTTCGAAAAAGGTTAGTTTTCATGAAAATTTGATGAGTTTTCTTGAAGGTGGCGAAAGGTGCAGGTTTGACAACTAAAACAAAATCACGTAGGTGTCCCCACATTCAATTTTTTTGCTCGACAGCCTACGATATACACTGCTCAAAAAAACCTAAGAAACAAGCATGATTTTGAATATATCTCTGTTTCTTGATAAGCCAATAGGTATAACTCAATAACTCTTGGAAATGTCTTTCTCGTTCCAATCGACCTGTCACCCGCCAAATGCGTTGTAGGTCAGACCGAAATCCAAACCTAGACTCGTCCATGAATAGCATTTAGATTGGCTCATTCAGTTTGGCCCCATTATTGGTGTTGCTCCGCTTAAGCCAAACGAAGAGCGCGATTTCTTGGTCGTAACGCAGGAGCCCTTATGGGATGGCGAGAGTGTAGACCGGATTCATGTAACCTGTTTCTCGCAGTTTGGCACGAAGTTAACACCTTGTGAGCTACGCGTAGATCTCCAACCAAATCCCTAGCTGTAGCAGTTCTACGTCTAGCTTGCAGTGTTAGAAAACGGTCTTCTGCTGCAGTTGTAATTCGTGTACGGCTAATGTGCCTTTCAGCCACGTCTCCAGTTTCCTGGTACCGCGCCCACAATCTGGAAATCATCGACCGAGATACAACAAACTCAGCCGCAACATTGATCTGTAGTTGACCAACTTCAATCATCCCCACTGCTCGCAACATTTCTTCTCGTCAAGTGCCTTCGTTCCATCATTCATTCACAAGAACACAATCCACTAATTTATTCAACAATAGACTGAAATTTTTTTTTTTGCCCAAAAACGAATAAACATTAACATTATTGTTAAAAATGTCAATACGTATTTTTAGGTTTTTTTGTTTGTCCGATAAAAAGGCCGATAGGCATATCAATTTTTTTATTACTATAGCTTGCAAAAATTGTAAAAATAAAATAACAATTTTTGTTTCATAAGTGAACTAAAATTTACAAATTTAGCTATTATTGCCGTTGTTCCTTAGATTCTTTTGAGCAGTGTATTTCTTGAAATATTAAGGCACGCGCATCAGCATAAATTTTAGGAAATATACAGGGTGTTACATTAGAAATTTTCCAAGCATTTGAAATTTTTGTTTTTGGTTTATTTTGATATTAATTTTTAAGATCCTTAACTGTTTTCCTTGTATTAAGTATTACTGTTCAATATACACGCTTAATTATGAAGGAATGTTTGAGGTGTGATATGTATAAAAGTTATAGTTTTATCCTTTATATTATTTTGGTCACTTTACATCATTACTTACCTTGTGGGACATATAAATATTGGCCTTTAATATCAGTTATTTATTAATCATAGAGAGTTAGCTTAACCACGTCATTTATATATCTTAAATGAAATTATGGTTTTTAGGGCCTGTTTACTACTTGCCGGCATTATTTGGCCTTCAAACTTTGTATTATACAATATTTGCTTTAAAAAATGTTTCCACTTTCATGTATGCATAATTATGAAAGTGGAGCCATTTATAAAAAAAAAACTAAAATCTATTTAGAATTCGAGACATACACCTATATAAAGTATTTACCTCATAGTATCACATCTTTCCCTTAATACCCTACTCCTTATCCCTATTATTACTAAAATACTTTATTAGAAAAAAGTTGTTATCTGTCAAAAAGGTGGTGATATTGGTGTTAAGAGTGAAGACAATTTTTAGAAGAGTTTTAATTAGTTATTTATCATTATCTTTGATATGTTCTAACACCATTTTTCACGATAAATTGTTATGTGGGTTAGACAGACGTGCCGTCGTCACTGGAGATGAGTTGGAACTGCTCCTGACCTGGAATTTATTTATTATCATTTGTAGTGCGTATATTTTGAAAAATTTACTCAGTAAATAGGCCGCTAGGTCAATATCCTCGTTCTGCGTGGCAAGTAAACGGGGTGTATTTCCCCGATGATCGGCAATGTCTAGTTTAGCCCCCCTGGCAACTAGCATGCAGCAAATGTCCCTCCATCTATAAACAGCCGCTTTGTGAAGAGCAGTTTGACCCCTAAAATTACGATGTTTGCAATTCTGTTTTGTCAATTTTGCTATTAAATTTTTTTTTTATAACTTATGAATATATAATTTTTTTCGATTATTAGTGGTGACCTAGAAATTTTTATTCAATTTTAAATTGAAGTCTGTTCTACTGAGATGTAATCTCTAACCGATAGTCTAACATCAGTCAATAAAAGATATTTCAGGACTGTAAAGTATTTGTTATTCGAGTTAAATGGAAAATTTGTATTGACTCATAATTTTCAATTTTTTAAAATTCTATAACTAACTGAAGTTTTTGTACTGTTGGTCTTCTTACCAGAAAGTTAAGTTATATAGAAAATAATTTCCATTCTAGTTTTATGTCTTAAGCATTAAAAAATCGCCCTAAACAACAATACTTACAAATTAATGTCCTTATCATTAATTATATGCGGGGCATTGCCAATGATGTATTTCACTATATCCTTATATCCATATCTCGCTGCATAATGAAGAGGAATTTGACCAGTGGCATCACGTGTCCTTAAGGAATAGCCTTGCATATGCAGTTCTCGCAACTAATGCCAAAAAAACTGGTCATTCAATAATTTTTTAATTAATTAGCTGTAAATACCTTTGTTAAATTCCCACTTTTGGCAGCTGCTATGAGCTCCTCATTAGGTTTCTCTTCTACGATGCTGAAAAAACCTAAACATTTAGTTGTTCTGTTATGTGAATTATTAAATAACGCCAATAACATCTGAGTGGTTTTTATAATAGGAATTTCTACTTAATACTCGAAATCTACTGGAGGCTTAAGGTGCAAGAGGTCACTTTGCTAGATGGTAGACGAGTGTTCAGGTTACAAATCCGAATACACTCTAGAAGCGTAGGTATTAACAAGGACACCAAAAGAAAATCTACACACAGACAAAATTTCTTACCTAAAGGCACTACATGATTGTTGATTCAAATTGAATAATCGTTCCGCAAAGCTGCATGCGCAGTATTGAGTAAACGAGTGGTGGAACAAATTCAAAAAAATTACTTAAGAAAATTCATTAAAGCACTTTTATTTAAAAAAGGTAATTGGAAGAAAGTTGATAACTAACAATGAGTTAAGGAGGGTTACTCCTAATTATGCAAATTCATAAAACTTGAGATCAATGCGCACTTCTTGGGGGATGATAAAATAACGTTTTTTTCATTAAAAAATTATCTAAACGTAACCGAAAAAGTGTTCATCATCTCGGTAGTTTAACCAACAATTTGTGAAAAAACGTTTAAAGTGCAAATTTTGACGAAATATGTAATTGAAAAATCACCTTCGAATTTTATTCCCGGTACAAGTCGGACACTCACTAGTGTTGTCATTTATTTGGTCGTCCGAAGTCTCGATAGCTTGGTTTTCGTCAGAGGCAATGGGTGGGTGATCACTGGGTGAGTCAAGACTACCTTCATCACTGGAAAAATTCAGATGGACTAATTAAAGAACAAGTTAGTTTAAAGGTCCTCGTCCTAAGCGACTCTGGTTTTATCTTTATTATAATGATTGCTACAAAACAGCGATAAAATTTCTATGAAACTCAGGAATCTTGAGATCAAGCCCTGCAGGTATTTATAAGATTGCCAAATTTTTATAAGATTCTTCAACAGCCTTAAAAACTCAAAAATGTTCTATTGAAATTTACATTAGAAAAATTTGGGAAGCCGAACTCTCTTTAAAAAATAGGTTAAAAATTTACAAAGGGTACCAAATATTTGCGCAAATTTTGTAATCTTTGCCGAAAATCTTCTAAAATCTCTGAATATGTATTTGAATTAGCAAAGATGAATATAATTTCCACTAGATAGATCGGTATTCACCATATTGCTAAGAAAAACCAACATTATTTTGTCATAATGGTGAATAAATCAAAATGGCTAATGGATTCTGACAGAATTCGACATTTTCCTCGAATAATGTTGTACAAACTTGGTCCACAAAACGGCTAATTCGCCCACTGTTTGCAGAAGCAATCAATCACTTCGTTCTCATGTTTCAAGTCAATACGTCCAAACGAGGACCCTTAAACGTTTCAGTTATTTTTTAATTCCAACCCGCGCCATATGCGCTTGACAGTGCCAAATTACATTTACCCGAAATTAAATATTCACCTTATTCGCATCTCAGGAATGACGAGAGATGTTTTATGATTAGAGCTCGGCGAGGGGTTTGCGGTCTCGTCTTCCGGGGTTTGAGGAACCGTCCCACCACCGCATTCCAGGATGTAGAGGTTTTCCGAGGCAATGTCCATGACGTAGTGAAGGTTTTCCTGCGCCCGGTCAATGCGGAAGAACCTCTCCGCTGTACAAGCTAGAAAAACCCAGCTCGTAAACTAGTTTCGTGGTCTAAAAGGTGTTCTTTTAAAAAGTCAATTAGCCCGGTGAAATTAAAAATGCACCGTCATCTTTAATATCCCCCTTGAGTCGTTTTACGCTTTTCTAATTAAAAGATAATAGTTTCAGAGTTATCCCATTAATTTTCCATAATGGTGCGTTCCCTTCGAACGAGAATTGAAGTAATCTATATTTCCGACGTGAGGGTATATGCTAATTAAATTAAGTTTCGATTTAAAATTCCTTCTACGTTTTACTGCTGGAACCCAACGAACGCTTTCACTAATTGATTACCCCAGATTACGCGTTTCAGATTTCATCGTTTTAATTAAATAGTTCGCGTAACACCTGAATAATTGTTTCTTTCATTTTTTTTGTGGGGTAATGGCGCTTCACACACTAATGAGGAACGGTGCTCGTCCGGGCCCTTAATAAAGGGTAAATATTATTCTCAGTTAGTTTCAACTCAAAATAGTTTGCAATTCCCCCGTTCCAATAACCCCTACTAATATATGAGGTGTTATTCCTCAAAAAAAGAAAACACGAATAATGAACACTCTTTAAAGGTTTGACTTACAATCGACAAAGCACCATTCGGAGCTGTTTACGGGGTCCTTTTTCTCTTCGAGCAGGCGGTTGATGAGGGTCCTAGCTTGTTCCAAGTCTGAGGTGATGATTATTTCGAGAGATCCAATGTTGATAGCTGCAAAAATAGATGATAAAAATAAATTATAGACTGATGAAGGGGAGAAATTTTCGAATAAATATATGTTTTGTGAGGTTAAGTAAAATTATAATTTTCCCGACATTTAACAAATTCAATGAAACGAATATTTGCGAACTTGTGCTTGGTGACACAACACCTACAATCGAATTATGGAAATGGTGTCAACATAGGTAGGTACACGTGGAACTCGTCACATCCAGGCTGCATCAGTGCGCAAATTAAACACCACCACCGCAAACCTCCGATATGTATCATTAGAATTGCTAATTGCCGTACTGTCGCTTGGCGTTGTTATTATTCCAAAAGTCGTGCATTTAAGATTGGGTCTTAACAATACACCTTCGAGTGTTCAACTTAAAAGATAAATCGACAAAACACACGTGTTAATATAGGCACATCACATACGAAACTTTGCAAGAAGTTGTAGCAGAAAATGGCTTTTGTAAGTTGAATTCCCCAAAGAACCACCTGCAACTTTAATCGTCTACGACATCGTTAAACTTGCTGAACTAAAGGAGCGTTTAAGAAGAGCAACAATGCGAGTTTGCAGAGGAAACTTACCAGCTTCCGTCAGTTTATCTTTGTCGTAATGGTGCTGCTCGTAGTCAGGCATAGAAATCTTATGAACGGTGTACTTCAAGTTCTGTAACGCCGCTTGAGGTGGTATTACTTTACCGGACTTTCTTTTGGCCAACATGGTCGCTTTATTTAGGTGACTGATGGAAATTATTGAAGGTTTCAGTTTGCACGCCTCTCCGTCCACCTAAATTATTGAGAGAATTTTAGAAACAACGATAGATAAATCGCGTTTCAAGCTGAATTCTTAATGAGCAATAAAATATTGAACTTTTTTTTAATATAAGTGATCTTATAATTGTTACCTGAATGCACATTGAAAGTTTCCCTACCCTATATACATCAATAGACATTTGATATTACTTAGGGGACAGATGCTTGACAATCAAACAATTGACAATTATTGGTTGAATATAAGGCACTTAAGTATGGTTTTCCATGATGGCGCTATCTGTAAGATGCCAACAGAATCTCGACCTTATTTCTCGGCAGAATAGTGAAGAACATATACCACTGTTTCAAATTATTTAGATAAATTTGAAGATTGAGGCTTTAATGTTGATTATTATGAATAGAGAATGTCAAAAATGGCAGTTAGGAATGTGATCTAGTGCAAATAGAAAATAACAATTTATTGGTAATATTTGTGGATTTTTTATAATTTACTTTACATTGGTCTTACCTGCATAGGTATGGTTTTTGTGGTCACAATTTTGGCGGAACGGCACTGAGTAATGCATGTGCCATGGCCACCAGCTTGTAGCAGAGGCTGGAAAAGAGTAATATGCTCAATAAAGTTTACTCATCAATCTTCATATAGCCCATTTATTTTAAACGTTTGTGCAGAAATTCTTTAACTTGAAATTTTGAGAATATCTTTTCGAGATTTAACTTAATTGAACCGAAAAATTGTACGACCATATTGGTATTATTTTCTACTTACAAGCTGATACGTTGTAAGCCCTAGAACTTCGATGAGCCCATCTTCAGTACTCGGATCTGACGTGCCCATCGTTTTACTCCAGGGTTTGGTTCCGCCGCCATAACTATAATCAAGGCAACAAAACAAGGTGAATACAAAAAACATCATTTCTTAACGTACCAACTTTTTGAGCAATTTAGTAAACTTGTACCTGGCAATATTCAGGAAAACTATGGCATGCACTCGCAATTCCTTCAGCTTCGGAGTAATGTCGTTGCCGTCACATTCGAGTGTAACGTAGTCGGCTAACCCTTTCCACTTCCTCCTTAACAAATCTTTGCCTCCCATTTGGCCGTAAAACATTTTGTTTCTTAGTCTGGAATTGAACTTTTCAGGATGGGCCTCTGGAAAAAGCACAATAGTTTTAAATTATAAATAGTTTAATTAAGTAGTCCACTCATAAAAACTAGGTATTATCTACCATTTTTAATATTCGAAGTTCGTTACACAATTATTACTAATTGTAATGCGATTATCGCGTTTTAAGAGCGAATCGGTCCTTGTGTTTTCCCTCGTTCTCAAAACTTTCTTTGCCGAGATCCTTTTTCCCATTCTCTCGTTCCTTTGATCCTTTAAGGAGTTTGAGCGAGTGGGCGCAACTTCGTTGTTTGTATTATGGCTCATTCACCACGATGATCAATAAATTATCGCTTTGACGTCAAACTGTGGCGGTTTGGAGAAATCGCGGTCTCCGGATAAGGAGCTAACCGTCGCTTATTTTCTTTCCGATTGAGAGGCGAAATTGCTCTTTAAATATGCCTTCTATGCGCTTGTCGACTTAGATGTTTTATTTACCAATAGCTAAGTGAGTTATGAGGAGGATGGCTATAGCGAGGCGCAAAAATGGATGTCAGAATTTAAAATAAAATTATTTATAAAGGTCTGACTAATGCTCTAATAAATGAATAATTTTTCCTCAAAATCTTAAGGTCAAAAGGTCAGCTTCGTTGCCATTAAAACTTCAAACAAACTATTAATTATTTTCGCCATAGGATTAACCTGATTAAAAAATGGCATGATTAAATTTGCAAAGAATAGTATAAAGGACTCTTAGGTAAATGATACTTTATAGCATAGAAAAACAAAAAATAGCATCCAAAACCATGGGTAGTAGACCTCAGCAAATATCAATTATAGACAATGTCTTCACAGATTACAAAAAAAGGTAGTCAAAACCTGGCGCAGCATAAATTGAAATTGCCACTCTGGCACTTTAAATCTTATTGCTACGGTTTCAGCAAGAAACAATGAAAGGTATTAGACTGCGAAGTCTTAAATGTACCAATAACCATAAATTAGCATTCAGAAGCAATTTCTGTTGAGGGTTAAACCGATCTTGGTTCAATTGTCACAAATACAAGGTGTCTCACAAAAAAAACCAGGCGATGCTATAACTCAATTATTTATGAACAGATTTTGATGAACTAAAAACCAAATAAAATTGAAAAATTTGAACAAAATGAATTATGTAGCTATTTGAATCCTAAATTTTGACGTTATGAGTTATATAACTATCTGTATCGCCATGAGGCCACCTGCATTATTCTGTGGTCATCTGCATTTCATTTCATCTCATCTTATTGTATTATCTTGTACAAAGATGCCTGGCTCCATGGACAAGTGGCGCCCAAATGATATTCAACGCGAAGGAACAAGATAAAACCGCCTTTAATCATTGGAATCACATCATTCTTCCTCATAATTTTCTGCGAGTAGTTATCCTGCAAGTGTGATATTGTAAATTAGTTCTTTATAAAAAATAGTTACTAATGTTGTTATTGGCGAAAATGATCACATATCAATTTCAGTTTAAGTTATTTAAAAATAAACGGTGAATTTACAGATATGCTTGCAGTATATTTCCAAAGCAATAAGAACTCCGGTGAAGCAATTTTTATTCTACCCCCTTTCTTAATAGAAAAGTACGTAATCGCAATAAATTTAACCGTTAAAAAAACCAATTTACGACGCTATGGGTTTTTCAAAAGTTTGAAAAAAATAATTGCAAAACTTTGATGAAAATGTACAACTCAACGTATTGTTTAATGTTGAAGAGAATCCAAAAACATCAGTAAAAGACATTATTAAGGCCTTGAAGCTATTTTATCTCGTCCCTTCTCGCTGGATATCATATGGGCACCATTTATCCATGGCGCCAGGCGTCTTCGTACTGGATAATATAATAGGATGAGATGGAATGAAATGCAAATGACCACAGCATAACACAGATGGCCTCATGATGATATAAACAGTTACATAATTTATAATGTCAAAATTTAGGATACAAATGGCTACATAACTTATTTTCTTCAAATTTTTCATTTTTTTTCAATTAAAAATTGTTTTAACAGTAATTTGTTATACAAATTCAGAAAAATATTTTCTATCAAAAAAAAATATATGGAGTTTTATTTGAAATTTTGAAGTCGACATCTGAAGCAGAAGAGTTAAGTTAAAAAAAAACAACTTTAGCGTTATTTAGTATTCTGAAAAATATAATTTTATTTGGTTTTAAGTGGATAAAAATCCGTTCGTGAATAACTGAGTTATAGCTTCGCCCGATTTTTTGGGACACCTTGTCTATATAATGTCGGTGCCTTGTGGGACATTAATGGTGTATCACGACTTGTCGTGGACTTCAAAAATTGCATTTTTTTTAAAGAAAATTGTTATATTTATGATTAAAAATTCTGAAGAAATTTTCCGTTATTTGGCATTAATAATTTCAATTAGAAGTGCGTGAAAAGGGAACAATTGAAGTTTGTGATGACGTATTTGAATATCCTCAAGAGTGTGGCAATATGGTCGAATGTTCGAGTTGTATTGTTTTGAAAATTGTTCACCTATATATTTGATTGAATCAGAAACTCGCTTTTATTGTGTGTTCTCCGGAACTGTTGAGACTTACCTCTCGCTTCGTGAAATTCTAAAGCAATATGCGCGTCCACTCCCAACGAATAGTAATTATTGACCACGCTAAGGGGTAGTGTATCCTTGCCATCATTGTTCTGCTCTGTATTGGGGTTGGTCTCAACGTCCAAACACCAGCGATCCAAAAGCACCGTATCGCTGTGGTTGATATTGGTCAATATTTTAGAAATTGGTTCATCTGTGTAACCCTGTATTAAAAAAAAAACAAATAATAAAATCATCAAGTATTAAGGGTTGCATCTTACCCCTCCCCATCCCAAAGCCCTGGCTAAATCATTACCAGTACCCAATGGGAGAACCCCTACAGGGGGTGCTGGTTTCATTTTAATTTGATCTATTACACTCAGCACCCACCCCACTGTACCATCCCCGCCGCAGGCCAATACTCGTAGATTGGGCACTTTCCTGAAAAGCTCCAGTCCGAATTTGGGTCCTCCCTGTGTCAGATCGAAAACCTGCGGATTTATTTTCATATTCAAATCGCGATTGTTTCATCAAACAAATATGTGGGAAATTTAAATGTAGTAAGGTAAATAAATAACGGGGCAAGGAAAGTCGGCTTTTGCCAAGCGAATCCCACGAGAGGAGCTACATCGTAAAAGTCCCAGTTGTAGGTAGAAAAATGGAAAACGGATTTCACAATGTTACAATTTGGTTCGAAGTACCTTAACTCGGGTTTATTAAGGAGCGAGTTACAGGGGAATTTGGGACAAACACACTTACCTGCCTGGGATTCAGAAGCCACTGGAATTTCTGCATCAATTTTAAGCCTTGATTGCCTCCGGATTTCGGGTTAATGAAAACGATCACAGGGGTTACGGTTGTCGATGGAATGGGCTTGATCACGAAAGTTCTATATTCTTTATCCTGAAATTAGGAACAAGTTTGTTAGTTAAAAAGTTAGTTAAATAATAAATCGTCAAGTTCATGGACATAGTGAGAGTCAGACAAATACTAATCGAAAACTAATTCTACATTACATATAAAAAAGTGATAAAATAGGTGGAAATCTTGGTTTATTAAGATTAGACAGGAATTTCTTTAAGAAAATAGCTGCTTTGATTGTTAAAACTATCATTTGCCTCCACTGTGCGAATATTAAATCAGCACCAACAACTCACATTCAGCGCCATCTATTCCGCATTATGTAGTCGTCTTTATTCTTGATCCTTCTAGACCGTAACTGTGTAGTACAGTTTAAGCCCTTGTGTCGGAAAGAGATATACTACGTAACCGTTGACATTAAATTAGACATAGGCGAAGATAAAAGTGGGGGCAAATGAAAGTTTAAACAGACAAAATTGCGAATTTTTGTTTAATTATGAGATTAGAAATAGATAGAGATTTTGATATTGAATGAATTTGTTGATGGTTGTTATGTTTTCGTTGTGCGATTATCGAGTCGAAGCTGAAAAAAATTCAGTTGTAATGAAAAGAAAATTTCACAGAGAAAAAGTTTTAAACAAGTGAAATGTTTGAAAGGAAAAGAAAGATGTTTTGCAAATTAGAAATTCTTTAAGACCAGCGATATCTTAGTTTGGAATATCTGCGTACATCACTTTCTTCTTCCTTTTATTCATTCTATCAACACTTTTCGACATACATGTTTATTTTTTTGTATGTTTTTTCGTTTTCTATATTTGAAGGTGTTTCTTTAACAGTTTTTTTAACATAATATAGATAGTTTTTACCCTTATTTACCTAACCCTGCCTATAAAGCATTTCAATTAACTCTGTTTTGTGGGTGTTGAAAAATATATTAATTTACTTTAATGGAAAAGCCTCAATGGAACAATAATTAATAGCCCTCCATATTTAAGCATAATCACACGGCCAAACCTCAAGGGGGAACTCTGAACTAAATATAATTAGAACCTGAACTTCTGCCCTTATTGCTATTTAGCGAAGTTGTAATTGAATAATAAGCCGATTGTGTAAAAGCGTATTTTCATGTAAATGTAATCAAGATTTTCCCTTACTGTTATATAATATGTTCAAGACAAGGTTATCCTTAAAAGTGATATGAGTTGATTTTTGAAAAAAAATCGAAATTTTGAACAATCTGTATATCTGTTCACTATAAGATTTTTTGCTTTTTATAATTACCTTATTACTAACTCTTCTTTTATTTGATCCCTTTTTCTTTGGCACTTTTCGTAGGCTTGATTTAAAGCTCCCTTTCCTTGGAAGTTTCACGATCCAAGAGGGAGGAACTATAATATTATTATGTACACCTGAAAAAAAGCAAATTGAGAAATCGTTAACTGTTACACTTAGTGCTTCCACAAGTTTCACATATAAACTCGGAGATTGTTTTGCATATGCAATTTTCAGCGTGGGAAACTAAACATGAATATCTATAATACTATTAGGGAAATGTGATGTTGATTCCTTAAAGCTTATTATCACAAAGCGTCAAAACTTGCGAAATTTCAAGGAAAATAAAGTTCAATGATTCTAGAAGTTATAGTTCTAGACATAAAGCACAAAGGCAAAAGAAGTCGAAACCTGAAATATTCAGAAACAGCTATAGAGTTCCTTTGAAATCCTCAACGTTGCATCTTAATGTTGCAAGTAAACATTGAAAAACGTATTACATAAAAGGCATTATTAAAGCAAAGAAAGTACCGAGTATGAAATTGCCAAAGCGAGGAAGTTTTTCCGCTCGTGTTTTTAGATGGATGACGCTGTTTTTAGGAAACCTACTATTTACACAGTTTTCAAGAACATTTTTACGACTCTTTTCAGAATATTCTTTTAAAACCGAATGGCGTCAGAGGTTTCCTTGTTTCCACCCTCTACCCTCATATTCATGTATTAAAACCAGGTAATCAGGGAAATGTAATGAGAAAATATGAGAAAGTGTTGTCATTAAGGTGCCAATAACATTGGAGGCCAAAGTATGACGGTGGAAGTTATTTTACAAATAAACGCATTAGAAAATTGGACTTACCTAAATTACATTCTTCTCCTATTCGTTGAATATTAAAACAAGATTCCTTGTTGTGGTAGGCTACCTTGCACCACGAACAGCATATTGCTACTATTTCTTTGGAACTAAACGATAGTTTTGATTGGAATGACTGAAACAAGACATAATTCATCCTCAACAAGTAACTGCAACATTTTCGTGTTTAAATTCAGTTTTTACTCGCTCCCTAGGATGGGTTTTATGCCTTTCATTATGAGGGACAGGAATTTAAAACTGCATTAAGAATTGCATAGTGCAAACAGGCCTTAATTTAGAAACAGTTCACTTGGGGCCTGTGGAGCGCTATGTCTACCGAGAGAAACATTAAGGAAACCTTTTTCATAAGGAGCTCTCAAAGGGACTTTCAACTGCTTAAAGAAGCTGCGGGAGTTTATTTGATACATTCAGGCAAACTCGAAGGGGACGCCCACAGAAGGAAAAACGGGAAATTATTAAAATTGGGGTAAAGTGAAATTAAAAACTATAGAAAAACAATGAAATATCATTGCTATTTTGGCGAGGCAAAAATAGGTTCGAATTCAATTAGAGAGTTTAATAAGGATCTATTCAGAATAGTTTGCTTTAGGGTGTTTTTATTACTAGCTATTTACCTTGAAAAGAGCAAGGCTTTTGGCCGGAAAATGAAAAGCCTGTTGGAGTTCTTGGAGGGTAGAAGATTTTAAGTGATTAAAGGGCTTTTGTAAGTTTATTAACCTTATATTTTCTTGCTTATTGTGGTGGAAAAAAGACGTTTTTTCCTTCCCTGATACCGATAAACGAATTAATTGGACAAGTGCCCATAAACCATTCTTAACTATTTAAGATTCCACAGAAAGAGATATCCCAAGAAGAGGTTATTTATCTTTTTTTTTAGAGAAGACACTGACAAATTGTCCTGCCTGATATGATAAACCGCTTTTTCTCATTGTTTTATAAATCCATGTAATTCTTTATACAGACTATTTTTGAAAGCTCACGTCTTAGACTGAATATTTTACCTCAAAGAAGCAAACAAGAATGAAATTCTCATATCACTTTAATGCAAACATGACCAATTTAGAGCTATATTGTGACCTAATAGAGGCAACCCACTATACGCTCAGTAACGTTTTTGGCGATTGACTAGATTTGTCTCGCAAAAAACAAATCTTTACGAACTTACTTTAGCACATTGTTGGCATTTGCCTTTTTCGGACCGCCGATGGACCCAATGGTGTTGTATGGTGGTTTGCTCCCGATACTGGCGCACCCCCACATCCCTGAAGCTTGGTTTACATGTGAAACGTTGCCGATCCATTAAGATGCTAACGCAATCTTCATGGCACACAATATTGCAGGCCGAGCATTTAAACCTGCCTCCGTGTTTCTGGAATAGAAAAAGCTTTGTTGAGAAATTTCCTGGAATGTCTTACAAAATAGCTCCACGGCTCAAAGGAATTTAGGGCGAAAATAATGTTAGAGGCAACTTAAACCATTTATAACGTTTTGGCTGCGACAGGGCCTGAAACATCCCCGAACGTAAAGTTGGGATTTTTGGCTAATGATATCTTGAAGGTATAATGATGATGAATATATTACGGTCTATAGCTGAACACGTCGGAAAATTAGTGGGGCGTAAAGGGTCCTAATTTTTAGAATGTCATTAAATTTATGATGGCTGCGGAAAGCACTTGTCCTTCACCCCGTAAATGGGTGGTTTATGCGGTAATTAAATCGGGGTTCATACAGCTAAGCCGGTGCAACATAAAAATGCCATTAGTTCTTCGGCAATTAAGCGATTTAACGAGTTTACAATAAAGCTGCGCATTGGAACTGGAAAAAACATTATGCAGCTTAAGTTTTGAAAACAGCCTATAATAGTTGTTATTTTGTTTTAATTAAGGGAATGCCCAAGATGAAAATACCGTATATATGTATATACACATATATCCCTCGAAAGTGGCGACATTCATTATTCCCACTTCTATTCTTATAATTGTTTTTCATAATAAATAAAGTGTAAAGAGGGAATACAGGTAATAATTATCCTCTTATAGAGCAAGTATTAATTGGTACTTTCAGGATGCAGCTAAAATAATTATAAATGTGCTAGGGAATATTGAAACTAGCCGAACGAGCTTAATTAGGAAGTTATTTAACGTCGTAGTTTCTGCTGTAAATGTGGAATTATGCTTTAATTGATAATACCATTGAAATCCTAGACTTGCAAATGAGAGTAACTTGGAACCCTGGAATAGGAACAGTCCCGAAATCAAATTGAGCGCTTGACATCTCCACTGTAAAGGCATAAAATGACGTTGGAGAAAATCACCTAAATTATGATAAGGGAAGTTGTGGGTTTTCATTCTATATGGTGTTGCATTTGAGACTTGCCAAATAAAGGGTTATCATAAAAAAAAAAAACTTAAGTAGACGTTGACGTATCAGAAGAATGCTTTGAATAAACTTATTAGCTGGTATGTATTTGTTAGAAGTTTGATGGAAATAATAAATGGCATAATCAAGTCCTTGCGTTTACAGTTCACCATCTACTGTGTATTTTTTTATGATTATACGTTATTATAAATGCTAAACATTCTTGACGAGATGGTGGATAGCATTATTTAAAGCACCTACCAAATTTGAATAAGTTCTTCTACTAGGTTTCTTGCAGGAGTGGTGATTCCGATTTTAGAAATAAGTTATTATATTTATGATTAATTATCGCTATTACAAATGTTAGAATGTGCCGAAAAATTTAATTGAACATATCTTGAAAACGGTTAGAGAGTAAAAATATGAAATAGTATAATTATATTAGTATAAAGTAATAATTTTGAGTTCGAACACGCTAATATTATCACGACAATTTCTCCACGATGGGAATTATTTTTGTTATTTCCGGATTTTAAAAAACAAATGTCAATTCTTTATTCAATAATTTTACATATGTACATATGTATGTATGTATATGCCACGTTCTTGTCGAGGGTAGGTAACCAAGCTTACGCTTTCTCACGCACACCACGATATTGACGGATGATGATGAAGAACCATCGAGCAGCCATGGCCTTGTACCAAGCAGGACCATAGAACAGTCGATACCCGAAAGGTTCTTCACAAATTCTTCATGGAACAATCTGTAACTCTGCACTTGAAGTATGCATTATATAGAGTGGTTTAAATTCGAGACTTACCATCGGAATCTCGAAATCCGTAAGAGATACCAGGTCGGTCAAATATTGGCAAAGCTATGCAATCGATCGCTTAACAAAATGCTTTTGCGTTTTTTATGGATACATTAACAGGTTCAAAAAAACAGCTCTTTGTTATGCGGCATAATAATATCTAGCATCGCGCCGCACGACGGTCGTACTCTTTCCCTTGGCAGTAAAAAGGGCCACTAATTTCCCCTCACTATTCATAGGGCTTTGCCCTTCTCTCTGCTTTATTACTACTGCTGTTATTATGTCAAATTAACTGAATTCAACGCCTTCTTTACTTGAAGCCCTTCCACTTTCCAAGGTGACACACATAGTAGGGAGAGTTCCATGTTTAAATTCCGTTCGTTCCAAACTAACAGATTTATTGCAAAACTACTCACTCTCTGTTGCTGTCATCCTCTCTGTTAGTTTTCCATTTGGATATATAAATAATGACGCCAGTTTCAAATCCGTCCCCTCTGAATTCCAAACGATCGCCTAAAGCCCCGAGATGGATATGGATCAAATCCACCGATATTTTATGCTTAACTCCCTGTGCTTTTTACTGTTCTATCAGAACACAAAACTCGTATTTGTCGGTGTTCTTTAATGTTATACGCTTTTCCATTTCCAGGGCTTTGGAAGGACGAATGGCAGGCGATTTTTATTACTCCTTGTAAAGTTCGAACACAACGCCATAAAAGTTGCCCGAAACACATGTCCTCGATGACACAAATGGATTTTATTGGAAAATCTCTCATTATTTGTTCGCAATTCAATAGGAACCTGGATCAGCTTAAGATCAAACATTGAAATCCGGATTTACTGTAAACGCGAATTAATGACTAACACTTTCATGCTAAAATGAAATTTCACAACAATTTCGTTGCTAATTACCAGTTTTAAGCTCTGAGGTAACTAGGAACTAATTATATTAAATCCTGCAGGGTGTCCTCGGCTTAAGACAGTTTTTCTTCGAGTATGTGCACGGAAAGTTCCACCATTAAATTACCCCGAAGGTAAAACATTACGATATGGCGCACATGAATAAGTAAGGGCTATAAATGTACAACCTGAGGTGGAATTGGCACTTTACGGGCCCTCAATTTGGGGACCTTATTAAAATGATATTATCCGCAGTTCTGTAATAAAAAATGAGACAGAAATCCACGTGTATTTTTTGGCACGTGTCGCTGATGAGATATTGTAGACGAGGTTGTGTTGATCTTTAAGAATTGCAATGGACTTATCTCCACTGCAAGCGCAAATAATAAAGTGAAAATTACAAACAAAATTTTAATTGAACTGCGAATTGCTCTTCTCAGATGGTGTTGTTCTAGGCTTCCAGGACTAAAATGAACGATCAAATTATAACTGAACGGGGCGGGTATCAATTTCTGGAAGTTTTAAACTTCCCAAAGTTGAACGCGTAGGAACTTTGGGAAGAATAATTATTTCTTTTATGGAAATTATTTCGCTTGGAATTATTGATATAGACACCGACATTTCCATTTACTTCACGAACAAAAATCCTGCATATGCTAGACTCCATCGATAGATCTAATATTGCCAGTAAAATCGGCATCTCTCGAAAATTGAGACTTCGATATTACTTTCGGTCTATGCGAAAGCGCCTCAGGTAAATCTCGAGGATTTATTGCAACTCTCGTAACTTCGAGCAAATCCTGATTCATTGTCTTCGTGCAACATTAGAGATTCATGGGGCGGATAAAAAAGTGAATCAGGCGCATAAATTGTAACCGTTTTTTAACCGCACAAGTGTACTATTGGAGCCAAAATTGCTTTGTCCCTATATCTGCGTTCGCGACGGTGACAAGATTCTGATAAATCTGAAGAATTATGGTGTAATTTCGGCTTGAATTTCAGTAATAGAAATGAGTTACTTTCGAAGACTCGTTCATCAGAGAGATTTACAGCGGAATTTTTCGAAGAGCAAATAATAGGATATATGAAAGCAATTTATCTTATTTCTTGGTAAATGGTGCTTACCAGACATTCAGCGTCTCCAACATAACAAAACTCCACCGATACAGCCGTGGAAACCCACAGGTGGTCCCCGATTGTAGCTGATTCACTCCAGTCTGGAGTGCCCTTATGCAGTCGCTCTGCCGGGCCAGTCGATCTTCTGTAACAATGAAATAACCATCATTCCCAATTCACACACATAAAAAAATCTTTTATAAGTCTCTGCTCACAACCGTAAGTTTTTCGACTAGCGTGCACCGCATACATAACACAACAGACCCTAAAACCTCCTTACTCAACACAATCTAAACACAAATTAGATCTCTCAGGAGCTGATAATTACCCATGGAGTGTTCATGATTCCTCTTTCAACGGATCCGAACTGAAACACTAATTCTAAGGAAACTCGAGACGAAAGCTGTGCTGTTTCGTTTACCAGTTATCTCGAGATAATTACTCAATTAGGACTAATTCCTGCAATCCAAAGGAAAATCTCTGCTATTCTCGTAAGTTTGATACAATTAATGACATACACGAGGTCCAGAAGGAATTTTATATGGAAACTCTGATTTTTGGGGTTTTTTAATTATGGGAAGTAGGAGCAAATTAAATGTAATTTCAACAAAAATGAGAAGTATACTTTAAGGTTATTTAATGCCTCAGAGGCGAGGAAAATCTATATCCGAACTTCCATAATCATTTTCAAAAAATGGAGATGAATGCCAGGCTGAAGTTAGATTCACATTTACAGCGGATCCGATGAATATTGAATTCTGAGTTATATTATATTATAATAATTTTAATTTTATACAATGCCCCGCGTAGGAAATTCAGTCTGTTTATAACTGAACTAATTTCAAGACGAGATAAATTTATCCCCACATTGAAATACAGAAATCAGAATATCGCATATATTTGATTTTGCACACTATTCCAGGACGGCTTAAAGAGATACCAAGACACCCCCTTAGACATTCTCTGAGTCTCATATCTGAAAAAACTTTGATAGGGAATGAATCCATTATAATTTTAACCCTCTATAATTCCCGGCTAATACCAAATAAGGTGGATATACACAGCGTTTGAAATGTGATTCACCTTATAAACTGCCTGAACTAACCTGAACTAATCTGAACTAACTTCGAAGGGGGGTGAACGTATTCTCATATTGAAATATAAAAAATTGGAATGCCACATGAATTTGACTTTGTACCCTATTCTAATGCGACTTAAAGGGATACAAAGATGCCTTTATAGACACCTCATAAGTATCATATTAGGAAAAAAATTTGTCATGGAATTAATGTATAATATTTTTAACATTACACAATTCCCGGCTAATGCGAAACAGGGCGGATATACGGAACGTAGGAAATTCGGTTCGTTCCATCATTTAACTAACTTCGAAAGGGAATGAACCTCCCATTAGAAAATTAAAACAGTAATATAGCATGAATCTGACGTTGTGCACTAATCTAGTAGAGCTTAGCTGTTTGCCAGGACATGTCCTAAGGCAGCTTGTCACTGTCATAGCTGAAATAACTTTGTGAGGGGTTGAATTCACCCCATATAGGAAAATAAATCGTGGAATATCGCATAAATCTGACGTTGTGTACGATTCTAACATGATTTAAATTTGTGTCAGGACAAGTCTTAAGGCATCCTGTTACTGTTGTACCTGATCACTTAGTGAACGGTTGTATTTACTCTCATATGAGAAAATAATGCGTGAGGAATCTCGTCAATTCACCCTAATTGTATTTTGATTCTGTTTCACATCATGCAAACAATTTAATTTTTCAGTTCATAAGTGGTGTAAAAAACGCTGAAAAATAGAAGATTGTTGGTTGCAAATGATGTAATGACCTAAACTTCCTATCTTAGAATTCAGAAAATATACCTGGTGTGACGTATTTAATGGCCGTAGATCTGCGTCTCTCGCAGTGGCAACTTTTATCATTAGTTATATTTTATTCGGAGTTTCTAATACATTTAAATATTTCCAGTTGTATTAGATTGTGTGTATTTAATTCTTTGCATTTTTATTAACTACATTTAATTCGACTCTAACTTTTAAATTACTTTCTCGCACATTTTTAACTTCCCCACGCAAATGTGCGCGGAAAGCGTTTTCCTGCGTTACTTTAAAAGATGCGAAATATGCACTACTGGTTTCCAACGATCACGTTGATTATTGATTATCTTTGATCTAGATAAAAAAAAAATTATTGACCTATCAGCAATGCGATTCCCCTCAAAGTTATTTACGAAAACATTTGCCGATTTTTTAACGTCAGAGGACAAATTTGAGAAATTCAATTTTGGTTGCTGGTCAGTTAAAAATATGAACGAATGTGCAAAACTGTGGAATTTATTTACTTTTTTGCATTTATTCATTGTTCGTAGCTAATTCCATAACCATTTACTTGTTATTGATATTTTAACCCCGAATCTTTCTGAATAGATTTATATTGCCGTTATCCGAAAACATGAGCGATATATCTGTGATTTGTGGATGAAAATCTCATCAAATATCATAAAAACTTTCATTTTCCGAAACGCAAAATGACGATGTTTGATATGTGTATCCTTTGTGTACATCGAATTGTGCAGATCCTTTCATTTTTGCTAGTGACAGTCACCGAAAATTAATAATTTTGAAAGGCTTTGTAAACATTAACCAGCAGACATTAGAAGGAATGTACCGTGGATGTTTTATTAAAGTACTGGACAAACGACATTAAAAATTGGATTATTCCACATCTTACAACAATTTAACCCACTTGGGGGTACATTCAATGTCCAAATTAAGGTTATTTCAGGTGTGACAGTGATTAGGTGCATTAGGAGATCTCTTGGCATATATTTAAGCGCTATCATTAATATTACAACATAGACCTTCATTCAACTGATTCATTTTCATCGGATGTTTTTATAGGATAATTGGGTTTAAGCGATATTGGAAATTACACTTGTCAAAGAATGACCCCTTAAACATGCATTTTTTATTAGGAGATGGGGCTAGAGAGCATAAAACACACAGTGGAAGGAAACGTCTGTTTAATAATTTTAAACGAGTTTATGACATTAATTACTCGGCTTAGATTATAGAGACTTTAGTTGGTAGTTGAACGAAGAGCATGTAATTACTTAAGTTGTTAAATTCCCCCACGATCTTGTTAATTTTTATCTCCCCGTTTCAAATTATTTATCCTCACCTGTTTTTGTTTTTATGATAGACCGATTTGCTCCTCACTAATCCCCGTTTTTTGCGCATGTTTATAGAATTTTGAATGATACCGCTCACATTCTCAACTTAAAAAAAAAATGATTGCTCCTCTCTTCACGGAAAAATATGAATTTTGTTGAAATTTATTTAGAACTGAAAGTTTTATGTGAAACTAGTACGAAAACTAACTAAACCGGGAAATCTTCGTTCGACATGGAAGGCACGGGCTGAACACCAAATGGACGTAAATGAAATAAACAAGTTATTGGAGAGAATAGTTTTAAATAGCAGTTGCTGATTGAAAATATTTATGCAAGGCGAGATATTTTTAGAGGCTCCTGGCGGAAATGTGAAATTTGACAAAGCAAATTCCAGACGCCGTATGGCAACATCTGAGAACTAGTTTATTTGGACTACCTATTGGCGTTTCTTATTAAGTCACAAACGAGTTACGGCTCCATTTCAAGAATATATAGTTGAAAATGACGCGTATCCCCTAAAAAACTCTTAATAAAACTTATAACAAATTGCCTTGTTCCAGAAAAAAGTACAGACAGTTTATGTAAACAATAGATAATCAACCATTTTAATCGATCTTTGTGCTGTAATTTGCGTTCCCCACAATTAGAAGGAACATTTAGGGAATAATTTGTGCAAACAATATAGTCGATAATAGAGAAAATGGAGTCCTTAATAATACAAAACAAATTTCAACAATATACGAGTATAACTGTCGCCCTTGGAGTTTGAGTTCCCTGATGTTGCCACAGGAATTTTATAAGTTGCCAAATGCTCAAATAAAGCAGTCTCATAACATGCATTTATAAAGCCCAAATATTGATTGAAATTAAGCACTTTACACGTCGCTTATATCGGTTGTAATCCGATCGCTGGATGGGATATTGGCAACATCTAGCATACGGAAAAGCCGTCAATTTTCGCAGCACATTTTTCGCGCACCATCGCGTCAAACTGAAAGGAAACCCGTTCGAGATGCCTGCACGAAAAACTTTTATTTAAACAGCTTATCTACGTATACACGAAAAATCTCTATCGAAAAGTCGACGACACGTTGCCGTTCTTGTTTTGCTTATGAAATCGGCTTTTGTGCTCTACGAAATATATCACGAAAAGATGTGAAGAAGAGAAAAAAATGAAAAAAAAAAAGATTTCCTTTTAGATAGTGAAGAATCGAAATATGTGGGAGGATTTAATTAACATTTATCTGGATTTCCTTTAAGAAAATATTTGAGGTAAACGCTTAGTATAAAACTTAATTAAATTTCAGAATTTTTTTTGCCAAATCTTTCAAATTTAAAGCGAGATAAGTAACTTTGAATTTAACAAATTATCATGAACTTGGACTCAATTTTGTAAGTGTAAATTAAATTATTTGATTAAACTCATTTACGACAATTTGAAACGAATGTTCCTGAAATAAATTTCAGTTTCTGTTAGGGAAATATAACAAACCGGAATTGGATTTATCTTCTCATGCTTCTCTGTTAAAAACAATAAATACCTACCTATTTATTAAACTATTATATCTATCACAACTGATCTAGGTTAAGTTGAATTGAATACAATTCCCTATAAATTTCAACAAACTTGAATAAGTTTTAAATGAATTTTGTAGTAAATTTAATTAAATTCATTTGAGAAAATTGAAACAAATTTCGAGCGTTCAGATTAAATTTAATGAGACTCTTTCTCCAAAGAATTTTGACACTTCTTAATTGAATTATGCGTAGTGTAGAAGTAGGATTAATATTTTATCAACACACTTTTGCAACAACCAACAACCCCAAAAGAATTTGACCCATATTTGTAGTTGTAGATAAAATTTTATTAAGCTTGCTTTCGAAGATTTGAAATCAATTTCGACCTACTGTATTTAATGTTTAGTATGCGGTAATCAGTAATTTGTGAAATTAGGCCAGTATCCGTGGAAGTTCAGGTTAGCAACCATAATCACAACAAAACTGTTTAGGGTCAAATTGTTAATTTGCCGTTAACATTAAGTTTAATTAAAGTCTAAACCTAGCATACGAAAATATTTGACAATCCCTGTTTAGATTTACCAGAAATGAACTAGGTTGAATTGGATTTAACTCAATTTCTTATAAATTTCAATGACCCTGAAATAATTTTAATTAAATATCATATTTACAAATTAAATTTAATTAAATTGTCTTGCAGCAATTTGAAATTTTCCGGACTAAATTTAATTATGTTCACATCTGCAAACTTTTTTGATAATTCTGAATGTAATCCCGGATTGAATAAATGAAATTTGGCGAAATTAAACTTGATTTATCCATTCATGTTTTTCCATGAAATGCAATATTTAATAATCAACTTGTTTATTACCAAGATTGAACTTGTATGCAATTAAATTTAAAAGGCTTTTACCGGTAAATTGAAATCACCTCTGTATTCATTGAATGTGGAGTTTTATTAATAAATTGGCAATAAATTTTAAAAAACCTTAACAAAATTTGACTCAAATAAACTTAATTAAGAAGATTGAATTTAATTAAATCCTCGGTCCCCGAATAATTGTTTTAAATCAAATATAGGATAATTTAAACAAATTAAAAGTTCACTCAGATTTGTTCCATACTACAAATGCATTATTAACAATTTTTAAAATTTACTAAAATTAAGCAGCTTTGAATTGAATTTCAGGCGATGTAAGTAGTTTGAAATCAACTTTAAAATAATTCAAAATGGAGTTGCATTAAATTGCCGAACATTTGCGTAAATCTTAACGAATTTGAACTGAGGTGCTGAATCATAAAAATAGGGTTGAGAAAATCCAGTAGACAAGCCACTTAAGAAGATTTCGACTTTCATATACGTATAGAACTAGTCTAAGAAACTACTAAAGAAAATAAATACCAATTCGGATTTTTCAATGTTTTCCCTAGACATCTTGGTGGTGTTATTCTAGTATGTTCAAGCTAATTTGGTTTTATGATTGTGCCATGTTTACCTCACTTAAAAAAAAAATAATTAATACATACGTTTAATTGTCCAGCATATAAACAGAAACTTTGTTGTGTTTATTTTTCGTCATATCCGAGCAGGAATGGGAAATAATGTCTAAGACTTTCTGGGTATCGGGCGTTTAATTAAGTTCCCCGAACATGGGCTTATGGAGCTTCATATATCTTAGAGGTTTATTTGGATTTCAGAACAGAGCGGGGAAATTGACATTGTAACACTGTTAAACTGTAAAGGGTGGAAAAGGAAGAAAGCGTTGTTAAATTGGAGAGAAGTTATAAAGTTTTCATTGGGTTGAAACCGCCATGAAGAGACGTAAACTTTATAAGACAATTTAATAAACCTAAATTAGTTATGAAAAAATTTGAGAGCGTCGTCTCTTGTTAGATTATTGAATTCAGTAACGAAATAACATAAACACCGAGGTATAATCTCTAGAACAAACATCTTAAAATTAGAATCCGGATATCAGACAGGATTTTATGCAGTGGAAATATTATGCTATTACGTACGTTTTATATTCTTCCATTTCGGTGTAATATACCCCTACATTACAGGGTTTTTACGCAGAAATTATAAGAGTAACAATGACAAGGTAATAATTTTGCCTTTTCTCTTACATTTGAGGAAACCTCTTTCTACCAATGAATTATTAACGGAACACTAAATCAATATTGTGACGTGGGAAAGAGTCAAAACTGTAATCCAGAGTGTAATATATTGCGGCCTGCCATTGTGCCAGTTCGAAAGAGCTTTATTATTTACTACCGAAGACTAAAGACTCTCTGGGATTTATCTACAGATGGATTGTGGCATCAGTTTTGTACAAATAATAGCAAAAGATCGAGATCAGCTATATCTATTAGATAATGACTTTTTTACTTTTTTTGTGAATTGTGGATATTCCAGGGATAGTATCAATTTTCGCTCTTAAAGCATTTTGATTTTCCTAATAGCGAAGCAAGAAAGTAGTGGATCGATATGCGGTAAACAACCTGCCAATCTAATTCAATTATTTACTCAACTAGCCCGTTATGCGGATTGCCAGACTATAAAATAAAAAGTCAATAAATAACGACTTTCCAATTTATGTTTGATGTTACTTCCAGAATTAATTTCCAAAAAGTATCATAATATTTGGGCGAAAATATGAGGTTTAGATAGGGGAGATTAAAACGTTATTAACAAGGGAAATCATCTGTTTAGTTAGATCAATGAATCAGGAATATTCGACCTCGATTTGGGAATTTAAAGACCCAATCATCAATCTCCATTAATAGCGATTATCGATATTTTACGCTTGGTCATGCTGTAACGATTAAGTAATATGGGGTAGACACATTTTTGTACATACAGAATTTGTCATAAAACTACACTAAGGAATTTAATTACAATGCTAAGACAATGTTTTCATTTTCTGCTTACCAAAACTTGGTGTTCTAGGTGGAGTAGGGGATCAAAAGAAACGCTCGAATTCTTCAATGGGGCAAATTTGCTTTCTCGCAAAAGTTTTCTGACAACGTTCTAAAAGCAGTTTAAAACGCATTGTAACAAATGAGTGAGGAACGATTGCTGCCGGAACTTTGGAAGTTACGTGTTAATCTTAAAGTTTAGAATTTAGTTCTTTAACTGTTTGTTGTGTTAAAATATCCATAAGCAAAAAATGCCGGAACGTATGTCATAGGAGTTTGACCATAACAACCGGAGCAAATTTTAAATATTCACAATATCCAAACAAACGCATCGGTTCATAATTTTTTCACGCTTGGAGAGCCAGAGAGGGTAAATTTAATTCGGATGTTTCCTTGAATAGTTCATATTAATCGGTCCTTCGTGAATTTCGTTGTTTTTGCGTCTCGAAAGAGGGTTATATCTCTTACTTTCTTACCCCAATTATGTCGTGTCCCAAAGGTACGGACACCGACGCAACAAGGATCTCCTTTTATTTTGATATAGAACCGAATAGATCTCTCGAGGATGGAACGTACAGGGCACTTGTTTTCTTTTGACAAATAAATTGGACCTTTTTATTGCTGGTCCTTTAACCTTGTAAGGTTCTGTACCTACCTCAGTGATAGTGGAATTGCTCATTAAAATTAACCAATGCCAGGTTTTGTAACGTTATCTCAATCCATTTGAACATATAAATGTAAACAATGGATGGGGGACAATGATCTGTATTACGTAAAATGAGGACACTCAACTTTGTTCTATTTCCAACTTTCTCGTCGATATTTTATAGCATCTTTTATTACAATATGTGACACCGAAGTTTGGATTCGGGAATACCGACTTCATGTTTAATATCGAAGAAAATCCAGGAAAAGTTTCCAGCAAAAACCGAAAAATGGGGGATAATAAAAGGCGAAACAAAACAAATCTTTATTTACCCGACCCAAACTTTTTATATGGAATATTGACAAAAGCCTAAAATTCTTCAATATTCCATATATAGGTAGGTACCTGAAAACATGCTCCATGCGTGATCAATCCTACCTATTGGTTAAACTGGAAGCCGCCGGGGGCGCCGTCATCGCCAGAGCTTTGTATCGCGCTTGCTCGTCAGTGGGCAACACTATGTCAACGGAGCGCGAACGCAACGCCACGTTAGGACCCACTGGTACTTCCAAACTCATCCCCGAATGTTGTAATTCTTCGGTCTTTTTTTCAGGTACTTTGGAGAAACATGAATCCACAGAGGCTGCTCTATCACGTTTTAAGTCTGGCACCTAAAAAGATCAATGACAGGTTTAGAATAATTATCAAAATTAATTTTCACTCTATTGAATCGAGGATTTAATAGGTGTACAAAAAGAAACTGAGCATTTTTTGGCGAAATTAAGCTTCATTAAAAACATAGTTATTGAAAATATTAGTAATCAAAATAATTTCCATAACTGTCTATGGTCTTTTGCCATTTACTGGGTAGACGATGGATGCCCTCGTGATAAAAGCTTAGTGGTTTCGTCGAAAAATAGTTATCGAGCCATTTTCGAATATCTTCAACATTCAAGAATCGTTGGTCAGCTAAATGAGACTGCATGGATCTGAACAAGTGGAAGTCGGAAGGAGCCAAGTCTGGAGAGTACGCCGCATGCTGGAGTATTTCCCAGCCTAACGAGAAGATGAGTTCCTGGGTCGGTTTAGCTGTATGCGGACGAGCATTATCATGCAGCAATATCACTTTCCGACTTCCTTGGCCCGTAAATGGTCTTTTTTCCTCCAGAGCATCGCTTAATTTGATCATTTGGGCCTGATAACGGTCAGCTGTAACAGTTTGACCAGGTTCCAGAAGCTCATAGTAAATGACTCCTTTACAATCCCACCAGACACACAGTAAGATTTTCTTGGCATGAATGTTTGGTTTTGCAACTGATGTGGATGGCTGGCCTGGGTCAACCCATGTTTTTCTGCGCTTAGGATTGTCATACAAAATCCACTTTTCATCTCCCGTAATAATATTATGCAGAAAATTCTTCCTTTTATACCGAGAAAGCAAGTTCATGCAGATGTCAACTCTTCGATTTTTATTGTCTTCGGTTAGCTCATGAGGAACCCATTTTCCTGCTTTTTGAATTTTTCCCATTCCATGCAATCGAACTGAAACTGCTTGTTGAGTTACTCCTAACTGCTCTGCAAGTTGTTTTTCAGTTTGGCATGGATTTTCATCCAGTAAAGTTTGCAGTTCTTCGTCTTGAAACTTTTTTTCGACACCCGCACGTGGATCGTCCTCAAGACAAAAATTTTCCTCACGAAACTTCTTAAACCATCTCCTAACAGTTGATGCACCAACAGAATTATCTCCCCAAGCCGAATTAACCATTTCTGTTGTTTCAGCAGCATTTTTGTTCAGTTTAAAACAGAACAACATTGATATTCTCAAATATTGCTTGGAAATATCCATGTCTCTATTTACGTTTTGTGCACTGAACTACAGCTCCTAAACAACTGAAACTTTTATCATATAAAAAGTCATAAATAAACAATACCTGCTTACAATTGCAGGCGAATTGAACGTGTCTAAGTATGTTTTTTTATTGCATATAACTTCATTGCTCAGTTTCTTTTTGTACACCTATTAAATAATTGAATTACCCTTTACCATATTATCAAGAATAGCAGTGTGTTTCAAAGATAATAGTTATTTTTATAAAATATGTAATTCACAACATTTTCTATCATTTTTTTTCATCATTCGTGCATTTATCATATAGTCAGGAAAAGCACAGAAGCTTGGTAAAATAAGGAAAAAATTGTCAAATTTTTTTATTCCCTAAATTGTAAGTTACACATTTTTTATAACTACTTCTTTCAGTAAGTTTGATAAGATTTATTGAACTTGAAGAACAAAATAAGTTAATACACAATCGTAGAAAAAATGTATCAACCTAATACGTGCGAAAGGAACTTTCCCGCACTGGACACCGACCGAAATATGCTCTGCGTCGTTTAGGTAAAGTATGACTTCTCAAGATTGTTAGGTAAATCACTAGTGATTCACAAAATTACAAATTACCATTATTATTTTGGCCATATGCTTCTTTACCATATCGTCAACAGTAACAGTGAAGCTTGACCAAATTCAAAATTTTAACTAATTAAATGGCAAATTAAAAGTGTTCCTGCTACTATTTCCTTTGCTATATTGAGATGATAAAAATTTAATTGTCAACGTTTTTGCTTCACTGTATTAAATTTTTTTTTACGCCTGGTTCATTTACCATATTGTCAAGATCAACAGTGAAGCTTCATAAAAAAATCATTTTTTTAAAATCAGTTCCTCTAGCATATTGTCAAGATTAAGAAAGATCGAAAGTAAAATTTTGTATCTAAACATTGCTGAGCAGAAACCAACCACCTAAATGATTCGATATATCGATATTGACATTTGTATATTTGCGAAACTCCTTGTTATTTCCAACGCAAACTATGTACTATATTTTCATGAATCATTTATGTGTCTTTTCAACAGTTCCGCGCTAAGAACTGGATTCTTTACCTTCTTAGTCCTCAATATTTTGATAAAACTTCCTTTTTGAGAAAAGAAAACTAACCATTAATGTCAAATTTCATTAATGTGAAAAATGTGGGCATTATACAGGAATAAATTACGGCACAAAAGACTAGGAGTCTGTCTATATCCATCCTAATAACACCAAGTTCCATATATTGACCGGACCTGCATCAGGCAATTTATAATTTGAGATATTTACGTTTATAGATGTAAAACAATTCACTGGGAAGAAATGTGGTCCGTGCTCGGCGATCCGTAAACAAGATTTAGCCCTTATAAATTCTTGCTACTGTCAAACCACGTGGAGGGTGGAAAATCCACGCGGGAATTCTTAATAACACAGTTTATTGAATTGGATTAATTAATAAAGGCATTTCAGTCACTGTTGGGCAAATTGGTTTGCTTTCAGGTAATTAAAATTTGTCACCGGAAAGAACTTTTTCCCAGAGCAAGTTATATTGGAAATTGCATCATTTAAGACCCAAGTTTATAAAAACTTAATGCGCACCATTACTTTTTCTTAATTAAGTCTTTGCGAAGTGAAATTTTAGGACTTTTCCGGTATTAAACTAAATGAGTATTTTTAAGATTATAATTATCTTCAAATTTTAAGATTAAGACATTTTTATCGACAAAATTAAACTCGCAAACGAGATTTATTATTACGACAAAATTCAGAGATTAACGCAGTTTTTAACACTTAGACCTATACAATCAGAACTAAAATTGCAGAAACCCCTAAGGGTGTAACTATACCTAATTAACGCAAGAAGAGCACAAGTTGAATGTCAAGCCTTAATCAACCCCTAGAAATCCCTAGTCGTCTAAAGCCTCGTTTCTATGACAATTTCGTGTCAATTCCCGTTAATTCACATTGACATGTTTGCTTGAATTGGGGAAATTAAATGAAATATATGGCGAAACGTCAATGTTTTAGGTAACGTTACCAAAAGGATAATTTCCATAGAAACCATACAAGGGTTGGGGATCATGGTCTAGTGGCATAGTCTCCATCAACATTATTGTTCTAGATAAGTTTGTCAGTACTTTGATCTATTGGCCCTTAAAGTTCTTACTTGCAGATAGATGTCGCTCACTACTAGGCCAGGAATGGTGGTATGGGGCATGTCTCCCTCGGATTGTGCCCCCTCTGAAGTGCCCTCCGAATACGCTTCTGAGGGAGCATCTGACATATTTTCCAGGGAAGTCCCTGTAGGTTCGGCGAAAAAAGCCTCTTGTCGATGAATTGATTTACGTCTGGAATAAGGAAATTACCTACATTTTCTTAGTGTTCAAATTAGTTAGACACAAATAAAAGAACAAATACGATTTTACAGCAACAGGAAGAAGATAAAGTTTTATATCAGCATGCAGAAAGTAATAAACGAAGCTGAAACGCCTTATAAAAAGTTTCTTGGTTGTTATTATAATGTTTTACGTGTTAACGTTGCAATTTCAGCTAATACAGGTATAATGTCTGATAATGGCTATTTAAAAAATGAAACACTGATATGTCCATATTCTTTCTTACATACGTCGAAGAATAAGGTTTACGAATTTAAAAAGTACACGGTCCTTAAGAATGACCTCAAAATGTTAAGACTGTTTTCAGCTATGTTAATAATTATGCGTCCTTTTGATGCCATTTCTGATTTAACAAATTTCAGTAGAAAAACCGTTGAATTTTCTGAAATTTAAATGCAGTGACTTTGAAGCTCTAGTGCGAGATTTTTTTAAAATACACAAACAGTTGACAATTACGTTATTAACTATAGTTTTTGATAGAAAATCATATTACTGATTACTTTTTTGAAACGAGTTGAATCAAAAAAGTCTTCCTACCGCCATATAACTTTCACTTCCATTTCACCATTATCCTACTTACCTCGATTGTGTGGGTGTTAAGGGTGCCTCCGACTCTGGCTCCGGAGGAAAAAACTCTATCACAGGCGAAGAAGGAATCGGCGGTGGTGACGAAATAGTCTGAGATGGCAACAATGTAACTGTCAACACAAACTCGGGAGGATCAACGCTGTTTTCCCTGCTGTTGTCCGTGCCCTTGCTGTAGTCCGCACTATTTTCCCGGCTGTAATCCGTCGTAGTATCCAGGCTACAGTTTGTGGTGTTCCTGCTGTATTCCGTGGTAGTATCCCTGCTGTTGTTGATTTCGTCATCGTCGTCGGAATCCTCATCATCGTCGCTAGATGAGTCGGACAGACAAGGAAGCCATTCCGGAGGACCTGGAGGCAGCTCTTCAGGGGGATGTAATCGCTCGTGTTCTTCTTTACAAATACAATGTATGCATATCTGAAATAAATAAAAAAAGATAAATAATTCAGCTTTTCTACGAGGACACGTTCAGAAACCGGCAAATAATTGCAGACAACCCTAATTTCGAGGCGCTGCCTCCATAAGCTTAAGTTTATAATAAGGAAGCATTACGCGTGAGAGAGGTCTCTGTGTGATGCTTTCAAAACGTATAAATTTAAGAGGCGACTAAAAGACTTTTTAAGCTAGAAGAAAGGCCGTTACCTGAATTTTCTTGGCGGTTTTTATCTCGAATATACGAGTTAGTCTAGCGAAGTCCTTATACTCACTACATATCGAAATATCACGCTTGGCACAAATGAGCAGAGAGGCGAACTAACAATTGATGTCTGTATTATTGTTTAGGTCTTAGTGAATGAATGGCCTTAAATCAATATGAAATACAGAGGGAGGATCGATAAACACAGAACTAAGCCCCAACTTACAGTTCCTTTGCTGCCGGACGATCTCCGTCTTTGGAACCTCCTGCTCGGCACCTCAAGAAAATTCCCCGATTCCTCAGACCCCCCCGAATCTACACTACGTGATCGCTGATCAATGTGTGGCACCCCCAGAAAGCCCTGAGACTCTCCTGCACACCCTGCATCTTGCAGACGTTTCGTTTCCAACTGAATTTCGTCAAAGGAGGCGGACCGGATCTGAAACAAAACAAAATAAAATTATTTGTGAAATAATTTGAAATCTCTGTTTTATATTATTATCTTTATAATATTGTAGTCCTCTGCATGATGCATGTCATCCCGCAGCATTTTAAAACAAAGGAAACCGAACACGTGGGTTTACCTTAATATGACAAAAAGGGACAAGAATTTAATGGAGATGGACAAAACATATCCTACAGGATCGGTATGGGGATCTATGCAGTCGGTAACCTAGTTTTTTGCCTTGTCCTTTGTTAATTGGAGATTTTGATTAGTCACAAACAAATTTAAATGCAAAACATTACTTTTTGTTTGGCCCGATTGTTGTTTTTTGCATATTTAGGAGTTTTAAAAGCAGGATTTCAAATTTAGCACACATTTTTTTACCTGTTTAGGTACTTCCAGACTGCTTTGCATCTTCATTTCTGCTCCCGTAGGTGTTCGAGACCGTTTGAATGTCGTGCGCAAGCGTTGCATGGTAGTGATGGCCAGAAGCCCTTTAAAGGGCTACTGCTGGTGATTCTGGTACTGGAAAAAAATGTTTGATTACCACATTCGATTGAAATTCTAAAGTATTATTATTTTCAGATTATCTTCCCCCCTCACCCTGGTTTCATTACTAATCGCTAAATGGCGCAAGGGATAATGCATTTAATAGTTCATATTGCCTTCCAGTAGATGGTGCCACTTGAACGGTAAAACTGTATTTATAAAACAGTTAATTACTGTGAATGAAGGTTCAATTCTCGCTGTCTAAAGGGCAATTTTCAAAGGTTTTAATGCAAGTACTTTCATCTAAAAGGAAAAATCACCAATCCTATTACCGACTTTTAAGTTTTTTTCGGTCTTATTTTGAAACCTGCCGTGTGAAAAGCGGACGGATAACGACTACGGGGCAATCAAGTTTTATTTCGTTTACACTTCAGCTTTGTAGGAAATAAATGAGCCAACTTTTGAGAGCCTGCGACAGTTCACGGCTTTTTCGGACAGGAAATAAACCATCTACTAAAAAGATGGTCGGTCTTTTTGCGCCACTTCAAAATCGCCTTAATTGTTCATTCAACGCCCCGTTTCTGTGCCTCATTAATAGTTTAGGATTTACGAACAATGTTTGACTCTTTTTGTTTGCCATGAAAAAACAGGCTTTTCCTCTCTGGAAATGTGCACGTGTATTCGCGTTTTTCAATTAAAATCTTTGCTGTCATTTATTATTTTTTTAAGCACAGGTCGAAAACTATAAATTACACAAAATGAAATTCGTTTTAACACATAACTACCAGTTCGTTATTAAATGTTTATTTTATTGTTTACATTGCACCACGCGAGTTTCCGTTGTTAAAACATAAATAAAATATTTTACATTGTTCCAAACTAATTTTGCGCTCCTTGTCACTATTCAAGGAACTGGAAAAAGGGGCAAATTTAAGACAACCGCATTCCTTCCACGGTGAATAGAGTCGTTAATGAATGCTTGACGGCATGATGGATGATCGTGCAAAAAGGAACAACCATAAAGCCCATGAAAACGGGGCAAAGACAGCCTACAAGAAATAACACAGAAGGAAGGCCACTCCAACGATATTAACACCAAACAAGTGATGCGCCATTAGAAATATGTCAAAGTTTTGCAAATTAATAGGCTGTTCCAGACATTATGTTCTTGGATTGACCTTTATTAGCTGATTTTCAAACAATCGGAATTGATCTCCGACAATTGCCCGCCAACGCGTTTTGTTGACAATCAACTGATGGGAATCAATCAATCTAGATCTTTTTTCTAATAAGGTTTAATGTTACACTCTCATTTCTGAAGGTCGCGTCTATGGTACCTCACATCCAAGTAGATTTAGAGCTGCAATATACATTTCCTAAATTAAAACAATTATCTCCAAAGTATTAAAGAAAAAGTTTAGTCCTAAGAAAAGCATTAGCGGCAAGATGTAAACAGGCTGCAGTATGGCCCAGAAATTTTCCTCTAAAGTTGGGATAAACTGTGTAGAGGAAAATCCTCTGTTTTAGAGGTTATCAAAACTTGGGCTACTTGCAATCCTGTATGAAAGGGTTCAGTGGTGTTTAATAATTCACACGGCTATGGCGTAAGTTAATTAGTGTAAGTTTTAATTAGTTCTGTAAACAAATTAATGGCCAATTTGATGCGAGGCAAAACGAACAGGAAATTTTTCATTATTGAACAGTTTCAGCGATATCCTTTTCATACAGTTCGAGAGTTATAAATTAACCTATCCACACCCTTATCACATTTTGAAAAACTTTTTGTATGAGCAAGACAAACACAACTATACCCTTTGTACATGTTTGACAGAACGACCTATGTAATCCTAGGAATAACGCACCACAAATACTTCACAGTACATCCAGGTAATATGTAATGGAAATTTATGAGTGACAACTAAAGATAGAATATGCTGAGTGATGGAAGTACAGCAATGACGTTTCCAGATCCACCAGTAGTAGTCTTTGGAATTTCCGTTCACTAATTAATGTTTGTGTTACTTTCGCATTATTACCACATAAACTCGCATTCGTACTATTTTGTGAATTAGAATTTGAGAGGAGTTTTCGCAAAACGCGCAACAAGTTCTGTTATATTTTCCAGGTTGTATTTAACTATAATAAAATAAAGGTTTAAGTTAATAATGGTGATAACGAAAGGGGCAGAAATTTGTTTATAAGTTTGAAGGGTAAAAAATTGGAAATTGTAATAAAGGGTGTCAGCTTGTGTTCGACAAGGGCTGAAAAAGTAAAAGAGGAGTCACAGGAAGAATTCTTAGAGATGCTCTTTTTTCAGGACCTTCTAGAAGCTTTCCTTGGAGGTTATTCAACATTCCAGGACTTCCTCAGATAGTTTTACTTTTTTCTGACAAGATTCTTCAATTCAATACTACTCGAAACAACGAAAAAACACGACGAAAATTAATCCACTTGACATCGGATAGCTAGCGCCAACTGAACCTTTGATGATTTTCAGGCATAATTACTGTGTGTACTGTGTTTTGACAACGAATTTTATTTTTTGCCGGTTTTAATACAGAACATTTTATTATAGGCGTGGAAAAATATCAATAGCAAAGAATCATTCTTACAAAGATATCTAGTCAAATAACGTCGAGAAAAAAAATGCAAATTTTTGTTTTTTCCCTGATATTTCCGGAACACTCGGAATTTGCATAACGTGATCCTACAGTATAAAAATATGTTTTCCTTCCAACTTATACAAAGAAACTTTTCACCATCGGTTGAGAGAAGTCACATTTTTCGTAAGTAGTCTGGAAAATAGACTAGTTGGAAACCTCAAAGGAAATAAAAAGTGTCATTTTAAATAACAAAATTTGAAAAAAATATCGACCCTTTTTGTTTTTCAGAAAATAAAATTGATAATTTTCAAAGAATTTAGAGAAAGCTTGAAGGTTATATTGACTGTTAGTACGAGTATATTAATGTTAAACTTATAGGATTTTGCGAAGAGTTTTGACAAGATTACTCCTACAAGACAGGTTCTGTTATAAGTTTCTTAGCTTTATTTAATTAAAATAAAGTTTAAAGTTAATAACGAATATAACGAAAGGGGCAGAAATTAATTTATAAGTTTGTAAAGCAAAAAATTAGAACAAGGGGTGTCAGCACGTGTCCGAAAGAACTTGAAATAACCTTGGAAGGAAACTATATGCCTCCCACAAGTTCGGTAACCTTTTGACCTATTTATAGCACGTAATCTTATGCACTGGATCGAAGGTAAAGTGGTCCTGAATATTAATAAAACGTTCCAGGAATTAATGATTTCGAAGACCGGGTTAAGAAACTGGAACAAATAGAATATAACTTATTCATAATATTAGAGAAAATGGTGACTAATTTGCTACGATTTTAATTATTTATTTATTAAAATAGAATTAAATGAATTAGTTGATTGTATCATCCAATTAAAGCATAATAATAACAATAATAATAAAACCTATTTTAATGATACATTCGATAACAAATTCGGTGTAAATTGATAAACTAGAATTAATTTAATTTCAATCGCATTTCATTAGACTGATAAAAAATTCACTCACTCGATATTCCGATATAAAACCAAATATTTTCCCTATAAGCAATTACTCATATTCGTAATTTTCAGTATTCCTTTAATTACTGAGACATTCAATTATAAATATGGCAATTATTTGGAATAATGTCCATGAAAATTTGCCTGCAGCATAAAACCCTGGTGCTTTAGTTTATGTCAAATTCGAGCTTTTTATGATTTTAGTGCACTTTTATGACGTTTTACAATTCCGGTTTTATGATGATATTAAAATGCAAAAGCTCAAAATAATACGCAATAATTTCGAGCTATGCCCGCTATCAGTGTCTCCTAAAGAATTTTATTATAATTAAAACGACTGTCTTATGTCCCCATTTTCTAGGTTTACGATCTAGGTAAAACTTGAATTTGAACAAATTTTCTTGTTGTAAATGGCTGATTTATATAACGTTCAAAAAAGTGATCGATGACAACATAACACGCATACAATACCTACATATATATATGTGTACCTATACTCCCCGCGGTCTATTATATTAATGGCATAATCGATATCGCTCATCCTTTAGTAGGGCCTAGAGGGAACTTGCACAAATATGCGCCGTAAAAGGGGGCTCTTATGTGTTGTCGAAGTGCACCTATATGCAGCCAATTTAAGAATTTAAGGGTTCGCTGGCGTGTGACAGCTTTCTTTATAGCTTTCCTATTCTTGTTCAAGTTGTCGATAAAACTTCCGTCTCTTGGTTTGCATATTTCATTCTCCAAATTTTACCCATTCGTCTACCCTGTAAGCTTTATTACTCTTCTCAAACGTCATTGTCGCTAGTTACAAGAGAGACTCGAAACTAATGATGGCGATAAGTTGTCCCTGCATAATCAATCCTAAACATATACGAGGACCGGGGTTCACTCATTGTATATGCAAAAGTTGAACGTGTACCATATTGTATATGATAAATCGTTTGTTCAAATTTCAAATTCATAAATAACCAGTTTGTACATTTAAATGCAAGCTTTGGATTTCGTTAGAGCCATCAAGGGGGCATTAGAGTTCTCCCTACCTGGAAACTAGGACTGTTTTGCGGTGGAATATAACCGTTCCTGTAAAGTTTAATAATCTAGTCAGTGTAAAATTCATTTTAAGGGTCTAACCACCGAGTTTATCTCTTCCAAAAACTATAAAACAAGTATTTAAGGCAATTCGGAACATTTTCAATATTTACACAAAGACATTGCGAAGCTTTATTGGTCGATTGGTTGAAATTGAAAATTTAAACTTAGAAAATATAAAAAAGTGACAATAAAAGCTTATATTTATTTAGGTCTTGGGTATAGCTAAACAACAGCAGACTTTTATAAATTTACTTATTTTAGCCGTGAGGAATCAATCTACATTGAATAGGAAAGTCATCTATCAAGGGAATGCTTTCTTCCTAGGCCTGTTTCGAATGTATATTGAGAACTTCAAATAGATCATACCTCTTTTAATTAGCGCTAATTGGTGGCTGCATTCACTATTACGACAGACCTTTAAAACGAGTTTAGAGAGCCCTTATTCATGCGACATTGTTCAGTTCTCCTTATAATTTACTAATCCTCTTATGATTCGATGCTTTTGCTTTTTTTCAAACATTTTGGGGTGTTCTTATTTGATCGAATCAACTGATTTGGTTCGATATATTAAAGTGAACTTATATGTAGGATCGCGCCCCTTGTAGATAGGTGTTACTGTTAAACGGGATACATATTAGATAGTAGGAATTAACTGTAAGATTGTTATACCCCTGGGGTACGACTCTGGTGGGCATTAGTTGGGGCATGGGAACTTCCCATGCCATGCCTTGTCGGTATTGGAAATCCCCGCAATAAACCGGGTCGGCATTGGAACTGCTTGTAATATACTTTGTCGGCATTTGAATTGCCCTTGATAAGTTTCGTTGGTCCTATAGTGGCAGTTTCAATTCCCAGCTTAAGATGTAACGGTTTAATGCGGCGGGTGGTATAGACAGCACCCTAGCCAGGGTACGCCCATGGTTTATCACCATGGGTTTTAGTTTTGCAGGGCATATACAAGTCCTCTTTTCTTCTGGGTTCGGTTGTCGTTGGTAACTCAGAAGTCGCGTCCGCGCTCGCTAAACTCACAAGTTACTTTATACTCCTTTTTGTTCACTTTACATTAATAAACGCATACTTATAGTCCTTTCCTATCTGTGATTTTATTATAAGATATAAACACCATCCTATATCTACAGTAGTATCAAAACCCGATACTACATATATGTCAGAAATTAAAAGAGATATTATAATACAGACTAATAGAGCTTATCGAGACAATTAATTTGAAGTATTATTTAAGTAAGGGCTCCAGGGGTTCCCAATATGTCGGTGATATCGGTGCTTAAAATCTTTCCTGAATCTACTGTAGTCTTTCAACTATTCATGTAGTATGTGTGCGTTCGTATAGTAATTGGTTGGATGGATTCTGTAACCTCGGTACTGTTTTTAATATGAGCTAGTGCTTTATCAGTATTTAGTGTTTCTAATTTTGTAATTATAGAAATTGAATATTTTCAAATTTCAAGCAGTACACCATCATTCTTCTATAACATTATAGTTTAAAATGTACTTTTTACTTTGGAAGTCAATGTGGAATTGAACCCTACATACATGATTTTTAAAAAAATCAATATTTTTGCAGTACGTCACTGCATTATTGTATAATAATAGTTTAAAATGTATCGAACCGTCTGAACAATTGAATGTTTGAATTAGTAAAAAATCACGGGCAAAAATTACTAAGAAAGAATATTAATACAGGGTTGATAATAAAATTAAAATTTTCAGATTTTAATTTCAAACATATTTGAGATACGCTACTGCACTTTTATATAACAATAGCTTAAGGTCTGTTGATGATTTTGGGAAATTAAAGCTTTGAACTAATAGAAAGTTAGAGGCGCACATAGTGAGGAACGGGCTCCTACAGGATTTTTCACATTGTAATTTTAAAAATAGAAATTTCCTAAAACACTACCTATATACCAGTGTAATTCTTTAAAACATAAACAAACCAGCATACATTTATCTCATATTTATAAAGTTTTTGTTTGAATTTAAATACATCTCTGATACTGCTCGCACCGGTAGCATTGCATTGTAACATTACATCATTATGATGAGTGTTGTAATTTAATCTAATAGCCCAATAAAAAGATCAAACTTGAATAGAAAAATCTTATCCGAAACAATACCTATTATCCAACGTAGCGTAAAACAAATCGTAAAAGGGGATAACGACTGCCTGGAAATAATAACCCTCTTATCTTAACCCGGCACGGAAGGTTTAATGTTCATTCCTTAATGATGAACTAGTAGTCTCAATACAACAATAATACGCCCAAACTGAACGTTAATGTGAGGTTTTAAGGGTTGAAGCTAGTTATTGTTACGGAGAATCCTCGGGAAGAGTTAAATGAAGGATTATAAGTTAGGTCATGTAACATTATGCTAAGCCTACAGGGACCATATCGGCTTTATATAATCGACAATCCGGTCACGAAGACCTAAAATGGATAGAAGTTTTGTGGTAATCTGGAAATAATAGAAAAATTTCCATTTTAGACACGAATTGCATATACAGGGTGAGTCATAAGGAACTGTACATACATCTACCACGGATCAAGATTACTAAAAGGAATATCGGATAAGTACATATTAAAAAGTTGCTCGAATTTTTTGTTGTTATTATACAGGGAGTTTTACATATTTTGTTAAAAAATAGTTTTGGTTTTAACTTTTCAATTAAAGTTTGCTTTTTTTTATTTTCTGGTGAAAGAATACACTGTTGTGTATGAGTAAGATAACGTATTCGGAGTTTAAAGAATCCAGGACCGTCTTTGAAAAATGTAGTAAGTTTTTTTCAGATGAATCACTCTGTATACGAATTTTCTAAAAACCACTATGCACATTTGCTAAAGGTTAGACGAGCTAATAGTTGTACCCAGTCAACAAATTTTTCACACTCTTTATTGTTTATAAAAAAATTAAGTCTATGGAAATGATATAATTTTATATATTTGCATATACGAGTACATACTATCCTTATCTTGAATACACTGTATTTTAAAATTAAATATTATAATTAAAAACAAAAAGCAAGACTTTGCAATATTTAATGGAATCATAATGGGAAAAAAAATTTGAGATATACATAACATTTTAAAATTAAAATAATGAGAGAAAAGAAAAAGAAAACTTATTTTTACTACTGTTGTATTGATTGAGATAAATGCATAGAATCTGGAATTTTCCATTTTGAAAACATCTTTAAGTAATAATTGATAATAGTAAATAGCGAATTTTTTGTTTTTTGATTCACTTTTTAATAATAATAAAAATAAATTTTCTTTTTCTTTTCTCTCATTATTTTAATTTTAAAATATTAGCTACATACATATGTGTCAAATAATTTTTTTCATTATGATTCCATTATACACTCACTTTCACATGAAATGCACCACCCAGTAATAATAATAATTAAGTCTTCTAATTTTGGCAAAATAATGCTTCATAATAGAGTATCAAATGATCAGACTTTCAGTAAAAAAGAAAGAATGCTAGTGGTTTTTTTGCCATCGACCTATTAGATTTTTTATTCAATTGTAAATAAATAAAATAATATTTACATGGAAATATCAGTTTATTTTGTTGTTCAACTGTGAACAAGACATCTCAAAATGCCCCCAGTGAGACAGCGTCGAAATTTTTCCCACGTTTCGGATTTTGATAGAGGGCGAATTATCGGCATGAAGGAAGGTGGACTTTCTTTTCGTGAGATTGCCCGAAGAATGAATCGGAACCACACCACGATTGCGAGAATATGGTCTTCGTGGTCTGAAGAGAGGGTTCAGCGACATCGTCCAGCTGGACGTCCTCCCCGTAGCAGCAACGTACGTGAAGATCGACTTCTTAGACGGATGGCCATTAGTGATAGATTTCAAACAACAATGTCTGTTGCAGTAGATTGGATGGGAGCTCTAAATCGTCGGGTGTCGATAGCAACAGTTTACAGGAGAATTTCGTCTTTTGGCCTGCATTCATACCGCTCAAATCTACGACTGCCACTTACCGCCCAACACCAAGCTTCCAGATTGGCCTGGTGTCAAGAACGAATTGATTGGAATCATGAGTGGAACAATATCGTCTTCAGTGACGAGTCGCGATTTTGTTTATGGATCAATGATGGTCGTAGAAGAGTCAGACGATACCGAGGTGAAAGAAGAAATTTGCAATTTTCTAAAAGGCGCCACACAGCTTTAACACATAGTGTTATGGTCTGGGGTGCGATATGTGTTGGCCGAAGATCTTCTCTTGTGTTCGTTCCAGGCACCCTAAACGCACGTCGCTACATTGACAATGTTCTGAGGCCAGTATTAGTACCTTTCATGCAAACTTTACCAAATGGCATTTTCCAATAGGATAATGCAAGACCACATAATGCAAACATTACTCGACGATACCTGGAAGAAGCACAATTGGAAATACTGCCTTGGCCTGCACGATCACCGGACCTATCGCCCATCGAACATCTTTGGGATATGATGAGTCGCCGTCTTCGAAATTTACCGAGGCCTCCAAACAATGTGGATGACCTACGACATCATCTTGAGGTAGCATGGAATGAAATACCCCAGGAAGATATTGATCATTTGTTGCAAAGCATACCGCGAAGAGTACGTGCTTGCATTGCCATACGAGGCGATGTCACTTATTATTAATTTTTTCATTATCAAATGTTGTATCTTTTAACTGAAAGTCTTATCATTTGATACTCTATTATGAAGCATTATTTTGCCAAAATTACAAGACTTAATTATTATTATTACTGGGTGGTGCATTTCATGTGAAAGTGAGTGTATATTGCAGAATCTTGTGTTTTGCTATTAATCGTAATATTTGATTTTGAAATACATTGTATTGGAAATACGGATGGTAGGTATATCCGAATATCTAAAACTGTAGCATTTTCCTAAACTTCGTTTTAGACAATGAAGAGTGTAAAAAATTTGTTGACTAGGTGTAAATATTAGTTCATCCAACATTTAGCAAATGTGCATAGCGCATTTTCGAAAATTTGTATACGAGGTGATTTTTTTAGTCTGAAAAAAACCTACTTAATTTTTTGATGACGGTACTGGATTTTTTGAACTCTGAATACATCATCTTACTCATACAGAATAGTGTACTTTTTCACTAGAAAATGAAAAAAAATTAAACTGGCATTACAAAATTATAGACAAAACCATTTTTTGATAAAATGTGTAAAACTTCACATGCAATAACAACAAAACATGAGAGCAACTTTTTAATGCTCATTGGATATTCCTCTTAGTAATCTTGTTTAATGGTAGAAGTATGTAGAGTTCCTCATCCCTCATCCTGTATAAGGAAATTTCATACATGAAGCACATTAGCCATATTATCAAGAGGTTTTGTGACGGTGATTGACTGACATTAACTACCTTACATTAATGTACTAATGCGAAACCAATTCGAGGAAATTAACTCGTTATAATCTCACACGGATTAATCAATATTACTCCCCGCAAAATAACATAGTTTTTCTTGCCGGCTTAGTTCTCCTGTTGTAATCCATTTCCAAGTCGACTACTAATTTCTCGGCTATAACCCTAATGACACATCTTCATCCATGGAATATTGCTTGCCATTCCTTCCTCGAAACTACAAATTACCTCGTTTACTTCAACAGCCTTGGAAGAGCCGAACGCATTTACCTGTCCCAATTTAGAGTTTGCTTCCGCTTGAGATGGAGCGATTGTGTTTTCGGCCTTGGAATTACGAAATAGACCGTTGTTTAATGAATATTGAAACTCTCTACAAATTGTTTTTACAGTATTGATTTAGCCTATAGGGTGATTTAGGACAGGAGTTTTATAATCTCAAAGTAGGACTCAAATTGAAGTTCAGTAAGTTTCTTGTTAGGCTTCGATTAAATGAAACGTACTTTCCCAACTCAATTCGAAAGCTGTTTCATATTCGCTTTTCTATATAACTAAACCGAATGTTAACTTTTAGTGCATCCGTTTAGTTTAAAACTTGCATGCACCCAGAGAGTCAAATGGTCGATTTCAATTTAGCTTATTTCTCGTGAGAAGCAGTATTATTAAAAAGTCGTATTTTGCTTCAGGAAAGCACTTAGCAACCCAATAATTTAGGTCACTAGTGAATAATCGAAAGGTATTTATTCTACCCTTATAGAACAGTAATCCTGTTTGGGTTTCGGTCGTTTAATGATAGGGGCCGAATGGTTGCCAAATGACTAAAACAAACGGCACAAATTGCCTGGGTTAGTAATTTAGATAAGGTCGACTAAATATACATCGGAGCAACTTTTTTCGAAGTTTATCATCTCAAATTTAGATTATACGACACTTTTCGTGGAAAATTAAGTGCGCGAATTAACGTTAAATTGGCGCTATGGACCCTTTCTGCAATAAACGAATTTATTCGTTTTCCAGTTAAAATGGGAATACCGGAAAATGCCGGTTAGTTAGATAATATATTAATGGAAACAGCTTAATATAGACTCAATGCGTTGGAGGGCATCTGTATGTTCAAATATTTATGTTCAATACTAACACCCCCACTCGGCGACGATAACGTTTACATTACGAACAATATAGGGCACGTTGTGGCATGAACTTTAAATTACATTTCAAAGATATAGCAATTTAAAACTTCTTTAAATTAAGAGCTTTACGCTAGTCTGTCTATAAACATCATCTGTTATTTTTTAGAGTATCAAGAGGCATCTTTCGAAGACAATAATTTTCTCAAATGAGTAGAAGCACAGAGATTGTGCTACAAAAATGCATCCTGATATCTGACTTCTATCCTTTTGATTACGATATATTTAAATTGTAGTTTTTTTCATTAAATCAGGTACATGTTTCATATGAGCAATTTTTTAAAATGCCTGTTACGTTAAATGTCAAATTATTAATATTCTGTTGAAAACGACATTGAAACGTTAAAATTAAGAATGGATATTGGTCAGATTTTTGATTTCTATGGAAATTAGTTTGATCTTACACTCCACAGCACATTAATAATTTAACCTTTAATGGAGTCCGCTGTAGTCAGGTAAATTCAATATTTTTTGCTTTACTTCGAAATAGAAAAATGCCCTGTTACTATTCGCATGTTCAGGACAGTTCAATGGACAAATTACCATCGGGGTTGAATTGTGTGGCTATATACCGAAAACGTGAAATAACATTTGCTTTTCGGGTTTTAAACGAGTAACGTCAAAAGCACAATTTTTGAAGAAAATTATATCTATTTCGGAACATTTCGCTTGGAATAAAATCCTATAAATAACGGCAAAAGACATTTGACAAGGGAATACATCGGAAACCCTTTATAAAAGCGAAAGTTGGAATTCTCTCCTGGCATTTACGAAAAAACGCTTTTCAATAAAGGGATCGTATACACAAATATTCTAATAATATTTTCCCTTTCAACCTGTAACGTATCGGATTAATTCCGCATCATGGATTTCCGAGAGGAACAAGAGGAGAAACCTCGCACCTACCTTAATCATGATCATCCCCAAGGGGAAAGTTCTTTGTGTAGCTGTATTCGAGTTGTTCACGTCATTATGCCGAGTTTCGTGGTGCACTACTGATGACGTCGGGAATCTGAAAGAGACGTTCTTTCGTTAATCAGAGAAATATCTAGGTCGGGGTGTTCGAAACAAAGCCATTAATTCGAAATAGGGAGGAAATTAAGCGAAACCATTTCGCCTTGCCCTGAGGGCAAGGTGAATTGCTTAATCGAAATTTAATTCCAGCAAATTGTAGTGAGAATGTTCACACTATTTTAATTTTAATGGAGTCGCCCCCGGGGGATGTTTGGCCAATTTTGATAATCTTTAGAGCTGTAGTAATAAATTAGACCTGACATGGGTAACATAAATCATATTGATTAAACTCGACAGGGGGCCTTTCTCTTTGTTTGCTGCAGGGCCAATTTCGTATTCTGTTACTTACCAGCTTAATGAATAACTGTTACATAAATTACATTTTGCTTCGGATGAATATAAAATTTACAAGAGTGGGCTCTAATCTAGTTCAACAATATCCAGTTAATAAGCATTAAATTTGGTTTACAAAGGTCACTTTCAAACAATATTTAAAGCTTTGTTAAGTTTTCATTGAAGAGGCTTACACAATACCTACGTACAGAGAGCAATAAATATGCGTATTAAATATTTTACAAAAATTAATAACCCAAATAAAGGATTGTGATATGACGTTGAAATTACTATGTTTTCATGGAGTGTTGAGCTTGCTGTGAACTCATTTGTTGTGTAAAATATTTAATGACAACACATTCAATACTTCTACTTAAAAACGTGATAAATATCTGCTAACAATAACGTGTATAGGTAGGCGGTAGTCTAAATTTGAGGCACACCATTGAAACTTCGAAAGCCGTAAAAAATACCAGATGGGTTAAATTGGAGCCCGGTTGCTCAATTAGCTATTCAACCAAATGCATGTGTGCGAATTAGAAAATTCGTAGTGATTCCGGATATATTCAAAAAATACCGAAAATTTGCAAGCTGTTTTATTTTATCTAGCGTTATTCAAGACATTCATCAGACCATCCATAAGAACGAGCTAGAGAACATCGGCGAGTGCCCTAGCGCCCTAAATTAAAGTACGGATTTTCAGTCTTACGGCACAGCGGTCATGCTAAGCAGCCACAGCTTTCTCAGCGCACACCCTTGATATTGTCTCGAATTTGTCGTGCTTGGCATTATTTCTAAAGCGCATGAAGCATCAAGTGTATTTGCCTTCTCGTAACGCTTGCGTAGCGCAAAATAAATTGGCTGCGTAAAAGCATTATTGAATATTTTTTGAATACGTATAAAGGATATTTACTATAACACTGGGTAAACTTTACAGACTTATATAATGTGGACCTATATCCTAAACGAAAAGTACTTCCATTCTGAGATATAGGGTGTTAATATTAATTTTTTTTCCCTTACATCTCTCTGAGTTTTTAAATTATTTACTTGATATTATTCTAGTATACAGGGGATTTCAAATTCGACCTTGACCATTGGGATCTCGGAAACTAGAGGAGATACGAAGAAGTTTAAGTGGGGGCAACGTTGCGTAATCTACCGCTTGATCGAATACCATTTTCAAAATTTTAATTTTCCCAGTACTTCCGAAGATATCCGAGAAAAACTAAAAATTGGAAAATCTATTTTTATTTTTTTTTAGTGTTATTTGATAAGGAAGATTAAATCCGTAAACACATTTTCATTGCCACTTTTTCTCAGCTACACGATGACATATTCAGATTTGTCATCCGATGTTTCGTCTTTCGGCTACCATTATCAACTTTATTTTTTCTTATGGGCGCCATATTGGATTTTTCATTAGAAAAATAGTGCGTTTCATTCTGATTTCATTGATGTAAAACTTTTTATAATTTACTTTTTTAAAAGCAGAAATATTTAAATAAAAAGATATATTACATAGTTGGCCTTGACTTCATCGAAAGACTTTCTTTTGTTCGCATTATATGACAGAACTCCTTAAACGAGATTAGAGCCTGCGCAGATTTCCAGTGAAAATGAACTTCAGAAGAGAAGAGAAACGAGATATGTTAAGACTTTATTACAAATTTGATAGGAACAGTACGAAAACAGCTCAAATGTATTTTGAGTTATATCCGGAAAGACAACAGCCGCATAAAACTTTGGATGAACATTTCCAAAGCATCAAACTCACCAAACTGACCAAAAACCTAAAATGAAGTATGGAAGCAGAATGGAAGAAGATTTTCAAAGGTACGAAACTCAGCTAAATATTGATCCAAAGTTTTAAATAATGTTTTATGCGGCTGTTGTCTTTCCGGATATAACTCAAAATACATTTGAGCTGTTTTCGTAGTGTTTCTATCAAATTTGTAATATAGTCTTAACATATCTCGTTTCTCTTCCCTTCTGAAGCTCATTTTCATTGGAAATCTGCGCACGCTCTAATCTCGTTTGAGAAGTTCTGTCACATAATGCGAACAAAAGAAAGTCTTTCGATGAAGTCAAGGCCAACTATGTAATATTTCTTTTTATTTAAATATTTCGGCTTTTAAAAAAGTAAATTATAAGAAGTTTTATATCAATGAAATCAGAATGAAAAGCACTATTTTTCTATCGAAAAATCCAATATGGCGCCCATAAGAAAAAATAAAGTTGATAATGGTAGCCGAAAGACGAAACGTCGGATGGCAAATCTGAATATGTCATCGTGTAGCTGAGAAAAAGTGGCAATGAAAATGTGCTTACGTATTTAATCTTCCTTATCAAATAACACTAAAAAAAAAAAATTGATTCTCCAATTTTTAGTTTTTCTCGGATATCTTCGGAAGTACTCGGAAAATTAAAATTTTGAAAATAGTATTCGATCAAGCGCTAGATTACGCAACGTTGCCCCTATTTAAACGTCTTCGTATCTCCTCTAGTTTACGAGATCCCAATGGTCAAGGTCGAATTTGAAATACCCTGTATAGTAATTTTAACACTCTGTAGGTACTCTGTTTTCGCGTGAGGGGTTGCCAGTCTCCCATCGGGCTCCTTCCCAGGTGGCGGATAGGGGAATGCCCCCAGAGAGGAGGTACCGGGAAACCGGGGCGGACCAAAACTGGCAGAAGGAGATGAAATGGAAATGGACAAGGAAATAGGAAAGGAAGTTACGGAGCAGGGGAGGGATACCCCAGTTCCGGTCGGTGATGTGGGTGCGAGAGAAGGCCCCGCCCGACCGTCAGCCGACTACTTCTCAGTCGCGTCGGTGGACGACCAGGCCGAGCGGCGGATGGTTACAGGGAAAATGCAAGGACGCATGCAGGAAAAGGAAACTAATTTGGTGAAGGAGAGAGAAGGGAAAGAGAAAGCTAAGGGTAAAACAAGGAAGTTGCTGTTGCAGAATGTGGACTATTTGAATAGCTACTTAATTAGAAGGAACTCTACAAATGAAGGTGGTGGGCTGAAAAGGAGGATGTTGGATACTTCCATGGAGAGTGGGGACAAGGGGGATGCATATAAAAAAAAGCGCACAGAGGCGTTCATACTGGAGGAGGCTATGGAACAGTTAAAAGTATTGGTGAAGGAACTCGAAGGGAAAATGGAAAAAAACACACAGAGAGGAATAAAAGAAATAAGCAGAAGGATGACAAAACAAATAGAGGTGCTGAACAAGGACATAATTACAAAATGGATGGAAAAACATAAATAAGAGACGGTTGACAAGATGACATATGACGCAGACGTACAGACGGACGACATAAAAATGACGAAAGACTGTAGAGAGAAGGGAACACAGACAGGGGAAGAGAGGAGGAGGTGACTACGGTAGAGAACATGCAAACATACGAACAATTTAGGGAACAAGAACAAAAAACATGGAATAAACATGCATACAGAAACACAACAATTAAGGTAGGAAATCCACTGGAGGCAGACAGGGGTACGGTCAGGGTGATTTTTGTGGAGAGGGATGATGAAGGAATGAAGAAGGGTCTGCAGGCGGCGTTTGGGAAGAGGTATCTGGAACTGAGGGAGAGTGGGGAGGAATTTGAGGTTATGGAACAAATGTACAGATTTAAAAATCAAACAAAGGAACAAGCGGGGAATAAAATAGTAAGGATACGGCTAACGGTGGATGATGAAGGGGTATGGAATAATTTAAAGAGATTAAGGGAGGAAACTATGGAAGATAGGGAAGTGGCGATGCATGGGATAAATAATATGAACATAGGGAAACTTAGAAAAATGACAGAAGCGATTTTTAACGGCGATGGGACAAAAGTAATAATTTACATAACAAAGGAAGCAGAGGAGTTGGAAAAGGAGAAAAGAAATGAAAAGGAAAATAAAATTAAAACATATGCGCTGATAGTAAACAAAAAACCGGGGGAAAATACTAAAGAAGCAATTAATCAAATTAAAGAGTCAATAAAAGATAAGGAAGGAAATAAGGATATACGTGGACTTAGAACAACAAATAAGGGAAAAATAATAGTAACATTTGGGAACGATGTGCAGAGTGCCAGGGAAATTAAAAGAGTTATAGAGGAAAAACAAAAGGTTAAGGTGGGGATGATGGGACCCGATTTAAGGAGGAAAACGGCAATTCATATAAGAGGGATGGATGCCACGACAACAAGGGAGGAGGTGATTGAGGCGGTGTGTAAAAGAGTGGAAGGACTTAAGGAGGAAGAGTATAGGGTGGGTCAATTAAGGAAGAATTTCGGAGAGACACAGGCGGTAACGGTAACAATGGAGACGGATAGAGCGGAGATGCTAATGGCGGAAAAATATATTAGGATAGGATATGTTAACTGCAGAATGGAGAAGAGAATTGATGTTGAAAAATGTTATAGATGCTGGGGGCTGGGACATGCGGCGAAGGAATGCAGGGGAGTGGATAGATCGGGAAATTGTTTTAAGTGTGGACTACAGGGGCATAAACAGAGATCGTGTGGAGGAAAAGATTGGTGTGTTTTGTGTACAGTGTCGGGACACAGGACGGGAGCGGGGAAGTGTGTGGTGTTCCGGAAGGCATTGGCGGACGCTAGGAGCAGGCAAGAGGAGGATGAATGAAGGAAAAATTCCACCCCCCCCCCCCCTGAAGTAATGCCTAACGGCGGTTCCGGGGGGATCCAGGGTGAATAGGGGAGGTTTTTAGTGGGTAGGCGCCCTCCCTTCAGGGAGATGAATCCCACATAACCCGGTCGCCAGACCACCAGACCACCAGACCGGGTACCTATGAAGGTTTTCCTTCCCTATACAAAACAAAAAAAAAAGTTACTCTGTTTTAACACTCAGAAAGGGAGGCAAGAAGATACATTGTGCACATTACATATTATTATTATTTTTGTTAGTAGTATGTACTAAAAGTCTACTAATTTAGATTTATTTAGGAATTTATTCGCTTTGACGCTATGTTGTTAAAAATTCTTTTCACATGCTACAGCGGTCGAAATAGCAAACACATGTAGTCAACAAATTTTATAAAAAGCTACGGAAAAGACTCTTTCCTCAAGTGACCTATAAGGTTGATGGAAACAACGATGCTAAAAAGCGTATTCTTTTAGCAAAATAATAAAACTCAAAAACTTAAAAACTATTCAAATCTCGTGTCAGCACGCCAAATACAGAGAAATGAAATAGAACTTTCCTGTTATATACCTTAATACTTCTATTTCCTTCTGACATTTTAGATTAGATAAGGACAGGGATATTGCCATCATACTGTCTTCTACGATATTACAGTACTCAGTTAATCATGAAAATGTCTAGGATCACTCCAGACTATAATAGGTAACTATAAATATCCACTTGAAGCGTGGTTGAAAATGACTAAAAGCTGATATTTTATGTAAATAATGGACTTAAGAAAGCATTGACAGCTCTATAATATTTCTCAATATTCAAGAAACCATTAATCTATTTTGACGAGCTTTTAACTATCGAGATTTACAATTATAACACTGATCTGGCACATTAAATTCTACAACCTCATTTCGCCTCTTGAGATTAGTTATGCGTTACGGCCTAATTTGTCTGAGTGCTAATATTGTAGATTTTAATACCTTCTGTGGCTGGTTCGAAGGAAAATCAGTTTAGTGGCCGCAACCTGACTTCTACATTCAAATCAATGAAGCTTATTATTATTCAGTAGATTTTCAACTACAAAAGCACTTACCAACTATTTACACTTTGTCGGGCCATAAATCGAGTTCTATCCACCATTTAGTATGAAGGAACGTCGGCCTTCTCGAGGGCAAACAACATCGGGATAGATTCTTCATTTCGATGATCTACTTTAGTTTCAAGTAATCTGAAATCAATAAGAAAACCCAAATTACTAGTATTTGATTCTTTCAAATACAAACACATGTCCAACAGTATTTTGATGGAGGTACGAGTAAAGTATGGCGTGTCAGTTAAGAGCATGCTCACAATACGTATCTCAAGTTTCAATAGACAGTAAAACCCGGTGGCCCAAATAGGGAGAGCATTAAAAAGCATTTCGTTTCCTTCTCGAGATAGTTTCAATTGTTAAAGCATGAAAAACAATGTAACTCTCAACCGCCGAGGGACGAATAATGGACTAAAAACGATTCAGATTTTGTGTAATTCCGCGTGAAATCGTGTCCTCCATTCTTGAAGGGTTTTTAGTGCGGTTTGATACCTTGATTCTTCACCGAGAATAGTTTCGAAAGATTTTAAACTGAGAATTTCTCATGTTCTTAGAGAGAATGGAACTTTGGAAAATGATTGCATCATTACTAGAGACAGCATTTCTTCAACGCCCGAGTAGAGATTTCTCAAATACGAGTAAAAGGGGCAAGAACTAGCTCAGCCTCAGTATGCGTGGTCTTATAACAAAGTATTTGTTTACTCTTAACCAAGAACAAATATCTCGAATTAATCAAATTACTCCAATTATCTTACAGGTCTGAAAACTTTGAATGTGATTATTTCATATTAAGAGATGAGCGATTGGAAATCTGGCATCAATGCTTATAAGAACATATGATACTGTATGTTGGGTTGCCTGTGTGTCTTTTAATCATAAACGATTCGAAAATCTACGAGAGCGATGTTGCCGTACTTTTATTTTTAGTTTAAATTTTCAGTCCGGGTGACAAAAATTGTTTGCGTTATCATACAGATATCTCGATAATGGTAAAAGTTGCTCATTGATATCTATAAAGAATTATTACCCCTTTAAGCTAGAAAGTAGATAGTTTATAAGATATTCTTAATATTAAAGATGATTTTTCATTTTAGCAAGGGGCAATTTGTCCATAAATTATATTTATTTTCCCTCGTTGTACTAGAAATTCCCTGGCTACCAAGTTTTAGTGCAAATGCGAAGGATCAAAAGTTAACCTCTAAACTATGAAACTATTAATTGAAATCTTAATTTGACCCTACTTGCTCTACTAACTTTCAAGCTCTATCTTCAAGACACAAACATTCTAATTTAAGTTTAGGGAGATTGTTTCCTCTATCTATTGCTTCTTCGATATTTTCACAAGAAGCTCCGCTTCCGAAACGTGCCAGTGAACTTAGTGAGCAGAGACAAATATTTCCTCAATACAAGAGTCTCTTTTATTGCAGGTTGACTTTTTTCGTTCGCTATAGGAAAGTACTTCAATACAGTGAAATGCGAAATTAGATTATAGTAAGAAAGAGAATTGATATATTACATCAGGCCAATGGCTCACAGAAAAGTAAATAACACTAATGGCATCGCCTTGGAGGCGCCTCCTTTTTTATAGCTGCAGGATCCAGTTTTCATCCCTTTTCTTTCGCGTCGTTGACAAAGAATTCACTTATACAAAAAGGCCGCTAACGAGCTGAATAAAAAGAAAAGAGATAGTTTGGTTGGTACATACGATAATGAGAGAGGAATAAAGCCAGAGAGAGATAATGTAAATTACGAAAAGAAGATTTCATGAGTCTGCTAGTTAGAAGACTGTCGTCAGATGTCTAAAAAATTATTTTTCTACTTCCAAGTTACAATTGCCAACTCATCAGGAAAGATTCCAATTGTAAGAAGTTTTTTTATTATTGGAAACAAAAAAACAGACATTTCTCTGAAACAAACTGCGACATCTGTCCCTGTTTTTCTTATTTCTTCATCCCCAAATATTTTTCTTTTGATTTATTTGACAAACTTCACCGCTATGCCCAAAGCTAACAAAGAAAGGATATTAGGTGGGAAATAGAATGTTTCACTCAAAACATTTCCAGTTGAAGTTACAAATTATTACGGCTATAGCGTGTAACACGTAAGCTTTGAATATTCATCAAACGTGACACATATTCGTACTATACACAAAGAAATTAACATCTATCAAAAGTCTGTGTACAGGTTGAAGAAATCATTGGATTTTATCAGAACATTTTACGCAGAAATAGTACGTAAAATTATTGGCTTGTTTGCCTCAATTGGAGTCAACGACTTCGCATTAACTTGACAAAGCTTTCTCTGAAGTTTCCAGTCTTCTTTTTCTATCCCCAGATCTCACGCTGATGTCGAATTCAATTAGGCACCAAATAGCAGCTTTATATAGAGAGAGTGCCAATGTCAAGTAGTGTTAATTCAGTGGGTATTCTTTTAATAGAGAAATTTAATTTAGACGAAATGTCAAAGGCACAGTTTTTTTCGGTAATGAACTCGGGAAAAGTGCCTTAAAAATTGTATAATTAAAATGATTATTACAGCCAAAGTGGGACATGAAAGAGCTAACAATTAAAATTAAATTAGCGAGTTCCTCCAACATTGTTGTGTAATGGGCAAAAGTTGGCTTAAATCTGCGTTTTACGTCCTCCAGGTCATATTAGGATTATAATGAAAGTCACATTATAAGCCAGAACTGGCAAAGGAGTTTCAACAGTATGGAAAACGAGTCAGATTGTTGACAAGTTAACTAAAGGACAAGATTATTAAAATATCAAATGTCAGATGGATGACGGTTATGAATTTTAAAACAAACAAAAATCTCTTTCAGTCTCCGAGAACACAATTTGTTTGTTTACGTAGATTAAGGTGATATTTGAATACCATAAATCAAAACAAAAACTAATTAGTGTACCAGGAAGCGTTGTGCGATCTGGAATTATTTAATCGCGGTATTAGTAATCAGCAAAACCCGTTATCCTGCGATGGAATTTCAAAGCCTTCAGGGTTTAATTGAAATTTACTTTTGCCGGCCAGATTTGCGTTCAGTAATTTCAATTCTCGGCTGTAATCCGACTGAAGCTAAATTTCGAAATTCTAGATGAATTGGAAAGTTTGACGCAAATTGAAAATATTCGCATGATAGTTTAGTCGGTAAAACCGGAATCCCACACGGTGTTCTAAGATCTTTCTATCACATGTACTTAATTAACATAAACATACTCCAGTTTTGTCACGAATATGCGGCAGTTTTTTGCTTTTTAAAACGGATTTCTCTTCCATTTACTCTAATAGCGTGGCTCACGTAAACATAAAATACTAATTAATCCGATTTTATGGAAACTCCTGGAAAAAAACATACATTGTCGGAAGGTCCGTAATGAAGCAAATTACCGAGACCTGGCGCATAATTGAACCAGTTTAGCGTATTTAACATGAGACAACTTGTTTGAGTTACCGTGAATACTAATGAAGAAACGCTTTACATAAATTTGTTGAATTATTAGAGCAATAATTACCCACATTCACATAATCAACCCCTATGATTCGGCATTGGTTCAATAGTACATCGTTACCGATTATACAACCTGCGAAATTAATATCTCTTGATATCTCCATTCCTGCATTAGTCCAACTACACTAATTAGTACTTACACACCCATCGGTATGTGCGAGTGTGTTTGACATGATTAAGCGCAATGTAAATATCGATTTTATAATATCAGCGATTTACCTTAGCAAGGGTTTTGTAAAAGAAACCCAATTAAAAACAAATTTTAATTAAAGCTAACGCCCCCTCTTTAGTTTCGGCTTGCAGCATCTGCAAGAGAGCTCTTCGTAAAAGATTGATAGTATTATGGCTAGAATAAGAAAAAGGGAGACTCAAAACTGAAACCTCCTCTTTGAGGCAAAATTATGTATTTCATCTTTCAGCGAAATAACGCCGGATTTCGCATTGTTATTAAGGCAAAGGCGGATATCGTATTTTACCATACTGTACCCGACAACACAATGGCAGAAGAGATGTATATCTGGCTTTATCGATTTCGATGTGTGAACGCACTGGAAAAAGGGCAAGTTTTTCTTGTTTAACGTCATGCAATGTATCACTTAATATCGAGTTCCATTCATTTTTTATAGCGCTTAATGGCAAGGATAAATGAAATTTTCAGGACTGGATCAGACAGAAAGAATGGACTTGTACGGGACAATGCCAACTCGCTGCTTTTCAGCCAAAACACAAAAAAAACCGTTTACCAATCCTGAGATCTCCACGATACGGGGCGTTCGTTTTTTCGCCTTTCGCCGCTAATAATTTTCCGATATTTTATTGAACAAGTGAAACATGCGGTATAGGTTCCAAAATGCAGAATTTTAATATTTGCACCAAAAAATGAATAATCTATCGGTTACACAATCAGCATGAAACATTTGCCTAAAAAATGTAATAATTCAAACTAAAAATCCAAACATAGCAACGCAGCTTTCCTAGACTTAGCGGTTTACATAGCAACAGGCAAGCAATCCAACGTACATTACCGTATTTTGCTTAAAACTTTGATTCCAGAATATCTATGTATTATTTCCGAATTAAAAGTTTGTTTTTCTGACAGTTTCTACACTTTCTTTCAAGATGCAGCACCAGTGCAAAACAGTCTCCAAAAACAAGATTAATATGATAAATGGAGCTAAAATTTGAATACGTGAAGAAGAGAAAGATGAAATTTGCAATGGCATTGGATAAATTCAGGCTGCGCGGTCGGTTTTCCAATCAATTCGTTAACTGTATATACAAAGGGCAATAAATTCCGAATTGTCACTAGGCGACGGCGAGCAAATGCCAAGAACAAATATTGTTCGGAAGGGCATAAGGCCAACCGACACGAACGCAAATTGAATATTTTGCTCGAAATGGCGCCGATGGAGTACGAGACATGAAAATTGAGGCAGTTTGTTTTATTTTGATTAAGGCTTCTTTTGCTCAACACAAAGTTCCAGTGCGAAGATAACCAGAACACTGAAACAAATATTAATTTCTCACGATGTGTAACTTCTAACCTCCATGATTGAATTACGTTAGGTTCAGGAAAGCATTCCACCTCGAGGGGGTGGAGAATTCGATGTTAAAAGTGAAACTCCGACAATAAAGCAAACAACCGCCTCTCGACGAACCCAGCATACAATTAAAACAGTGTAAATGCAAATTGAACATTCAACAAGACCAACAGAACAATTTTTTTTCTTCTATCTCAACTTTCTAAATTAACTATGTCGAATAATGGTGGTAGCTTACCTTCGAGGGTGGCCGGTAGTAGCGCTGTTGATGGCCATGGATTTGAAGAAACTTTGAGGAAGCTGGAAATAATATATTTAATTAATTTTATTTATAAATAACACACAAAAGGGGAAAAGGTAGCCCTATAACATTAACACCAAAGCTTGTGAATATTTGGGAATATGCCATTTTTTAAAATTTTGACCATATCACAGAATCTCTCAAGATTTCTCTTATAGAGTGTGCCACAAGATCTTAGATACCGCACTATTTCATCCGTCAAAACTTCTGTTCTGATTAAACTAATTAATTCTTTTAACTCCTTAAAACCAACACTCTTAGCTCACCCAAATGCAATTTTAGAATCCTAAAATAACTCAAAAAGCCTTCCAGTTTGCGGGCTTTTAGAATCCGCATTTGAATACTCTTTGATATACAAAAATACCCATTCAAAACGGTAATTAACATCGCGAGGCTGATGCGAATATTTTATCTCGTTTTTAACTGTTTTTGCCTCGTTGCAGTGGCATTGTGTATGGAGCAGGTATGAGTTTTCGCTAATTGCAATTAGGGACGTTTATAATGGATGACGCGACGAAAAGGTAATTTTGCGTTTGTTTTTGGTTATAGAAAAGGTGAAGGAAAGTTGAATATTAAATAAGAAAACTGTAGAGAAACCTCTGGCGAAACCCAAGAAAGTCAAATAGCAGGCGTATTTAAACAGGTTTGCAAATTATTAAAGAGACAAATTTAAAGTTCCTAAACCCCGAGTTTGTGTATATTTTTCATATTCCGTAAATGAATAGTATGCCAAATAAAAACTTTTATTTTATTAATATGTTTTATTTTATTTATTGACGAAGATAATTCTTCTCCAATAAATAGGTAATCTTATTAACCAAACCAAATTATTAAAGTGACTGTCAAAGAGAATTGATCAAATTTTTACACTAACAGTGTTTGGTAAATTCTATTATTTGAAAACAGAGTGTTCTACTACTGGATATTATCCCACATAGTCATTTTAATTCTTCGCTATATTTATCAACAAATAGATAATAATAATGATTAAGAACCAGAGGCATATTTTGAATGTAATAAAGAGAAAATTAAACAGAGGTTATTAAAATTCTTAAAGATTTAGTTTGGAGAAATCTTATATTTGGAACAATAGTTTCCGCCACTAGATTCATGTTAAATTATCTCGTTAATTTTCAGCTATATTCTCCAATAAATGAACAATTCTATTTACCGATAAAAACGACATTGTACGAGAAATTATTAGACCACGAATTTTTAGGATTTTGTTTTGACGAAAAGATTTGGTGTAAGAAAGTGCTAAATGCTTCTGAAATTGAACAGTAACAAAACTTTAGAAAAATTAAAAAAGGAAATTGATTTTGTTAACTTCTTTTACATATCTTCAGAAGTAATCAAGTTATTAAAATTTTTGCTTTATCCGCCGTATTTGATATGTTATTGTGCTTGGAGAGTCAGAAGTAGTATACAGGGTGATTCACGTAACTGTTTCATTAGAAACTTTTGTACTTGTAACTAATCTAAATTTTTCATATTTGGGACTTAAACTAATATAGATAGACTCTACTTTTTTAAAATATTTTGAAGGTCATATCATTTCCGGTTATACCGGAAGTCAAGGTCAACTTCCTTATTTCAAATAGAACACCCAGTATATTTTTGCATTTTTGGAATCTAGGGATTAAGCTGATTCAATTCTTATTAGGTACTCCTATACCTAAACCTAACCGTTTCAAAGATATTTTGGTTTAAAAGAAAAATCTGTCTAAAACACCATTTCAATAAAATTTAAAATTCTCAGCTATTATTGAAGCTGACTTTACGAAAATTTGCTGACATGTTAACTAGATATGGTAGATTAGGTTAATGTGAAAAGTTTTTATAAATATCACACAGGGTGTCCAAAAAATATGTCATATTTAAAGAACTTTGATAGCAAAAAAGTCGCTTATTTCAAATGGAACACCCCATATATTTTTAAATGTTTGGAATCTAAATTTAATTCTGAATCGATTACTATTAAGCATCCCTATACCTAAAATGAACGCTTTTGCTATAATTTGCGATTTTTTAATATTTTACACTAATAATTCTAAGTATCATAGTTGGCTTTGAAAAGAACATGGCTGCTTCCGGTAAAATGCGTTAATGTAATTGTCAATTTAATAAGTTTGCTCAGCAGTTTAGAATCATGAACTTTAATAATACTTATTCAAATAATGATATTTTAAATTTATTCCTTATTCATGGAGAGTGTAACAAAGTTTTGGAGAGAACTTGCCGTACATTCAACGAAAGATATCCGCATCTTCCGAAAATCACAAAGAACAAATTTAGGATATTGGAATCAAATTTTTTAAGACATGGAAAAGTCGAAACTAAAAAGTCTTATTCTAGACCCATAATAAATAGCGAAGACAATGAAATCACCGTTTTAGGATATTTTAATGCAAATCCGAATTTTCCTATTCGAACTGCTTCTAATGATTTAGGTTTGTACTTTTATTGTTATTAATGATGGCAATTGTTTATCTTCAATTAATGATTTTTACAGATTTATCATATTCATCAATTCAAAGAATTCTAAAGAAACATAGAATGCATCCTTATTCTTATAAAATTGTACAGTCGTTTAAACCGGGAGACGAAGTTAGAAGAAGTAAATTTTGTGAAATTATGCTTGTTCATATTCAGGAAGATTCATCATTTTTGTCAAATATTATATGGACAGATGAAGCAAAATTCACAAAAGGGGGGCTTATAAACAGAAGAAATCTTCATTATTGGGCAGAAATAAATCCTCAATTATTCAAAGAGGCCCGTCATCAAGATAGTTTTAGTGTTAACGTGTTTGCCATGATTATGAATAATGAAGCAAGATATTTTATTTACAATGAAAATTTAAACACTTCAAAATATTTAGATATATTGAGAGGTATTGTCTCCGACTTTTTAGACACTTTACCTCTTAATATGCTACAGACTGTTTGGTACCAAATGGACGGTGCACCGGCTGACTCTTCCCATGAAGTTTATGAAGAGATGAATCGGACATTTGAAGACCGGTGGATCGGATGTAACGGGCCATGGAAATGGCCACCAAGGTCACCCGACTTGACGCCCCTAGATTTCTTTTTATGGAGTCATATAAAATCTCGGGTTTATGAAGTTTCCATAGAAAGCAAACAACATCTTTGTGATAGAATTCGAGAAGCTTTTGAAGACCTTCGCCCCATTACAATTAATAAAGTGACACAACATGAAGTTAAAAAAAGAATTTTGAAATGTTTAGAAGTTAATGGAGGTCATATTGAACATTTATTTTAATTTAATTTTCTTTGTTTTGATTTATTATTTTTTTATTTATTGTGGGTCTAGAATAAGACTTTTTAGTTTCGACTTTTCCATGTCTTAAAAAATTTGATTCCAATATCCTAAATTTGTTCTTTGTGATTTTCGGAAGATGCGGATATCTTTCGTTGAATGTACGGCAAGTTCTCTCCAAAACTTTGTTACACTCTCCATGAATAAGGAATAAATTTAAAATATCATTATTTGAATAAGTATTATTAAAGTTCATGATTCTAAACTGCTGAGCAAACTTATTAAATTGACAATTACATTAACGCATTTTACCGGAAGCAGCCATGTTCTTTTCAAAGCCAACTATGATACTTAGAATTATTAGTGTAAAATATTAAAAAATCGCAAATTATAGCAAAAGCGTTCATTTTAGGTATAGGGATGCTTAATAGTAATCGATTCAGAATTAAATTTAGATTCCAAACATTTAAAAATATATGGGGTGTTCCATTTGAAATAAGCGACTTTTTTGCTATCAAAGTTCTTTAAATATGACATATTTTTTGGACACCCTGTATGATATTTATAAAAACTTTTCACATTAACCTAATCTACCATATCTAGTTAACATGTCAGCAAATTTTCGTAAAGTCAGCTTCAATAATAGCTGAGAATTTTAAATTTTATTGAAATGGTGTTTTAGACAGATTTTTCTTTTAAACCAAAATATCTTTGAAACGGTTAGGTTTAGGTATAGGAGTACCTAATAAGAATTGAATCAGCTTAATCCCTAGATTCCAAAAATGCAAAAATATACTGGGTGTTCTATTTGAAATAAGGAAGTTGACCTTGACTTCCGGTATAACCGGAAATGATATGACCTTCAAAATATTTTAAAAAAGTAGAGTCTATCTATATTAGTTTAACTCCCAAATATGAAAAATTTAGATTAGTTACAAGTACAAAAGTTTCTAATGAAACAGTTACGTGAATCACCTTGTATACGTTCATTATGAACATATAAAAAAATCAATTAAATTTATTACTTAAGTGGGACTCTAAGGCATGTCCTGTGTAATTGCAATCTTACTTATGTGCGAGGCTTTATTTCGAATTATAATAAAAGAAAGATCAAGCAGATTACTGCATAACAATATTCGATAAAATACCTATATTACGAACATCGTCATAACACTTAATTTGTTATTTACGGCACTGTTAAAAATTCTACTTTTTGTGAATTAAAATCGCACCATAACAGAGGTTTCCCTAGGGCCTCAATTTGAACAAAAAAATAAAAGTGTTATTTAAAATTTCGAAAACTGCTAGAGCTAGAGCTTATTTTATCTCTGTAATCATCTCTTATGGTTACAGAGCTAATGTAGTTAAGGCATCAATTTGTCAGAGCCTGTAGCTGCATTTTTGCTTGATTTTCAAGAAGTTGTTACGAGTTTTATATTGGCTGAAAATCAGATATGTATCAAGGTAAATTTTTAAATAGAAAATTAAAGAGAAGTCTAAAATTTTAAGTTTTCTAGAGTTTTTGCATTTGAAAGGAAATGTTCTAACACTCTCAAATATGCTGTCTCAGAAAAAACTGATTAAAAATAGTTAAAAAAACGTGAGACAAGGCTTTGGGTCACAATATGACTACCAATTAAACCAGCATTTTTTTGCTTTTATAATTTTGACAAATTATGTTAGTAACTCTGACCCCCCTAGAATTATCAAAGATGCACGTGCTCTACCCTCCTTTATTACAGTCACATTCCCTACAATTTTATCACACGTTTCTTTTAAACGGTCATTGGCTTTTAATCACGTTTCATATTAGGGAAATACACTTCTAATTCGAACCCAATAGGAACCTCTTAACTAACTTAAGATTTCGTCAAAGGTTTGGTGTTGAAAGTTTTGATCTCCAAGATTATCTTAACTCCTAAGTTAGCAGATTTGCGCTTCGGCAAGTGGAAACTTCCAGTCTCCCTTAAGGGCATCTGCCTCCGCCTACTTATGAATATAGTCTCGTGTATTTGCAAATCGGATGGTTTACAGTCTTCTAAGGGAGCGCCGAGGGCGAGCACTTTATATTTATATTTAATTAAGAGCCCTTGAAGGACGCTCTAGTGATTAATTTACAATGTTTATATTTCGAAAAAATTACTCTAAAACTGGATGAATAATTGATATTTATGGTCTTCAGACGAGAAAATCCAATTAGGCGTGAAGAAATTCTGTAAATTTCTCCGGAGACGTATTAAGCCGATCTGAAAACAAAATTAGGCCCGAATGGGAAATTATCTTAATTGCAAGGAAAAATACCTTTGTTTAAATATTTGTCAAAGGAATGGTACTTTCTGTTAGGGAGGAAAATCTTTTACGGGACAATCAAAGAATAATGACTATAAATGCTAAATGGCCAAATAATTTTCATAATCAACACTCTCATGATTATTGTCTTTTAAATATTTCCCTCTAGATCGATCAATCCTCCCCACTCAATAAAAAAAAAACTTGATCTAAGCCGAGCTCCACAAAAAAGTCATCGAGACCTCTGGCACGTATTTTAACGGGAATTTCGAAACTTCCAGAGGCCTGGAACGACTTACTGAACCTCCTTTCGAGAATACGTCATCGCAAATTGATTTCCGGGTAGATGCAAAGTCGACACCCCTAAACCGTTTTATAACTCGGTGATGTTTCGACGCTTTATGTGTGTTGTCATCTCCCCTTTACGGTTTACCGTTCGGAAAATTACAAGTTCGGAATAAATGATGATCCTTTCGTTGAACAGGTGACGTATTCGTTTTGCTCTAAGCGTGGGTATTTTCCCAGGAGGGGACTTAATTAACTCAGGGCTGTTTAAGATTGACTAAAAATTTTAATTAAACGAGAATCACATTCTAATGAATTGTGCATAAATTACTCAAAAAATCCTTTCAAAGACTATTTTGCTTGGAAATTTAATTAACTCGGTGCCAACAGAAAACCTGTCTTGGACTAAATTGCTCACTATACAAAGGCACAAAACCTGTGCATTATTGTGGCATTTCAGAGGTTTGCGCACGTGGCTTCTATTAATACAAATGAAAAGCTAAATTTGGGCTCTTATTGGCGCAATTAAACCTACCAAATTTTACCATTATCCATATATACAGAGTATACACAAGGTGATTAGTTGGGAATAGAACATGGCGGAACCCAAGATAGGGGATACCAAAATATGACGATTGGACCCAATATTACTTATTTCAATGTTACGTGTTTCAGAATTACAGGGTGTTAAAGGTTGAAATTTTATTTTAAAATTGCTCAATAACTTTTTGTATTTTTATAGTATCAAAACAAAAATTGGTCTACTTAAGTTTTGTAAGATGTCAAGTAAGAATTTTTATTTAATTTCTATGTCCTAGAGCCCTATACTCCTAGAGGACGCTAGTTATGACTCACTGCTTCGGTATATTTGGTCATATTTCTGTATGAATGCAACTGATCAAATTCTATTCCACATAATAAAAGAACGTATATTTTTACTCATAAGCTAGTTCGTGTCGTACCATTTTAAATCCTTAAAAACGATGGTGGGTGCAAGTGCGCCAACATTTCAACAATATTTTTCCACATCGATGGATCGTTGAAATGAATTTCCGTGGCCCACGAGAAATCCAGACACAAAAGTCAAATACCATATCTTTATTTTAAAAAATAAATAAGTAATTTATTAACTTGATTTTATTGATTTTCAAATAAATCTTTTGTCGTATTAAAAACAAATGAAAAAATAATTCTTATTTAAGCACCTGTTCAAAATGACCATCTTCCACCTCAGTACACTTTACTATCTTTTTTCTTAAAGATCTTATTTTTTTAAATTGCACATCGCCGTTATTCCTAATTTCATCAGCTGCTTGTTAAATTTTTTGCCACAATTTCCACGAGTATTAATTGTCCCTTTGTATATAAGTGCCTTCATCCTTGATCATATTGAGAAGTCCAATGAGTTGAGATCTGGACTTCTCGCTGGCCATGGAAATTCACTTCCACGACCGATCCATCGATGTGGAAAAATATTGTTAAAGTATTGGCGCAATGGGAGAGAAAAATGTGGATTCGCCCCATCTTGCATGAACCACATATTCTGGCGTAAATATAGTGGAACATCTTCGAGAAGTTCGTTAAGTTGTCCTGGCAAAAAGTTTAAATACAGTAAGCCATTTAAATTGGCTGGAAGTTCGAAAGGACCAATAAAAAAGTCACCTATTAGACCACAGCAAATATTTATCTTAAATTCGTGTTGGAAATGTGTTTGTCGTACAATATGTGGATTTTCAGAATCCCATAATTGACTATTTTTCCAGTTGAAAATTCCGCAGCGTGTGAAAGTTGCCTCGTCAGTAAATAAGATTTTATTGAAAAAATTTGGATCCTCGTTTTGTTTTTCCTGCAAAAATCGAGTAAATCTTAAACGAGCAGGACGGCCTTCAGCGAGAAAACTTTGAACAAGTGTTAAATGATAAAGATGGAATTTTTCTTTATGTAAAATTCTCCAGACAGACGATTGACCCATTCCTATTGTTGCACTTAACCGGCGTGTTCTTAATTCTTTATTTTCAGCAATTCGCTCTAAAATTTCCTCTTCCTGTTCGACCGGGATAATTCTTCGAGCATAATTGTTTTGGCTTTAAAGGCGAAAAGAGCCTGTTTCTCCCAAACGATTATACAGGTTTCTAAATAATTTGTGGTTGGGTTGTTGCCGGTTGGGATATAATTCAGAATAACTCCGCGCTGGAGCACGACCGTTAAAATTCACTTGAGCAAAAACACAAATCATTTCGCTCATCTCACTAAAAGAAAAGTCGTTATGTCTTGTCATTTTTGCTTTTCAAATACAAGTTTTGCCCTTTTTAGGTAAACTGACAAGAAAATAATCTAATTACTTTGACAGCCTAAAGAAACAATAGCTACAAATAATACTTTATCATGCTAGTGATCCACAGCCAGCATCGTATTTAAGGATTTGAAATGGTATGATACGAACTAGCTTATGAGTAAAAATCTCGTAAACGAAGAGAGATATCGGGATTAAACAAGAATACCTTTTTTGAGTAAAAATAGACGTTCTTTCATTATGTGGAATATAATTTGATTTCAGTTGCATTCATATAGAAATATGACCAAATATACATATATACAATAAGCAGTGAATCGTAACTAGCGCCCTTTAGGAGCTACTTAAAAATTAGACCAAAATTCATACTTGACATCTTACAAAACTTAAATAGACCAATTTTTGTGTTGATATTACAAAAACGTAAAAAATTATTAAGAAATTTTCAAATAAAATTTCAACCTTTAACACCCTGTAATTCTAAAACATGCAACATTTATACATTTAACAAATATTGGGTCCAATCGTCATATTTTGGTGTATCCTATCTCAAGTTTCGCCATGTCCCATTCCCAATTAATCACCCTGTATATAGAGGGGAAAAATAATTAACTTAGCGATGTAATGCCAAGAGGACGCCCGAAGGCTCATTTATATTTATGTATATCCTGTGTGTATACCCACCGCTATCTGACCTTAATTTCCCGCAATGGAAGGAGATGAGACATGAAACGAAAACGATATACCGCTCTATGTTTTTTTTTCACTAACGTTAATCAAATTCGTAAACTGAAGAAATATTTGTTTGAGACTGTTTTACATTGAGGAAGTTTGCCTTTTTTATGCAGCTTACAAACTAAGTGAAATGCAGTATAATTATATCCAGAACAACCGCATGTCCTTCTTAAGGCAAGTGTTTCATTTAAACTGCTTTACCTCAGATAGTTAATAATCGCAATACTCCTGGTGTAAAGTGTTTATAAAAGTTGAATAACTTGCGACCTCATATATGGACAAATACCGATTTGCGGATAATTTAAGTAAATCTTTTAGGCATAATAAAAACAGCGTTGAACGTGAACTTTTCATTTAAAATGTATCTCTAAATTGCCTTGCATTTATCTCTTTGTATTTCCTCTCTAGGGCGCCGAGCATGAAACTAAGACCTTTTCAATTACAATTCCAATTTGTTCTTATTTCGCCTTTGCAGGAATCAGCTACGGTTTCTTTGTCGACTAAATGGCAGAAGAATTACTATAAAAATTTCAAATTTCTTACTAAAAATAACGTTATGTCGACTACTTGAAAATGTTAACTAAAACGTCCAATTATTATTGGAAAATTCCTTGCCTGAAACTGGCAATAAAAAAACAGCGTTTTTCCCCATGTGAAATTCAAATTGCCAGCTATTTATATGCCCTATACATGTAAATTTATGTATTTTGTTTTTACTGATTAAGCGAGTGCAATTTCGTGTTGCCGCTGTTTAGTTCTATTGTCCCTTATCCTTTGTTTTATGGTTTCAGTTATTATGGTTCAGTAGCGTGCCATTTGATACCCACCAAAATTTCAATAAATGATTATCAAGCAATGGAATATCAGCCTTATAGAATCAAAATATCCAGGCCTCGGGTCCGAATCAATCAGACCTCCAATTATGTTTTGAGAGATTAAATTTCCTTCTAGGGAACTAATTGTAAATCGGAGACTGAACGAATGAGGTAAGTGGATAATATTAAAAGCAAAAAGAGACAACGGGACTGATTTATTGTTGGTCTTTAGCTTAGGCGATATTTAGGTACAACATTTAGAAGCTAGTGGCATTTATCCTCCCGAAAGAGAAAATAATTAAGAAAATTGAAGCACACCTGGGTAGTTGTATGTAGTTCATTATTGCAAAAGATACATAAAGAGCAACGAGGTACATAAAATTATTAGTTTTAGTATTAGTTATAGCATAAGCATTAGTTAAAGTACACTGATTTACGGTGACATCTATATGATGTTTCACTTGAGACATTAGAAATGTGAGTAATTAGAGCCTTGTTAGGCAACGTTAACTCGAAGTATCATGGACAAACGTTACAATTTTTTACGCCCAATCACAGCTGTCAAACTCAAAGGTATTAGCCTATATACACGGTCAGAATGCTTCATTCTTTCGTTCTGCTGTGCTTCGCCAAGAGCCAAATTGTTGAACTACTGATGGCAAGTCTAGAAGTAGCGTAAAATTCCTTTTAAGGTAGGATTAGAGGTTTGTCATTGATTAGTGTCCACGGGAATTATACTGCCGCTAAACTTATCATCAGCACTTTAATAATACGCCCTAAGCGTCGAAAACCAAATGTGTAATGTTAGCATGTACGCACTACCAAAATCAATCACACAAAACCACACAACGTCACTGAGATGTCAGCTTCATCCCTCACTGTGAAAGCTCTTCTGCACGTAACTCGACCATCATCCCGAAACCGTGTATAGGAACTAATCTTGATAAATCATTCAACTAGCGCACATTAACAGACCGTCATAGCGCCCATTAAAATCGACACACAAAAGAAAATTACTCCCGGAAAATCGAGTTGGATAAACGTTTCAAAAGGGGGAAATGTAACAGCAAGCTGTATTATACGTGAGATAAATAGACCTTGACCTTTCCAGAGTTCCACTCAACCATAAATTGCAATTAAGGCTCCGAGTTACGGAATTTCTTACGCTTTCTGGAGGTAGAGAGAAATCCGGTGTTGCTGCGAAATGAAACAAAACATGGCAAAATTGCCATTTCACGTTTCTCCTATTTCAATTATTGCGAAGTTTTGGCGTTCTATTTTAGTGCTATAATAAGCAATCCAATGGTTATCGAGACCTGCACTAAAAGAGTAAGGAATCACTTGCTTCATATATGAAAATGAATACTGAAAGTTATTTCCTAGTTTTTGTCTGTTTTGATATGTGGAAAATTGTAAGTTCAGCAAAATGGTTTATTTTCTTTACATCAATTGAACAACGACAAACTTATATATGGAGCATACCGTATAAGAGCGAGGAGGAAAAAGAAATTGCTGATTTTCATGGGTCATTTTTAGTTGCTGCTTTCAGAGATCGCCATTGTCTACTTGCTTCAATTTTAAAGTATGTCTTTTTAATTAGGGTTTAAACCAAATAAAAACGACGTTTAAATTTTTTTTCAAATATACTACGTGACAAAGAAAGGTAAACACCCATTAAAAGCCATTTTATTTTGATAATTTTTTGCATGTTGACTTATCTTAAAAAAAGAAAGAAATGATCAAAATTTCAAATTTATCTGTTAATTTTTTTTTAGTTTCCATGGGTCGTTCCTTAAAAAAATAAAATTTTGTTTAAACATTTTTGTTCACATTTGCATCGCAACTTTTGTGAAGTGTGTTGCAATCGGTCATAATTTTTACTCATTATGCCTAGAGTGCGTAGAATTGAACAGATCCGTCAGCTTAGTGACTTTGAGAGGGGGCGGATTGTTGGGTTGCGCGAAGCAGGTCTGTCGGTCAGAGAAGTGTCTAGAAGAACTAACAGATCCTTAGGAACCATAGTGCGGTGTTACCAGGCGTGGACTCAGGAAGGCCGTGGGCACAGAGCCAGAGGCACTGGGCGACTCAGAGGAATCACAGAGCGCGAAGATCGTCGATTGCGACTTTTGGCTCTTAGAGACCGATTTAGCAGCAGTCGAGCTATTGCAAATCAGTGGTTTGAAGAACATGGGAATAGGGTTGGTATGCGTACAGTATATCGCCGAATACGAAGTTTTGGCCTTTTGTCCTATCGTCCGCATTGGGTGCTGCCTCTCACTGGCGAACATCGATCTAACCGCTTACAATGGTGTAGAGAGAGGATTCAGTGGGACCAAGAATGGACTCAGATGATCTTTAGTGATGAATCCCGCTTTTGTCTGGGGATGAACGACGGTCGGGCAAGGGTGAGAAGGCGACGGGGTGAAAGGCGAGATCCACAATTTGACAGAGAGCGTCATGTCCACCGTACTGTAGGCGTTATGGCATGGGATGCTATCGCGTATGGTAGCAGGTCACCCCTAGTTTTCATTAGAGACAACATGACTGCCCAACGCTATATCCAAAAAGTGTTGGAGCCATATGTGATTCCATATTTTCGAACTATCACGAACGCTATTTTCCAGCAAGACAATGCTAGACCTCATATTGCTAGGCAAACAATAACGTTCATGGATCAACATCAAATCAACTGTTTACCCTGGCCACCTCGATCGCCGGATCTGTCTCCTATTGAACATGTCTGAGACATGATTGGCCTCAGACTGTTGAATTTACAGCACCCTCCACAGACTTTAGCAGCCCTTACTCATGAAGTTCAGATTGCCTGGAATGAGATACCTCAAGAAGACATTGACAATCTTATTAGATCCGAGCCCAGGCGTATCAATGAGTGTATAAGGAACCGTGGATGCTCAACGCACTATTGAAAAAAAAATGAAGTTCTTCCTCTGATCTTGCTGAAAATGTAATCATTGCATAAGTATGTGGTACTAAACACGTACAAAAAAAATTATCAAAATAAAATTATCTTTAATGGGTGTTTACCTTTCTTTGTCACGCAGTATATCTCTGAAACGACCACGAATTTTTCAAATCTCAAAACAGCGTAATGTAAACGATGAAATTGTGCATTTTTTGCAATTCTCGAAATGTCCACGTTGAAATTCACATTTTTCGCGCGTCATCATTAAATGCATAGATGGCTAAATTATGACAAAATTGCACATTCTCCTCAAAAACGAAATTTTGGCTTAAGGTGTACAGAGTTTCCAGCAGTTTTGGAAATATTCAGGAAAAATTTAAATTGAGAAAGATCATCAATATTCGCTAAGTAATGAGATGAACGAAGAAAGACTTATGTAGACCACAACGTGCAAGAGATGGATAGGTAGATAAATTTTGTTTTATTACCGATTTTTCGCTAATCTGAAGAAAAAGAACAAAGTTACAACTTTCAACTCAGATCGGAAGCATTTGCTACGTCATACATCCTGTGCGCCGAAGCCTGCAGCCCCTTCCACTGCTGCACACACAACGCGCACTTTAAAGACGACAGACGATTCAATTGTCGCCTCAGTTATTGTCGACCGTCGAGAATATACGAGATGTTCCCGCCGTTATCTCATCGCTTCTGATAATGTATATCCACCACACACGTAAAGAAGAAACTTTTTTAAACGACAGCTCCAAAACTCAGGAAACATTTTTTAATATAAAGAATTTGTTGTTCAACCGAAACATATTCCACTCATGTGCCTGCTACTGACGTCATCCTGTATACTCCTCTAATAAATCTTTAGTTTTATCTGCAGATCGTCAGGGCTTCAATTTGGGAATACAACTACAGAACACACAATTATCGTAGAGTATGCGACTCAGAAATCTTTATTTATTTAAAGTACTTCCCACTCGACACTCGATGGAAGATTGAGACAATGCTTATGCATTATACATGACCCATTCTAGCAGAGACAAGCTTTTCATATACATATATCGGGGACTAAATTCTCTCTGAGGTACTCGAATTGCGTATTGTGTAACGTTACAATATTATGCAGTTCGGAATTCAATCGGTTCGCGTTAAAAGGGCTATAAAATCGGGATAAATGTCCAGTTAAACCAATGACAATTACTGTATAATCGTATCGGAATAGAATAAATAACTCCAAATGAAATTAAAATTGTTTTGGTGTGAAGAGATCAATTATTGTCTAGTCAATGTGCAAAATATCACTTTAACCCGGGTCTGCTATAATTTAATGTAATTAAAATTGCTAATGGGTTTAATGGAATTAACTCAATATTTGCTCATAATTTCGGTATGTTTTATAAATTGGGGTTAATGAAAAAAAATTATTTTCCTTACACCCCTCTGAAGACTAAATCCGCTGCCGTTGTAAAGCATTAATATCACCTCTAGCTCATTAATGAAGGTGTAATTCCATTTGCAAATCTCTGCTTTTAGCGTGGGTCGACTTAAGTTCTTACTTTAAACTCTATTTCCAGGAAGTTTTAATTTAGGCCCTCAGAAGTCTCCCTTCTGAGGGAAATTTTCCAGCAGTTAGACCAAAGGTCCCTTCTTGGAAGCCATTGCAAGGAAACTCGATTCAATGGAACTTTTTATGCAGTCTAGGCTGCGTTAAGGAGAGTTAAACTGGAAGTTTATTTGCCCTTTTGATAGCTCCAAGAATTTTATGCTGAGGAAATAGGAAAATGTTTCTCTTTTGGTCCGCAAAGCCAAGCAAAGCACTTTACTTACGTTTCAGGAAAATCTATTGTGTTGCTACATTTCAACAAATTGCAAAAAAATTCTCTCTCTCTTTCTCTTTTTCTGTTTGTTACTTTTCAGCATCGCTCAATCTTGATTAGAAGGGTTAAAGGCATCATAAAGTTAACCTTGATTAACTTCGTACAGTGGAATATCCCGTTGAAAGTTTTTTTAATGAGAAAAGGTTCATTTAAATTCGCCTTTTCGCCTTTCAAGCTCGGTTTAAATTTTACTTGACCCGTGAAAAATCTCATTGAAACGCAAAATTTACATAGGGGATAACCTTAGATATAACGGAACTCTTTGTTCCCCAGGCAGAATACAACATTGTATTTTAATGAACGTCTGATTTTTAAAGCCGAGATTAACATCGAATGCTAAATTAATGATTACAAGAGGTATGTCGTAAAATGTTTACAAAAGAGCTTTTAGATGAAAATCGTTTAAGTTTTAATTGTATTTTTAAATTCAATGGCATCTAATAAAAGAAAGGAGGAAAACATTAAATATTTTTCTAAAATTTTAATATTTTTCGAATACATCCTAGTCATTGGATTTTTTCAAATTTTGAAACGGTATATTTTTGAACTAGTCTTGACTCCTAAACTAATTTATATCCACCACCAGCTTTAATGCATACCTAAAGAAACATGAATTGGTCTGACCCACCTTTGATAGTGTAAAACCTATGAACTAACCTGAACCTTTTATGTAAAATTAAGTTTCAGAAAATAACCCGAACCGACTTACATTTTTTTTTTAACTTAAAATCCAATATGGCTGAATTTAATAGCAGGCATTTTAAGGCTAGAGAGGCATCATTACGTATGCCTCGTTTCTTTTTTAAATTCCACAAATTTTTAATATCAAGAACTTATGCCTGCCGTCTGCCAACAAATATTGCCGTACACTTGTATGATGTCGGTTTCAAGTTGGCCGCAAGATGACGTCAAGCCATCAGCTCATAAAACTAAGTATGCACGTGATGTCATTGAGTATTCTCTCTTAAAAAAATTTTGCGAAAACCATGGAACCATTAGATTTTAAGTAGCACATTACTGTACTCCTAAACATTTACTTTCATTTTAAAACCCATCGAACCTAAAAATTGCCTTTTCTATGAATAATTCAAACTCGGGTTAAAACTCCGCGCATGCACCGTGAACTTTTATTGAAAAACTACGGGGATGCGATAGATTTTATATGCACATTTCTACAGTGTATAATGTGGGCAGATTATTATTAGCGAACATAAAACGAACATAACCGAACGTTAAACGGGGCTTCGTTATATAAAGCAGCCATGCCGGCTAGTGAAATTACGTTTATGGAAAAAAAAGGGCGGGTTTAGTAAAATTGGACCGTAAAGCATAGGGTTTTAGTCGATTTTTATAATATAGTTTTAGGGTTATGGAGCTGGTAAATAAAAATTTGCTACCTCATAAACAGCAGAAAAGAGGCATTCTTTCATTCAATGGATTTACAATGAAATAAAAATAATATTGAAAATGAGCGATGATTGTAGGATGTTATGCATGGATTTGTTTATCGTTTGTATTTAAATTTCTCTATCAGAATATACCTATTTTTCCTTTAAACCCTATTTAACTTTACCTTTTGTATGCATAAGCCTTGTTCCAGCTTCAAACTTTATATTTACTCTTTCACCGTAGATGTGCTCCTTGTACCTGATAAACCTACTAATATGGAGCCACGTGCGATGGAAACTTTGTTCTTTCGGATTATTCCTCTAGTTGACTCCTTTTCTTTTAAAGCAACTTTCCGCTATATGAACCGGCATTCCTAGCTTTATCCCGGAACGAAATAAAACAAATTCCCCGGATTCTTTAGAACCGCGCCTCGTATTTCATCCTCAAAAGTCTTGCGTTTTGAGCAGTAAATATGTTACCGTGAAATTGCTGGTACGTGAAACTCTGGACGTGTGAAAAGGAATTTAGTTTTGAGATAGATGACTCTAAAGATATGCGTAATGTACAAAACCAATAGAAAAAGAAACATTAAGGAGTTCACTTTAACCATCATAAACGCGTTATATTCTCCACGCAACAAATGCATTAGGCAGAAAGTAATATTTATTTTATTAATATCTTTCCCGAAAACTGTGCCCTAAAAATACACCTTAATAACGTAGTAATATTATTTATGGGGTCTTGAACGATGCAGCAAATTGGAACAAATCAATGAAATGTTTTTTTGCAATTTTCCACCAAACTTCTACTCGGAAGAGCTTCGCCCCAAAGAAACAAACCGTCGTTATTAATCAAAAATTCTAGGCTTGCTTTATATTCAAAACGAATAAAGGCTCCTCCGCTCTATTGTACGAAAACACGAAAGAGATATTATTATGTTCGAAAGCATGTTCATATTTTGCCTACCCTTAGACAAAAACATGGGATTAATATTCACGCCTGCATGGCTGAGCACAATTATTTTGTTTAGAAAATTAGTTGGGATTTTCGAGGAGGAACTGTTGGAAGTTTGCTGGGGTTAAAGTTACAAAATGCTTTGGAAGGTCTACAATTTGCACAGCAAAATGGTTCCCCCTACAATAGATGCTTATACTACAGTTTACGGTACCACAGAGCTTTAGGTTTGAACTCGCTTATTCTCCAGGAAATCCCGTGCATATTGGTGCATTTATGGGTAAATTTTTAAGATAAATTTTTTAATAGTTATTTACATGACAAACGAAGCAACTCTTAATGCACGACTGTGAAATATAAATAACAAAAAAAAAATTCCCTGATCAGGAATCGAATTCTGGTCATCCCAGGTGAAACCCGATTATAATATGTTGACTTTCATAATGGATGGTACAAAAAAGTATATTATTGAACAAGCTTGTAATGACGACTACCATCTCCAAGGGAGATTAAGGAGAAGTTTGCTTTACGAACGAAGCGAGCAGAGCAAATCTCCTTAGGGAATGATGTTCATTATATACGAGCACAATACTATAATTTGCCTACGGCTAAACATCCGTATTTTCCGTAAATTAGTTACAAATTTCATTTAAATAATTCCCTTAGGAGTCATTGCTATTTACCCTTTAAAGTCAAATCATAATGCATAAACAAGCCATAAGTAAATCAACTTTTTGTGATTTTCTAAGAATTTTCTCGTTTCCTGAATTTAAACTAGGTTTCAAAACACCGAATAATTAAAAACCAACTTCACAACATTTTGAAATTTCACCATTTAGTCGCCATATCGAAATTTCAAATTCAAGACCTATTGAACCTTGATATTTACGTCCTCTTAAATACTGTGACGGCCTTGACGCATATGGAAATTGTATAATATTAGGCCTATTCCGGAGGGAGACATATACATATATATTGCGGGAGCTTGTAGTATTTCTAGATAGATAGATAGATAGATAGATAAATAGTCCATGATAAAATATACATTCTATCACGATCGATAGCATTTGTTCCACTGTACCGATATTCAAGTGTTTATTAATACATAGATGTAAAATTTCTATATTTTTATAAAACCATGAACAAGCGTTTTCCGGTCATAGCGAGTTAGTATCACCGAATGTTCGGATACTCTTCTTTTCAAGACATGGCGGTATCCCGTTTTCGTATATTGATGGTTTTCTGCTCGAATAAACCAAAAAATGACGTGTTTCAAAGATATTACCGGAATTCGGGAATTTATAAAATAGCCGTCAAACTAACTAAAAAATAACCGACAATCTTTCTAACTATAGTTAAGTCTTCTTTCTAACAGTAATACACGTAATAAAAAAAAATATTGAAAAAAAAACGAGTAATTTACATGAATTGCGACAACAAACAAAGAGCCACTTTTGAGACGAATGGTGCTAGGTAAGTGCCTTAATAAAGGGTATCTGCTCTCATACTTAAACTCAAACATAGATATAAACAAGAACATGGCAAAAAAACGTTCTATGACGGATGGCGATTGTCCTGTAGACTTGGATGTCATAAGCCTATTTGCACAGGTCCTAACATGTATACTGTCATATTTCTTCTCATATCATCTTCCGCCTCGTGAAAAATAAATTTATCTTGAGAGGAAAATATTTCTGGACTTTTCATTAACAAAGGAACCATGCCAAACGTGAGACAATTTTTCAATTTACAATAATATGAACTGAATCTAAATGGATAACTTTCAAAATTTTTAATAGAAAAAATCACAGAAATTGATTCTTAATTCAAGATGAGTTTATACATTCATATACAGAAACAAAAACTCATCTATATTCAGCAGAAAATAACTCTGGATTTTTGAGGAAGTTGAGAGAATTTTGCCATTTTGAATAGTTTGAACCTTTAGAAAGAAACTTTCATGTTTCCTGATAGAATAAATTTATAATAGAATATAAAGTCCAAATTTACATATATACAGGATATCAATTTGAAAACTTCCCACACATATTATCTCGAAACTGGATAGATTTTTAAAAATCGCCGAAACACGTCAATTTTATTATCGCAGGGAAACAATTTTTATGCAAAATTCACTGCGTCTCTTTCAACCCTCTACCTCCTCTCAAATATATTAAATGTTAAAGGGGGTTAAGTGATGCATCATTTTAAAGGACTTTTCATTCTATACATTTTGGTATCTCGTTTGGTACATTTGCCTATTGCATTATCAAATTAAGCGTCTTTGATCATTGTAAATTTATTTTTCCTATTAGTGTTTCGATAGTGTTAAAACTAAGACTTTTATTCAAACACGTCTTACGATTTGAAAATTGTAATAAATCTATTTACTAACCTATTGACTTATTGTTTGTCGAAACGACCATCAAAAGAAAAGATGTATTAATCCCTGAAGCAAATGTTTATCAATCTAATAAATTTCCTCGGTCCTCGAAAAGAAACATGTATGTAGAATATGATTTTTTATTGTTTATTTTTGTTTGCAATGAAATGTTGCTTCAATAAATTTTGATATTATCTTTCATAGAAAATATTTACTTATCTGTAGTACTGGTTGATGTTACTAGGCATTCAAATCGGTTAAATTTAATTAATTGAGATAATTCGCGTGTTGTTGTAAGTAATTTTAAAAAAGGTGTGCACAATTCAGCAAAGAACTGAAATTACTTTTATTTATGAGGAACAAAGAAAATGCGCAAGAAGAACAGCGGAAGTTTTTAATGCTAGTAATCCTAATTCAAATGTGAGTCACAAACACGTTTTAGAATTAATAAAAAAAATTACTGAAACGGTTTTTACTGTAAACAAAAAAAAGGCTGTTCAGCGTGTTTTAAATGAAACTGCTTAAATAGAGATTCTAGGAACCTTCGTTGCAAAACCTAACAATTCATTGCACACGGTTGCAAATCAAACTAGAATGTCACATGAAAATATACAAAAAGCACTGCCATTAAATAGATTTCATCCCTACAAATTGTAGTTTCTATAGGAACTTTATAACAACGATTTTGATAGAAAAATCGAGTTTTGCGAAACCATGACCAATTTAATTAATTATAACCAATTTTTTCAACAATCATTTACTTCAATGATAAGTGCACATTTTTTCTTAATAGTCGGGTCAATAAATACAACGGCTGATATTGAAGTGATGAAATTCCCTAAGTTTTTCCAGAGGATACTACACAGTGACCAGAAAAAATTAATGTTTTTGCTGATATTCTCGAAAATGCCGTTAGAGAAGCTTTGTTTATTTAGGAAAACTGGATAGCTATATTTCAACTCACTTAAAAACGTAACTAATCCTTTAATGACAACTCATTTAAAAGATCTAGTTGGTGGAAACATCTTGCAAGAAAACCAAATACATTTTCAGCAAGATACCGCAAATACCGCATTATTTTCGCCTAGTATGATAATGGCTGGATGATCCATTTCCCGACGAATGGATTGGTAGAAGAGAACCGATAGAATGGCGTGCAAAATCACCAAACTTAACGCCGTTAGATTATTTTTTATGGAAGCATATAAAATCGGTTGTTTACAAAACGCAGGCTGATAATATTGACGATTTGAAAAGAACATTCACAGAGGCATTCAAGGCTATTCCAGAAGCGATATTTGAAAATGTCAGGGAAGAGTTTCAAAACAGGCTTTGTTATTGTTTGGAAAATAATAAAGAACATTTCGAACATCTAATCACCTAAAAGTGTTAAAAACAGGAATTCCAATTTTGAACGTTGGTTTTTTTTAAAGACCGGTATTAAGAAAAATTATTTGTTTTATAATTTAAAACGATTATGCTGAAGTTTATTATAACAATTTCCCAATTGTAAGACATGTTTAAATAAAAAAGTTTGATTTTCATCGCTATCAAAACCGTAATAAGAAAAATTAATTTAGAATGATCAAAGACTCCTAACTTAATAACTCAACGATTAAATGTAACATATGAGGTACCAAAATATAGTGAAAAGCCCTTTAAAATGATATATCACTTAACCCCCTTTACCATTTAAGATATTTGAGAGGGTAGATCTGGTAGAAGGATGAAAGAGACACAGTGGATTCTAATATTAAAATTGTCCCCCTTGATAACAAAATCGACGTGTTCCGGCGACTTTAAAAAATCTATCCTGTTTGGAGATAATAGGGATAGAAGTTTTCAAATTAACACCTTGTATACATATATATTATATTTGTGAGCCAATTAGTATAATAAAACATGGAAATATAAATTATGAAAAAAATTCCACAAACCTATAGAAAGGGGATCACAAGAGTTCAAAGTTATCAATTCTGTTTTTGCACTTCTTGTTAGTTATCTAAAGCCTTTTCTTCTGTGTAGTATAAACAACCAATTGAAACGTGACGTATTGTGTAAAATGGGATTCTAGGTGATTAAAATATCGAAAATTATTAATCATTCCAACTAATATAACGTCTCTTTACGAGCTATCGAAGTCTATAAATCATCGATTTCATTAAAATACTGGCACCTTTCATCATTTTTCCCCTCGCACATTTAATTTAATTTAAATGCTAATCCGAGAAATTATGAAGTGCGTGCAGTGATTAGATTAGCAAATTGTGAAAAAAGTTAAATATTCTATTAATAAAATTCCCTAAAATCAAATCTCAATCACTTTTCACAGAATATGTGGAAGAAAATTGAATCAAAATCCCAAATTTTCTCACAATTTAAATATATAGTTTTATGGACATTACAATCGACTTTACATGGATATACCTGATATTTTGATAGAAATGTTCCATTAAAGCTATGAAGTTCAGATTTACTTTTGTAGGAAAATAGGTTATTATATGCATTCATCCATCTACGAGTATATTGAAACTTTTTATTTGCGCCCTATATAAACTATTCACTCTAGCGTCTATTCATGCTTCGCTGGCAAAGAATTCATTTTGAGTCGGTTGAATGGGCAAGAATGGTTAGAATAGGGATATCAGCGTGCCGATATCGGGGGAATATACCCATCACTCTATGGCTTAAACTATAGTTTGGCTTAGCATAACTGCCATTTCATGGAGGGTTGAAATTTTTTTAACTTGTAAAATCCCACCGTCGCGTATAAAACTAAAATAACTGCAAACAATTAGCATTTTAGTGGAACATCATTCTAAATTTTAATAAAAGGGCTGAACGCTTACGAGTCCGGGAGTGAATTGTTTTCCATGAATTTTCATACTGACAAGATTTAGATGTCCGGAAAGAATGCTATTTTTAGGACAAAATCGCCGGTTATCATTAAGTTTCTAACTTTTACGAAACCCATTTTTCACCCTACTTTTGCGTCACAGATAGGGAAGTTATATTAAAAGTTTTAAGAGAAGGAGGCTGCTTAACAAAAAAAAAAAAACACAAATAGTACACAATAACTACGTACAGTTACGTAGAAATACCGCAAAATTAATTGTCTTTCTTAAAAGAAAACAAATGAATTTCGGACAAATTTTTTCTCTAAAGTGACTCACCGACTCATAATAAAATGTGACGTTATTTAGTGTACTCACATAATTAATTTGTTTGTTGTTCTTTAACTTGTCGGCCTGCGTGTGCTGCATGGTTAAGTATGTTGGGTTAATAATGTATTTCACACATTATTAACCTCCCAGCTACTTGAAGCCACAATATAATATTGCTTTCCTTTTAGCACCGGTTATTTACAACCCTAATTAATTATGTAGGCTCCAAGGCACAATAGGGGCCACCCTACGTACAATATTAATATTTTAGTCGATGCCATGAAGCCTGAAAGCCCTGAGGAATCTTGTATGTCAACATTCATAGTATTATTGTAGGTAGTCCACGAGTTTGACTCTCATAACACTTCTCATTATGTTGAGCGATATAGGAGAAGAGTTTTCTAAGTTGTGTACATCTGAAGGGCTTAATTGAGATTTGTCGAGGCACTAAACTTTGCAAATAGGAAATTGAAATATAGATCCAGTAATGCAGTGGTGAAGAGAATAATTGCTGACTACTAGGGGAGTAATGGAAATCTCTGCTTAATGGAAACAGTAAATTTAATTGTTTGCTAATGTTGGTCGTTATTCTTGGCGCAGCCAGCTCGGAAGTTATACAAGAAATTAACGATACATTGGATTAAGTGCAGCTGCAAATGGACTTCATCAACAAAGAAGAAAAATGTCGGTTAATCCGGAAATAACGAAGTCACGAAAACCCCCACATTATATCAACTCGCCCCTAATTCGTCTCGTAAAGGTTGACATAGGAAGCTCGTTTGTGCATTACGGGGTTGGATTATCCGTCTCCATCCCCATTTGCAGTTCAAACAGTTTCAGTGATTCACAGCAGAGTGACCCAACATTCCGATGCGGTCACTTTGTTCTTTGATTAACTCGGACATTTTATGTTTGCTGCGAGGAATCCTAATGCGGACTTTTTAGGCCTCGTGCAGAATTTTGGGCATTAAGGACTTAAATACAGTACGTGCTTTAAAATAATGACTTGTTTTCCATGTTATGGTCGATCGACAAATTCTTGAATTTTTATTAGGACGACAGCAGAATTATCATACTTTAATAAACTTCCGGGTTCGGCTCCGAATTTATTTCAAATTCAAATAAAACCCCATTACCATATTTTCATTTTGGCTGGGTAATTAGGTAAGCATTGCCAACGGATGGAGGTAAACAGAGACGGATATAATAGGTGGAATGTTTCGAGCTTTTTACTTCAAATGCGAAATTAACTTTTCGGCGGAATAATGGAGTGTATAAACAACACTGCCATCGGAAATTGCAAATTCCAAAAAATGTTTGCATTTAATCCGAATTGTTGTGGAGTGTTCTTTAGGTGACATGCCACTATTGCTGAAATTATATAAATCTTCTATCGAAGTTTCGTTCTTGAAATTTCTGGAAGGGGAAATGCTACATAAATCGGTTTTGAGCCCCTAGAGCCACGGTGTCTTTTCAATATTCGTCTCATTTATCAACGTTGTCATAGCGGATTGAGCCATCATAATATCCTGTCGATTCCCAATTTACTAGGATGGTTAACTTGGAAAATTCTATGAAGGTTTATGCTGTAAAAGTTCAAGACTTACCCAAACCATTAGTTCAACAAAAACCCTCATTAAAATCCTTGTCCTCAATAGGAAGTTTTATCTAGACGTGAGAGCTATAATAGAGAACCTCAAAGGACAAAATAATGTAAAAATTTCTTTTCAGAATCACTTAATTACAGGGTGGCTATTACTCAAAAAAAAACAGCTACACATTTTAATGATTCAATGGAAATTTTCCAAAAAAATATCTAATACCCACACTAGCTGGTAATCTCTTCTGTTGTCCTGTCCCTCTGAAGAAACCCTACATTTCAATCTTCTCTCTCAGAAACAACACACTCGTGATTGTTGTTTTAGAAATGAACTTAAGTAAAAATATTAAATATGTCCACGCATTTTTCTACATACAAAAACGCCGACAATCGCGCGAGTTTTCGCCCTTAGCACGCAGAGGGTTGATCTAGAACGAACGCGGGGGTCGACAACACTGGCTGCCGATGATCTCGTGACGGGACACGGGACTCGTGTGAAGAGCTCTTCGTCCTGCGCCTTGTCAAGGAACCCGAGGGACAGGACGGATGCGAACAGGTGAACAAGTGATGGATTAGCCAAGTGGCCAAATCCAGGAATTTCTCATATACTCGTTCGCTAATTGTTAGCAGAGCCAAATTGCTTTTTAAGAAATATGTCGTATTTAATAAAAGATTATGTGTGTTGCAGCTCGCACGATATCGCGGTAATTAAGTTTTCAAAAACGAAAAACTTAAAATTGAAACTTCATAAGTTTTAGGCAAGATAATAAATGATCTGCTGAAAACTATGTCAGTAATTAGTAATTGCCCTTGCCGAAGAGATCCTTATCGTGGTCTCTGATTTCTCGTAATTTAAAAAAACGTCCGCTTAGGAGGAAACAAACTAAGCTAATTATTTGTATTTACTAATTAAACTCTAAAATAATAAATAATTAAGAAGAAAAGCTCACTTCACAACAAGCTTTTTAAATTAAAGCCGAATAGCATGATTTGGTAGCCTTTAACTCCAATCATCACTGCCATCATTGTGAAATTAGACAGGTAAAAGTAAACCAAAGTCGTTTCTTGTTAATAACCGTATTAGAACTGCAACGTTATTATTTCATGTCACCATTTTTCAAAAATTTTGGATATGACGTTATCACTTAACGTAAAAATTGCCCATTTATAAACCATTTCAAACCTTAATAGCAAAAAATGGCTCAAATCTAACGTATTTCTGTCCTTTTCTGCTAAATAGAATTAATGCGCGATCATAGTATACTCGATTTGCATTAAACAATAATGAAATTTACTCATATGAACTAATTTGAAAATACTTCCATCTTTCTATTTATATCACGTTGGTGCATAGATACAGAGATACGTAGACATAGAGATAAAATTATACAGGGTGTTTGTTAAATATGTAGCGCAAATTTAAAGGTATATGTGCTGCGTGGGTCAAAACAAAAAAAAAGGTGGTGTACACATATAACAAAAATTGCTTCAGGTCTGACATACAGGGTGTTGAAATTTAGATAAAAATATTTATTACTATTTTTTAAAACATGCTTAAGGTGGGTTAATTAGCATTTTTGCCGTTTAACAATAATATGATTTTATGTGTGTTAGATCTACTAGGCATTACTATTTGTGGGCAAAATTCTGACAGACCAGCCTAGTAATCATGTTCCTGAAATTCGTGAATGAATTTTTGTAAATTTCATATTTATTTCCAATAGAGCTATTGAAAATACAACATTTATGTCCTTTGATATATTATTGTATCTTCTTTTCCGTGTTTGGGATTCAAAATAAAACCCAATATACATATATGAAACCTTCACAATCTACCAAAATGGTGTAAAATGATTATCACCAAGATACATTAATTCAATTTTGTACTAAAGAATTGGCGAGCCCTTACAAAAACTCCCGCATACTTGTTTGTTTTTTTTTTTAATTAAAATGATTTTAGACATATATTTTTAAAAAATTTGAGGAATATTCCCTTAAATTTGTGCTGTATATTGAGGAAGCACCATCTATAAGTTTGTTTTAAAGAAGTAAAGACTTGTGTCAAATACTGAAACCCTATTCCATATATCTAGTATTAGTCTGGATTTTATTATTTTGGCTAAAAAATATTTGGCTATTTATTATTTGGCTAAGATTTTAGTACGAAATTTAAATTATTCCATTAATAATTTCTACGCTCTAAATTATAAAACCCAATAGATCAAAGTCTTGACAACTTTAGCAAGAGAAATTCATTCTCTCCTGGCCCCGACCAACCGAGAAACGAAACAAAAATGATGAGATTGAGTAAAACATGTGTATATGACATAATTACCCCGATCGGTGACTGAGTCGAGAGGGCTGGAAGTTTGCGAAATAAGAAAAGGGAAAAGCAACAACACAACCCACAATACATCAATCTCACTGTGAGCTTCTCACTAGTGCCTGTAGAATGAGGCTCTAAGTGGACATCAATCCTCAGTGGAATCAAGAAAGTAACCAATACATCAATTTAACTATGTAATTGAGATATTAAGTTTGTCAGTATTCTTATAATTTAGCTCTTATATCACATCAGTAACTGAAAAGTGTTGTATTTTATCGCAGCAAATATTATTACAAGCAATTCTTATTTACTCACTTCTACAAATTCCTGTCGGTTCGCAGGAAATCATTATACGGCTGAAAACTGGCATTTTCGGTAATTCTTCACAACACTGCAAATTCCCTTGATAACCAGAAGATATATTTATCAGTACGAAACTAAACATTTCTCGCCACTAATTAATGTTAAAAACTCACAAAATAACCTCCAAAATTGTAACTTGTGAATTAAAAATAAATGACGTCTCTCGCAAACGTAAAATTGAAATTAAAATGGCCGCTGCCACCGCCTATTACTAATACTCAATCGTTAAAACTAACCGGAACTAATGTTTTTGTTCTTTATTATTCAACTAATTGAAATGCGATGGTACTGTATCCAACTCGTATTACCCAATATTAGAATTCCTTTTAATTAAATATTTAAAATTCAAATCTCGTACTGTTATTGGTTATTATTTTCATCCGTAGCGCAAGGTTTTAATTGGCCGGTCGGTCTAATCGGTTAAAAGTGATGCAAAATGGCGCTCAATTCGAATTTTTAATCCCGTTATAACAACTATCTTGCTATTGCTTTAATTATAAAATTGTATAATCCAGTCTTTTCAAAAAGAGTTATCTGCTGCCTGGACAACAATACTATTTTCAGAAACACACATTAAAAGGAACGTGAATCAGCTCCCATATTTCGTTCCGTTTATAGACTTCCAGGAAACCGGGACGTAAAAGTTAGCAAAGCAATCGTCTGATCCGATCTGTTGTTACAATCGCCTATACCCAAAACATCCCAAAACCTCTTTGGAGAGAAAAAAACAAATTATCATGTTTGCAAAAAGGACGACTGTCTAAAATACTTTGAATTAGTTTCGATAGACTGACGCGAAAGTGTTAGAAAGTTTGCATAGTTACTCAACATGCGTCTATAGGAGGATTGTATGGAGACAGTTAAATGGACGAAATTTTTTAGAATTTTATAAGAAACTAATATCTGGTTTTAAAATTGTTTTCTCTTTACTGCTTTTCGGAAGTGGAAAAATATTTCGAAAAAAGGAAACGCTCCATTTTAAACTTTGTTTAATAGTTGTTAATAATAAATTAATTGGTAATTAATGGACTATCCATCAGCGAAATTTTAAATTAACAAAGAAACAGGAGCGCTCCAAATGCGATTTGTAAAAACTAATTAAAACTAAATGTTTTTCACAAAAATATTTTTCCTAAACACCTCTGGAAACATGCTACGCTATTTATTTTATCAAAGATAAGTATTTGAATTAACTAAATCGCATCATAAATTTATATTATATGATGTTTATAATAAATATATATAATAAAAAGTTAATAAATAATAAAGGTTATTTATTAACATATCATCTGTATTCGACACTTGGCCGGACTTATCACACTTGCAAATTGAACTAGAAGCAAAATAACCTGATATGTTAATTCAAATTAAATTAAAATGGAGTGGGCTGTACAAGATAACTCACGTAGGCCGTTGGAGACGTTTTTGCTACATCGTTGTGTAACAATATCATTAAATATCAAGGAAAAAATAAAAACTACCTATTTCTCACACTGTTGAAAATCGCATCCTTTTTTATTATAAGAATCTGTGACGACTTTTTTTTTGTTATTTCACATAACCCTTTGGATTTGAAACTTTTGAGTGATATTTCGCGAGTTAAAACCTATTAAACTTAAATATCCCTTTAATCTGAATTAACCTCAACTACATTAAGTTTCTTTACTGTTTGTTCTTTCTACTGTGATCGTATGTTGTAGAAATTGAGGATAAATTATTTCACAGTGTTCGAATTTTTGAAACATTTGCATACAAACCAACTTATAAATTTTCTGTGTGTTAATCTGAACTAACCTGAACTCATGTACTATATAACATGCATATATGAAACTGTTTGCTAGATCCAGTCTGATTAGTAAAGTATTACATTCTCTTCATGATTTCTAGAAAATCTTCAATATTTGACATAGGTATTATAACTTTATATTGGGCACACTGTAATTTTTTACGTTTTTCGCGTATCATTTCCGTAGTCTGTTATTCTTTTTGAATGTTTAGAAGTCATTGAATCGTCGTTAATGCTGGAAATATGAGGGGTACCTTCACAAAAGGCAAGCTGTAAAGTTTATTGTATGTTTTCCTACCGACATTGTGTCATAGATGATTTAGTCAAGTGGTAGCATAACAAACAAGATGGAGGAATAAACTAATAACTGGGGTTTCTTTTGTTTGGAAGACTCGTGCGATGCGTCACTAGTGTAGCTGGTAATTACTAATTGAAAGTGGATGTCACCATAAACCTTTTTTTCCTTTTGTGGTAAAGATGGAAGAAGTGGTGCTCGCAGGTGGGTTTTTCCATCAAGGTAAAACAATATGCATAATTGAATTCCAAATTATAAAGGAAACACCCAATTTTATTTCATTTCTCTCTAAATTGAGAATGTTAAATTTCTAAAACTCTGCCTGTTACCCTATTCCGGGAACAAGCAACCCAAGGGACCTATTCCCGAGGATTTTTATTTGCGGAAGAGCAGAATTGGAATTAACTATTTTATCATGCGTATTTACATATTGTTATTAATGGTTACAATTCCAATGAATTCTTTGAAAATAATTCATAAGAATTGTTCCATTTAATTGTTTGATTGAAAGTATTCTAGCACATTGTAACCAAAGAAATTCTTCCATTTTTAATATTCTTTAAGGGTTATAACACATTTTTTGTGTATTCATGTTTTCATTGAGTTTTGTTTGTCTTGACATGTCTTTTGATTTGATATACCTACCTGCAATACATGGTATAAAAATGTCTATTTATTTGTATTTTATATGTGTGATCTATTTTTATTTATTATAGAATGTTTGAAAATATTACTAGGATAATTGTTTTCACAGAAGACAATGGGTATACTATTACCATCCAAAGCTTTTGTTCATAATAATAATTCGTTCTCACAGAAATCGTTAATAATTCCATGATGAAGAACTTTCGACAAATTTTTTTGCACGTGTTTCCTTCCCACCCTAAAGTTGAAACTAAATATTTCAGCAAAAAGTTAATTAAATGGGATTCACTACACTGCAAGGCGTAGTCAAATTCATTTAAACATTTTGAAATAACAAAACTTTGAAAATGAATTAAAAAAATTTACTCATGTGCGACGATAAGCAGTTTATGAATCACTAGTTTAAGATTAATTTTATTTGGCATGTTTGATTAAGAAATCTTATACCTATACTGGAATATGAAAATGCAAACAAAGCTTCACTAAATTCAGTACAAACAAATCGACGCGCGGTTTACAAAAATTCGTCGTTTTGTCGTCATACGAGAGCAACGCTTTTTGTCAAGAACGCCTTGAAAACAAAAGAATAACGCTTCGGTTGTCGGTAATAATGACGTCTCTGCGTTTCCTCCCGTTTCGCTGGTGAAAAATATCAAATTTCGAATGAAAATGTGGAAAAAATTTGGAAAAGTTTCTGTGGAGTTGAACGATAATTAAATAGAAACGTAATGAATGTTCATATGAGTTTATGCCCTGTTGAAAACAGCTAAAAATCGTACTGTTAAAATTCAATTTTATTTCACATTACCGAGAATATGGTGTTGTTTACGTTCGGGTTTCCGAAGAAGCACGATCACCGTGTAGCATTCCTAGATGGAGCTTCAATTGTATTTAAGAGTTTCAACTATTCTGAAGAAAAAGTCAGGGACGTATCTGAAACTGGGCAATGAAGTGCATGTTATGTTAAATATACAAAGCAACTGAATTTTCTCTCAAAATATTGATTCCAGATAAGGAATTGATGTTTAATTATTATACCTAATTTAACCTTCCTCATTTTTTCATTTTATTTTATGTATTGATGATTACTCCAAGTGGTTTTTATTAGCGTTTACTTTCTTTTTATATGTCCTTCCTCAAGTATAGACAACTATACAAGATGTTTCTATACAAGGTGTTTCTGAACATGGTGCCATAAGTTCGACTACGTATTCTAATTCCTAAAATATAACAAACATTTCATATATACAACGTATATCGAAAGACGGTTCATTTTCTATACACAGGATGTGAAGGGTTGGTTCCTGAGGATGGTTCTTTCCTATAATTTTTTGTACTCTTTCTGAATCTCTATAAATAAATTGCCACACTTTTCCAGGGGCCGATAATATAGAGGGAATGCTTAAAAAGTACCTACATTTTTTCGTACTTAAATTTATTGACGACTTTGTAGGAAAATATTAAATTTAAAAATTTTGACATAAAAAAGGCATTCTTATTGAAAGTCGAAATCTCCAACAGTTTTCGAGAAAATTGAAATTTAACAAATCGATGAATGCTAGGTTCTATTAAATAAACATCAGATTTAAAGTTCTTTTTTATTCACTTTCTTTAACATTAATTGTAATTAAACACTATTTCAGTGACAAGAAAAAATCACTACACTTTATTAATAAATGCTGTCATGTGCGGAAATGTCAAAAATATATTTTTGTTTCGTTTCAAGACTAATTGAGTTTTAAATCTGATGTTTATTTAATAAAAATAGAAACCATCGATTTGTTAAATTACAATTTTCTCGAAAACTGTTGAAAATTGAAATTTTCAACAAGAGCGCCTTTTTATGTAAAAATTTTCAAATTTAATATTTTCCACAATCGTCAATAAAATTAAGTACAAAAAAGTTTAATTACTATTTAATAACGACCCGCCTGTAGAACGCGCCCCTAAAAGATTTGGCAATTTCTTTATAGAGATTCAGAAAAAGCACAAAAAGTTATTATAAAATACAAAACTTCATTAATTTATCTCAAATATTTCGAAAATATTAACAAAAAACTATCCTCAGGAAACAACCTTTCACATCCTGTATATCGAAATCAAAGCGTCTTTCGATATATGTTTATATAATATAAGGTTTTCATCATATTTTGAGGTCTAGAATACGTGATTGAATTTATAGCACTATATTCAGAGACTCCTTGTATAATAAAAACTTATCTAGAAGTACTTTTATTTACAATATAGAATACCTTGTTAATAATATATGATGTAAGGAAAAACGTTCTACACTTGTCACTCGTCACACATGCATTCAGTTTCATGTGCTTCGACGAGGCCCTGAAAATTAATTAATTAATTATTAAGATAGATATGATATATATTTAAAAACGAATTGAATAATTTGTCATCAGTAGTTTTCAAGTTATGTATGATAACTTTATGACTTCTTATGAATAAGCATATTGTTTTTTAAAGACCCTTTTCGCCGATGTAGGTGCTTGTTGATGCCATTATTATTATCACATTTTAAAAGTATAGTATAGAGCCCCTTAAATTAAAAATGTTTGTTACACCTGTTCTCAAAAGTTTAAACAAACAACAAATGGCGATATATTTTTTCTTGATACGCCACCGAATTCTACGCCAAAAAGTTTCAAAATCTCTTTTGACTTGGTTTGAGGACTATTCGGCAAAGTTTCAGATTCAGTGTTCTAGTTTTTCAAAGAATTTTCTCTTTTTCCGGGAAACGGTAAAAGTGAAATCAATTTTTATACTAGATATGAGTTTTTTTATAAGATTCTCTAAAACTTTCCCCATTTAACCGTACCTGTATCTCTTACAGTTTTCAAGATCCCAAACATGCATGCCCTATTTGAACATACTGATACACTCCTCAATATTTGAAATAATTACTGTAAAAACCGAAATATGCACATGAACCTTTCAAATATATAACAGAATTTTATTCATATTTCGTGCATCTAAAACGACAAGTCGGAATATTATTGCTTCACAAGGCTTTAACAATAAAATAATTAAATTCACTTAAAGTTTGCAAGTTTTAATATGACATATGCAGTGTGTGTGTGTGTTGAATTTCAAATTAGGACCAAATGAGCCTGGGAAGATTTGGAACTGTAATTAAGCCAATTAGTGGCGAACACTTCGTACATGCATACATAAGTAGGTATTTGTGTATATTTCAGTAAACTCACAAGATAGCAAATAATCTTCAGATTCGGCAAAAATTAACTAATTCTGTGGATTTATGAGTTTATAAACTTACCTTTAATAGCAGCTTCGTTGATTCTCTTGAAGGCGTGTGAGTGTTAAAGAAGATCTAAAGACAAATCTCATTAACATGGTGTTTTATGATAGAAGATGGAAACTTACCTGATTAGTTTTGTGTATATTGTGCGACAGTATTTTAATATTGAGATTAAGTATTTAATTATGAGTTTTTTGACGTTTTAAAATTCCCTTTTAGGCTTACAAGAAGCCGTAAAGTTCCTGGCATTGGTTAAATAGCAATCCGCTACAATTTATTATACGTGAAAGCAATTCTCTTTAGAGTCGTTCCTTAAATCTCCTTTTAGTCTAAATATCCCTCTGCTCTCTTTAATTTGGTTTCTTTAAATTTCTTCCTTTTCAGTCGTTTTTGAACCAAATTTTTCGTTTTTTATCTCTCATTCAGTATCAACTCTTTTTCTTCTAGTTTTATTTTCCCATATTTTCTTCTCCTGTAATCCCAATTTCACCTATATTATAGAAATTTGCTTCTATTTAATTAACACATAATTCCGATTTTTACTACAAACTAAAACTTCTCTGTCCTGTGTAATAACTGATTAGGGCTTACCTGAAACAGAAGAGACAACATTCAGTAATAATGACAGTAACACTTTAAGACAATTACTGGACAACTACAAGCAGACTCTTTCTGAAGCATAACTTAACTGAAGATGAGACTTTCATGGCTATTGAAACATTGCAAGACGACATAAACACAATCAAGACTCACTTCTTTATTACGGGCCTCGGTTTAGGTTTTTCTATCATGCTGCCGTCAAATTTTACATGTAGCCCAATATTTGCCAGTCTTAGCAATCTACCAATAGGGTTAAAAGGAATTAAATTTTTGAAGAAATTCAAGAAAGAAGGCATCGGTTTATCAATCCCTATAAGAAAACCTACCCTTGGCCTTCTTCATCATCTTTCTCCTCAGATTCCTCACCATCTTCCTCTTCATCGTTTAGGGCCTCTTGAGAAGGAGGTACCTGAAGAGTATTTCCGCTCTTTGTTAGCTCAACAGTCATTTTTGCTGAAATTTGGTTTTAACGGAAGATTCGAAGGATGCTTCGCGGTGACTCGAAAATAAGCTACTACCTATTTTTTCTAAAACGAATTGTTTCCCCGGAAATCGAAATAAGACGGCCTTGCACGCGTATAACCTAAATAAGATTAAAGGCTTTAATTCTCGCCGAATCCTGTTATAAAACGACAAATAATGCTCATCAATATTCTGCGGAGGCTTCGAAGGGTAATCTCATTATATTTGTAATATAACGAGTCCTGGCACTTGCCGCCCTGAGCTATTTTTGGGTTTTAATCGCGTTTCGAAAATAATTACTCTTGCCCCTGACATCGGTGCCCATCTACAGCCCGAAAACTGAAAATTTATCGTTCGTAAAATAAGTTTAATTACTTGCCTCGATTGAGTATCGCAGCACATCAATCACAATCCTCAATTTCAAGCCAATCAATGAGAGACTTTGGATTCAAATTTTAGATATCTCGGGAATTTGCCTAGAAGAATACGGCCAAAGAATCGTTTTTTAAATATGTATTATTTGGTTACAAACCCTTCAATATATGTGAATAATATTAATAATAAAATTTCCATCCTGCGGTTCCTTATTGTTACAGAGACTTTGAATGCGAATTTTGCTATTGTCTCCCCTAAAGGAGAGAGGTGTTGCCTTAATTAGTATTATTCAGTGTAACCTTAGTCCTGGGAATATTTCCCCATGTAACAGGAATACTATCAATTAAGGTGAGTAGGTTATTCTACAAATTATCTCTTGAGTTTCTAATTAGAACAAGCGGTTAAAAATAACATATCTCACTGTAATACGACGTAATAGGGTACTATTTTTAATGGATTGCGCCTTTTTTAGAACACTTTAATTAGCTATTAATTAATTATTAAGTATTAAATGAAATTTTGTATTTTTAGCTGGTTTTTATATGTCAGGGGCACTGCCCCCTCTTCATGAAGGTGTCTGCTGCAGGGTTTTTGTTTAGAGAATAAAACTAATTTCAGCACAATATAATGCTTTGATTTGTCTTATCTGAGCTTAAACTGAGCCTAAAATTTACCTTCTAGAGTCACGTCTTCGATGAGCAGTGAGGCGGACCGGAGCTTCAGGATCGACTACAGGGAATCCTTTTGACTTTTCTGAGGTTTTGGGGTCATTCATGCTGGAAGAGAGACATTCTTATAAAAATTAACCCAGAATATCGTATTATAATTTTTTGAATAGAATACTAAATAATTAGGGAAAACTAATCAAACATTGTTAATAATATATCGAAGCAATTCAATGCATTCTCTATTTTGAATATTTGAAAACATTTGAGGCTTTACAGTGTCTATGTCCCGAATGCATCTCTGGCTTTTTAATGAGATTGGGGATTGCCTCAAATCTTCTAATCTGCACGTCTTTTCAAAACTACCACTACTTTTAAATTATTGTCCCATTTAAACTTGAACCGCACTCACTTCTTCAACAATATTTGGCCGGTTAATTGCATTTTGTTAAAAAAATTTGGCCGTTTATAAAAAAAATCGAACTCGTTTTAAAAACTCCGCAATCATCAGCGATCGTTGTTTCAAATTTTAAACTCGCAATACCACTTCTTCAGTACTGCAGTCAGTAATGCTCGAATGCGGCACCAAAGTACCGTTCAATTAAACCATTTTTGTTCCTGTTTATTAATCAATTGTTTAACAAGAAGCTACCGCTATTTTAATGTGTGGTTAATAAGCCAACTGCTGTTAAAGGCGACGTTGCCGAGCTGATTTAGAAATATTGCCGAAGTAGAGTTGATTTCTGGATCTGTACAAATACCCTTTCACATCTCGAGAACCAATATCGGAATTCTAAATCGATAAAGGGAGCTAAAAGAAGGCAATTTTGCCTCGGATCTACCCTATCTAGGTCTCGTTTTACACGTTTTAAATTGCGCCCATATTAATCCTTGACAGGAGTTCAGAGGAATATTGCGGTACACTTATTCCAAGAGAAATCTAATTTCCTGCGACCACGACAGAGTGACATCACGTGCGGAAGACATCTTTCCTCTTTGCGAAATGCCTCCTTATATTAGAGATATTTACACGTCTTCTGGTGGCATTAAGGTGGAGAACAGGGGTGGATTCGGATCCCTTAACGATACTATTATTCAAACTATTAAAAAGGCTGTCAAAATTAGTCTAAATCAATAAAGAAAACTTTTGTAATTGTTGTTTTAAAGTAGTATCTTCATTACTTAAACTGAAACCCCTTGAGATCCGGCCCTGTTCTAGAACGTTTGTGCAGATCAAAGTTTTCGCAAATACGGGATATTTTCTTTGGCCGAAAGGATGCAGCATGGAATAGTAATGATCTAGTAAATAAGGGAATGTTATTAAAGTTGGATAAACCTAGTTTCTCCTATAAAATTGTCTAATGCTGAGCTTCTTTATATATTGTATCTCGCGCAGAGCTTTGAACCAGAACTTACCCATACCGACGACATTTTCTCCATAAAAACATGAATAGAATTTTCAATTGGGGATCAGCTCATCAGAAAAAAATCCTGGATTTAAACACCGTCATATTGATTTGGTCATAACATGCTTATGAAATCACGCAGCATTGCACTGAATTTGTTTAAACCAAAACAGAATTTTCACAGCATTTCAGAATAAAATGATAAAAATGTTACGACAGTCCCATTGTAAGCCATGTTTACGCTAAAGGTTAAGTCGCGCACTGGTATATTTAGCCAGAGGAAAGCCTCGTACCGGCTTAAGTGTGTATCGGCGTGCCAAAAATAAACAAACCTGGATTACTACAAATGTAACTTTTATTTATGATGCTTGTTTTAACTTACCATCAGACGGTTTTGCACGAGATCGTGTAATTGGAGCCTAACGCTAAATCTCGCGAAAACTCTTCTCACTCTTAACTTTTAGCCCTTCGGACCTTATTGTCCAGCTTCTCACCACCATTGTAATGCTGCGCAATCTCAGCCATGGTCTTGCCTTCTGTTTCCGGAAGCACAAAATAGAAAACCAGGAGCCCCATTGCTGCTACCCCACTATAGAACCAAAACATCCCCGGCATAGTCAATGTATCGACCAGGTTCAGGAAAGTCTTGTTGGCCAGGAACCCCACGAAATAACCGACAGCAGCAGAAAGACCAGTACCCGCATCTCTTACTTCATTATAATAGATCTCCCCCATTAACACCCATGGTAGGGAATTAATCATGAGGTAGTTAAAGAAGCCTACTCCTACGATTGAAACCAAAGGTACCCAAGTCAGGGTATCAGATGTGGCAGTCGTTTCTATATAATGGAGTATGTTATTTAGATAGCAGTAAACGCCCACTGTGAAGAAGCAAAAGAAAATGCCTATTAGAGAAATGAAGCTTAAAAGTCTCTTGCCCAATATTCTCAAGAAGAAAGTGCATAAGAAGACTCCTAAAAGATTGACGCAACCTGTTATCATAGTGGCATAATACGCACTTATAGGAACATTGAGTGAATTGAAGATTAGCACTGCGTAGGCCGCAATTGGAGTTACTCCGAAGTTGCACACAGTAAATGCGAACAAAATCAAGAAAAAAGGCCTTATAAACCTGCCCTCCAAATAATACCTGTGATTACAACCCTTATTAACAGATGACTTCTCCATATTATCTAAAATTTCTTTAAACTCTTTTTCTACTCGATCTAAAGTGGTCCACCCTACAAAAAAAGCAATCCGCTTCAACGCTAACATCTCTTGATTTAAACATACCTCTAAACCAGGCCAAACTCTTCTGAGCATCCTCAACTCGGTTCCTATTCAGCAACCAAAACGGAGTTTCTGGTAGGAGCATAAGAGTGAAAATACTAATTAAAGGGATGATGGCATTGATCAATGAGACAGTTCTCCAAGGCAAAAACGTCCCCAAAGTGAAGGAAAGTAAGACTCCTAATGAAATAAACATGGTTGAAGTTGAGGCTATCGCTCCTCGGAGGCTGGGTTCAGATATTTCACTCGCATAGCTCAAAGCCTACAAAAACTACTTTTTACTCTATAATGCATTACCTCTTACTGTGAGTTTACTGGCGATTCTGTTAATCCTCCACAGGTTCCTGTGAGCACTAAGGCGAGGAATATGAACCAGGGCTTATTGGCGAAATGAATTAGAAGGAAAGCTATGAAGAAAGGTATTGAGAAAATGATCAAACATTTCTTTCTTCCAAGTCTATGGGATAAACTGCCCGATAATATACAGCCTAATGGAACGCAGAGATAGTTAAGTGAGGCTACAAAACCATTACTTGTCTTTTTCTTATAAATTCTTTACAGTGGTTTATACCTATCCAGGTTATTCCGTTTTCGTCCAAAACTATTGATTCACCAGAATTTTTTCCAGATAAATTCGGGATTAGAATGGTGGGCATACCAATGGACACACCATATGTGAACAACACTGAGTTTTTAATGATAGTAGCGATAATCTGAGGGGCGTACCTCCTTGATATTGAAACTTCCTCAGCTGCAGGTCTAGGAATTCTATTGTTATTAAATGGGTTTGGTTTTACCTTCAATTGCTGTTTACCTCATAAAGTTTACCATTGCCACCACTTTTGTCACTTATTTAGGTTCTGAATACCGAATGACAAATTAAAAAACAGTGATAATATTTTATCTTTGTGTAACAATAACCACTAACAGTCAAAGCAATTATTTCCGTGGTAGTACGTTGTAAATGGCTGCAACGAAGTAGATATGACTGATCTTCCTAATTAAAGTCATAAAATCATAATAGTTGATATTTCGTAAGATTTTGCGGTCAAGAAGTCAATCTGAAGAGCCAAAACTAGAGCGTATCAAGCGGAAAGTTAGTAAACGAAAGTAAAGTGCACTCATCTGTGAATGAAAATTAAAGATTGACCGAGTGTGTTATTAATTATTATCCCACTAATGGAGGCACTTGACAGCTCTTATCAATTTTTACAAGTATAAAGTAGTGTAAAAAATGATTGAATCGCTGTTTGCTGTCCGGAACATCAAGTTTTCATCATTAATATTCGAATAAGCTTCACCTTCAATTCAAATGTACTGAAATTCAATTATTCAAATAGTCTGTTTTACATTATTCAAATCATTTAAACAGTCAACCTATTAGACTATTCTTTCATGAATTTTCCATTCCTTAATTTAAATGAATAGAAGATATATCGTCTACGAGAAACTATTTAAATTTGGAATTTTCAACATTTACCCAGAACTATGAAAATGAAGCACGAGTAGATAAGTAAAATTACAGAACGAAATTTTGAAATTAAAAAATCTGTGAAGCAGGTGTATTTTCGCACCTGCGAACTACTATTACAGCGTTCACTCTCCATAAAAATGGGTATAACGCTTTTATACATTTATTCCAAATATTAATTCTTCTTCCCTTCATTTTAATGAATAAATTGTAGTTTTTAGTAAACAATAATTAAAATAAAAATTGAAATACATACAAGATGTCCAAAGGACAAAGTTGCGCAAATTTGAAGTTCAAGAACATACTCTTTTCATATTTGAACAATTGTGATAGTTTTCGCAGGGATTCGATAAAAATTTAAATTTTAATAACAGGTTTTTATTTTTTCCTTAGCTGATTTAGCAAGACAATTTAAAATAATTGATACATCATTATTGCAACTTTTCCTCTTCTACAACATAGCGATGTTATAGTTGAAATCCAAAGTTTCGATTTTCACCAATCATCATCAACTTTGTTTTTCTTTATGGGCACCATCTTAAATTTTTGCATTTTTTATTAATATACATATGTATATACATGTTTGTATATACGAGTAATGATTGCGCAGTAAATGTTGAAAATTTGATATAATATTGCCTCTTATTCAATATGACAATCATTTTTAGATATAATATTTTAAAGTATTTATGTGTATATTTTATTAATTAGCATGATTAAATATATTAAAAACTATTAAATAAATATTTGTAAAATATTCAACTATTCGAATAGTCGAATAATGATTCTTTGACAAATTAAATAATGATTATTAGAATCGTTTCTAAGTATTGAGCTAAATATTAGAATACGACAAATATTTGAATTCGGAGCAACTAACTGAATATTAATTATACTATTCGAAACGTTTTCAACTGTTCATTTGTTCAAAGATTACAACTATTCGAATAAATTTCCAATTCACTTTTCGAATAATAGAATTGGTGTATTCAAATAACCGAAATGTCACACATAAGGCCATTGAAAAGTTCAGTGCGTATGAAGCAATGTATAAGAATTCATAAAAACTCGTAGAAATCCAATATTAAAACACAACTAAATTCTGTAAACTTCTCAATAATTCTAACTAAAACCGAGTTTATCCAACTTCTTAATACTTAATTTTTATTTGCTAATCCTTAAGGCATTAATAACAAATTACTTAATGACACTCTTTATCCAACTTCTTAATTCATAATTCCCAATTTTCATTTCTAATGTATAATTTTAAAATTTCCCAACTTTTAGGAATTAAGAACTAAAGCAATAGTTATTCACACATGCACAGAGGAAGAAGGTGAGTCATCGTTTTAGGTTTAATCGGCATAAAATATTTGTAACCACATTTTGGAAAAATGCTCATTGCAAGAATTGCTTTAAATAAGGGATTGACAGAAAAAATGTGAAAATCTAAGATGGCGCTCATATTAAAAGTTAAAGTTGTTGATGGTTGCCAAAAAAAGAAACGTCGGATTTCAATTATGTCATCGTCACGTTGTACAAAAGAAAAAGTTGCAATAATGAAGTATCAATCATTTTCAATTATTTCATCAAAGAAGGTAAGGTAAAAATATACACATTTTTCCAAAATTTAAGCTTTTTCGAATACCTCGGATCGGATGTTTTCAAATTTTGATACCCCAAATTATATTCCAGTTTAACCAATTTCGAATCTTTCACGGTTACCGAGATCTTTATGGTTGAGCCCCAGTAACAAACACCCTGTGTACAGTGTTCCTATATTTAACTTATGCTTAAACCTGTAGGTATTAAATAAGTAAAAGCTTAAAATTCCGTTTTTTTCTGATGTTTCCCAGGATTTTAACTATAACTCCTCGCAAAAAGAGGGAAGATATAACAATAGTAGTAGATCATAATTTAGAATGAAATAATGAAATAATGAAAAATAATAACATAAATTGCACCAAACCGAAATTATCATCAGGACGATTGGCATTCATTATTTAATGTGATATGACTATTATTCAGTTGACGTAAGAAAAAGCTATACCAGGTATGCAATGGTAAGAATCGAAATCAAAATAAGGTCGTAGGAACGCACCGTTTTTTTCGAAGTTACCTATTTCGTTAGGACACCCTTGTGCATCGTAACCACAATAATAAATTTGCCTGTTTATTAACACTTTTATTTTTAACTTTATTATGATTAAATTGAACGTTGAACATAATGGCACTTTTTCGTGCACGAAATTACTATGCCTGCATCCTATCAGAATAGCAAAGCTCGTACGGTTTAAACAGCATGTTCAAGCAGGAAATGGAACTAAGGATAGTTATTTTCCAGCTCATTAATCCCGTAATAGTTACGGTGATTTCGAAAGCTTGAAATCGCATTTTAAGTAGACATTGTTCTCAAACAGTAACTTAATTATTATTGGAAAACAGGTATAATTTTACACTCACACAACGAAAAACCATAATCTCAATAACTAAACTCCTGTATATACAGATTCTAGGGTCTTTTGAGGACTGAATTACACTTACTTTTTGAAAAAAAAACTAAGCGAACCTGCCTGATGGACTGAAAACTGACAACTTACCAATAGCTTCTAGGATTTAAGGCTCTCTTGTAGGTGCGCAGGGTTTCCCTCAAATCACACCAAAGACAGCAAAACGGCATCTTAAACTCATTAACACTAGAACCCAAATTTCAACAAATGCTCCCTGACATCAGAAATCACGACCCGTCACTAAGTTCTCATTTTCATCGTCTAACTATAAAAATTAACACATTCAGATAAACACATGTTAAAGGCAAATCTGCAAACGAACGATGCAGAGCACCATATTTCGACCTTGGTACACCTTCTGATTATGACCCATTGCCGTGAGAACCAACAAACCAACTGTTTCAGTCAAAATAAACTGAGAATGGTGTTAATGGGCTTTTGATGATGGTTCGAGCAGACGACCGTATGACGTAAGGCACTCGCCTCGGTAAAAGAATCAATTTACGTGACTTTCGCTTTCTGCTATAATGATCATAGAATGAGGAATCTGATGTCATTCTTCAGTCGTTCTGAGTCATCATAAATATTAAGAAGTAGCCCCATTAAATGCGAAATTTCAAACCTTTAATATTTAACTGAACCTATTTTACGCAGAGAAGTTGTTTTTTCACCTTGTACCCTTGATAAGTTTTACGTCAAGCTGCGGTAAGGTACCCTTGCTTGATGTGGTAAACCTTGAATCCAATTTTTAAATCGTTGCAAGGTGATATATTACCAATACACAAAATAATTATTAGGTAGAAGTTTATTATTAATAATTCCATTTTTAACGTCTGAAATCGAAAATTCGTCTATTCCCTGCTTCCCATTGCAAGATAGTTCGTTTTAAGAACCCTGTATTTGGCTTGAATTGTAAATTAATTCGTTTTATACTGTCGTAAACGTAACGCAATAGAATCTGTAGGTACAGAACAAATAGTTAAAAAAAATAAAATGAAACGGTTACATTATATATATGTATATATATATATATATATATATATATATGTATATTATATATTTGTGTGTGTGTGTATGGGTGTAGTTTTAATTAAAAACGTTTGAGATTAGTCGATTCAAGTATTCTTTTGCTCAACAAATGAGCCCAACGCTACTGTCACAATTTTCCTTCAAAATTTTTCAAATTTATTTTTTATTTTATATTAAAATTATAATAAATTCCGCTTTCTAAAAACGTATTGTAGTTCTTTTCATATATCCTGATTATTTTGACATACCACCAACTAATTGTTTAAATTACACATTGATGCCCATAAAACTCTTAAAATGAATTAAGATGATAAGATATCTACTCGCAAATCATGCCATAAACCTGGGTCGCATTTATAAATCTCGCACTAAATAGATCCAAAAATGTTGACTATAATATAATTTTCCCTAATCACCCTCAATATTGCTACATCCACTCTGGTTAAGGCTGATGGAGACTTATTTGAGCTGTCTATTGTGCATGTAAGTGATTTCCATGCAAAGTTCATTTAATAACCTAAAGCTAAGTTATTTTTGGCAAATTTCCCATAATTTTCAGATTTGCCGAGACCAGTACATCCTCAGGCAGCTGCAATGATCCTGACTCATGCATTGGAGGTTTCTCAAAGCTGTATTTTTTTATCTAAAGTTTCTTAAAAAGAAATTCGAACTCCCTACTTCTGAATGAAGGAGACATTTTACAGGAAAATTTTGGAAAAATGGAATATTACTCAGGAGTTCATGAACAAACTGTCTTTTGATGCCATGGTATTGGGAGATCACGAATTCGACGATGGTGTAGGAGTGGTTCCGTTTATCACTAGCCTTACAACCTCTGTGGTGACGGTTAACATTAATTATGCAGAAGTATCGAATATCCAAGACACTTATTCTAAGAGTGTTGTGGTCGAACGAGATGGGAAGAAAATAAGAATCATCAGAGTTATATATTCTAAAACCAACGTATGTATTATAAAATTATCTAAAAGATAATGCAATTCAAAATTCTTATGTAGACCATTACCAATACCGGAAGTCCACTACTCTATCTTGAATCTTCAAGGGTCAATACTAAGGGCGAATATCTAGTACGTCAAGGAGTTTTTATTAACGTTATCCTCTGCCAATGCGAATGCGACGTGAATAAAGAAATAGGAGCAAATGCCAGTGAAAAAATTAGGTTGATTGTGGGGTCACGTTCGCATACTTTTCTATGGACTGGAGATGCCAAACAGGCACTTCTGCGACTTTAATACAAATATATCTTTATTCCAAGATAATCAATCAGATCTTAACACTTTAGGAGGACCGTATCCAACCATGGTAATAAGTTTTTGAACCGAGAAAGATATCCTCATACTTCAGGTTTCAGCCTATACAAAGTATTTGGGCAATATTACGGTTTATTGTGATAGTGAACGTAAAATTACTGATTCCTCTGAAATCCCTATCTATACGTATAGAACACAACTTACCTAAAGGTAAGATTCAATCTTATTATTCTTAATTATAAATTATAAGAAAGGAATATTTAAAACTAATTAATTACTGACAATCTGGGAAATGAAAAATTCAGCGATATAAACATGTCTTTCCGAATTAAAAATATTGACAGTCTGGTGAATAGAATTTCTTTTAATGCATTTTCCTAATGTTAGATGAAGGAATTAATAAATATTTAGAATCATGAGATGAACCGGTTGAGGCAGAAGGTTCGATGGTGATTGGTTCGACTTTAGTGAGATTGTCAACAACTGATTGCTACTACAGCAAGTGCACCTTAGGAAATTTCATCACTGATGCTTTTATTTTTGAAGATCGTTGACTACCATCTTTACATAATTTTACACTAAAATTTGTTTTCACAGTATGCCCAAAATCTACAAAACAGATCTTGAACTAATGCTACTAACGTTATAATCAACGTTAGAGGACTTAGAATTAATGTTGAAATTGGAAGTAAAAATTAACTTCTATTGAAAAACTAACAAAAAAATTATTAATAATTCATTGCAGATATAACTTATAGACATGGTGACTTCACAACCTTTTTCAAACACTATAGATTTCGAGTATTTGCAAGGGAAATATGTTAAAAAACTTCCGGAAAAATCTGCTGGAGCTAATACCAATGGAAGAATTACATTCAATCTGAAACTTAAGTTTCAGGTAAAAAACCAATCTTTCACGATCCACAAAAATGTTTAAGTGTATATCTTTTATTGAAGGATTCAAGTCATTTGCAACGTTTCAAAGCACGTAGGAGAGTGGTAGATTTGAAGATTCGTTCCTAGGAATATATTATTCCAATTTACAAAGAATTAGATGAGAATAAAATGTATAACATGGCAGTTCCATCATATATTGTACAAAGTAAATCAAATATGTCTCCATCTTAAAAAATATTTGGTCTCATTGTAATAATGTAATTTTTTTGTAATCATTCTAACATTGCAATTACTTAATAATTAATGAATTATCTCTTAAAATTTTTTATAAGTGGGAGCGAATTTATTACTCTCTCGGAAAAACAGCAGAATTTAGTTACCAGACAAGGAAATATGGATACACATATTAAGGCTTTACTTGCAATACCGTTTTCCAGTCTAGCAAGAGAAAGAAGACCGGATAATTGTTCTTAACGATGAGAAAGTTAAAGTACCAGGACTTGATTTGTAAAAAAGTGTTCAATAAAAACTTTATATACAGGGTGGTCACTTTTACGATGCATTCTATGGGGATTTTCGAAAGAGCTAAAGATACAAGGTTGGTTAAATGAAGAAAAAGTTTCGTATTTTTATTATCTGCAAGAAGTCGAAAGTAAAATTGGAATATCTTATATAATTACTAAGATATCAAAGAAATATAAAAAAAGTCAATTTTCTTTTTTTGTCTATAACTTATTTATTTTTCATACAATCATTTTGAAACTTGGGTGTTCTATATTTTCCACCAGTGTCTTCAATATGGAAAGGTTAAAAATATCCTAGGCCTACTAGTTTACGTGAAAATAATATCAACTTTCGATTTTCTTATGGGCGCCATATTGGATTTTAGAATTTTTAAAAAAAACGAAAAATTTCCGTTTCGGTGAGATGCAATACAAGGGTCTTCTGAACTATTTTACAATAAAAATTAAAATATTTAAATATTTGATAAAAAAATCAAGTAGCACTGGATTTGTTAAGGTCATAATTGGTTTCCAAGTTACTGACTGTCTTTGACACATAAGGCAAGTAGCCAATAATACAACTTTTAAATAAGTAATAAAAAAAATTATAAAATGTATTTTTGAACATCAATAACACAAACTTTAACATTAATTAACAAAGAAATTAATACGAGGAAAGAAAATTAAATAAAATGTTCAAAATAACCGCCACCATGAGTAATACATAATGCCGTTCGCTCATATATATTTGAAGAAGCTCTTCTGGTAACAACTGGGTCAATGGTCCGAAAGAAATTTGTAATTCGGTTTCTAAGATTATCTTTACTGAGTATAGGTGTATTGTAAATGTTATTTTTGGTAAAACCCCATAAAAAATAATTTCATCTTTGGAGAAATATCTTTCCATTTTGATGAAAATCAAAATTCACTTAATTCACAGAAGAACAAAACTTACTTTTTTACTCAATTTTTAAAAAAATAAAATTATGTTGACATAGCATCCAATAATATTGGCTACTTGACTTATGTATCAAAGACAGTCAGTAACTTGGAAACCAATTATGTCCTTGAAAAATCCAGTGCTACTTAATTTTTTTATCAAATATTTAAATTTTTATTGTAAAATAGTTCAGAAGACCCTTGTATTGCACCTCGCCAAAACGGAAATCTTTCGTGTTTTTCAAAAATGCGAAAATCCAATATGGCGCCCATAAGAAAATCGAAAGTTGGTATTATTTTCGCGTAAACTAGTAGGCCTAGGATATTTTTGACCTTTCCATATTGAAGACACTGACGGAAAATATAGAACACCCAAGTTTCAAAATGATTGTATGAAAAATAAATAAGTTATAGACAAAAAAAGAAAATCGACTTTTTTGTATTTCTTTGAAATCTTAGTAATTACATAAGATATTCGATTTTGCTTTCAGCTTTTTGCAGAGCATAAAAATACGAAACTTTTTCTCCATTTAACCAACCTTGTATCTTTAACCGTTTCGAAAACCCCCATAGAATGCGTCGTAAAAGTGACCACCCTGTATGTATGTACTAAGATCCTAAAAAGATACGAATGAACGAAAAATTCTAATAAACAGCTATTATATGCAAATATCCTGATTATTTTCGTAAATGATCAAATAATTAATTGCTACTAATAAAACCCTTAATACACTACAATTATAATAGCACTTTAAAACGATAAGATACTAGCAAATCATGCCATAAAGCTTGGTCGCTTTAAGAAGTTTTAAAGTTTTGCACTAAACCGATCCAAAGATGTTGGCTTTAATAGTATTTTCTTTAATAACCCTTAACATTGCTACATCCAATCCGATTGGAGCAAATGAAGACTTGTTTGAGCTATCTGTTGTGCACGTAAATGATTTCCACGCAAGGTATGTTTATGATCTAGAGTTAAATTATTTTGGTATATTTTCCTTAATTCGTAGATTTGCCGAGACCAGTACATCTTCAGGCAACTGCAACGATCCTGACTCGTGCATTGGAGGTTTTTCAAGGCTGTATGCCCTTATACAAAGTCTCTTGGAAGAAAAACCCAACTCCCTGCTTCTGAATGGAGGAGACAATTTCCAGGGAACGCTTTATTATACTTTGGGAAAATGGAATATTACTCAGGAGTTCATGAACAAACTACCTTTTGATGCCACAGTATTGGGAAATCACGAATTCGACGATGGTATAGAAGGAGTGGTTCCGTTTATCACTAGCCTTACAACCCCTGTGGTGACGGCTAATATTAATGATGCTGAAGAACCGAATATCCAAAACACTTATTCAAAGAGTGTTGTGGTTGAAAGAGATGGAAAGAAGATAGGAATTATCGGAGTAATTTATTCTAAAACCAATGTAAATATTATAAAGATTATATACTTGAAAGATAATGACAACAACAATTCTTATGTAGACCATTGCCGCTACAGGAAGTTTAGTGTTCTACCCTGAATCTTCAAGTGTAAATGCTGAAGCTGAACGTTTAGTGAGTGAAGAGGGGGTTTTTACTAACATTGTTCTCTCCCATTGTGGATATGATGTGGACCAGGAAATAGCAGCAAATGCTAGTGAAAAAATCGGGTTGATTGTGGGGGCTCATTCACACACTTTCCTGTGGACTGGAGGTACGAAATGTATATGTTTTGAATAAAATCAAAAACATTTTTATTTTCAGACAACCCTCCAGGACCAGACACTCCAGGAGGACCATATCCAACCATAGTAACAAGTACCAGAACCGGGAAAAACGTTCTCATAGTCCAGGCTTCAGCCTATACGAAATACTTGGGCAATATTACGGTTTATTATGATAGTGAAGGTGAAATTGCTGACTACTCTGGAGCCCCCATTTATATAGAACACGATTTACCTAAAGGTAAAATCAATCTTATTATTCCTAATTATAATTTACACGGAAATAATATTTAAGACAAATTAATTACTGATAATCTGATGAAGAAAGTGTCAGTGATATAAATATGCTTTCTAAATTCAATTTATCATCAATTCAAAATATTTACCAGATTGTAAGTATTTTGAATTTATTATAATACATTTTCCTAATTTTAGATGAAGGAATTAATAAAGATTTGGAACCATGGGATGAAATGATTGAGGCAGAAGGTTCGATGGTGATTGGTTCGACTTTAGTGAGATTGTCAAAAACTGATTGCTACTACAGCGAATGCACCTTAGGAAATTTCGTCACTGATGCTTTTATTTTTGGAGTTTGTTGAATACCATCTTTACATAATTTTACAATAAAATTTATTTTCATAGTATTCTCAAAATGCACAAAACAATTCTTGGACTAATGCTGCTATCGCTATAATTAATGCTGGAGGACTAAGAACTGATATTGAAATTGGAAGTAAGTTTTGTTCTCTCATCATTATTGAACTATATTAAGTTGAGAATTTCTTGCATTTCTCAAATTTCATATTTAAACAATGAAGCACTGGTTGGTACCTCATTACGCTGATATCTTATTCTAGATATAACTTATGGAGACATGGTGAGTTCCCAACCTTTTTCCAATACTGTAGATCTCGGACAGTTGCAAGGAAAATATATTAAAGAACTTCTGGAGCAATCTGCTGGAGCTTATAGTAATGGAAGAATTACATCTGATTTGAAACTTATTCAGGTTTCAGGTAACAAATAATTTTTATTCATAAATCTAAATTTTGACAAAATGAATTTTAATTAAAAGGAATCCATGTGGTTTACAACGTGTCAAGGCCTGTAGGAGACAGAGTGGTAGGTTTAAAAATTCGTTGTCAAGAATGTGCTGTTCCAATCTATGAAGAATTAGATGAGAATAAAATGTATTATATGGCAGTACCATCGTTTGTTGTTGGAGGTAAATTAGATAAATCCACATCAAATAAATACGATCGATTTCATTTGTCTTTCTCTATTATTTCTAGGTGGCGATGACTTTACTGCCCTCTCAGATAATTTGCAAAATTTAGTTACAGGGCAACTAGATATAGACATATTCAAACGATATTTGAAATACAGATCTCCAGTTTATGAAGAACAAGAGGACCGGATCATTGTTCTTGGAGCTGAAGAAGTTAAAGTGACTGGACTTGATTTATAAAATGTTCATATATGTTGTAGAACAAATATATTATGTGTTAAAAACAAAAAAATATTTGAATTAACACTAAATTTTAATATTTCACATCTATTTTCGTGAAAATTTTTGAAATTATTTAGGAACCTTGATTATATGGTGAAGGCAATTTTTCTTTTATTAACAGTATTAAATGTAATCTAAAGTTTATTTACAATTATTTATAAATCGACTTAATACAATTTTATACAAGTTACTACAAGGCATCTCAACGAATAATGCAAGACACGTGGCAAATATGATGATCCACATCGTTTCCAATGAAGGAAACTGCAAAAAAAAAATTGTGTAAGTTTGTCAGTCTAATTATTCAAATTTCCACCATCATGTAACTTTTATATTCTTCAGTATGCCGCCTAATTCCAACGTTATAAAAGAAAACTGGAAACTGTACTAAATATACTCCATAAGCAATTTTTGTAAATATCTGAAAGTACTTCCAAGTGAGCAGAGGAGCTAACCAACCTGAAACAAAAACTTCGCTTTAGAGGTAACTCAGACATGACCAAAATTACCACCCCCAATCCCCATTTCAGATGCATATATAATCCATCCAATTGCAATCCCCCATGTAAATGGATAAATTGCACTGTAAATAGCTGCTTCCATAGGATGATATTGGTAGTCTCTAGTCGACATAGATACTGGGGCGAACCATGTAATTAGACCGATAGTGTAAGTAAATGACCAAATGTAGTAGAGTTGTTTCTGCAAAGAAAGAGTGATAGGACACAGGATTTTTTAATGAAAATAAACTTACATTAGAGAGAGACATTTTCTTATAGTTTTTTAAGAGATCAGCTAATGTGACTCCTATTAAATAAATGGAAGCTCGGTTGGTGGGCAGTATGTAAGAGAAATCGGCAGTGTCAAACAATCGGGAAATTCTAAATTAATTTGTTAATAAATAGTTTTTTTCATGACTTTATCACATACGGAACTCCATAATGTACAACGTAATTTAGCTTATAAGCTAAGGTATTGTAGAAGCGCAAAAGTGTCGATACTGCTGATACTGCTACTACCATAACAACCCCAATTCCACGGTTCTTGCTCAAAATGTATAAAAGTACTGGAGTTGCCAGGAATAACTGCATGTCAATGCCCAGTTGGTGAGTGTGAGTTAAACACTATAAATGGTAAGTTCCTACATAAAATTAAACTAAAAATAGTAAAAATCACCATGTCTTTAAACCCAAAATAGTTGTGAATGAATAAAAAGTTTCTCCACATATTTTTCCTACACAAATTGGAGTGATGGTTGACTACGATGGGCCAAAGAGGGCCAGAGCCCATTAAAGGGAGTATATAGGTGCAGAATAAGATCGTAGTAACCATTCCTGGTAGAATTCTGAAATAAAATACATTTGTAAAGAATTTTTTGAAAAAAATTAAAAACATTTGAAAATGAAAAGTTTCCAAATATAAGACAATTATTGATTGTCTCACCGAGTAGTATTATATATCGTCATGCCTATGCCAGTATCCCTAACCTTACACTTGTAGTAGATGTAGACGCTGTCAAATTCATTGTTTTATTGTTGTGATGAGTGAAAAATATAGCTTTGAGTTTTCTTAGTTCCTCCATTAATCACAAAACGCGAATTATTATGAGTATAACATAATCCTTATAGCAAGTATGCCTCCAACTATCCAAAACGGACCCAGCCAGGTAGAAAAACGACAAGAAAGACCTGCAAAACCTGCAGATAAAAGGCAAAAATCTCCCAATGTTGTGCTTTTCTTTCTATAATATACGCTAATTTATATTGCAGATCCGACCTAATATGCAAAGTAAAGTATTGCAATACTTTACCGGACATTCCTTTTGACTTGAAGTTCATTTCATACCCCTTTGAGTCCACAAGATTCATTCAGTACAATCCTACATCTTTAGAACGAAACTATCGATATGAGGTACTTACAGAACATGATTTGGGCGTAAATATTGATTTAATCAATAAAGATATTTACGCTGTAGATCAAGGTGTTCATTTAGGTAAGCATAAATATATAGTTTAGATAGCTGTTATTACTCCATTCTCTATTGATAAGCATATAAACATTATGGTTCAGTGAAATACATAATATTCCTCATTCAGACCCTGCTGACGAAAAACTTCTCGAAGAAGATATTCTCACACCTCAAGACTCAAAAAGATCTCGCCATCATGCAAAATCAGTATCATGGCTTCGCCGAACTGAATACATTTCTACTGAACAAACCAGATTTCAACCTCAAACTATGGACAAAGTTGAGGCCAAAGTGGGTTACAGCATTAAAAAGTCCTTTAACAATGAGACACTTTACATGGATCGAGATTCTCAGATTCAAGCTATTGAAAAGACATTTGCTGACTGTAAAATACCTATTGATAAACATTACAGTAAACCCAATGTGGTGCCTGTTGAGGTTCTTCCAGTTTATCCAGACTTCAATTTGTGGAAATATCCTTGTGCTCAAGTAATATTTGACTCTGATCCTGCACCAATTGGCAAAGGAGTTCCTGCTCAGATTGAGGAAATGTCTCAGGCTATGATTAGAGGTGTGATGGATGAAAGTGGAGAGCAGTTTGTTGCCTACTTTCTCCCAGTGGAGGAAACCCTACAAAAACGTAGAGAGGACTTTGCTAATAATGTTCCATATCAGGATGATGAGGAATATGAGTACAAAATGGCCAGGGAATACAATTGGAATTTCAAGAGCAAGGCAAGCAAAGGTAATTCAATATATAAAATGGTTTAAGCAATGTGAAAAATAATATAAGCATATAGGTTATGAAGAAAACTACTTCTTTGTTATTCGTCATGACGGAGTGTATTATAATGAGCTGGAAACTAGAGTGCGTCTAAGTAAGAGACGGCAGAAGGTGGGACAGGCTCCCAGTAATACCAGATTAGTGGTCAAGCATAGAGCAATGAATGCCCATGAATTTAAGATGCAAAGATATAGGAAGAGGCAACTAGAACCCCCAGGTAAATAATTGTGTTGTGTTTTCTGCAGTTAAAGTTTAACAGCTAATTTTAGCAATTAATGGGGCAGTTGCAATGTCAACTCTCACGTTGTTTTTGATAACATAAAAATGTATACTTCTGTAAATTTTCATCAGCCTTCCAAGAAGTGTTTTAAATCAGACTTCAGTCTGTTATGTTAATTCGTCAGTAGTTTATTCCTGAGCTTATTATTGTTAGGATTAGTATTTACCTGTCCCAGGGTAAATAACAGATTTTTTTATTTATTATTACATTGTGTTAATTAACTATGAAATCTTACATTTAGTCTCACGTTTACAGTAGTGAATAATTGAAACGAAAACAACAAAATTATAGATGATTTTCAAAACTAAATATCTCTTAAGTCGCTGATTAATTTCATAGCTCTTTGAAGATTTGGAGTGAATAGATATTTGTTTTCATGCGAGAGTCGCATCAAACCTTTATGATACACTTTTATAAAACCCTGCAGAAACTTATCTATTTGAAAATTGTATAACTTTCCTATAATTCCCCAGCCTCAAACAGACACTATATATTTAAGAGATAAGTTGTAAAACTAATTGATTAGAGCATTATTTTTAACTTACTTCATATATGTTTCTTAAACTTTATACCATTTGAGTTACCATAAAGACTAAAACAAAGAAAACAGTGTCACGCACGAGATCTTAAGGAAAAAAAAGTAAGACTGGACCTATATTTAGAAAGTCACTCCTAGCTCCGTTGGTATTAGAGATGCCGAAAAAAATCAAAAATAACTTAGAATTATTATGCTCCCTAACATATTCGTTGGCAAAAAAAAGGAAAAGTTTGCGCGATTTTACTCAATACCTTGTATTACCAAATATAAATTTTTAATAGTCGCTCCTTATGAAAAAAAATCTCTGTCCAATCCAAATCTTCAAAAAGCAAGGTATTCACAGGGTATTCAATTTTGAATGTGACCTAAAATTTTGCTCCTTCCGTTTCAACTGTTGAAGAGTTCCTCATTAATAAAGTACTTCATAAAAATAATAACATTTCCAGGAGAGGATGACGAAGAAATGGAAATTGAAGAGCAGGAAGAAATAGATCAAGACGGCAATGACAGCCAAGCAGGCTCAGACGCGGAGCATGAAAAAGAAGACAAAACCAAGGACAGTGAAAACGAAAGTAACGATGGCCGGATTTCGCACCAGTCTAAATCGTCATCAAGATCGTCCAGATCTCGCTCAAAGTCCCACTCGAAATCCCCTTCACGGTCCAGATCTCGGTCTAAGTCTCGTTCGAGATCAAAATCCGGCTCTCGAAGCAGGTCTCCTAGCAAGTCTCCTTCCCGGTCCAGGTCAGGTTCGAGGTCTAGATCAGCATCAAAATCTCCGTCAAGATCCAGATCGGCGTCTGGATCAAGATCCGGGTCAGGGTCCGATAGTGAATAAATTTATGACGTATATAGACCAGTTCATTGATTGTATTATATTGATATTCTCTTGATTTTTGAACCAATAAACGTGATTTATCTTCGGAAAATGGATCATTTTGATTTTGATATTACTGGTATTTATAATAAATACCTACCGAACTAGTCGACCAAGTAACTTCTCTCTAAATTTCATGCGTTTGTATTTCTCAGAGTCCCTAAGTAGTGCATTGGCGTTTAACAATCCACTGATCAATAAGAAGCAATCCGTGTAAAGCACAGAATTACGTCCTATCACTGACCACTTCATCGCTTGTATCTAAAACATCAAACTTCCTTGATTTTTAATGGAATTAATACTGCAAGATCTTACCTCTGTCATCCTGGTTTTATTGATGTAAGGATTATACAACGAAGCCATAGTTTTATGAGCCATCAAGAGAGCTAAAGCTGAAAAGAACCTGACTCCGTGTATAGAGCTGAAGTTTCTGCCATTTTTTGATGCTACTGTTATTAAGCTTTTAAAGTTTTTCTGGATAGCAAAGACACTTAACAAATCATTCTTGTTATTTCCAGCTTTATGATAAATAGCTGACGAAATCACTACAATAAGTGCAATACCAAGGAAATACCCTCTAACCATATAATCTGCAGAAGTAATTAAGTGAACTCCAGTAGATCTTTGACACGTATTTCCAGCAACTTTTGCTTTGACATTAATCTTGACCCTTAAAGCATTTATTAAATCGTCAGCGCTACATTCCTTTGGAATACAAAACCCCCATCTCACGAAAGAGGAACCTGGTACTCTGTGAGAAGGCTAAAAATCGGTGTCTTATAAAAATGCCTTTAGAAGCAGACTAGAGTTACATCTTCAAATGTTTCTGTAATGGCAAAATGCGCGTGAACTAATTTTCCATGTGGTTGCTGCTTCAGAAGATCAAAATCTAACAATGCTAAGCAATATTGGGCATTTGGTACTTCTAAGCATTCATCAAAGTCTCCAAACTGGTTTATGTTGCCGCTAAGAATCCCTGACGGAGGTTTTGCTGTGGCATCAAACACTATAAAAAAATCTTTTTGCGTGCCTATGAAATTGTTACATTGGAGTTTATTTACGTTTTAGAGAATTTAACTTCCCTTGTGCGGCACTATTGCGATGCTTATTATATTCCATCTGGCATTTTGTAGAAATATTGGCAAGATTAGAAAATATATAACTGGGGAAATTTGTCCATAAATCAAGGAGATTGTAAATGGGTCTATTAACAGCGACAAAGGAAGAGTTATTGATATTCTGATCATCAGAATCTATAAATAATGATAATAAAATGAGTGAAAAGTTATGCTAAAAAGAAAGAAGTTTTTAAAAATTCATTAGATGGAATTCTGACCATTCCTAAGGAATGTTGAGTAAAGAAGTGTGGTTTCTATTGATAGTTTCAGTGTCATCAACAAGTATTCATCAATCTCAAATTGAAAATATAGAGTTCTCCCAAGCAACAAAGAATTTACAATAGATAGTCATTGATGAATTAAATCGCTTACGTAGACTTGGAGGTAAATGCGATTAAATAAAAACCACTACTCGATTGACTCTCTCACTACAAAACCCACAATCTCATAAAATGGCAGTAAACAATACGTTAAGTTTTGATTTTTAGCGTGTACACAAAAGTTGATGCAATGAATATTAAGTAGATTAAGGAGAGAAACTACAAAATGGAAATTTGCAAGCGAATCTACTTTGCGGCCATTCCATTGGTTAGATAGAGAATAAAATTGAGCATTCTCTCTCTGGCCCTAATAATTAATTGGACAATCCGCAAAGTAGATTTGCAAGTTTTTTTTTCATAAATAAACAAGATCAACTGATCTATGAAGGATTGGAACTGCAACTTTCACTTTCCCTTATTAAACTTACCCAAACACCTGGACTTTTCCCCGAATTCATTAAATTCCAAACTTAAACTGCAAACGCACAAATTTATCAAAAAAATCACTAAAACGCGTGTTTTCCACATTTTTAGCAAAGGTATTACCATCTTGAATTGAACCTACACTTACTAGGTAAAGGCTAATACTACAAGATTATTGCTTAAGACTAAATGCATTCTTATTACGTTCAGGGTCTCAAATAAGTTCAATGGTCGCGCACTTTGTGGATCGTTAGCCTTATTAATTGCAGTCTTAGGAAATGTCGAATGATAAGTTTTTATATCATGTTATTATCTATAGGGGTTTAATGGATGAAAAATTAAGCTTCGTCGAAAAGGTATAATTGAGCGATATTAATAAGGCAGTACTGACAAGCATTTGAAATGTAAAAGGCATTGACATAGATGTTGCTGGCACGACGGTTTATTAAAGATTTATTTATACGGAACATTATTGGTTAATTTGGTTCCGTAAAATGCTATCCCGTTCTGGTATTTTTTAAAATAAAGAAAAATTAAGGAATGATGATAAATTTTGAGTTTTATATATTTTTTTAAATATCAATAGGCCGAATAGGGCATAAACACTTTTGTTCTAACTTCAAGGTTTCCGTTTTAAAAACTTCTAAAAAGTTATAATTTTGATGTTTCTAGTTCATTTTCTTGAAAATGGTTAACCTAAAGAGATAAACTTATAATGACAAAAATTGCTCTTCAAAATTGAATTCAAAAAATCGTCGGGATGCAGAAATGGTTTTTCAACGTTCCTATGATGTACCTAAATTCAGGTAGAAGTGGCATAGCTGTAGTAAAGAAAATACCTTTAAAACATTGTTCTCGGTCAGATTATCTTTGATTTTTAGAGATTATTTTTGGAGTAATGATTAATGAAAGAAACAAAAAGAAAACACTGAAAAGAGTAAAAAATTGATTAAGCTACAATTTTTAAATGTTTCCGCAAAAGTGCTAACTCGGTTCTGTTGTTTTTATAAATTATTTTTAGTCCAGACCTGTCTTAGATGCGAGTCAAAAAGCGCCATCTTCATTTATCTCAGTCTTGGTTAACTGACCAATTATATTAGTTCTTTACTGACTCAATCTTACACTTAACCTTAGATTTTGTGCACGTCGTTGTTTATTGTTTTCTCGTTAATCTAACCTAAGAAACTACTCGAGAAAGAAAATGTTGTAGTTTTCATTAAAATAATTGTTATTAATTTAGACAAATAATGGAGCTTTCCAAGGCAACAGGGAAGAAATTAGACTCAAAGAACGTTGAACTGTTTCTACTAGACCAAAATAAATTCATATTAAGCCTATTTTCTGTTTGTGGTCTCCCAGAAAGACCAAGTAAGTATCCAAAAGCGCTCAAATTTCCTGTATTTAATAATTTTAAATCGCTTAGAACTAGATGAGGAAATTAACGAAGAGACACCTTTACATCCACCTAGCTTAATTAATGAGACAAACAAGAAAACGAGAGCTAAATCTTTACATGAACTGGAAGAACGGTTGAACAAAATACGAAGCAAAAAAAAACTTTCTTATAAAGAAAAATTGACCAAAAAAAATTTGAAAAATAAAATGAAGAAAAAGAACAAGCAAGATGTTAGAAATGCAAAATCCAAGCTGGAGAGGGCTGCTAAAACGACTCTGAAAAATGAGTGCTTTACTGGAGAAACTCCAGGGCTTCCACTTGGAAAGACTGAAGGAAAAGTACCAGTTTTTAATACAGAAAATAAATTAGTATTTTCTAAAATTGACTTTGCAAACTTGGGTAAGCAAAAGGTGAAGAAACAGGAAAAAAACCCTGAGAAAATATTAAAGAAACTCACAGAGGAGAACAACAAATTACAGCAATTAAAATCTACAGGAGAGACTACAAAAATGATACAAATTAAGGAGAAAACAGCCTGGAAAAATGCCTTGGCCAAAGCCGAAGGACAAAAAATAAAAGATGATCCAATATTGCTGAAAAAGTCTATGCAAAAAAAAAAGCAGAAAGTGAGAGCCAGCAAAAAAAAATGGGAGGCCAGAATAAGCGGAGTTGCAAAGGCTAAAGAAGAGAAACAAAAAAAGCGCAAGGACAATATTGACCAAAGGAAAAAGCAGAAGAAAGTAAAACAGCTAAAAGGAGCAGCTAAAAGAGGAAAAATTATAGCTGGATTTTAAAGTAACTTGATGTATAATTTTATTAAAGGTAACATTTGTCAGGTCTAAAATAATTTATTTTGAAATTCATGAAGATTGTTAACTTATCAGATTTTGTACAATTCTGAAGTCAAAATTGCTATTAATAAAACCTTAAAATACCAGGTAGTAATTTGAATAGACGTTGAAATTTATGTACATAAGTAAGAGAAGTAAAGCTTAAAAATATAGTTCAAATTAAAAAAATTATTTTGTACTGCAGTGTTCTTTATAACATTAAAAATTGTGCAAAATGCAGAAGAACGTCAACAAGAACCCATTCTTATTCCTGTAGTTTATTTCATTTATAAATAATCTATATCAAAAGCTGTGGAAGATCTACGAGCAAACTATTTCTGGTGGAGGCCTCTGTATTTTATTCTAAAAAAATGACTAATAAAAATATCAAAAATTAATAAGTAAATATCACAATAAATTCTACAAACTAAAGCGAGTAAACATTAGCTGGAACAAAGAATCTCTCATAAAGAGATTCTACTATATTATTTTTTAAATTGACCACCTTATAGAGAACATTATAAGGCCTTATTTATTATTTAAAAGATCGTAAAATATCACTTATTGCATTGTTTTCAAAGCTGAGACCAAAATGCCTAAAAAGGAAGCCTTAGATTTGAACTGTACTTTTAATCATCTTTTTTGTGTGCAATCAGTTCATCTCCAGAACCATCTGTGCTATGCCGAACTGTAAACTTTCCCACCATAAGCTCTTCAGTGGGAAAATCTAAGATAACCGAAAGATGGAATGCCACATTTGCTGCTGCTATTATGTATTCACATAAGGCAAACAGACTGAAAGCTGAAAAATACTTTATTTTTCTTTCACAAATTAAAAATAATTTTTGGTTCACCCATTCTGAAGCAGAAGAATCGGTGCTGAATGAAAAATATCACCAATCCAGCTGTGCATAATAAAGACAAAGCAAACAAATCTTTCTTGTACTTTAGGCCAGTCTTAACTGATTCCAGATCTTTTCTCGTTTCTGCTGCTATTTTTGTGCCTTTAATACAGGCCAACATGTGCGTTAAACTGCTCACCATAAATGTTATGAAGAGCTTCTCATGAATTGCTAGAAATAGATTTAAATAAGTTTTAACAATCCTAGAATTTTATTTAACAAACCCACGATAATTTTCTCTATTAGAAATATAGGTGACTCCACATAATGAACCTGCTTCTATTAGGTCCAGCAAAAACGACATATTTAACCACAATTGTGCCCTGGCCTTTACCTAGAAACCTTCACATTTTAGTCAACTTTCACAATTGGATTGAAACAGTTTTACATCTTGGTCAGCTGAAGGGTTGATCATATTAAGTTGATATGCATTATACACAGCAGAAATTATTACTCTTGGTCCTATGTGAAGTGCAATGCTTATTCTCCAGATGTACCTTTGGGGACTTATTCCTGTTACAGCACTAATTGATGGTAAAATGTTGAATACCTGATTTGAGTGTTTAGTTAATAATACTTAATAAATGATTGATGTAACTCACCTTGCAATGCGTCTCATGTACATCATCAAACTGCAAGATATATGCTGTAAGCAAGCATAAAAGAAGGGCTGCAAGAGGGATGCAAACAGTGCAAAGCCCTACATACTTAAAATTGATTTTGTAATGTACCACTAATTCTTCATTATGAGTATTATGTTCGCCCCTATGTGGGTTTATTGAAGATTGAGATTCTTTCATTCTTTTTAATGTAGGGCTAGGACTCGTAACTTTCAGGTTTCAAATTTTTACTTAAAATAACTGAAGGAGGGGCAATTAATATGTGTGAATTAAAGGCAAAACTGCTGCCAAGTGGGCAAATGCTTATTACGTCGTATTATCGTCCATGTCTGTATGTTTTTAATTACTTTTTAGGTAAAAGTTTATAATAAAGAGCTAAACATTTTCATTGATGGTTGATTGAAATGATATTAGGGGTTTTCGGAAAGGCGAATCTATTGATCCCTATGAACTGATTTTCAAACAATCGGATTGGCTAGTTGCCATCGGATATTAAACCGATTGGTTGAAAATCAGCTGATGGGGATTAATCCAAGGAACTGACACCAAATGACAGAGAAATAAAGGCAGAATGTTATAGAGGCACAAAAAATGTATACAACGAATTTTCACAGAATTTTATTGTGCCGGCCATAAATTCTGACAGAATAGGAATTCTGCTGTGTGTCTTGCCTATAAGAGACTACTGGGATGAGCTAATCAGGGGGGAAAAGACTACAATCCAGAGAAAGCCATTCCTCACAAGACACCAGTTACTGAACAATGGATGACCAGGAAACGGACTCACCAAGAATAGATATTTGAAAAATTGCCTTACTAACAAGACCTGCCTCCTATTTGCCTGAAAAAGTAAAGAGGCTTTCTGTTTTTCAGCTTTATTATTCCAAATCGACAACCCCCCAAGGAGACAACTGACGATAGTCCCGCTGAACGGTTTTCTGTGAGGACCGAAAATAGAAAGAATGTTGATACGCGCATAAAATTCTTTACATGGAATTTGACATTATTTAAATTTTGAATCTCGGTATATTTTTCTAGTTTCCGGAGGGCAGAAGAAAGCCAAAAAGCTCCGCGTTGGTGTGGGAATTTAAAGCCGGGACCCGGAAAGCATCACCGATTCAAACTTCAACACTCGAAGGAGCGAACTGATGGTGAATAGGAGGGGGATTTTCTCGAAAAAAGCCGGTCCAGGTCTATAACGATGACAGAGTTAAAAGCGAGAGTTGTGCTCGAATTCGTTATCTGAGGCAAGAAAATCTTGTCAATGATGTTAGCGCAGTAGAGGCTGCACCGGTGTGATTTAGAAATCTTTTTTTTTATACATGTAATTACTTCTAGGTGTGCGTAAAGCGTACCGTTAAATGATTAAATAAATAATTGTTTGATAGGGACCTTCTATCCGATCCAGATCAACTTTCCCTAAAAGGTCTTTTGTTTATTTGCTCAGCTTTGACACTGACAGTGATAAATATTTATTGTGGTAAACAGAATATCCCCTTATTTCCAAATTGAATCTTATTTCTTTATTGCTACTTTTTACTGCAGGTACCAAATGCTACAAAATAATCCAAAACGACAGTCTCCGCAAGATTCTACGGACAGCCTTTCTGATACAACTAAAATAGCATAAAAACTAAAATTGGTTTAAAAGAACCGCGGCGCATTGACAACCAATTCTTCACGCAAATAACGTGGAATACGTGCGGCTGGAACCAAGCGACGAAGTCAATCGAAGGTGAAAGTGATAACATACAGATAACCCGGCTGGAATATTCTGTTATTGAAAAAACGCGCAATCATCCAAGTAGGGAAGGCGCTTGTCTAATTATTCTAATATTTATATATTTCTTGATAATTTACTATGTCAGAACCTCAGTGTAAAAGAAGCAAGATGGCAAGTACCTTGGACCAACTTAAGGCATTCACTGTTGTGGTGGCAGATACTGGGGACTTCGAAGGTAGTTGCAAAACTGCAGTCTTTTACTTCAGTTTTTTCATTCCAACATTTTTAATCATTGCACTTAAATTACATCACTACTGGCCCCTCAATCCCAATGTGATCCATATATGATGCTTTTCCGATAGCCATGAAGGCTTATAAGCCCACAGACGCTACAACAAATCCTTCACTTATACTGCAAGCCGCTAACATTGCTCAATACAAACCTCTCATTGAAAAAGCAGTAAAGTATGGCGCCAAATTGGGAAACAATGTTGAGGAGAAGCTCGAACATGCCATGGAAATGTTGTGTGTTCTTTTTGGAGTTGAAATTTTGAAGATTGTGCCTGGACGGGTCTCCACTGAGGTTGATGCAAGGTAAGGCTTTGAGGGTGCATGGCAAAGTGAGACTTAAATTTTTGACATCATATAGTCTATAATCATTTATGTTCTTACCAGGGCTAGTGTTTAAAAGCTTAACAGATAAAATTACTTATGCAAATGTTTTTAAGTAGTATTTTAAAAAAATATTACTTCAGTTAGATCACATTAATTGTGTAATATCATTAGGCATTTTAATGTCATATTCAAGCATCTAAATGGTTTCAGTTGGGTTAAAAGGTCATCACTAAAAAAAAAAAACTCAAGTAAGTATTGCAATATCTGAGGCATGTCTTGGATAAACTCATCTATCATCAGTTTTCCATCAAATATTCAATGGTGAATAATAAATGGCTTAATAAACAAATTCAGTTTACAGTTCATTATCTACTGGGAGGTTTTTCTTTAATGGTCACCCCTGATATATTAACTGTAAACTTGTAGGTTGTCATTTGACACTGAGGCAAGTGTGGAGAAGGCAAGAAAAATCATCCAACTATATGCAGACAATGGTATTGGCAAGGAAAGAATTTTGATTAAATTGGCATCAACCTGGGAGGGAATTCAGGCTGCAAAGTAAGCATACAAGTGCAAGCCTTACAACTCTAATTTACTTTAATGATTCTTCCAGAATTCTAGAATCAAAATATGGAATTCACTGTAATCTGACTTTGTTATTCAACTTTGCTCAGGCAGTGGCCTGTGCTGAGGCTGGAGTTACCCTCATTTCCCCTTTTGTAGGCAGAATCTTAGATTGGTCAGTCAGTCACTGCATTTTTAGTTAGTTCTAAATGTATTTTTTATCTAGGTACATTGCAAACACGGACAAAAAAAGTTTTTCAGGAGAAGAGGATCCAGGTGTCATTTCTGTAACCAAAATCTACAACTACTATAAGAAATTTGGTTACAAAACCGTTGTTATGGGGGCCTCATTTAGAAACACGTGTACGTTTTATATTCAAAGAAAAAACGTGGCGGTCTAAAAGGGTTCTAATTGCAGCTGAAATCAAAGCTTTGGCTGGCTGCGATTTGCTGACCATCAGCCCCAAATTGCTAGGAGAATTAGAAGCCTCCATTGAAAAGTTGCCCAGGAAATTGAGTCCCGAAACTGCGAAAGAAACCTCACTGGAGAAATTGGAGTTAAATGAAGCCAGATTTCGATGGCTGCTGAATGAAGATCAAATGGCTACGGACAAATTGTCTGACGGGATCAGGAAATTCGCCGCCGATTCGATCAAACTTGAGGGTATTATTCGGGACCTAATTGTAAAAGCTTAAGAGATCTTTAATTTTTTTATTACTTTAATAGTATTTTATAATACAAATTTACTTGGTATGGTTGCAAAGGAATGTGGTTATTATTATTATTATATCATACGAAGACAGTTCCTTACATTCCTGAGAGAGCAGAAGTTAAAATAGTAGGCGTCAGAGATAAGAGATTGCTGAATCCTCCATGCAACACACAGACCTTACTGATGTTGCACTGCAACAAAAATTTAGGAAACTGAAAAAGCAATTTAACTATTTCATAGCCGCCCATTTTGATCATTAACATTTACCCTTTCAAGATCAGTGTCTTCATCTCCAATAACGACTACTACTTTTCCACCCTTGGTCTTCAAAAGCGAGCTATGTGGCCCAATATTATCGATGTTATTCTCCCTGAAAGAAACGCTCGAAAATGGAATGTTTATGCTGCCTTTTACCGAGTATCTCAAAAACCTGAAAGAACTAATTAGATTAAAACAACATAATTTGCTGTTCACTTACACTGTGGGATTTCTGATGTCGATTAGTAACAGTTGATCCGGTTTATGTCGCACAAAATTCACTACGTCATTAACACTAATCCTAGGACATAATTCCTGCTTCAAATCCTCTAGTTTTAACCCCCGTATGTCCTGTAATTGACAAATGAAAACGCAATTTTTGGGCAAAACAAAAAACCTACCAGGTCGTCCTTTTTATGAAACTTTTCGTTTTCATGTTCCCGACTAGTGATGCTTTGTGGAGTGCTGTTATAGGTGGCCATGGATAAAATGACGCATTTTTCAATATCTACTTCAGGCAAGTCTGAGAACAGCAAAATGCACTCATTGAACCCAGAAGATAATAACCTATCTCTCAGCTGGGTTAAAATGGATAATCCTATGTGAATGGGGAACGAGGAATCACAGAGTAGGAGGTTGTCCCAGAGGTGCAAGATTTTGTATAAAGGAAATACATCTGAAAGGCTGAGAATAAATAAGAAATCTTTCGATTTAAGCTGAAACTTACGAGAGAATAAAGTAAGAAACCAGGGAATGGCGAATAGCTGAGGGTAGAAATTTATTTCGTGCAGATGATTCGCCAAATTAGGATCGTGAAACGCTATCAATTGGGAGAATTTACACAAATACTCTTCAATGACTGCTGAATTGTCTTTTAAAAAGAAATTATGCAGGAATTTTGGCACGAATGCTGACAAGCAGGCGAAGGCTTTGGCTGCAATAACCAACAATCATTATCAAAATTCCATATAATTTAATAGTACATGTCACCTTCATCATTAAAGTGCAAATACAGAAAAGGAGCAGTTAAAGAATCCAAACCTTGCCAGTAAACGTATTGTTTGTTCTTGCACACCCAAGCTTTTAAAATACGTTTCAATTTCTTATGTCCTTCAGTAGAAGACAATAATTCGTTGTATTGGTGACATCTAGGAATGTCTACTTCAATCTATACATTTCAGGAAGAGAATTAGTATTGGAATTTCCTTTATTTTTTATAATTTACCTGCCTATCTGTAGTCGTATGAGTATACTTGTCAATTTTGAAGTATTCGCTTTGATAGTTTGCCTTCAAGTTTAATAAAGCAGCCCATATTTCCCCTCTCAACAAAGGAGGAATATCTTTCTTTGCTTCTTCTCTGATTAAATTTACAGTAAATGGATATCCCTATTAGACATACACTATATATTTTAAACTGAATAACAAAAAAAATCTATGTAATTACATGTAAAAGTCTTCGCAACAAAATAACTCGATGCAGCTGATATTCCGGATCTTTTTCCTTTATAACTAAAGGTAAACCCTTGGCGTCATAAGGAGGAGGATCAGCTCTAGCAATGATATCTGACTTGCAATGAATCAGAGGATAAAACACGGAAAAAGGGATATGAGAGAAACGTTGATACAACGAATCCAAAGGCA